>NC_082639.1:51486750-52117000 GCF_028023285.1 Balaenoptera ricei
TGGGTCGTATGGTAGTTCTATTTTTAGTTTTTTAAGGAACCTCCATACTGTTCTCCATAGTGGCTGTATCAATTTACATTCCCACCAACAGTGCAAGAGGGTTCCCTTTTCTCCACACCCTCTCCAGCATTTACTGTTTGTAGATTTTTTGATGATGGCCATTCTGACTGGTGTGAGGTGATACCTCATTGTAGTTTTGATTTGCATTTCTCTAATGATTGGTGATGTTGAGCATCCTTTCATGCGTTTATTGGCAATCTGTATATCTTCTTTGGAGAAATGTCTATTTGGTCTTCTGCCCATTTTTTGATTGCTTTGTTTGTTTTTTTAATATTGAGCTGCATGAGCTGTTTATATATTTTGGAGATTAATCCTTTGTCCGTTGCTTCATTTGCAAATATTTTCTCTCATTCTGAGGGTTGTCTTTTCATCTTGTTTATAGTTTCCTTTGCTGTGCAAAAGCTTTATAGTTTCATTAGGTCCCATTTGTCTATTTTTGTTTTTACTTCCATTTCTCTAGGAGGTGGGTCAAAAAGGATCTTGCTGTGATTTATGTCATAGAGTGTTCTGCCTATGTTTTCCTCTAAGAGTTTGATAGTGTCTGGCCTTACATTTAGGTCTTTAATCCATTTTGAGTTTTTTTTTGTGTGTATGGTGTTAGGGAGTGTCCTAATTTCATACTTTTACATGTAGCTGTCCAGTTTTCCCAGCACCACTTATTGAAGAGGCTGTCTTTTCTCCACTGTATATTCTGCCTCCTTTATCAAAGATAAGGTGACATATGGGCATGGGTTTATATCTGGGCTTTCTATCCTGTTCCATTGATCTATATTTCTGTTTTTGTGCCAGTACCATACTGTCTTGATTACTGTAGCTTTGTAGTATAGTCTGAAGTCCAGGAGCCTGATTCCTCCAGCTCCGTTTTTCTTTCTCAAGATTGCTCTGGCTATTCGGGGTCTTTTGCATTTCCATATAAATTGTGAAATTTTTTGTTCTAGTTCTGTGAAAAATTAGTAGTTTGATAAGGATTGCATTGAATCTGTAGATTGCTTTGGGTGGTAGAGTCATTTTCACAATGTTGATTCTTCCAATCCAAGAACATGGTGTATCTCTCCATCTATTTGTATCATCTTTAATTTCTTTCATCAGTGTCTTATAATTTTCTGCATACAGGTCTTTTGTCTCCTTAGGTAGGTTTATTCCTAGATATTTTATTCTTTTTGTTGCAATGGTAAATGGAGTGTTTTCTTAATTTCACTTTCGAATTTTTCATCATTAGTGTATAGGAATGCCAGAGATTACTGTGCATTAATTGTGTATCCTGCAACTTTACCAAATTCATTGATTAGCTCTAGTAGTTTTCTGGTAGCATCTTTAGGATTCTCTATGTATAGTATCATGTCATCTTCAAACAGTGACAACTTTACTTCTTCTTTTCCGATTTAGATTCCTATTATTTCTTTTTCTTCTCTGATTGCTGTGGCTAAAACTTCCAAAACTATGTTGAATAATAGTGGTGAGAGTGGGCAACCTTGTCTTGTTCCTGATCTTAGAGGAAATGGTTTCTGTTTTTCACCATGTTAGGGGGACGATGTTGGCTGTGGGTTTGTCATATATGGCCTTTATTATCTTGAGGAAAGTTCCCAAGTCCATACATTTTTGATTACAATATGACAACTCATTGGAGAGGCTGTGGTATAAATGCAAATTCAATTTAAAAATATATAAACTGAATTTATTATGAAGACAGGAACATGCTGGCTATTTTATTAAGGTGACACAGTTCAACTATACTTTTATATATATATAACTTGAGGCTTATAACAGTCTTGAAAAAGTCCAGATAATCATTCCTTCAGTTATGTTTTTAAAAACTAAATCTGTAGTGCATGCTACATGTCAGAGACAAAACTAGGCTCTGTGAGATACAAAAGCTTGGGATACAATGAAATGAAAGACATGATTCCTGCCACAATATTTGGGTTGGAGAGTCAGTAAACAATATGACAGATGCCTCAGTTAAGGGTACTATATATAAAATGTTTACTACAGAGTGTTTTGCAATTTATATTTACATTGTGTTTTAAAATTCAAAAACTTTATCACACACTATCATTTAGAGTATAATGAGCAGTTAATGATAAGGGTTAGTTTCTGTGTATGAGAAAGGAGTATACCTGAACAGATCTGCCTTTAGAGTTGGAGGAGGGGGGCAAGTGGATGGATCAGCCGGAAGGATGCCCCCACATACTGGTCAAAATCATTCCTGATGGCAACTGTGAGTCTCTCCCCAGGGAATTTCACCTGAGTTTCCTGGGGCTGGATAGAATTGATGCAGCAGGCTGTGATGTCCAGAAATCTGATTGAAACTTTCTGAGAACAGAGATTCACACTGAAATAAATGGAATAGGAAACCAGCATGTGGTAACCTAATTCTTCCCATATAGCAGGTTCTTGGTGGAAAATAACAAAACAAATTTTAAAAGGAAATTCTTGTACCAAAGCAACCAGTTTGAAACAGCTATGTGTATCAGACCACAGAAAACTCTCCCCCAGTGGTAATTGTAAGAAAAAAACAAAGAAACAAAAAAAACCCTCTCCACCAGAGTCACTTAAAAGTAGCCTGATTAAAATAATTAGAAATTTACTCTAGGGAACAATCCATTAGTAGTCAAGGATGTACCAGATAAATTGATAGGTCCCTTAAAGTCCTCCTCTCCATAAAATAACTTTCTGGGCATTAGGTTTTTGTTGTTGCCTTCATTAAATTTTTTTTTTAGTTTTGTTTTCTTCAAGACACTACCATTCACTGGCTAAATATTAATACAGAAGTACTTTCTAGAGTGAAAATAGATCTCTTCAGGGCAAGCATGGAACACTACCCTGATCTCTCTGGCGTGTTATAGGTCTCTTATTTGGGGTGAGGGGGGAGGGTTTGAGTATCTTCATCAGCCCCTCCACCCCCTGCCTTGAGGAGCCTTAAGGGACTAGAGTTGTCTCTTGTTGGCTCCAGTCACCCACTTTTTGACTGGGGCTGGCTCATCTGATTTATCTATGTTCTGACACGGCTTTTCTCACAGGCTGAAGGAAAACATAACTTTTGTGGAGATCAGGTACTCTTTTCCACAATATTCAGGTGGTTTGGAATAATCCCAACTGCAGTACACTTTAACTACAAATGTATCCTTCTGTTAAAAAGTAAGATTCAAATCAGGATCCAGGCCAGGTGAAAAATCTGGAACCTCTAGAGGAAGCCTGGGGAATTCCTCAACAAAAAAATACCTCTGTATCTCAGTCTAGATAACTAGTGGACTCTAAATTGTGACGATTAGCAGAAAAAGATGAAAGGTCCTATGGAAACGTTTGCCTAAAAGCAACTTTAGTTTTCACTAATTTGGTTATTTTACTCGCCATGTATGATTCCCCCTTTCTGGCCTTCATGTCCTTTCCCTATTTCACTTTTGTCTTTATTGCACAGTCCTTTATTGAACACATGTCTGCTAAACTCTTGGATTATAAAGATCTTTCAGGGAAAATCTTTCTTTCATGTTTATACTTGTTAGGTACAGATTAAGATGCTCTAACAAAAGACTCCAAAATACAGTGGCTTATGTAAGAGAGAAGTTTGTTTTTCTCATGCAACAGTTTGGAGATAAGTGATCCAGGGCTGTTGGAACCTCTGCCCTACAAAATCATACAGAAATGCATATTTCCTCTAACTATGGATTTGTCCTTCTCTAGGAAGTTTTCTTCCTCATCAGAGTTCAATATAACTAAGAAAAAAGCAAAGAAAGGCTGGCAATCTCTTTTTAAGGAGGAGATGCGTAAGTTGCCCATCTTCCAGCTCCCATACTGGGAAAGGGAGCATCTTTAGTAGTAGGTCGTGTAACCTTAAACCTAGAAGATTCTCTCTCGAATTGTAAAGGAGAAAAAAATGGCTACTGGGACAATTATCATCTTTGCCATAAGGACAAAGTAGAAAAGACATTGAAAAAGAAACCAGAAGACCTCAGTAATTGACCTGGTCACTATGGAAGGTTGCTTGGTCCTTTGTTTCTTCGTTTGTAAATGAGGGGTTGAACAAGATATTTCTGAGGTCCTTTTCAAACACAATGTTATATGAATAACTTTCCTTACCCACTTTATTTACTTCTGACCTCTATTTTCATAATTCAAAAAGGAACAAGTGAACTTCAATTTGCTTACCAACAATGAACAGTGTTTTCTTTCTTTCCATTTCTGGTTATTTTTTAAAATGGAAAAGAAGTGTCATTGCTTCTACTTTGATAAATTGTAATATGCCTTTTCCATCATTCCTCTTGCTCTCAGCCTCCTCTCATATTAGCAGGTAAACTGGTTGTTCCTGAAAAATGAATCACTTCAGGGAATGTTCTTTGAGGAAAATTTAAAGAAAGGCAAACTTTGTTTTCTTTTTTAAAAATAATAATTAGATGCTATCCCCTTGCCTTACTTCTTATAGAAGTATTAAACAAATCCTTATGAAAAAGGAAAGGAACAAAGAGAAAAGCAGTAGAGATGAGAGTCTCTGGAAAACTCATTGAATGGATGGAAAAAGAATCAGAGAAATTTGGAAGAGAAATATAAACCCTATGAAAAGTCTATTGTGATTGTTATATTAAATCTAGAGAAATATTCAATTTTCTACATACCACAAACATCATCTTTCAAAAAACCCTCATAACTAGAGTAGACTGTTTCTTCTTACTTTTTTATAACAGCTTTATTGAGATATAATTCACATACCATAACATTCAACCTTTTAAAATATAAAATCCAGTAGTACTTAGTATGTTCACAGAGTTATACAACCATCATCACTATTGAATTTTAGAACATTTTCACCATGCTCAAAAGTATCTATTAGCAGTCACTGCCCACCCATCTCCTTCCCATCTCCAGCCCTTATTCTACTTTCTACATCTATGAATTTGCCTACTCTGCACACTTTATATAAAACATATCTGGGTTTAGTTTGGGGTTCTCATTTTTATTTCACTGTTCTATATGTCTATTTTTAGTATAGTAACACACTATCTTGATTACTGTAGCTTTGTAGTAAGTTTTGAAATCAGGAAATGTGAGTCCTCTTAATTTATTCCTTTTTCAAAATTGTTTTGGATATTCTGGGCCTTTTGAATTTCTATATGAATTTTAGGATCCGCTTGTCAGTATTTTGAGAAAAGGCATCTGGGATTTTGATAGAGATTGCCCAGCATCTGTAGATAAATTAAGTTTTCCAATTTGTGAACAAGAGATGTCTTTTCATTTATTTAGGTTTTATTTAATTTCTCTCAATAATGTTCTATAGTTTTAAGTGTACATGACTTGCATTTCTTTGGTTAATTTTATTCCTAGGCATTTTATTCTTTGTGATGCCATCATAAATGAAGTTTTCTTTAATTTTATTTTCAGATTGTTCATTACCAGTGTTTAGAAATACAATGAATTTTTTTGATATTGATCTTGTATCTTGAAGAATTTATTTATTACTTCTAGTAGTTTTCTTGTGGATTCCTTAAAAATTCTATATAAACAAACTGCAGATAGCTTTACTTTTTCCTTTCCGATTTGGATGCATTTTTTTTTTCTTGCCTAATTGCTGTGGCTAGTACAATGTTGAATAAAAGTGAACAATATTGTCTTGTTCCTAATCTTAGGAGGGAAATCTTCAGTCTTTTATACCATGTTAGGTGTCAGTGTTTCATAGATAACCTTTATCAAGTTGAAGAATTCTCCTTCTATTCCTAATATGTTGATTGCCTTTTATCATAAAAGAGTGTTACGTTTTCCATGTGCACTTGAGAAGAATGTGTTTTGCTGTTGTTAGTTGAAGTGAACTTCAGATAACTGTTAGATCTAGTTGACTTATAGTGTTGCACCTTGTTGATCTTCTACCTAGATCTACTATTATTGAAAGTGAAATACTGAAGTCTTTTACTTCTGTTGTTGAATTTTCTATTTCTCCCTTCAATTATATCAGTTTTTGTTTCATGTATTTTGGGCTTCTGTTAGGTGCATCTTGTTTATAATCGTTATGTTTATAACAGTGGATTGACCTTTTTATTATTATAAAATATCCTTTTAATGTTAAAATAACAATTCTTAAAATCTATTTTGTCTGATACTATATAGCCACTCCATATCTGTTACTATTTTCATGGCATATACTTTTCCATCCTTTTACTTTCATGCTATTTGTGTCTTTGAATCTAAAATGAGTCTATTTAAAGTGTGTCTTTGAAAGTAAAATGTATTGTTATATCATGTTTTTTTTCCATTCCATCAAGCTCTACCTTTTAAATACATTTGGCATTTTCTATAAGTCTTACATCTTTTTTGTTCCTCCTCTATTTCTCCATTACTGTCTTCTTTTGCATTAAATTCATATTTATAGTATACCAATTAATTCCCTTGCTGATTCCTTTACTCTATATTTTTTAGTAATTTTATTAGTAGTTGCCCTCAGGATTACAATTAACATCTTCACTTAGTTCACATTATTACTAATTTAGTTTCAATAGAATACAAAAAAATGTGCTCCACTATATCACCCACCTCCTTTGTCCTTTTATTATTATACAAATTACATATTATACATTATAAGCCTCTCAGCACAGTTTTATAATTATTGCTTTAGCTGTTGTCTTTTAAATTAGATAACAGAAAAGGCTTACAAACAAAAACTACATTTATACTGTGTTTTATAATGACCTGTTGTCTTCATATGGATTCAAGTTACTGTCTATTGTCTGTTCATTTCAGCCTAAATAATTACTTTTAGTATTTCTTGTAGGGCAAGTATGCTAGTGATGAGTTCTCTCAACGTTTATTTATTTGGAAGTATGCTAATTTCTCCATTTTTGAAGGATAATTCTGTTTAACATTGAATTTTTGGTTGACAAAGCACATAAAATATGTCATCTTACTGTTTTCTGTCCTTCATTGTTTCTGATGAGATGTCAGTTGTTAATATTATTGAAGATCTCTTATTCATGATAAGTTGCTTTTCTCTGGCTAATTCCAAGATTCTCTTTGTTTTATCTCTCAACAGTTTGACTATGATGTATCTAGGTATGCATCTCTTTGAGTTTATTGTACTTGGAGTTAATTGAGCTTCTTGAATGTGCAGGATAATGTTTTTCATCAAGTTTGGAACACTTGGGGCCCATTATTTAAAATATTCTTTATGTTTTTTTCTCTCTCCTTTCCTCTTGGACTCTTATTTATGTTTGTTTGTATGCTTGATGGTGTCCCACACGTCTCTGAAACATTATTCTTCATTCATGTTTCTTTCTTTTCCTCAGATTGGATAATCTCAATTGACTTTTTTTTTAATTCACTGATTCTTTTCCCACTCAAATCTCCTCTTGAGCTCTATTAATGAATTTTTATTTTTAAAATTTCTTTTCACATCTTTATTGGAGTATAAATGCTTTACAATGTTGTGTTACTTTCTGCTGTACAACAAAGTGAATCAGCTATATGTATACATATATCTCCCCATATCCCCTCCCTCTTGAGCCTCCCTCACACCCTCCCTATCCCATCTCTCAGTCATCACAAAGCATTGAATTGATCTCCTTGTGTTATGCAGCAGCTCCTCACTAGCCATCCATTTTACATTTGATAGTGTGTATATATATATATATATATATATATATATATATATATTTTATTGAAGTATAGTTGATTTACAATATTGTGTTCATTTCTGGTGTACAGCAAAGTGATTCAGTTATATATATATATATATGTTCTTTTTCATATTCTTTCCAATTATGGTTTATTACAGGATACTGAATATAGTTCCCTGTGCTATACAGTAGGACCTTGGTGTTTACTTTCTATATAGTAGTTTGTATCTGCTAATCCCAAATTCCTAATTTATCCCTCCCCCACCCCCTTTCCCCTTCAGTAACCATAAGTTTGTTTTCTATGTCTGTGAGTCTGTTTCTGTTTCATAAATAAGTTCATTTGTGTCATATTTTCATTTCCACATGTAAGTGATATCATATGGTATTTGTCTTTCTTTCTGACTTACTTCACTTAGTATAATAATCTCTAGGTCCATCCATGTTGCTGCAAATGGCATTATTTCATTTTTTTATGGCTGAGTAGTATTCTATTGTGTATATATACCACATCTTCTTTATCCATTCATTTGTTGATGGACATTAAGTTGCTTCCATATCTTGGCTATTGTTTTTAGTACTATAATGTGGCAACACTGGAAGACAGATTTTCTCTTCCTTAGAGTTCTTTTTGTTGCTGCTTTTTATTGTTTTCTAATTGCTGCTGCTGTTTATTTGTTTAGTGACTTTCCTTGTCTAATTCTGTAAACTATGTATTCTTTTTCATGTGTGGTTATTGATGTTTCTTCTTGATTAGCTCAACAGTCAGGTAATTATTAAACAGATTTCCTTAAATGCATGAAACTGATAAGTATCCCAGCTCTCTATGTGATGGGACATGCCTTTTAAGGCTCTGGCAGGAAATTTATAATTCTGCTATAGTTTTCACTATCTGCTTATACAAAGCATCAAGGTCAGTTAGAGATGAAAGGTTATGGCCTTCTATGGTCTTTTCTGGGCACATGGGCTTTTGAATTCCCAGGAATATGTCAGAGGTTTTCAATGCACCCTATGGACATCTCATTCTCCAATTTCTCTTTTTAAGTTTTTTTGTCAGCCTTTTGTTAGCCACAAATGGTACTACCAACACAGAGAGCTGAAATGCTAAGCAATTACCACTGATTATTTTTGACAAACATC
Source organism: Balaenoptera ricei (assembly GCF_028023285.1). NCBI lineage: Eukaryota > Metazoa > Chordata > Mammalia > Artiodactyla > Balaenopteridae > Balaenoptera > Balaenoptera ricei. Next base: position 51,495,543 of record NC_082639.1, read on the forward strand.
CTGGAGATAGGTCTGTTAACACAGAGTAAGCCCTGAATCAGGTCAAGTAAAGACAAACTCTGAGAGTACGGCCTTTCAGGAGTTGTCAGAATAAGTCAAATAGTGACTATTCACTGAAGATGGGGGTTTTAGGGGAACTCTGACCGTACAGAGTCAGAGTACAATGGCTGCTAGGCTACTACTTTTCACTGCTACTGATGTTGCAAGGATATTGGTTTTCAAGGTGATTGTGGAGCTGAGCAGATAGAGATGGGAATAGGAAAGTAAAAACACCACAAGGCTTGTTGTTCTTACCATGATAACGCCATTTTCCTAAAATAACTCTCATCATATTGTTAATTTCCAGAGTGCTGAAAAAGTTGTTTTTTTTTTTACAAGTGTTATCACTACTTATTTAAAGAAGCATATTTTGGAGGTCTTTACTCCCCCATTCTGTAAATGCTACTTTATTTCACCTACTTTTGCAACATATCTTTTACTGCATTGCTATGATGCCAAATCCATTCTTGGATGTTTGGGGCCAAGTACCTATTTGGTTCTCTCAGGGTTGAAATATTCTGAACTTTATATTTTATACTTGAGTCCAGATTTCATTATCTTTTGGATCTAAGCTGGGTGATTGAAAAAACATGGAGCCTTCTGAAGACATGTTTGGGAGAAGAGAAGATTGACAACCCTATTTTCCTCAGCACTCTCTGTCATCTATGAACACCAGTTGATTCTTCTCAAAATGGCTTTTGCTGTGGTCCATTGCTCCTGAATAGCCAGCTTGAGAACAAGATTAAGTTATGTTCTCTGGGATGAAATGACTTTCTCAAATAAAGAAAATCCAAGTTAGACCTGATTCTTTTCCCTCTTCCCCATGCAGGAGAGTACAACCAGAATTTAAGGTATCAGGCCAAAGATAGGGCTCTAGTTATTTCAGGGCTGACATCACTGTCTCTGATTTTTGTGCCTAATTTGTAGTCTATCCATATTCTAAACTCTCTACTCTTCTTTCATTTTTCTTTCTACAATTATTTATTCAACATTTACCATGTGCCAGACATTTGGGCTGATCCCTGATGACATAAAAATATATTAAACATATTATATTCTCTCTTCCCAACCTGAGTTAATATACGCTAGTCCTCTAACTGGCTCCCCCACTATCTTGCCCTGTAATCTTGTGGAAGTCCTTTCCCTTCTGATCCTCCTTATATTCCTCAAGTTTTATATGGCAGGCTTATATTAGGTATATTTAAGACCTTTTCCCCACATTGGATATATTACCTCTATACTCCCATTTTCTCCTCTACTCCAAAAGTTCAACAGAATGAATGGTCAATCTTATTTTCAATGGTCAATCTTATTTCATTTAAGCTATCATTTATTAAACATATTCCAGGAACTAGGCCAAGCATTTTTATACTGGGTTATTTCATTATATATATATGTATATGTCTTACATTCATATAATACCTAGCCTTATACCAGATACTATTATTATTCCATTTTAATAGAAGAATAAACTAAAGTAGAATGCTTGACTTACTTGTCCAAGATCAGATGGCCAATAAGTAGTTGAGCTAATATTCAAACTCAGGAAGTCTAATTTCACAGTCTGTGGCATTATTTATTATAGAATACTATATTTCTATGAAAAAGTTATGAAGAACACAGTCACTGCAGTGACACTGTCAACAGAGTGAAAAGGCAAACTATGGAATGGGAGAAAATATTTGCAAATTATATGTCTGTTAAGGGATTAATACCCAGAATATACAGAGAACTCCTAAAACTCAGCAACAACAAAAAACTTAACAACCCAATTCAAAAATGGACAAAGCACTTGAATAGGACTTCCTACTCCATGATTCCCCATCATCCTGCTTCTTTCCAATTTGGAGGCTATTTATAGTGTGAATTCTTAGAATTGTATCTTCCCCAATTTTTTCTTCAGTACTACTCCCAATGTTTGGGTGCAGGCAAGGCACCACGCTATTCAGCTTGTTCTACGGAATCTTCTGTATTTGCCCTTGGCCACCACTTTTTGATTTGTAGTTTAGCATTATTATTCTTATTGCTGGCTGCAGCTTCTGATAATTTATTTGGCTTTTTTTTTGGCCATTTTGAAATAGTTTTTTTTAAAATTCTGTGGTTATTACTTTTTATCCCTTTTTTATTTATTCTGGGGGAAAATTCCTGATCTAGCTTTATTCTACCTTCTTAACCTTAACATTTCCCTTATTTAATTTAAAATGTTCTTATTGTAATAAAATCCTATTCCTCAAGGATACATTTCTAATGTGTCTTAGAGGTATGTATATCATGAGGGTTTTGTTTTTAACTTTTATTGACGTATAGTTGATTTAAAATGTTGTATTAGTTTCAGGTGTACAGCAAAGTGAATCAGTTGTACATATACACATATCCACTCTTGTTTATTTTCCCATATACATCATTACAGAATATTGAGTAGAGTTCCCTGTGCTATACAGTAGGTTCATATTTGTTATCTGTTTTACATATAGTAGTGTGTATATGTCAATCCCAGTCTCCCAATTTATCCTCCCCTCTCCTTACCCCTTAATAATCATAAGTTTGTTTTCTACATCTGTAAAATTATTTCTGTTTTGTAGATAAGTTCATTTTTATCATTTTTTAAGATTCCACATATAAACGATATCATATGATATTTTTCTTTCTCTGTCTGACGTACTTCACTCACTATGACAATTTCTAGGTCCATCCACGTTGCTGCAAATGGCATTCTTTCGTTCTTTTTTATGGTTGAGTAATATTCCATTGTATATATGTACCATATCTTCTTTATCCATTCCTCTGTTGATGAACATTTAGGTTGCTTCCATTCCCTGGCTATTGTAAGCAGTGCTGCAATGAACATTGGGGTGCATGTATCTTTTTGAATTATGGTTTTCTCAGAGTATATGCCTAGGAGTGGGATTGCTTGGTCATATGGTAGTTCTATTTTTAGTTTTTTAAGGAACCTCTAAAATGTTCTCCATAGTGGCTGTACCAGTTTACATTTCCACCAACAGTGTAGGAGGGTTCCCTTTTCTCCACACCATCTCCAGCATTTATTTTTTGTAGATTTTTTGATGATGGCCATTCTGACTGGTGTGAGGTGATACTTCATTGTAGTTTTGATTTGCATTTCTCTAATAATTAGTGATGTTGAGCATCTTTTCATGTGCCTTTTGGCCATCTGTATGTCTTCTTTGGAGAAATGTCTATTTAGATCTTCCACCCGTTTTTTGATTGGGTTGTTTGTTTTTTTGTTATTGAGCTGCATGAGCTGTTTGTATATTTTGGAGATGAATCTCTTGCCAGCTGCTTTGTTTGCAAATATTTTCTCCCATTCTGAGGGTTGTCTTTTGGTCTTGTTTATGGTTTCCTTTGCTGTGCAAAAGCTTTTAAGTTTAATTAGGTCCCATTTGTTTATTTTTGTTTTTATTTTCATTAATCAAGAAGGTGGATCAAAAAAGATTTTTCTGTGATTTATGTAAAAGAGTGTTCTATGTATTTCTCTAAGAGTTTTATAATATCTGGCCTTACAGTTAGGTCTTTAATCCATTTTGAGTTTATTTTTGTGCATGGTGTTAGGAAGTATTCTAATTTCATTCATTTACATGTAGCTGTCCAGTTTTCCCAGCACCATTTATTGAAGAGACTGTCTTGTCTCCATTGTGTATTCTTGCCTCCTTTGTCATAGATTAGGTGACCATAGGTGCGTGTGTTTGTATCTGGACTGTCTATCCTGTTCCATTGATCTATATTTCTGTTTTTGTACCAGTACAATACTGTTTTGATGACGGTAGCTTTGTAGTATAGTCTGCAGTCAGGAAGCCTGATTCCTCCAGCTCCATTTTTCTTTCTCAAGATTGCTTTGGCTATTCAGGGTCTTTTGTATTTCCAATACAAATTGTTACATTTTTTGTTCTAATTCTGTGAAAATGCTATTGGTAATTTGATAAGGATTGTATTGAATTTGTAGATTGCTTTGGATAGTGTAGTCATTTTCAAAATATTGATTCTTCCAATCCAAGAACATGGTATATCTTTCTACCTGTGTGTGTCATCTTTTATTTCTTTCATCAGCATTTTATAGTTTTCTTAGTATAGGTCTTTGCCTCCTTAGGTAGGTTGATTCCTAGGTATTTTATTCTTTTTGATGCAATGGTAAACAGTATTGTTTCCTTGTTTCTCTTTCTGATCTTCTGTTGTTAGTGTATAGGAATGCAAGAGATTTCTGTGTATTAATTTTTGTCTCTTGCAACTTTACCAAATTCATAGATGGGCTCTAGTAGTTTTCTGGTAGCATCTTTAGGATTTTCTGTATATAGAATTATGTCATCTGCAAAGAGAGACAGTTTTACTTCTTCTTTTCCAATTCGGATTCCTTTTATTTCTTTTTCTTCTCTGATTGCCATGACTAGGATTTCCAAAACTATGTAGAACAATAGTGGTAAGAGTGGACATCCTTGTCTTGTTCCTAATCTTAGAGGAAATGCTTTCAGTTTTTCACCATTGAGAATGATGTTTGCTGTGGGTTTGTCATATATGGCCTTTATAATGTTAATGTAGGTTCCCTCTATGACCACTTTCTCGAGTTTTTAATCATAAATGGTGTTCAATTTTGTCAAAAGCTTTTTCTGCATCTATTGAGATGATCATATGGTTTTTATTCTTTAATTTGTTAATATGGTGTATCACACTTATTGATTTGCAGATATTGAAAAATCCTTGTATCCCTGGGATAAATCCCACTTGATCATGGTGTATGATCCTTTTAATATGTTGTTGGATTCTGTTTGCTAATATTTTGTTGAGGATTTTTGTGTCTAAGTTCATCAGTGATATTGACCTGTAATTTTCTTTTTTTGTGATATCTTTTTCTGGTTTTGGTATCAGGGTGATGGTGGCCTCATAGAATGAGCTTGGGAGTGTTCCTTCCTCTGTGATTTTTTGGAAGAGTTTCAGAAGGGTAGGTGTTAACTCTTCTTTAAATGTTTGATACAATTTGCCTGTGAAGCCATCTCGCCTGAACTTTGGTTTGTTGGAAGATTTTAAAACACATTTTCAATTTCAGTACTTGTTATTGGTCTGTTCATATTTTCCGTTTCTTCCTGGTTCAGTCTTGGAAGGTTGTTTCTAAGAACTTGTCCATTTCTTTCTTTTTTTTTTTTTTTTTACATCTTTATTGAAGTATAATTGCCTTACAATGGTGTGTTAACTTCTGCTTTATAACAAAGTGAATCAGTTATACATATACAATATGTTCCCATTTCTCTTCCCTCTTGCATCTCCCTCCCTCCCACCCTCCCCATCCCACCCCTCTAGGTGGTCACAAAGCACCGAGCTGATCTCCCTGTGCTATGCGGCTGCTTCCCACTAGTTATCTATTTTACATTTGGTAGTGTATATATGTCCATGACACTCTCTTACCCTGTCACATCTCACCCCACCCCATCCCCATATCCTCAAGTCCATTCTCTAGTAGGTCTGTGTCTTTATTCCCGTCTTGCCACTAGGTTCTTCATGGCCTTTTTTTTTTTTTTTTCCTTAGATTCCATATATATGTGTTAGCATACTGTATTTGTTTTTCTCTTTCTGACTTACTTCACTCTGTATGACAGACTCTAACTCCATCCACCTCATTACAAATACCTCCATTTCATTTCTTTTTATGGCTGAGTAATATTCCATTGTATATATGTGCCACATCTTCTTTATCCATTCATCTGTCGATGGACATTTAGGTTGCTTCCATGTCCTGGCTATTGTAAATAGAGCTGCAATGAACATTTTGGTACATGACTCTTTTTCACCTATGGTTTTCTCAGGGTATATGCCCAGTAGTGGGATTGCTGGGTCGTATGGTAGTTCTATTTGTAGTTTTTTAAGGAACCTCCATACTGTTCTCCATAGTGGCTGTATCAATTTACATTCCCACCAACAGTGCAAGAGTGTACCCTTTCCTCCACACCCTCTCCAGCATTTATTGTTTCTAGATTTTTTGATGATGGCCATTCTGACCGGTGTGAGATGATATCTCATTGTAGTTTTGATTTGCATTTCTCTAATAATTAATGATGTTGAGCATTCTTTCATGTGTCTGTAGGCCATCTGTATATCTTCTTTGGAGAAATGTCTATTTAGGTCTTCTGCCCATTTTTGGATTGGGTTGTTCGTTTTGTTGTTATTGAGCTGCATGAGCTGCTTGTAAATCTTGGAGATTAATCCTTTGTCAGTTGCTTCATTTGCAAATATTTTCTCCCATTCTGAGGGTTGTCTTTTGGTCTTGTTTATGGTTTCCTTTGTTGTGCAAAAGCTTTTAAGTTTCATTAGGTCCCATTTGTTTATTTGTGTTCTTATTTCCATTTCTCTGGGAGCTGGGTCAAAAAGAATCTTGCTGTGATGTATGTCATAAAGTGTTCTGCCTATGTTTTCCTCTAAGAGTTTGATAGTGTCTGCCCTTACACATAGGTCTTTAATCCATTTTGAGTTTATTTTTGTGCATGGTGTCAGGGAGTGTTCTAATTTCATACTTTTACATGTACCTGTCCAATTTTCCCAGCACCACTTATTGAAGAGGCTGTCTTTTCTCCACTGTATATTCTGCCTCCTTTATCAAAGATAAGGTGACCATATGGGCGTGGGTTTATCTCTGGGCTTTCTATCCTGTTCCATTGATCTATATTTCTGTTTTTGTGCCAGTACCAAACTGTCTTGATTACTGAAGCTTTGTAATATAGTCTGCAGTCAGGGAGCCTGATTCCCCTAGCTCCATTTTTCGTTCTCAAGATTGCTTTGGCTATTCGGGGTCTTTTGTGTTTCCATACAAATTGTAAAATTTTTTGTTCTAGTTCTGTGAAAAATGCCAGTGGTAGTTTGATAGGGATTGCATTGAATCTGTAGATTGCTTTGGGTAGTAGAGTCATTTTCACAATGTTGATTCTTCCAATCCAGGAACATGGTATATCTCTCCATCTATTTGTATCATCTTTAATTACCTACATCAGTGTCTTATAATTTTCTGCATACAGGTCTTTTGTCTCCTTAGGTAGGTTTATTCCTAGATATTTTATTCCTTTTGTTGCAATGGTAAACGGGAGTGTTTTCTTAATTTCACTTTCAGATTTTTCATCATTAGTGTATAGAAATGCAAGAGATTTCTGTGCATTAATTTTGTATCCTGCTACTTTACCAAATTCATTGATTAGCTCTAGGAGTTTTCTGGTAGCATCTTTAGGATTCTCTATGTATAGTATCATGTCATCTGCAAATAGTGACAGCTTTACTTCTTCTTTTCCGATTTGGATTCCTTTTATTTCTCTTTCTTCTCTGATTGCTGTGGCTAACGCTTCCAAGATTATGTTGAATAATAGTGGTGAGAGTGGGCAACCTTGTCTTGTTCCTGATCTTAGTGGAAATGGTTTCAGTTTTTCACCATTGAGGACAATGTTGGCTGTGGGTTTGTCATATATGGCCTTTATTATGTTGAGGAAAGTTCCCCCTATGCCTACTTTCTGCAGGGCTTTTATCATAAATGGGTGTTGAATTTTGTCGAAAGCTTTCTCTGCATCTATTGAGATGATCATATGGTTTTTCTCCTTCAATTTGTTAATATGGTGTATCACATTGATTGATTTGCATATGTTGAAGAATCCTTGCATTCCTGGGATAAACCCCACTTGATCATGGTGTATGATCCTTTTAATGTGCTGTTGGATTCTGTTTGCTAGTATTTTGTTGAGGATTTTTGCATCTATGTTCATCAGTGATATTGGCCTGTAGTTTTCTTTCTTTGTGACATCTTTGTCTGGTTTTGGTATCAGGGTGATGGTGGCCTCGTAGAATGAGTTTGGGAGTGTTCCTCCCTCTGCAATATTTTGGAAGAGTTTGAGAAGGATAGGTGTTAGCTCTTCTCTAAATGTTTGATAGAATTCGCCTGTGAAGCCATCTGGTCCTGGGGTTTTGTTTGTTGGAAGGTTTTTAATCACAGTTTCAATTTCAGTGCTTGTGATTGGTCTGTTCATATTTTCTATTTCTTCCTGGTTCAGTCTCGGCAGTTTGTGCATTTCTAAGAATCTGTTCATTTCTTCCAGGTTGTCCATTTTATTGGCATAGAGTTTCTTGTAGTAATCTCTCATGATCGTTTGTATTTCTGCAGTGTCAGTGGTTACTTCTCCTTTTTCATTTCTAATTCTATTGATTTGAGTCTTCTCCCTTTTTCTCTTGATGAGTCTGGCTAATGGTTTATCAATTTTGTTTATCTTCTCAAAGAACCAGCTTTTAGTTTCATTGATTTTTGCTATTGTTTCCTTCATTTCTTCAATTAAGTCCATCTTGTTTAATGTATCATTTAAAGCTTGTGTTTCCTTATTTATTTTCATTTTGGATGATCTGTCCATTGGTGAAAGTGGGGTGTTAAAGTCCCCTACTATGATTGTGTTGCTGTCGATTTCCCCTTTTATGGCTGTTAGTATTTGCCTTATGTATTGAGGTGCTCCTATGTTGGGTGCATAAATATTTACAATTGTTATACCTTCCTCTTGGATCGATCCCTTGATCATTATATAGTGTCCTTCTTTGTCTCTTGTAATAGTCTTTATTTTAAAGTCTATTTTGTCTGATATGAGAATTGCTACTCCAGCTTTCTTTAGATTTCCATTTGCATGGAATATCTTTTTCCATCCCCTCACTTTCAGTCTGTATGTGTCTCTAGGTCTGAAGTGGGTCTCTTGTAGACAGCATATATATGGGTCTTGTTTTTTTATCCATTCAGCCAGCCTGTGTCTTTTGGTGGGAGCATTTAATCCATTTACATTCAAGGTAATTATCGATATGTATGTTCCTATTCCCATTTTCTTAAATATTTTGGGTTTGTTATTGTAGGTGTTTTCCTTCTCTTGTGTTTCTTGCCTAGAGAAGTTCCTTTAGCATTTGTTGTAAAGCTGGTTTGGTGGTGTTGAACTCTCTCAGCTTTTGCTTGTCTGTAAAGGTTTTAATTTCTCCATCACATATGAATGAGATCCTTGCTGGGTAGAGTAATCTTGGTTGTAGGTTCTTCTCCTTCATCACTTTAAGTATATCCTGCCTCTCCCTTCTGGCTTGCAGAGTTTCTGCTGAAAGATCAGATGTTAACCTTATGGGGATTCCCTTGTGTGTTATTTGATTTTTTTCCCTTGCTGCCTTTAATATGTTTTCCTTATATTTAATTTTTGACAGTTTGATTAATATGTGTCTTGGCGTGTTTCTCCTTGGGTTTATCCTGTATGGGACTCTCTGTGCTTCCTGGACTTGATTAACTATTTCCTTTCCCATATTAGGGAAGTTTTCAACTATAATCTCTTCAAATATTTTCTCAGTCCCTTTCTTTTTCTCTTCTTCTTCTGGGACCCCTATAATTCGAATGTTGGTGCGTTTAATGTTGTCCCAGAGGTCTCTGAGACTGTCCTCATTTCTTTTCATTCTTTTTTCTTTATCCTGCTCTGCAGTAGTTATTTCCACCATTTTATCTTCCAGGTCACTTATCCTTTCTTCTGCCTCAGTTATTCTGCTATTGATCCCATCTAGAGTATTTTTAATTTCATTTATTGTGTTTTTCATCATTGCTTGGTTCCTCTTTAGTTCTTCTACGTCCTTGTTAAATGTTTCTTGCATTTTGTCTATTCTATTTAGAAGATTTTGGATCATCCTTACTATCATTATTCTGAATTCTTTTTCAGGTAGACTACCTCTTTCCTCTTCATTTGTTAAGTCTGGTGTGTTTTGACCCTGCTCCTTCATCTGCTGTGTGATTTTCTGTCATCTCATTTTGCTTATCTTACTGTGTTTGGGGTCTCCTTTTCACGGGCTGCAGGTCCGTAGTTCCCTTTGTTCTTGGTATCTGTCCCCAGTGGCTAAGGTTGGTTCAGTGGGTTGTGTAGGCTTCCTGTTGGAGGGAACTAGTGCCTGAGTTCTGGTGGATGAGGCTGGATCTTGTCTTTCTGGTGGGCACGTCCACGTCTGGTGGTGTATTTTGGGGTGTCTGTGGCCTTATTATGATTTTAGGAAGCCTCTCTGCTAATGGGTGGGGCTGTGTTCCTGTCTTGCTAGTTGTTTGGCATAGGGTGTTCAGCACTGTAGCTTGCTGGTCATTGAGTGATGCTGGGTCTTGATGTTGAGATGGAGATCTCTGAGAGATTTTCGCCGTTTGGTATTACGTGGAGCTGGGAGGTCTCTTGTGGACCAGTGTCCTGAAGTGTCCCACCTCAGAGGTACAGCCCTGATGCCTGGCTGGAGCACCAAGAGCCTTTCGTCCACACGGCTCAGAGTAAAAGTGAGAAAAAATAGAAAGAAAGAAAGAAAGAAAGAGGCTATAATATAGTGAAGTAAAATAAAGCTATTATAAAGCAAAGCTATACAGACAAAATCTCACCCAGAAGCATATACATATACACTCACAAAAAAAGGAAAAGGGGAAAAATTAATATATCCTGCTCCCAAAGTCCACCTCCTGAATTTGGGATGATTCGTTGTCTATTCAGGTATTCAACAGATGCGGGCACATCAAGTTGTTTGTGGAGTTTTAATCCACTGCTTCTGAGGCTGCTGGGAGAGATTTCCCCTTCTCTTCTCTGTTCGCACAGCTCCTGGGGATCAGCTTTGGATTTGGACCCGCCTCTGCGTGTAGGTTGCCTGAAGGCATCTGTTCCCTGCCCAGACAGAACGGGGTTAAAGGAGCAGCTGCTGCGGGGGCTCTGGCTCACCCAGGCCGCGGGGAGGGAGCGGTACAGGGGAGGCGGGGCGAGCCTGCGGCGTCAGAGGCTGGTGTGACGTGGCACCAGCCTGAGGTGCGCCGTGCGTTCTCCCAGGGAAGTTGTCCCTTGATCACGGGACCCTGGCAGTGGCGGGCTGCACCGGCTCCCGGGAGAGGCGGTGTGGAGAGTGACCTGTGCTCGCACACAGGATTTTTGGAGGCGGCAGCAGCAGCCCCAGAGTGTCACGCCCGTCTCTGGGGTCCGCGCTGATAGCCGCGGCTCGCGCCCGTCTCTGGAGTTCGTTTAGGCGGCGCTCTGAATCCCCTCTCCTTGCGTGCCGCGAAACAAGAGGCAAGAAAAATTCTCTTGCCCCTTCGGCAGCTGCAGACTTTTTCCCGGTCTCCCTCCCAGCCAGCTGTGGTGCGCCAACCCCTTCAGGCTGTGTTCACGCCGCCAACCCCAGTCCTCTCCCTGAGATCCGACTGAAGCCCGAGCCTCAGCTCCCAGCCCCGCCCGCCCCGGAGCGGGAGCAGACAAGCCTCTCGGGCTGGTGAGTGCTGGTCGGCAACGATCCTCCGTGCGGGAATCTCTCCGCTTTGCCCTCCGCTCCCCTGTGGCTGCGCTCTCCTCCGTGGCTCCGAAGCTTCCCCCCTCTGCCACCCGCAGTCTCTGCCCGCGAAGGGGCTTCCTAGTGTGTGGAAATCTTTCCTCCTTCACAGCTCCCTCCCACTGGTGCAGGTGCCGTCCCTATTCTTTTGTCTCTGTTATTTCTTTTTTCTTTTGCCCTACCCAAGTACGGGGGGAGTTTCTTGCCTTTTGGGAGGTCTGACGTTTTCTGCCAGCGTTCAGTGGGTGTTCTGTAGGAGCAGTTCCACGTGTAGATGTATTTCTACTGTATCTGTGGGAAGGAAGGTGATCTCCGCGTCTTACTCTTCCGCCATCTTCTCTCCTCCTGTCCATTTCTTTTTTAAAGAAAGAAATCTTCTTGTCCATAAATTTTTGTAAATTTATCGAGGCTTGATTTGTGACCCAAGATGTGATCTATCCTGGAGAATGTTCCATGTGTACTTGAGAAGAAAGTGTATTCTGCTGCTTTCCAATGGAATGTCCTATAAATATCAATTAAATCTATCTGGTCTTATGGATCATTTAAGGCTTGTGTTTCCTTATTAATTTTTTTGTCTGGATGATCTGTCCATTGGTATAAAAGGGGTGTTAAAGTCTCCCATTATTATTGTGTTACTGTCGATTTCCCCTTTTATGCCTGTTAGCATTTGCCTTATATATTGAGGTGCTCTTATCTTGTGTGCATATATATTTACCATTGTTATATTTTCTTCTTGGATTGATCCCTTGATCATTATATATTGTCCTTCCTTGTCTCTTGTAACAGTCTTTATTTTAAAGTCTATTTTGTCTGATATGAGTATTGCTACTCCAGCTTTCTTTTGATTTCCATTTGCATGGAATATCTTTTTCCATCCCCTCACTTTCAGTCTGTATGTGTCCCTAGGTCTGAAGTGGGTATCTTGTAGATAGCATATATACGGGTCTTGTTTTTGTATCCATTCAGGCAGTCTATGTCTTTTGGTTGGAGCATTTAATCCATTTATACTTAAGGTAATTATCAATATGTATTTCCTATTACCATTTTCTTAATTGTTTTGGACTTGTTTTTGTAGGTCTTTTTTCTTCCCTTCCTCTTTTGTTCTCTTCTCTTGTGGTTTGATGACCATCTTTAGTGTTGTGTTTGGGTTGTTTTTTCTTTTTTGTGAGTGTATCTATTGTACTTTTTTGGTTTGCATTTCCCATGAAGTTTTGATAAAGCAGTCTATATATATACAAGTTTTTTTTAACTTGCTGGTCTCTTAATTTCAAATGCAATTCCCATTTCCTGCATTTCATACCTTCTTAACATTGACATTTCCCTTATTTAATTTAAAATGTCCTTATTGTATTAAAATCCTGTTCCTCAAGCTTACATTCCTAATGTGTCTTAGAGGTGTGTGTATTATGAGTTTTTTAAAAAATTAAGTAAGTCTTTGGGTAGGCACTTAACTAGTGGAAAATATTGTGTTTAGATTCTTAGGTTCAAGCTCTGGTTCTTCAAATATGCAATCTAGGAAAGTCATTTATTTTCTCTCAATTTTGTTTTTTTCATAAGCAATTAAGAAATACCTGTTTTCCACCTCATGTTTTTTGAGAGAATCAAGTGAGATATTGTAAATGGAATTCCCTTGTAGATTCTCTAACGTATAAATTACAGGAATTGTGATGATGATAAGATGATGGTGCTGATAATGATGATGAATTGCTTTTTAGTAATAAGGAGTGAAAAAGCTCAAGGGATTACATTGAATTGTTCCTGGCTTATTGACACTTATCATGACAGTGTGACCCCATGGATTTCCATGGAAGGAAATCTTAAGTGTTGGGGAACTTCCTCTCATCTTAGTGGCAAGATCTGGTAAAATATAAGAAACAAATGAGAAACTCAAGATGTCTGCATTTTCAAAAAGCAAAACCACAGTTTATTTTCAATTAAATTATTTTCAGTCATATGCAATTACCAAATGCATTTAGGCCATTCATTATGGAGAGAAGAAAAATGCAGCATCACTTGTGTTATTTTTAGTGACAGGAGAGTAACTGAATGCAAAGTACCATGTTACTTTTCTCCTAGTTTTTGTGTCTATGAGTTAATTTTCACAGTTGAAAAGAAACAGTGCTCTCTTTCATGCGGGTTATATTTTCGCAAGTTTCTAGGCTTGTACTGGAGTACAGTTCATCCATCTTCCATGACACTCCAACCTGACTGCTTCTCTGATACCAATATCTGGGGTTCTCTGTAAAATATAGAATGCAGTCTCCTTGGAAAATTAAGACTAATTTTTCACAGCATTGGTGAAAATTCAAATAACAGTGGATAAATATCAACTTTCTGAAATACTATAGAAGATAAAATTTTCCAGTTATACTCCTGAGACCCACATTATAATTCCTCCACTTTCTTAGTGACTTTAGCAAACTACATTTTCCTCATCTATAAAATGGAAATATATAGAACCTATCACATAGGGTTATTGTAAGTATTCAATGTGTTCATATAGCTAAATAACAAGAGCATGGTACCTAATAAGCTTTCAGTCTATAGTATTGACTACGAGATAGTAATGATGGTGTTTAAGCTTCATTTACTTTTCTACTTATTCATTACACAGACATCTTGTTGAGTGATTTCTATGTGTCAAAAATGAGGTTAGAGGAAGTGGAAGTGGAACGATTTGTCCTCCTCGCTCAACCTCTTATAACCACATCCAAGGTATATCAGTTCTAATCCTAAACATTTTGAAGTTCTATTTCTCTTCTATTTAATCCCTTCACCAACCCCCCAATCTTTATTTCTTTATATCTTTCCTGGAGTATTTCCAGAGACTCTTAATTGGCCTTCTTGACTCTTGCCTGACACCTTCCAATACAACCTCCACTCTGATGCACAAGAGAACATTCTAAAACATGTCTCATTCTGTTACTCTCTTACTTACACGTTTGGTTTCTCTACGTCATCTAGAATACAGCACAAACTCTAGATCCTGAATAGATATCAATGTCATGATATCTGATGACTCTCTCTCCAGTCCTATTTTTGACCACATTTCCTTATATGCATCCTATCCCATCAGCTTTACTGAAATACTTAACACTTAGAAATGTATTATGTACTCTCATTTCCCAGTGTTTATGAAGACTAGTCCTCTTGCCTGGAAAATGCTTTCTTGAGCACAATCCATTTTCAGACTAAATTAGTTTTTCTACCTTGCATGCCCTCTCCACTATGTAGCTCTAATTTGAGCATTTAACACTTTGTATTGGGTCTGTTTATTTTTAAGCCTCCCAAGCTAGATTGCAAATTATTTGAAGTTTCTTACTGTTATTGTATCACTGTCAATTTCTCCCTTTACTTCTGTTAATGTTTGTTTTATCTATTTAGGTGCTCCTGTATTTGGTGCATGTATGTTAACAAATGTTATATCCTCTTCTCGTATTGATCCCTTTATCATTATATAATGTCCCTCTTTGTCTTTTGTTATATACTTTGTTTTAAAAGTATATTTTGTGAGATATGAGTATTGCTACTCTACTTTCTTGCTTCCATTTGTGTGAAATGTCTTATTTTCATCCCCTCACTTTGTCTGTGTGTGTCTTTAGCTCTGAAGTGAGTCTCTTGTAAGCAGCATATAGATTTTTTTTTTTTTTTTAGTCTAAAAATACACTCTGTCTTTGATTGGAACATTTAGTCCATATATGTTTAAAGTGATTATTTCTGTTTTGTAAATAAGTTCATTTGTATCATTGTTTTAAGATTCCTCATATAAGGGATATCATATGATATTTCTCTTTCTCTGTCTGAACTACTTCACTCAGTATGACAATCTCTAGGTCCATCCACATTGCTGCAAATGGCATTCTTTCATTTTTTATGGCTGAGTAATATTCCATTGTATATATGTACCATATCTTCTTTATCCATTTCTCTATTGATGGCCATTTAGGCTGCTTCCATGCCCTAGCTATTGTAAGCAGTGCTGCAATGAACATTGGGGTGTATGTATCTTTTCAAATTATGGTTTTTCTCCAGGTATATGCCTAGGAGTGGGATGGCTGGGTAATAAGGTAGTTCTATTTTTAGTGTTTTTAAAGAACCTTTATAATGTTCTCCATAGTGGCTGTACCAGTTTACATTTCCACCAACAGTGTAGGAGGGTTCCCTTTTCTCCACACCCTCTCCAGCATTTATTTGTTGTACACTTTTTGATCATGGCCATTATGACTGGTGTGAGGTGATATCTCATTGTAGTTCTGATTTGCATTTCTATAATAGCAATTTTGAACATCTTTCATGTGCCTTTTGGCCATCTGTATGTCTTCTTTGGAGAAATGTCTATTTAGGTCTTCTGCCCATTTTTCGATTGGGTTGTTTGTTTTGATGATATTAAGCCACATGAGCTGTTTGTATATTTTGGAGATGAATCCCTTGCCAGTTGCTTTGTTTGCAAATATTTTCTCCCATTCTGTGGGTTGTCTTTTCATTTTGTTTATGGTTTCTTTTGCTGTGCAAAAGCTTTTAAGTTTAATTAGGTCCCATTTATTTATTTTTGTTTTCATTTCCATTACTCTGGGAGATGGATTGAAAAAGATATTGCTGCGATTTATGTCAGAGAGTGTTCTGCCTATGTTTTCCTCTAAGTGTTTTATAGTGTCTGGTCTCATATTTAGGTCTTAATCCATTTTGAGTTTATTTTTGTGTATGGTGCTAAAGAATGTTTTAATTTCAATTTTTTACATGTAGCTGTCCAGTTTTCCCAGCACCACTTGTTGAAGAGACTGCCTTTCCTCCATAGTATAATCTTGCCTCCTTTGTCATAGATAAATTGACTATAGGTGCATGTGTTTATTTCTGAAGTGCTGGGGGGAGGGATTGTTAGGGAGTTTGGGACTGACATGTACACACTGCTATATTTAAAAAGGATAACCAACAAGTACCTACTGTATAGCACTGGGAACTGTGCTCAGTATTCTGTAACAACCTATTTGGGAAAAGAATTTGAAAAAGAATAGATACATGTACGTGTATAACTGAATCACTTTGTTGTACACCTGAAGTTAACACAACATAATCAACTATACTCTAATATAAAATAAAAAGTTAAAAAAATAAAGTGATTATTGGTAGATATGTCTTTACTGCCATTTTGTTACTTGTATTCTGGTTGTTTTTATGGTTCTTCTGTTATTATCTTCTTCTTTTTGTTTCTTCCCTTGCGTTTGGATGATTTTCTTCAGTTATATGTTTGTGTTCCTTTCTCTCTAGTTTTTGTGTATTCTAATGTAGGATTTGATTGTTGGTTACCATGAGGTACATATATGTTGACCTATAACTACATCTACTTATTTCAAACAGGTAGTCATTTAAGTTCAGGCACATTCTAAAAGATCTACATCTTTCACTCCTGTCCCCTACATTTTAGGTTTTGATGTCATATTTTACACCTTCATGTTTATCCCTTTACTGCTTATTATAGTTATTGTTGATTTTACAATCTTGTGTCTTCATAATAACTTATTTAAGTAGTTGATCCTCAGCTTTTACTATATATTTGCCTTTACTAGTGGAATTTTCCCTTTCCTATATATATTTACTTCTTGTTATAGCCTTTTCTTTTCCACTTAGAGAAGACTCTTTAACATTTCTTTTAAGGTAGGTTTCATATAAAACTCTCAGTTTTTGCATGTCTGAGAAATTCTTTACCTCTCCTTCAGTTCTAAATGATAATCCTGCTAGGTAGGTTATCCTAGGTTGCAGGTTCTTCCCTTTCAGCACTTTGAATATATCATGTCACTCACTTCTCTCTATAGATTACAACACTTCTGCAGAAAAATCAGCTGATAGCTTTATGCTATCAGCTTGCATATGACTTTGTATTTCTTTTGCTGCCTTTAGAATTCTCTCTTTATTTTAACTTTTTCCATTTTAATTATGATATGTCTTGTTGTGGGTCTGTTTGGGTTCATCTTTCTTGGGACCTTCTGTGCATCCTGTAACTGGATATCTGTTTCGTTCTTCAGGTTTGGATAATTTTTAGCCATTCTCGTTTGACCCCCTTTCCTTGCTCCCTTCTCCTTCTGGAGCCCCTGTAATTTGAATATTGGTATGCTTAATGTTGTCCCAGATATCACTT
Source organism: Balaenoptera ricei (assembly GCF_028023285.1). Taxonomy (NCBI): domain Eukaryota; kingdom Metazoa; phylum Chordata; class Mammalia; order Artiodactyla; family Balaenopteridae; genus Balaenoptera; species Balaenoptera ricei. The sequence goes on from NC_082639.1 coordinate 51,513,031, forward strand.
AAACTGTTCTCCTTTTTAAAATTTGTTTTTCTTTTTGCTGTTCTGATTAGGTGATGTCCATTATTCTATCTTCCAGATCACTTATGCATTCTTCTGCATCACCTAGTAGGCTGTTAATCCCTTCTAGTGTATTTTTTCATTTCATTTATTGTATTCTTTAGCTCTGACTGGTTATTTTTCATATTTTTATTTCCCTGTTAAAATTCTCACTGTATTCATCTATTCTTTTCCCTAATTCAGTTAGCATTCTTATTACTAACGTTTTTAACTATTTATCTGGTAAATTGTTTATTTCCGTTTCATTATTTTATTTCAGGTTTTTTGTTGTTGTTGTTCTTTCAACTGAAATGAATTCCTCGGTATTCTCATTTTGCTTAAATTTCTTTGTCTCTATGAAATTAGGTGAAACACTTGCCCTTTGCGGTCTTGAAGGGGTGTCCTTCTTTGGGAGCTTTTCTATCCAGGGTGTATTTGCCCACTGGCTTTGGTGGGAGAGCTGGATCTGACATGAACACAAGTCACATTTTTCCCCAGGATGTGCAAGCAGCTATTACCTTGGTAGGATGTGGTGCTGGGGATGGAGGGACGAGGGCCAGATTTAGGCATGAGCTGGGACTTCTTTTCTGCTCAGTGGCTGTCACTCTTTATCATGCTGGTGTTAGGTCCCAAGTTGCTGGAGCAGAAGTCCTGAGGGTTGTGTCCATGCTGACTTTGTTCCCTTTAAGTGTGTACTCTCCCCCATCCCAGCACCATCATCCTTGCCCCAGAGCAGAGCTGGTGCAGGTGGGGCTGGTATGGGTGCTAGGCATGTGTGTGGGTGTGCGCCAGGGCTGCAGTCAGTGACTCAAACTATTTCTGATGCACTGTCTGAGTAAGCACCAGTAGTGGTTGCCTCTGTCCTGATCAGACATTGCTCTGGGTCTGAGCTGGCTGTTTCTCTCCCTGCTGAGCTCTCCCTTTGTCTGCTGCTGCTCTCACTCTGGTGTGCAGCTAAGCCACAGAGAAGGCAGGGCCAGTGCTGGCACTTGACATGGGTCTGGGCATGAACTATGATGGTTTAGTTGCAGTCAGAAACCCAGGCTACTTTTGATGCACTGCCTGTGTAAGTGCCATAGTGGCTGCCCCTGCCCTGCTCAGAGATTGCTCTGAGTCTGAGTCACCTTTGTGCCTCACAGCAGAGCTCTCCCATTGGCCACCACAGCCCTTGCCCCAGTGTGGAGCTGCATTGTGAAGCAAGCAGCGCCTGAGCAGTCGCTTGGCTCCGGCTGAGGCCCATGCCAGGGCAGTCACAGGAAACAGACCAGCTCTTGTGCTGTTTCAATTCGCCCTCTCTGCCCTGTTGGAGGAGTAAGCAATCATGTGAGCACTTCTCATGAGCAGATTTCAGGCTTCCCACAGCCCTTATGTTAATCCCACAGGCCCTCCAACCAACCAAGAAGACTCATCTTCTCAGCATCAGACCACAGGGCTGGGGCACCCATATGTAGCTCAAACTGCTCACTCCCCAGGGAGGATCTCCACCCGTGAAATCCCCCTCCTCTTCTGAGTCCCCTCCTAGTGGCACAGGTCCCGACCTGATCATTTCTCTTCCCTTCCTACTAGATTCCCCATGGATCTTTCTAACAGCTTTGGTTGTACAGGAGTCTTCCTGCCAGTCTCCAGTTAGTTTTCAGTGAGAATTGTTCCACAGGTAGATGTCTTTTAGATGTGTTCATGGGGAGAGGTAATTTCCATGTCCTCCTACTCTGCCATCTTGATCCCTTCCTATAAACTTATACAGTGTTACATGCCAATATATCTCAATAAAACTGGGAGAAGTGGGAAGAAAAGCAAGTCTCAGCAATTGCAAATCTGACACTAAAACTAGAAAGTCTCTGATTTAGGACCATAGTATCTGACATTTCTCTCAATCTGGCTTTGACTCTCTTTAGAATCTGTCTTGTTTCTTCATCTTCCCTAGCTGGATTGGGTATCACATTACTTGGATTGAAAAAGGATGATAAACCTGTTACTACTCAAAAAGAAATTGCATTTAAAACCATAATTTATAAAATTCTGCTGGACAAGTTTTACCAACAATAACAAAGGTATAAAATACAAATGTGAAGCTTCTCTCTGTCATTAGACAGCTACCCTAATATCATACAAATGTCACTAGACAACAGATTTATGTATAATAGAGAAATGAAAATATATAGAAGTATAAATGTACATATATATTCAATCATATATATATATATATGATTGAAATGATTTTCTTGGCAGATAAGTAATAGGCTTAAAATTAAATCATAATTCATTAGGTAATTTTAGTAAGATTCTCTGCTCACTGCCAAATTGTTCATAAATTCCTACTGGAATCAATTACTTAATATTACTGCCTTATATCAACTGCACAATTTCTATTCTTTTCCAAAATATAATATTTCAAAAAAGGAAAGTTCAACATCTCAAGTCAACTGTGGCTCACATATATATCTAATAGTAATTTCCTAAATTTGTATTTGGGCTCAACATATTACAAAGTGCTTTAAGGTTAAATCTCATTTGTTTTTTGCAGGGGTAGGTACCCTTGCTTCACCAACTTGGGAAGTCTTAATGGCTAGCATGAACTTATTGGCCAAAATGTTTTGGTAAATTGGGTTGTAATAATTCATTTATTCTGCTGTATCAAAGGATATTTTCCATCAATTACTCTACATTTTCCTTAATCTATGTCTCTGAGCTCTTATACGTGCTAGATATTATCATTATAAAAGAATATGGATTTAACAAGTAGTTGGTTGATTAATGTCTGTTTCTTTTGTTTGCATTTAATGGGGCTAGTGTTGCATAATTTCTCCTTGGACAAAACCTCTGAATTAACATCTATGTATATTAATCTTGCTAAGGCTCAGTTCTCTCACTTGTAAAATGGGTAAATAAATAGTACATAACACATAGTGTCTATTTTATGATTTAATTATATAATCTATGTGAATTCTGAGCACAGTGCTAACTAAAATTGAGCAAAAGAAAGAAAAAAGAGAAATGGTGGCTACTGTTCTCTTTCAGCAAATGGATTGGTTCCAATCACTTCAGTCATTTTGCTGTTTACTTGAGAAAAATTGTATAAATTAAAAGAAACATATATTTACATCTCAAAGTTAAATGTGAGTGGATACTCGGGGACAGTCTAGTGACTTCTCTAGACAGCTTTTTAACTTTGTCTTCCAAAGGGCTATCTATTGGCCTGGCAGCTCAATCATCGAAAGGCATAATTAGGTGTGGAGACACTGGAAGGCAAGTAAGTGGGCTGTACAGTGGCTCTCAGGAGCAGAGATGAGGTAACACTGCCATGTTTGTTTGTGGACACTTTGTTAACCACAATCTTCGTGGCTATTTGTATAGTGTGTTTCCTGAGGGTAATAAGTGATGAAAAACATGGAATGTGGGGTCATAATCACTTGGGTACAAATCCAAGTTTCTTATTATCTGTTTGATTTCAGACAAGATACTTAATGCCTTTGGTCTGTTTCCTCATCTATAAAATGGAGATAATAACACAGTTGAATTTCACAAAGATTCATTACATAAAATCTACACTAAAATATACATTATCTCTTGCACATAATGGCTGTTCCCCTGATGTTAGTCCCTTTCCTTTCTCAGATTAATCCTCATGATCCCTTCCCTCCCCTCCTTCCACACCTATCAAATTGCCTTTATAATCTGGCTCATAGTAGCTCAGCCTCATTACTTGGTCCCAATACCTCTACTGCATATCTGTGTATTATAAAGAGGAAAGTAAACTACATACACACAATGAAACTGGCAAAGATGGGGAACTTTGTAGTCAGATACATTTATGTTCATGTCCTGGCACCACCACTACCAGCTCTAGATTCCTAAGAAAATTATTTCACATGGCTAAATCTCAGTTTCATTATCTTTAAAATGATTTATGTGAACTTACTTTCTTGTGTTGTTGGTAAAATTGGAAATAGTACATGTAAAAAACCGGGAATAAAGCAGACTATAACAGCTATCTCTGACCTTCTTACTTTGTTTCCCCTATGATAGGTAGATTTATATATAGATATCAAAATAATACATGCTTGAATGGCAAAATAGATCCAAAGACCAACTCAGGAGGTGAGGGCAGCTTGGACGGGTTGGTGAAGGGATTCATAGCAGGATGGAGTTTTAGCTTAAAACAGTGTGTGGTGTTGGATCAAGTCAATCAGTGTAACATGTGGGATAGCCTGGAGCTTTGATGGTGCCTTAAAACAGCTGTTAAAGTGCGTTCTTTTTTTAAACATCAACTGGAATTATTTAGCCAGGCAGTGTTTGCATTAACCAAAAAGCAGCCCTGCCTGCAGAGCAACTATTAATTGGATTAGATGCAATCTAGCCATCAAGTCTTGATTTATTATGCATGTAAGTCAAATGGCTTAGCAGGACAGACAGGCAGACGTTGTGAAAAATAAATGGGTAGAGTTTGACCAACAAATATTTTATCCCCAAAATCTGGGTGTCTTGTTTGTAGACCATTCATTCATCCATACATTAAACAAATATTTCTAGGGTGCCTGATATGTGTCAAACTCTAAAATGGGCTCTGAGGCCCCAAACATGATGAAGATAGAGACCTGGCCCTGAAGGATCCCAAAGTCATGTCGTGGTGTCAGGTTTATAAACAGACAATTATAGTACAAAGAGATGAGTGCAATGTTTGATACATGCCCAGGTGTTTTAGAAGTACAATGAAATTCCTGATTCATCTTTGGAGGGTTGGAGAAGATCTCGGAACTAAATCTTGAGTATTAGAAGACAGTTAAGAGTCAGGAAAGCCAAGCAGAGAGTGAAGGCATTCTAGGCAGAGGGGATACCATGAGCAAAATTACAGTGGCATGTAATATGTGTGCATGGAAAATATTTGTTGTTGTGAGCACATGAATGCAAAGAGTAAAGAGCAATACGTATAGAAGTCGGTATATTAGACAATCTTGGAGGGTTTTGTAGACTGGGTAAAGGATCTTAGAAATTACACTGTAGGAATATTTAGAATTTTTCAAGCTGGTTTTGCATTTTAGAACATTTTGGTGATGGATATATGAGAAATGCATTTGAGGGAGAATAAAATAATGGTTATTATTTTGGTACAGGTGAGAGATGATAAGAGTGAACTACTGGCAGTGGAAGTAGAAATGCATAGAAAGATTCTGATTCAAAAGAGATTTAGACAAGGAAATCCTGAGGGATTTAGTGATTTATTAGATGATAGGATTGAGAACAAGACAGAAGTATGCATGACTCTCAGTTCCTAGATTTAGTGACCAATCACTTGTGTAATTGCTTATTCTATATCTGTTCATTCTAAATATTACGTCATAAACTTCATGACAGCAAGAACTAGATCTGTTTCTCTCTTGACATATTAAGAGAATTTTGCATAGTTCCTAACACATGTGGATGCTCAATAAATGTTTGCTGAATCAGTGTATCATAGAAAATGAAGGATGATTAAATGGTTAGAGGGGAAAATGATGAACTCCACATTGGATGTGTTGGTTTGCAAATTTAAATGAAACACGAAGACAGAGATAAATAGCAGGTGTGTGTGTATAATTAGGAATAACCAGGTCAGGAATCACTGAAATTCTCTGTCTGATGATTAGGAGCCTCTTACACAGGTAGATCTCTTCTTTATTGGTGATCAGTTGAATACATTTCCTGGTTGGTCAATTGATTTTTTTCCATTTGATTCATTTCTGAACAGAAACATTTCTTTAGTGCTTGGGCTAAATGAGATTTTCAACTATACTGCATTAGATTCCCGCTCTATGAAAAACTGTACAATCTGGGGATTAAGTCTCAGTTCCAGAGGTTTGGTCATGTATTTTAATTTACGTCAGGAATGCTCTAGGTTAGTCCTGAAAGAAAAAGAAAAAAAAAAAAAAAAAAGATATCTTCCCCAGATAGGTAGGGAATAACAGGTTGAAAAGAAAAATAACTGAATTGGAAACTGACCAAGGCTGATGACTTCATGGCAAATGGTAATTTGCATTGTACCCAAGAAAAGCTGTAAATAGAGATATTTGAAGCCACAGAAACCTGACAAATAATGCCTGACCACATTGCCAAATCCTGACATTAGGACAACGAGGCTACAAAATCAGATATGAGCTAAGTCTGAGGTCATCATCAAAGAAGTTACATCTGCAGTGCTAAGTTCACCCTACAGGCAAGGGCTGTAATTGATTAGTGATGTCTGTCATGGGCATAGGAGAGGGATTGATAGTACTTGAGTCAGGTATTTGCTATTACTAATGTAGACAAAAGCCATGTGAAGATAGATAGATAGAAGAAAATGAATCACTGAAGCACAGGAAGGGCCTTAAAAGGCATTTGATGGTGGGATATACTTCACAATATGCATGCCAGGTAGACATTCCCTGGAGTCCTCTAAAAATGGAAGCACTACGCTTAAATGGCTGGTTTTTATTTTTGAAAATTTGACCATTAGAAAGATTTTCTTTAAGGGAAAGCAGGCTTATTTTAACCTTTATTGTCGCAAGTTATTTTGATGACACAAAGTAAGCTTAATCTTTAAGATGAAATAATATCCACAAGAATAAGCCCAGAGGTAACTGAATTATTTGAATTTTCTCTTTGAAAAATAGGATTATTTTGATTAAATATTTTCTATGTTGACTAAGTAATCAGAGCCGTAGTCTTATCTCCTGCTTCCTCATTGACCAATGTCTATAGTTTCTGGGGAAAATAGTTTCCTGTTTTCAGTTTCCTCTATTTAAAGTGATCCTGGGGTCTCCTTCAGTTGTTCATTTAAGGGTTTTTTTTTTACCAATCCACATTTATGGAGATGTACTATGTGCTCAGTATTGGACTTAGTTTTAAAAGAAATGTGTCTCACTGTCCCTGCCTTCATGAAGCTTTTCATATACCAGACAATGTCATTACCTTCTCTTCCTTTATCTGGTGCTTTCCTAATCAGCAGCCCATTATTTACAGATAGGAGGTTCCCAAATTGCAAGACCTAAGGGAGTTGTCCTCAGAAAAGACCCTAAAAAATTATCTTATTTCCACATAAAGTCAACAGATTTATTCAGGAGTATAGCTGGGTTCTCTCCTCCTACTCATTTTCCTTTGATCCCAAAGAGGAATCCATTAAGCGCTTGATTTCACAATGACTGGCACTCTTGATAAGGTGGCAACCATAAGCATTTCCTTATTAAAAGGGAGCTATGTTTTATAACATGTGACCCAGTTTTCTCCTGATCATGGCTGATAGGCCCAGAAGTGGCCATCTAACCCAAAGAAAGACAATTGATAGGCTCACCATATATACACTGGTACAAAAGCTCTGTCTGATAATGATGACTTCATGGACCAAATAGATTTCTTTGGGCATCTGAGCTGTACACATGAGGAGATGGTTGTTTAGCTGATTCTGGTAGAAGAGAAAAAGGGAATACATCATGAAAAGTAGACACAGGAAAAGAACTTAGTCATATTAGTGGCAGAGAGCCCCAACATAAGAGTGAATTGATGCCTGCTTTTAGAGGGAGAAGATCTACTGAAGGGACCCCTTGAGTTACTAAAGGTGTCATCTGACTACTGGAGTTATTATTCTGTCTAAAATATAGCCCTATTTTTATGAGGCTCAGACATATGTTTGATGCTCCTGTTACCTATATTCCATTCGTATACTTACAAAATGCATCCACATTCATACCAACTTTTGAAACAAATGAGTCTATTTCGTATCTGGCCACAAAAATTTATCTAAGGCACATTTACACTCAGTTTCTCTTAGGCACATCTACTCCACGCATGATGGGCAGTAACTCATCGTGCAGCATCTTGTGAAATTCCAGTAAGAGAAGAGTCCTACACACAGCACCATGCCCTAAGGAGTGACAGTGACAAATGACTGTACCCTAAGAAGAACAATAAAAACTGTGATCCATCTCATATAAAGAACATCTGAAGTCTCTTGACATGATAAGCTTAAGAAAATAAAATGCTTAGGAGCCAATGCAGCTAACTTCAAATATATAAAGAGTAAATATAAAAATGGAGCCTCAGACTTGTATTATATGCATAAAAGGAGAAGAAATAAGATTAATGTGTGGAGACACATGAAGATGGATTTTATTTAAATACAAGTATTGTGACCATTTCAACATCATTACCTACCTCAGTCTGCCCCCATCCACGCCAGGCCCTCCCAAAAAGAATGGACTAGCTGCTTGAGTTAGTAAGTTCTCTTCTCCATCACTTGAAGAGTTTGAAAGAGGCTGGGTGTCTATTTTTCACACTGGAGTGGTTGTTTCTGCGTGACTGAGAATTTGAAAGAGATAAGTGACAAGGTTGCTTCTAATCCATGACTCCATATCAAATGGCTTCTAGTTTTTAAAACTAAGAATTGACCTCAGGAAGAGATTTTCTATTTTAAAGCTACCAGGTAAAATAAAAGCAGTAATTCTACTGGAAAAGTTGGACACCAACAGTAATCCATAGACAGAAAACCAGGTACTACTTAAAGAAAATGCCCCACTGGAATAAGGTCATGTGTCTCTAACTATGATTTACACAGATGGTTTTAATTTTTAACAGATCTTGAAAGATTAAAAGAATCTACATTAGGATCAAGAAAGTGCCAGAAAAACTTCCTTTAGAATTTCACCTTTGTTGGAGATGGAAAAGTATTGGGTTTAATCTATAAATTTTGGGGGTTTTTGTAATTCAAACTTATATTCCAAAAACAGTGTGTTTGATAAATTATTTTTAATCTAGCAAGGTCTAAAGAGCTCTGTTGATTGTAGCTTTATGAAACAAGCATTAGATTAGGAAGGACAACTTCAGTTGTAGAAGTTTTGGGATAATTTTAATGTAATCATTCAGTTGCTGAATAAAAAAATTAACCATGTTTATTAAGGAAAATGGTTATTGAAAATATAGAATAGTAGAAAAGAATAGAGAATTTAAGAATTTTTATTTGAGTAGAATGTAGCAATGAACAGGAAAAAAAAAAAAACCAAATAAGACCCAAGTCATAAATATCCTTATTGGTTACAAAAGATGTTTGGAACTTTTTCTGTGGGTTCTCAACCCCTCTCCATCTCCCAGAGAACAAAATAAGTCTATATTCTAGTAGTAAGATATATATTTAGCTCTGTCTCTTTCTGTGTTACATGGCTGTCATTGAAGGGTCTAGGCAATAGAGTAAACACCAATACATAAGCACCGTAAGTAAAGTCTCAAAGTTCACTAGCCCTCATACCCTTTCTTCTCATCCATCTCCTCCTCCTTCCTCAGTGAATCCACTTTCTTTGAGAGATAGTGTAATTTAAATGTTGCAGTGATGGTCTTTAGGGATATGCACACATATTGTGGCTTTCTCTCTCTTTTGTTCTACTTGTAATTAGATGCGACCGTGTGACTTTCCTTGACCAATGCATTTGAACACATGTTATGTGTGTATCTTTTGGGGCTAGAGAATCTATTTGCTGATGCTAAACTCTCTAGAACTCTTTTCTTTCTGCCACAGCAACATCGAGTTTCCTGTTTGGCCTGGGTAGTGAATAAACACAATGAGGACACAGAGAGAAATCTCTAACTGACCCACATTGCACATGCAGCATGAATGAGGTGGGGGGGGGGAATATCCAAAAAAGTTTCTTGTTTTATCCAACTGAGAGTTTGGAGTCTTCCTGGTATGGAAACATAACATAAAAATCCTGGTTAGCATAATTGTAGATACTGAACTTTGTTTCCTTAGGGAACATTGTGAAATGTGAAAAATATTTAGGAAGGGTAGTGAGGGGAAGAGTCTCCCTCCAACACCCCACCGGGAGAACTGAGAATTCTGGACTTGGAAGATTGGGTAAAAACGTTTGACCTATGGCTGTGTTAGTCTCAAATGAAAAGAGCCTTTAAGTTTGAAACTAAAAGAACTATAAACATAAAAAAAGAACCTTGAGCAAGTTGGTAGCACAAGCCTTATTCCACTGGGCTGGAAAAATACCTGTTTGAGTGAATGACATGGGGCATTTGCTCTCATTATAGCTGTTGACACCCTGCCTCAGTTTCTTTTAGCTTTAGTATCCAGAACAATCCCATCCCAGCAGTTGTTGGTAGAAAATTATTCTTGTAATAAAAAGTTCCCATGTAAGTGCAGGGGTGGAGAAACAAGCTTTTAGTGTCCAATCCCCTTCCTACCATAAATGCTAGAGAATTAACTTGAGAAGAAGAAAATATTGTATTAAAAACTAGTTAAGAATACTTTAGGTATAAAGCAACTGATTTCAACAAAGAAGAAGAAAATATGGATTTATAAGGTAAAGTTATTTCTCAGTCCTGTGTTATGAATAGATACAACTCCCACAGAGATCAAGGCAATATAGAAGACTTAACAAGCCACTTGGATAGAGCACTGAACTTCAAGTATTTGCATATTAATTTCAATAATTATCCAACGTTAAAAAATGAATTAGAAAGGCAGAAGCAGTTTAGCCTAGTGGAAATAGCACTAAAGAGGGATTCAGAAAGTTTGTCCTAGGTCTGCCACAGATTAGCAATGTGACCTTGGACGTGTCACTAACCCTCATCAATACTAAGTTTCCCCAGATATAAAATGAGTGGGTTAGAACCAGGCAGTCTCTGAAATCCTCATAGCTTCTGAGTGCTGTGATTCTCTGACCCTTTGATTTGGTGTTTATTTCCCAGTCTGACATTAACTAGCTTGAACAAGTCATTTAGTATTTCTGGACTTCATTTGCCTCGTGAGAATAATAATAGCTTATCTGCCTGAAGGAAGGGGCTGGAACCCATTATCTCTAAGTCCCTTCCAGCCCTAACATATTTTTCTATGAAATAAATATTTCAGGAGCGCATTATTATGTCTGTTAATGTTTCTACCAGTGGTGTTGATAGGAGCCATATGAATTTTGGAAGAGTGAAAGGGTTGGAATGTAGGGAAGAGAGGAGATAAGAAAGAAGAATAAAAGGACAAATAAAGATGAGATGATGGAGAGATGAAAGTAATGAGTATGGGCAAGGAGAAAACCTGGCTTTGACCTTTGCTTTGTCTATTGTTTAAGATGCTTTCAGTTAAAAAGCAAAATAAAGCATCAGTAAAAACACAGATGACCGAAATCAAACTGGTTGCAAATAGAGAGTGTATTGCCTTGTGAATCTTACAACTTCAGAAATATGGCAGCTTCAGGCATAGTTTGAACCAGAGATTCATGATGTCATTGAGATTCCAGTCCTTCCTCTAAAATTCTCTTAGTTCTGCCTTCCTCAAAGGGTTGACTTCATTCTTACACTGGGTTCCCTCATGGAGCAGTTTCAGACTTTGTTATACACATTATACTGTCCACAGAAATACAACTTTTATTTCTTCATTTCAAAGGAAAGATGCTTTGTTTTTTTCACTACTATATTCTCAGTGCCTAGAACGTTGACATGCACAAAGAAAGCCCTGAATGAATATGAATTAAATGAATGAATAGTACTCAGCTCTTAAGGTTTTTTATAAGACTTAATGTAGATAACGCATATGAAGCACAGTGCTTGATGTATAATAAACTCCCAATAAATAGTAGTCAAAATACTAGGTGAGGTAGCTTGGAGTTAGTACGGGAGAAAAAGAGGATAATAGCTGACCTTTATTGAGTATTAACAATATGTCAGGCACTGTTCTAAGACCTTAAATATAATAAATCATTTAATCTTCAAACAGCCTTAGGAGGTAGTGGTATTAGTTTTCCCATTATCTAGATGAGGAAACTGAGATGCAGAAAGATTGTGACTTGGCCGAGTTTACACACCCAGACTCAAACTCATTGTGACAATAGCACATAAGTTATAATCTTTCGCAAAACACAGCAAACATAGTAAGTCGCAATTGAGAATGTATGTATTCCCAAATCACCATGAGTTTCTCAGCCAATATAGGAGGCCATCATGTCTTTTACATTTAAGCTTAACCTGTGTTAGAAATTCTGAAGTAGAGTATAGGGGTCTGTAGCTTTCAGGGTCTGTGCTGACAAATTTTGGGTTCTTTACTCCTTGGTTTGCAGAGTGTCTTCTCCCCATCCCCTCTCTCTTTGGCACTTCTTGGTAGAGACAATTTGGAGGAGAGATGGTTAACTTGATTAATTAGGTTGACTTACCCTCAACTCTGTAACTCATGGTGGTGTGGAAAGAAAATGGATTAGGGAACTGGATAGACCTGAGCTGAGTTTAAATCTCAGCTCTACCATTTTTCCACTGAGTGAGTACATGAGTCAGTGCAATAATTTCTGGGAGGTAGTCCTACCATTTCCCCCTTTCATGTCTCCAGCCTTTATGTTTAACAAGAATTCATCATGTGGGAACTCATCAAACCATACGACCTTGAATTGAAAGAGAATCAGGGATGGTTAATTTTTTCCTGGCCAAGGCCAGCCATGTACAGAAAAGCTATCACTTCTATCCACAATAAAAGGGGATATATTGCTCTTTTGAAGGAATGGGTTGCTTCCTTGGGACAATGGCCTGACCCAGTGTACTTTGGTCTAAGACCCTGCATGGAAGTAGTGATTTATAAGGGCCTGTAAGTATCAATAGTGGCAATTTCCTCCAATGCAGCATATTGCTACCTGCCAAGTGACACTGGCCAATGGCACATTACAGACAGACAAAGTGATTTAGAGAAACCAGGCAGCTTTCCGTCAACTCAAGCTTATTTCAAAACCTTCAAGCCAAAGTATAACAGCAAAGGTTCTGAAGGAGTCTAGTTGTGTTATGAGTGATTTAGGTTTCTCTGATTATCTGCTCTGTCTCCAGGAATGATTTTGGAGAACAGTGTCATAAAATACTAGTGATCTAATTTCCCTGCCACAGCAATAATTATCCCCAAGCTCAGCATCATTATTTCAAGCACATAATACAATGTTTTACATATAATATGTACTTGATAAATACTTATCAATGATTAAATAAATGAATAAATATCCCTGGTTGCCTGTTTTATGTAAGTCAGAAAACTTTGGGGTGAAAAAGCTTGAAGTGAAAAAAGTTACGTGACTTTGAACAAATAACTTAACTCCTACCTCATTGCCTCATTTTATCTTCCATATCAAGTGGATTGCAAAGCCCTAACATTCTTTTTTCCTAAATATTTACATTTGCCCCTGAATTCTGGGCCTCACCACCTCTTGCTTACCCTTCCTGATTTGTTCTCCTTCACTCATATCTTTCCTCCTCTGGTTCCACCCTCCTCAGTGCTGTCAGATGATCTGATCATGTCTTTTCCTCCACTTCAAACCTTTCAGGGGCTCCCAAAAGGCAAATTAGACTCTGTTGGTGTATTCAAATACAAAAGTGCCTGTCTTTCATAAAATGTCACTTTTTCTAAGAGGTCTTGATGGGCCAGGGCGACCCAACCTTATCAGCTGACGCTGCTCACTGGCACAGGGAAAGGAGCACCCACCCCTTTTCTCACCATTTTGCCAAGTATGGTGAGGAAAGCTCTCTCTCAATCTAGATTATAGACCTATTAACTAAAAAGGAAACCCAAATGTCATTTCCAGTTTCCTCCGGAAGCTTTGAATAAGACACAGAGCCAAGGTGACTGATTCCACTTTACATTTTGCTCCCAGCAAAATGGTATGCTCTGAGTTTTAAGCACTGAGGGCCCAGCAAGCCACTAAATGCATTTTCCCAGGCATGTTTCACCCTCAATTTTTCTAACCTCTTACTATCATGGGGGAAATTTAATCCATATGTTTCTGGTTCATTTACACTTAACTCATCATAATGTTGTGCTGTAAGAGCGAGTTGATGTCAAGGAAGCCTTGTGGGCCTCATTTATACATGCCTTTTCTTTGAACCAGGAAGTTAAGGTTTGCCAGAAAAAGCAGAAATCAACATTTTAAAGGCTGCTTCTTTTTCTAAAGTGAAACTTTAGAACCTCTTACAATGTGAGAATTTCTAAACCCAGAACGCCAGGGTTTTATTGCTTAGACATCAGTGTGCCCTCTAATCCTTTTTCCTTTCTCTCCTTACCCCTAGCCAGACAGTGTGCCGCCATTCTTAAAGAATATTTGAGAAATGAAGAGTTAATTAGGGAAATGGGAGTAGAGCAGGGGGCAGAAAAACAGTGACAAGGAATTTCAGAATCCTGAAACCCAAATGGAGTAATTGACTGTGGAGGACTTCATATGTCATCCAGGATAAACACAGTTCCTTCTGACTTGCTGAGCTAATGGAGATGAGTATAACACCATGTGGCTTACCCTGCAGATATCAATTAAGTCTGTTGTAATTGAGACATCTTTGTTGGTCACCCTGGACCAGTGCTGTCCAGTAGAACATTCAGCAATGATTGGAATGCCCCACATATGTGCCGTCTGATACACTAGCCATGTGCAGCAATAGGGTATTTACAGAACGACTGTTGTGATTGAGAAACTGAATTTTTAATTTTGTTAAAAAATATTCAACTGAGAAAACGTGGAGATCTTATTGGCTTCATTAAGCTATTCATGAATTGGGTAGCATCCCATCTAGCAACTAGAAGGATCCTCCAAGGAGTTGTACAAAATGGAAGATTTTTATTGGAAAAAGGGTGGGGCCAGGGGGCTATTAGCGAAATAAAAATAAAATTAAAAATAAAGGGTTATTTTTAGACCAGGACATCTTTTACGGGGAAAAGGGAAGGGCAAGGGTTTTATTATGCAGATTGCCTCTTTTTCTTCTGGGGTGGATAGAAAGAGCCCACATGGCCGATTACCTCTTTGGTGCTGACCAGAAAATTCCAGACTGATTGATTAAGATTGCATTTCTGGTGAAGGTCAAAACTGCAGTTAGGTTAGATATTATATCTAGGTTTGGTATCATGGGCTTTAGCCCAAATGACACTCTTTGGGGCCTGTGGTTTTTAACAGTTTTAACTAAATTAAATTTTAAATTTAAACACTCACATTTGGACAGTGCACCTATAGACTCTATGGTGATGAAACAACCACAGCATCTTTTGTGTTTTTGCTACCTCTTAAAATATATTAGGGCCTTTATGATGCAGCATAAATAAATTTTTAGTATTAAAAAGTTGGCTAATGCTACTTTCTGAATAAGGGTGGAAAAACCTAATTGAATCAAGAATATATATCAAAATCACAGAAGCCAATCCAAAGTTTCGGCTGACTTTGTTTAGTAAGGGAGTATTCTCTTAGAAAAATATTCCTATCTATTGTATGGAAAACAATTAGACCCAGATAGCTTTATGATTACAAGTGATTGGAATTAAAGAAAATATGCTTCTTTGGGAGTCAGTGCCCATGGAATGACCCATATTATAGTTCTATGTTGTGTTTCTTTAACTATTTTCAAAATATTGATAAGACAGATAGATGATACTTTAGGATGTAATAGTCCATGTTCAGTAATAGTCCAGATGCATGAAGATTACTCAGAAGGCTCATGACCATTTCTAGTAGCTGAAAGAATACCATGTCTTAAAGATGGCCTAATGTCTACGCAACAAAGCTCTAATCTTCAGAACAATTGAAAGCTAAAAAGGGGAAGATTAATGAGTCAACATACTGTTGGTCCATTTCATATAAGGAAGATTTTCTTAGAGGCCTAAAGCAAGAGAGAATTAAGCATATTGCTGTGGCTAGTGGCTAGAGTGAGAACCAAAAAATGTCTTTATTTTCAACAGCAAAGATTTTTTTAACACCAATCACAAAGAGTTAAGAACTCTTGGGGCAATCCAATCCCCCACAGGGAACCTCTCATACTCCATTTAAAAACTAGCCTGCCCTTCTCTCTACATGTTATAATTTTGGCCAAGCTGTGGAAAATATGCTGACTGTTCTTGGCTAGTGAATATTTGGAAAAATCTCAAAATCATTCATTAGGAAAAGTAAAAGGTATTTGAAATCCTTTGAAATATTGAAGAAAAATTACAATTATGCCTGAGTCACTGGGACTCATGAGTCACCTACCCCCTAACTGTATCCCAATGAATTAACTAATTAATTAACCATTTCTTGGGCTCCTGTCTTATGCAAGGCACACGATAAAAGCAGCTTTTGTTGAATATCTCGAAACTTTATTTATTCATTCATTGATTAATTCAACAGCAGTTTTTGAGACATTGAGCTTTGTGTTCTGCTATGCTAGGCTAAAGAAGAGGTCATCTGTGTACTCAAGAGATTCAATCATTAGTCTCAGTAGATTAAAAATATGGACTACTCAGTCTCAGTGTTACTACTTGATTATGTCAAAGAGTCTCAACTAGGCAAACTTTTTCACATATGCCTTGGAAACACCTTCTGTCAATTACCACAATTCAGTTTTTATTCTTTTTCTGTTAACAATGGCCATGGCGCTCAGATGACTGCAGTGTTCAGTTGTGCTGCCTACTTTCCCTCTGGGTGTCACTATTAGGGAGGCTATGAACCAAAAGTATTTCAGAGATCATAAATGGTACTATGCCTGCAGTTTGCTGGACATCTTCCAGATGGTATTTCTCCATAACACTGTTTGGTGAACAGAAGTTCTTTGAAATTAGACTAGAAAATAGCAGTGACTACTTCCTATAGATCCCCACTTGTTGCTAAGACTGTTTTTTGTTCCTATTTTGTCTATCTCTCTAGGTACCAGATTTTGAACATTTTCAGGTCAAATCTTCTATTTGGATAGGAGTTTGCATTCATAAGTGCTAACTATGGGTCAGATGCTGTTCTAAGTGTTTTACTGTGTTTTTTAAAATCCGTAGTCATAAAATTCCTATGAATTTTGTTATTCATATTAGTTATTCTTATTAAAAATAAAAAAGGAAAATGGGACTAGAAGATAATTGACCCAAATTCACACAGCATGTAATTAAAGGAGCTAAAGCATATCTTTGCTCCATGTCCTACTGTATACTAAACTCATGCTTTCAATCTCTCCCCTATCCTACTACATCATAGGCTTAGTACATAGTCTTCTTAGCAGGAAATTATCAAGGTGACATACTTTTCAGATAACATGTTCAGACAAGCCATTTCTAGAAAATTTGTATTTCTGGAAAAAATACTAAAATTATGCTAAAGGATAAGAAATATTTTGCTAAAATTCCAATATTAATATTTTTGGAGAACTGTAGATGAGATGACCTTTAGAGAACTCTTACCTTGCTATAATGCTGAAGCAGAGACACACACTGAAGATTAATATATTAATATTAATGATCACTTAGAGAAGGTGGGCATTAATCACTAGCTAAAATGCTAATAAAAAATCTATAAAAATAACTAATGTTTACTGGATGCTTATATATGCTGCATATGGTACTTTGTCACCATTATGCCTGGGAGCACAGAGAGAAACTCAAGGCCAGTCATTTACAATGACCATCAGAAATCAAACCCAGTGCTATCTAGCTTTAGAGTACATTCTCTCAACATTCTACTGTACTACCTTGAGATAGCAAGTGGGAACACCTTATAGGAGGTCAAGAACTGTAGGAATATAAGAGTAGGTAGGCTGCACACCTATACACTTCATTTTCTGGGTGATAGCCAACTGGGTACTTTAGAATGTAATGTGGATGTACCCTCTTCATATAAAGATTTCTCAATAGAATTCATCACCTAACTGGAGCCCCAAATCACTGTTCCTAGATGGGAAAGGAATGAAAAACACACAGCTATAGAGTGAGTTCCTGACTCAGCAAAGAATAAATACCTGTTTGACAGACCCTTAACTTCTTTACAGCAGTGGAACGTGACACTAGAGAGGAAAAGAAGCTTAAGGAGAGTAGGAGAAAGATCAACCTGATTTAGCATCACTATTTGTATTCCCTGTAAAGATCTTAAGGGCTGAGCCACACATCAGAAGGTCCAAGGGTCCTCACTGTCTATGGCTTGAAGTTTAATACTATTGCCAAAAACCAAATGGCATCAGTAACTGTTACCTACAAAGCTCTGATGGAAAGTGTGTACTAAGGGGCATTCATCCATTGAGCAGGACCATAATTTTATGAAAGGTAGTTAGCATTGGCAGGTGAGCCATAATATATCTGACCTTCAATCATAAATCAACAGCAGGTAGAAAAACCACTGGACAATATATCTCCTGCCACCAGGTTGCCCATAAAATACAACATACTTCCCTGGGCAGTCACAGATGGATAAAACAGCGTGCTGTTTATAGCATCCTGAATCTCTGGGTTGGACTGAAATGAAAAGCTTTGGTAATCTTCCCACCCAAAAAAGCTTTGCTCCTTGAGCGTACTGACATGTCAGCATCTGTTTAAATGCCACAGCTGCAGACCAATGTCTGAAACCACTGACTGCCCTAAAAATTAGAAGGTGGCATTCAATAGAAACAGCTCCTCCTAAGCCCCAGGTGAAATGGTCCAAGTTTAATGTTCCAAAGAGAGACACTGATTTGTTTCTTACCATATCAAAGGCAAAGAGATCATTTACAACTTGTAGTTCTGCACCCTCATTCATCAAAGCTACACATCTCTGTACCAGAGTTCATAATTTCAAAAGATGGGCTTTATTTCCCCATCAAAACTTTGTTGGCCACGTACTATGTACAGGTGCTAATGATACAAGGACAAATAAGACAAATCGCATCCAGCCATTTAGAGGCTTTACATGCAAGATGACTGTTTGACTTGATTTTCAAGTCTGTATTTCATATTTGGAGGCCTAAAAAGAGTATTTGGTTCTTTCTGGGAGTAGAACAGGAAAAATCTTTACAGAGGTAGGGTTTTCTGAGTGTTGTAAAATGTGTGCGGGATTACCTAGTAGAAAAGCCAGATATGAAACTCATTCCAGCAGAGGAAGCTACACGAGCAAGGGGAGACACATAACATGTTAGGAAAGCTGTCAGCAGTGGATATAGCCACAGGTGGCCTGTGACATGGGGACTGTGAGAAAATACTGAGCAGAGACTGGGGTTGGATCACGGAAAGGTTAGGCTAATGAATGTAAGCCCTGTGATTCACAGGGGAGCCACGTGAAATTATAGATAGCTGGCCTCATGCTAGAAGATTATGATTTACTGAGTCTGGGTTGGGGGTGGGGGAGCAGAGAACCTGTATTTTCAGCAACATCCCTCACAGCCACCAATAACAACTAATGCTGATGCAGCCAGTCTTTGAAGAGTTTAAGCAAGGAAGAAACATGATCCGGTTTATACTTTAGAAAGATCATTTCAGGAGTAGACTAGAATACAAATTTGAAGGGGCAAAGGCTGAAGTCAAGGAGCCCCTCTTAAGTAATCATTATATTGCCACACATTTGGGATGAGAAACTAATGCTGAGAGAGGTTATGTGACTTCCCCAAATCAGTACAGCTGGTAAGAGAGGCATAATTTGAAACCAGATATTTCTCATTCAAAAATCTGGGCTTTTTCATTTACTATGATGACTATGATGTACTTACTTTACCCCATTGCTGCAAGAATGCTACGTTGGCTAAGCCTTAGCCTAAGGTTGGAAGCAAATGAAATAAACTCTGGCCAGTTAAAGCTCCTAAGATAACAAGCACAGGTGATCACAAGACATAGACGCACACTGGTTGGAACTAGGCATTTTTGCTGATTTCCCCAACCTGCCTGTAATTCACGTGCAGCATAACTGGAACTCATGTAAGTGGCATCACATACAAAAAGACAATTGGAAAAGTGGTATATACGTTAAGCACATTGTCCTCTACTGGCTGCACTGTGATGTAAAAGATGAATCAAGTAAACAATGGCTATAAATAGAAATTATTAATAATTTAGCCTTTCATTGAACTAGGCTCTATGTTTCCATGATCTCATATAATTATCAGAAGAATTTTATGGAGTCTGTAGTATTAATCCTACTTTATTTGGGGGCTTTTATTTATTTTTAGTTTCTTCTAATTTTATTGAGGTGTAATGACAAAAATTTGTATATTTAAGGTGTACAATGTGATGATTTGATATGCATTGTGAAGTAATTTAATTTCTACATTCAAGCTAATTAACACTTCCAATACCTTACATAGTTACCTTTTTGTGTATGTGTGGTTAGAACACTTAATCCTTACTCTCAACAAATTTCAAGTATAAAATACAGTATTATTTTTTTTAGGTGATTTATCTTTCACTTTATTTTTTGTATAATCTAATAGGAAAACATGTTTTAATTTTAAAATATTCAAATGCAGAGAATTTCTGACAGATACAACTTTGTTGGGAAGAAAGCTTCCCCTGGGACACTTTTTGAGGTTTTGTCATTTTTTTTCCTCTGGCTTTTTTTTTTTTTTTTAATTTTTATTGGAGTATAGTTGATTTATAATGTTGTTATTTTCTGCTATACAGCAAAGTGAATCAGTTATACATATACATATATCCACTCTTTTTTAGATTCTATATAGGTCATTACAGAGTATTGAGTAGAGTTCCCTGTGCTATATATGGTATGTCCTTATTAGTTATCTATTTTATATACATTAATGTATATATGTCAATCCCAATCTCCCAATTTATCCCTCCCCCTTTTCTGCCCTGGTATCCATAAGTTTGTTTTCTACATCTGTGAACATTGGGATATATGTATCCTTTCGAACCATGTTTTTCTTCGTATATATGCCCAGGAGTGGGATTGCTGGATCATATGGTAGCTCTATTTTTAGTTTTTTAAGGAATCTTCATACTGTTCTCCATAGTGGCTGTGCCAATTTATATTCCCACCAATAGTGTATATTCCCTTTTCTCCATACCCTCTCCAGCAATTATTGTTTGTAGAGTTTTTATTGATGGCCATTATGACCAGTGTGAGGTGATATCTCATTGTAGTTTTGATTTGCATTTCTCTAATAATTAGTGATGTTGAGCATCTTTTCATGTGCCTCTTGGCCATCTATATGTCTTTGGAGAAATATCTATTTAGGTCTTCTGTCCATGTTTTGATTGGGTTGTTTGTTTTTTGATATTGAGCTGCATGAGTTGTTTGTATATTTTGGAGATTAACCACTTGTTGGTAGCTTCATTTGTAAATATTTTCTCCCATTCTGTGGGTGCTCTTTTCATTTTATATATGGTTTCCTTTGCTGTACAAAAGCTTTGAGTTTAATTAGGTCCCATTTGTTTATTTTTGTTTTTATTTTCATTACTCTAGGAGGTGGATCAAAAAAGATTTTTCTGCGATTTATGTGAAAGAGTGTTTTGCCTATGTTTTCCTCTAAGAGTTTTATAATATCTGGTCTTACATTTAGGTCTTTAATCCATTTTGAGTTTATTTTTGTGTATGGTATTAGATAATGTTCTAATTTCATTCTTTTACATGTAGCTGTCCAGTTTTCCCAGCACCACTTATTGAAGAGACTGTCTTTTCTCCATTGTATATTCTTGCCTCCTTTGTCATAGATTAGTTAACTATAGGTGCGTGGGTTTACCTCTGGGTTTTCTATCCTGTTCCATTGATCTGTATTTCTGTTTTGTGCCAGTATCATACTGTTTTGATGACTGTAGCTTTGTAGTATAGTCTGAAGCCAGGGAACCTGATTCCTCCAACTCTATTTTTCTTTCTCAAAATTGCTTTGGCTATTTGGGGTCTTTTGTGTTTCCATACAAATTGTAAAGTTTTTTGTTCGAATTCTGTGAAAAATGCTATGGTAATTTGGTAAGGATTGCAATGAATTTGTAGATTGCTTTGGATAGTATAGTCATTTTCACAATATTGATTCTTCCAATCCAAGAACATGGTATATCTCTCCATCTATTTGTGTCATCTTTGATTTCTTTCATCAGTGTCTTATAGTTTTAAGAGTACAATTTTTTTGACTTCTTAGGTAGGTTTATTTCTAGGTGTTTTATTCTTTTTGATGTGATAGTAAATGGGATTGTTTCTTTAATTTCTCATTCTGATCTTTTGTTGTTAGTGTATAGGAATGCAACAGATTTCTGTGTATTAATTTTGTATCCTGCCACTTTGCTGAACTCATTGATGAGCTCTAGTAGTTTTCTGGTAACATCTTTAGGATTTTCTATGTATAGCATCATGTCAGCTGCAGTGACAGTTTTACTTCTTATTTTCCAAACTGAATTCCTTTTATTTCTTTTTCTTTTTTTTCTCTGATTGCCGTGGCTAGGACTTCCAAAACTTGTCTTGTTCCTGATCTTAGAGGAAATGCTTTCAGTTTCTCACCATTGAGAATGATGTTGGCTGTGTAAAATACAGTATTATTAATTACAGTCACCATGCTGCACATTTGACCCCCAGAACTTATCCATATAACTGTAAGTTTATACCCTTTGACCAACATCCCCCCATTTCCCACACCCCCAGCTCCTGGCAACCACCATTCTACTCTTTGGTTCTGTGAATTTGACTTTTTTAGATTCCACATATAAGTGAGATCATACAGTGTTTGTCTCTCTGTCTCTGACTTATTTCATTTAGCCTAATGTTCTCCAGATTCACGCATGTTGTCACAAGTGGCTGGATTTCCTTCTTTTTTATGGCTGAATAATCTTCCTGTGTGTATATGTGTGTGCATTCATCTGTTTATGGACACTTAAGTTGTTTCCATGTCTTGCCAATTGTGAATAATACTTCAATGAATATGGGAGTGCAGATATATCTTTAAGATACTGATTTCATTTCCCTCTGAATATATACTCAGTAGTATATTGCTTATGGATTGCCGGATCATACTATTTTTCAGTTTAAGAAAGAAAGCCTAGAGAGTTTCAGTATTTTGCTTAAGACCATATAGGAACTGTTGGAAACAAACCTTAGACTGTTTGACTCTAAAGCCTCTTCTCTTTTCCACTTTCTCACAATCATTCCATTTTACAGTAGTCTAGTTGTGGGTCATTGCCTACCTAGCCTAGACTCCAGAATCCCTGCCACTTTGATGACCCTTAGTGACTGTAGGTGCCAGATTATTTGTACTCAAGTGTTATTTATAACTTTTATGTTTGTCACATGTTGGGATACTTTTCTGTTAATTATTTTATTTTTCTATTAATACTAAGCATGAAGTAAGGGCAATAGCGTACGTCACATGAAATATATAACAGATACATCCCTAGGAGTATGTGGAGAGGGAAATGGGATCTGCCCTTCCTAAACTAATTAGTAAAGGTCTTCATTGGGAGGGTTTACTGATTACAAGTCCAGAGGGTAAGACCAGTTTTCCTTGGCTAAGCTGATAATTCCTAGGATCAGAATCACAACTCCCCTAGAGTCAGACTTCTAACAGATGTCAACCTTGGTGCCAACTTGTTTAATTCCTTCATTCAACAAGTATATATTGAACACCTTTTATCACCACACCCTGGGAATGACACAGTGAACAAACCAGAGAGTCTGCTGCTAAGGAGTTTTATTCTAGTAACTGCTTGGCCCAGGTATAGCCACAAGAAGGCAACATATATTTGTTTCTATTGGCCATCTTTTGCCCAGGTTACAGGCTTGTTGAGGAGAGAGAACTGATGTCACTTGATTTCATTTACCCTAATGTCCTCCTTAGATATGAACAACAGAACACAGAATTTATTCCATGAATTGTTGTTGAGTGAATAAATGGCCTTGAATGAATAAATGGCCTAGAGACCCATGTATATTTTTGCCTGGGTGACACTCTGCTGCCAACCAGCATACCACTTTTCATGAAATCTGGCCCAGGGGAACTTTATGTCAGTGTGTGAAGCCTCCTGGTGGGAAAATAACCTGAGCTATTTATGCAAAGAGTCTGTTTTTGCCCGAAGGCCCCTATGACTTCAACATCCCAGTGGTCAAAGACAAATGCAGAAGACTCTTTGGAATAGGAGGCACACATTCAAAAGCCAGTGAATGCCCTGCAAAAGAGAAGTGTTCTTTTCTCCAAACATCCCACCTTTGTTGAACAGCCAAACATGGCGCTGGGCACTGAGCAATCCAGTAGTGACCAGACAATTTGCCCTTGAGAATCTCACAAGCTAGTGGGAGAGAAAGAATCAAAATAGCTTACATGTATTGAGTACTCAACATTCTGAACTCCATTAAACATCTAAGGAATCCTATCAGATAGATGGTATCTATCCTTTGGTACTGGTGAGAAGCCTCAAATAGATTGGCTAGTTTGCTCAAGGTCACATACAGCTCATACATGGCAGACGTAGGATCACAATTTTTAGATACCTAACACCATAATCCATGTACTTAACCAGAATTACACAGCCTCCCTGTAATAATTCCACAGACACCTCTGGGTACATGCTTTTGAGGGCCCGCAGAGCCAGGCTGTCAAAAACCCGACTGCCTGGGTTCAAGCCTTGCCTCTGCTACTTGACAATGTATTTAGTCTGTGTCTCTATTTCTTTACTCATAAACATGGATAATATTAGTACCTACCTCAGAGCATTTTTGAGGATACTGTGAGTTAAATGAGATGCTCAAACTTTACTGATGCTTACTTAGTAAATGCTACCCCTGTCATTAGGGCAATGAGTTTTCACTCCTCTGAAACTGGTTGTGTTGATGGCCCTGTTTGTAGGGGCAAAAACCAGAAAAAAGAGGATGGTTTCTTTCCTTCACATTTAGGGTACTGAATTATTAACCTTTCCTTAATCTGAATGTAGCATTAGACTCAGGCTATGCTTGTGCACAGAGGCAGTTAAGGAAGAGAGGAAATTATTGCTGCCTCCACCATTTTTTGCCTTCAACCTGTCTTTCCCAACTAGCAATTATGTAAAACCAAACCTTCCACTAAATCTACTCCACATTTGGCATTCTCTCTCAGTAACATGGACACAAAGAGCTGAGAGCAACCCAGACATGTAGTATTTTCAGGTGAAGTGTCAAAGTTTATTAAGCACGTGACCAACTCAAGTGTTTTTACAGAAAACCTGAGCATATTCAATTTGTACTAGGGCTTTAAAAATTCCCAGAAACATCAGATTATTTTTATATAATTCTAATTTAGCTTATTTATGTATTATTCCCCAAAATGACTTTTTAAAATTCTGGGGCTTTGTTTCTGAGTGAGATTTACTGAGTTTTTGCTCCTCTGTGGGACTAAACAACAATAATAAACAACCTAAAGTGGGCACTAGCAAAACAAATGAATGAATTTCATTCAGGAAGCTGAGTAGAGACTTCTCAGGGTAGACAGAAATAGCAGAATCTTTAGAACCTTCAGACTGAGGAAATTAAGCTGCCCTTCCTCATGAATGCTCAGACAGAAGAAAAATGTATAAGACTATGTGTGTTCACATATGCATGCACGTGTATGTGTTCATGTTTCTGCATGCAAGTGTAGGTGTGCATGTGCAATCATGAACAAACGTGGATACATCCATATACTGGAGTCAGACTTGGTCAGAGAGCCCTCCGAGGATGTGGAAAGGAGCCCAATAACACAGAAATGCTTGTCACTCATGAGGTCATAAGATATCTGACTTAGTGAATTAGATGGGATTTCTTGGGGCAATAATCATACCCCTTACCTGTTAATGAGAATTTACTGGACTATTCCTCACTGTATATAAATGACTTAAAATCCTCTTTAAAACGCAATGAAATAGGCATTAAATTTCCTGTTTTACAGATGAGGAAAATTAATCTCAGAAAGGTTGAAGGCAGGAATTGAATATAAATTTCAATGGCTCTAAAGTCTCACTCTTTCCACAAAACCCTACTTCTGGGGGCAGTCTCTATATTCTTTTTTTTAAATTGAGGAATAGTTGATTTACAATATTGTATTTATTTCAGGTGTACAACATAGTGATTCAAAATTTTTATAGATTATACTCCATTTAAAGTTATAAAATATTGGCTATACTCCCTGTAATGCCCAGTATATCCTTGTAGCTTATTTATTTTTATACATTATAGTTTATACCTCTTAATCCCCTACTCCAGTCTTACAGCCTCCCCATTCTCTCTCCCCACTGGTAACCACTAGTTTGTTCTCTACATCTGTGAGTCTGTTTTGGTTTTGTTATGTTCATTCGTTTTATTTTTTATATTCCACATATAAGTGATAACATACAGTATTGTCTTTCTCTGACTTATTTCACTAAGTGTAATACCCTCCAGGTCCATACATGTTGTCACAAATGGAAACATTTCATTCTTTTTTTTATGGCTGAGTAGTATTCCATTGTGTGTATATATATACATAACACATCTTCTTTATCCATTCATCCATTGATGGACACTTAGGTTGCTTCCATATCTTGGCTATTATAACAAATCCTGCTATGAACGTTGGGATCCATATATCTTTTCAAACTAGATTTTTTTTTAACATCTTTATTGGAGTATAATTGCTTTACAATGGTGTGTTAGTTTCTGTTTTATAACAAAGTGAATCAGCTATACATATACACATATCCCCATATCTCCTCCCTCTTACGTCTCCCTCCCACCCTCCCTATCCCACCTCTCTAGGTGGTCACAAAGCACCGAGCTGATCTCCCTGTGCTTTGCAGCTGCTTCCCACTAGCTATTTATTTTACATTTGGTAGTCATTTTCTTTGGGTGTATACCCAGGAATGGAATTGCTGGCTCATATGGTAGTTCTATTTTGAGATTTTTGAGGAACTTCCATACTGTTTTCTATAGTGGCTGCACCAATTTACATTCCCACCAACAGTGTACTAGGGTTCCCTTTCCTCCACATCCCCACCAACATTTGTTATCTATAGACTTTGTGATGATAGCCATTCTGCCCACTGTGAAGTGGTATCTTATTGTGGCTTTGATTTGCGTTTTTCTGATGATTAGTGGTGTTGAGCATCTTTTCATTTGTCTGTAGGCCATCCATATGTCTTCTTTGGAAAAATATCTATTCAGATCTTCTGCCCATTTTTTATTGGATTATTTGTTTTTTTGATATTGAGTTGTAGAAGCTATTTATATATTTTGGATATTAACCCCTTATCAGTCATATCATTTGCAAATAATTTCTCCATTCAGTATGTTGTCTTTTTGTTTAGTTGATGGTTTCTGTTGCTATGTAAAAGCTTTTAACTTTAATTAGGTCCCATTTGTTTATTTTTGCTTTCATTTCTTTTGAATTAGGAGATGATCCAAAAAAATATTGCTATGATTTATGTCAAAGAGTGTTCTGCCTATGCTCTCTTCTAGGAGTTTTATGGTTTCAGATATCATATTTAGTTCTTTAATCCATTTTGAGTTTACTTTTGTATATGGTGTGAGGAAGTATTCTAATTTCATTCTTTTACATGTAGCTACCCTGTTTTCCCAACACCACTTATTGAAGAGCCTTTCTTTTTTCCATGGTATATTCTTGCCTCCTTTGTCACAGATTAACTGACCATAGGTGTAAGGGTGTATTTCTGGGCTTTCTATTCTGTTCTAGTGATCTATGTGTCTTTTTTTTGTGCCAGTACCATGCATTTTGATTACTATAGCTTTGTAGCATAGGCTGAAGTCAGGGAACTTGATACTTCCAGCACTGTTATTTTTCTCAAGATTGCCTTGGCTATTCGAGGTCTTTTGTGGTTCCATATAAGTTTTAGTATCATTTGTTCTGGTTCTGTGAAAAATTTCATGAGTATTTTGATAGGGATCAAAATACTTACTAAAGCAACCTAAATCTATAGATTGCTTTAGTTAGTATGGACATTTTCACAATATTCTGATGGTTGATATGATTTCATTTTTCAAAATTTACCAAGGCTTGCTTTGTGACCCAGCATGTGATCTATACTGGAAAGTGTTCCATGTGCACTTGAAAAGAATGTTTATTCTGCTGCTTTCAGAAGGAATGCTCTATAAATATCAGTTAAGTCCAATTGGTCTAATGTGTCATTTAAGACCATAGTTTCCTCATTGATTTTTCTCTCTGGATGATCTGACCAATGATGTAAGTGAGGTGTTAAAGTCCCCAACTGTTATTGTCAATTTCTCCCTTTAAGTCTGTTAATATTTGCTTTATGTATTTAGATGCTCCTATATTAGGTGTATATATATTTATAATTGTTATATCTTCTTCTTGTATTGATTTCTTGGTGATTACGTAAAGTCCTTTCTGTCTCTTGAAGTAATCTTTGTTTTAAAATCTATTTTGTCTAAGTATTGCTACTCCAGCTTTCTTTTGATTTCTATTTTTATGAAATACCTTTCTTCATTCCCTCACTTTGTCTGTGTATGTCTTTAGATCTGAAGTTAGTCTCTTGCAGGCAGCATTTATATGTATCTTGTTTTTGTATCCATTTAGCCACTCTGTGGGTTTTGATTGGAGCATTTAGTCCATTTACATTTAAAGTAATTATGGATAGATATGTAATCATTGCCATTTTTTTGTTTTTGGGTTTTTTCTGTTTCTTTTTTTTTCCCTTTCTTCTTTTGTTATCTTCCCTTGTGATGTGATGACCATCTTTAGTGTTATGTTTGGATTTCTTCCTCTTTTGTGTGTATCTATTACAAATTTTTGATTTGGGGTTACCATGAGGTTTCTATGTTTTATATACATATATATGATATATATACACAGATATATGAGTATATACACAAATATATGATCATCTTAAGTTGCTGAAATTTAATTTCAAATGCATTTTTAAAACTCGGCATTTTTTTCTCCCCTCCCTCATTGATTACTGTTTTTGACATCATATTTTACATCTTTTGGTTTTATGTATCCCTTAACTACATATTGCAGGTATAGATTATTTAATTCCTTTCTTTAACTTTCCTATTAGCTTTGTACCTGGTTGGTTTACTACCTTTAGTGTATATTTGCCTTTAATAATGAGCTTTTTCCTTTTGTAATTTTCATGTTTCTAGTTGTGGCCTTTCCTTTTTCACTTATAGAAATCCCTTTAACATTTCTTATACAGCTTTTTTGGTGATACTGAACTCCTTTAGCTGTTGCTTGTCTGTAAAACTTTTGATCCTTCCATTAAGTCTGAATGAAAGTCTTGCCAGGCAGAATATTCTTGGTTGTAGGTTTTTCCCTTTCATCACTTGAAATATATTGTGCCACTCCCTTCTGGCCTGCAGAGTTTCTGCTGAAAAGTATAATGGGAGTTCCCTTGTATGTAACTTGTTGCTTTTTCCCTTGCTGTTTTTAACATGCTTTTTTTTTTATCTCTAATTTTTGCCATTTTAATTACAATGTGTCTTGATGTGCTCCTCTTTGGGTTGATCCTGTTTGGGATTTTGTGTTTCCTGATCCTGGATATCTGTTTCCTTTCCCACGTTAGGGAAATTTTCAACTCTTATGTATTCAAGTGTGTTATTTGCCACTTTCTCTCTCTCTTCTCCTTCTGGAAGCCCTATAATGTGAATGTTAGTGTGCTTTATGTTATCTCACAGGTTTCTTAAACTGTCCTCATTTCTTTTAATTCTTTTTTCTTTTCAGCTTCAGTGATTTCCACTACTCTGTCTTCCAGCTTACTGATGCATTCCTCAGTATTATTTAATCTACTGTTCATTCCTTCTAGTGTATTTTTCTTTTCAGTTATTGTATTCTTAATCTCTTTGGTGGTTTTATTTTATTTTCTAACTAACTCTTTGTTAAAAAATTCTAACCTCTTATTCTGTTCACCCATTCTTCTCCTGAGTTCTTTGATCATCTTTATGATCATTACCTGAATTCTTTATCAGGTAGATTGTGTATCTCCCCTTCACTTAGTTCTTCTCAGGGGTTTTTATCTTGTTCCTCTGTTTGGAATATGTTCCTCTGTCAGCTCATTTTGCCTAATGTGCTGTTCTTATTTATCTGGTAGGTTACTTACATTTTCTGACCTTGGATAAGTGGCCTTTTTAGGATATTTCCTATGCATTCCAGCAGTGCACTCTCCTCTGGTCACCAGAACTATATGTCCTAAGTTTGCCCCTTATGTGGGTTGCATGTGTCCTTCTGTTGTGGCAGGCTGACTACTGTGAGCCATCTGGTAGGTGTGGCTGGCCCCTGGTCTAGTTTGACTGCAAGGCCCTGCCTTGGGTGAAGACTGCCAGTCTCTGGTTGGTGGGTCCAGGTCACAAGATGGCTGGCTGTGGAGCTCTGGTGGTTGAGGGGCTAATGCTGGCTCATTGGCAGGCAGAGCTAGGTTCTGAGCTCTGAGGTGGGTGGTTGTGGGCCAAGGTTCCTGGATCTAGCGTTGGCCTGCTGGTAGGTAGGACCAGCTCCTACAGGGTTGGCTGTGGGTTCCACATTGCCCCAGTGCTGGTGCTGGCCCTCTGGTTAGTGGGAAAGGATTCAGGGCTGCTGGCTGAGGAATCCAAGGTATATTGGAGCTGATGTCAGTCTGCTGGTGGGCAGGACTGTGGCCCAGGGTTTATGTGGCTAGTGCCAGCTCACTGGTGGGTGGACCTGGTCCCAGGGGTCTCTGGCTGCAGGGCTCTGGGGGTCCTGAAGCTGGTGTCAGCCTGCTGATGGGTGGGACTGAATCGCAGTGTGGCTTGCGGAGGGGCTCAAGGTGTCCCAGAGTTGGCATTGGCCTTCTTATGTGTTGGCTGAGTCCTGACAAGGCAGGCTACAGGACTGTGGTTATCCTGGGGCTGATGCCACATACTGGTTGGCAGAGTTGCGGCTCAGGGGATACCATGGCTGGTGCCTGCTCACTATTGGGTGAAGCTGGGTCTTGGGGCCATTACTGGCTCACTGGCAGGCAGAGCCATGTGCTGGAGTCTCTGGCAGGAGGGACCACTGGTGGGAAGAGCTGAGTCCTGGGCACTCTGGCTGCAAGGCCTGGGGGTTCTGGAGCTAGTATAGATACATTAGTGAGAAGAGCTGAGCCCCAGGATCAGTGGCTGCAGGTCCCTGGGGGTCCTGTGTCTAGTGCATGCAAGTTGGTATGTGAGGCTGGGTCCTGGGGTAGCTGTGGGCTCAGGAGATCTTAAGGCAGCCTGCCTGCTGGTGAGTGGGGCTGTGTCCCCATTCAGTTAGTTGCTTGGACTGAAGTGTCCCAAAACTGATGTCTATAGGCTGGTGGGTAGGGCTACCTGTAGCCTGATGTTAATAAGCTAGAGGGTGGATTGATAACAAGCAAAATGGCACTTGTCAGTACCAGTGTCTACATGGTAGAATGAGCTCCCACAAGTGACTGCTGCCACTGTCTATGCCCCGAGGGTGAGCTCCAGTTGCCTCCTGCCTTTCTGGAGACTCTCAAAGATCAGCAGGTGGGTCTGACCCAGGCTCCTTTCAAATTACTGCTCTTTCCAGGGTCCTAGAGTGTGTGAGGTGTTGTGTGCACCCTTTAGGAGTGGAGTGTCTATTTTCCACAACCCTCTGAATCTCCCCAAAGTAAGGCCTACTGGCCTTCAAAGCCAAACATTCTGGGGCTCATGTTCCTAATGTGAAACTCCTGGGCTGGGGAGTGTGATGTGGGGCTCAGACCTATTGCTTCTTAGGGAGAACCTCTGCAATTGTAATCATCATCCTGTTTGTGGGTTGCCCAACCATGGGTACAGGTCTTGACTATACCATGACTTCACCCCTCTTACCAATCTTGTGGTTCCTTCTTTATATCTTTAGTTGTAGAAGATCTCTTCTGTTAGATTCCAGTCTTTCTCAGCAGTAGTTGCTCTGTAAATACTTGTAATTTTGATATGCCCATGAGAGGAGGTGAGCTCAGGGTCTTGCTACTCTGCCATATTGACCAAGTTCTGCCAGTCTCTGTACTCTTTAACAACAATATCACTTGTGGTGCTTAGGAATTCCTGTGTCAGTAGGCTTTCCCAGATTTAATATGATGGGAGAAAATATTTTTTGTAATTAGGTGTATTATATCTGAAAAGCAACAGCTAAAGACCTAAAGATGGACACATTATAAAACATACTTTGAAAAGTCAGCAGGTTTTTATAAAGGCTATTATAATAACCCTATGGCCCACAGCTTGCCTTGAGCACTACCTTCCAATTACCTAGTCTGTTTTCTCTATCTAGTTTTAAAAATATATCTTCACTAGTCCCTCTCTTCCAACCAAGGTGCTCAATAAATATTTGTTGAATGAATGTTGAATGAGGGTAAAAAAAAATAATTCAAGGGTTATGGAATAGCCTCATGAATTTTAAAGTTTTATTTCATTGATCTCTCTGAAAAGTCCTTTCTTAAGGACAACATAAGTGGCATTGGATTCAAATGAATGAGATTTGCTATTCCATGAAGAAACAAAGCAATGAACCCCATTTGTTTTCTCAATAAGATCTCAAGGATAAAGCCTTATTGTATATTGTATTAGTTAGAATAATGATAGCTACTGTAACTAATACCTTGCAAATTTCAATGGCTTAACACAATAAAAGTTTATTCCTTGCTCATAAAAGAGCCTAACAAACACTTCTGTTCCTCTTTCTTTGGCATGCAGGTTTCCTTCATGTAGTAATTCAAGAACCAAGTAAGTCCCTACAGTCTTGTAGATCTGGCATGCCAGAGGGCTTTGGAGTCAGATAAGGGAAAAGAGGGAGAGAAAAGCCCTCTTTAAAACCATGGCCCAGAGAATTATGCTGAGACAAGATGGTGGAGTAGAGGATGTGATCTGACCTCTTCTTATGGAAACACCAAAATCACAACTATCAACTGAACAACCATTGACAAAAAGCCACTGGAACCTACCAAAAAAGATACCCTACATCCAAAGACAAAGAAGAAGCCACAACAAGATGGAAGGAGGGGTGCAACAGCAATAAAATCAAATCCCATAGCCAGCCACTGGGTTGGTGACCCACAAACAGAAAAATAATTATACCACAGAAGTTCTCCCACAGGAGTGAAAGTTCTGAGCCCCACATCAGGCTCCTCAGCCTGGGGGTCTGCCAATGAGAGGAGGAAACCCCAGAGGCTCTAGCTTTGAAGGCCAGTGTGGTTTGATCACAGGAATTC
Source organism: Balaenoptera ricei (assembly GCF_028023285.1). Taxonomy (NCBI): domain Eukaryota; kingdom Metazoa; phylum Chordata; class Mammalia; order Artiodactyla; family Balaenopteridae; genus Balaenoptera; species Balaenoptera ricei. Next base: position 51,545,852 of record NC_082639.1, read on the forward strand.
CATAGAACTGAGGGAAATAGAAATTCCACTCTTGGAGGGTGCACACAAGTTCTCATGTGCACTAGAGCCCAGGGAAAAAAGCAGTGGCCTCATAAGAGACTGGGCCAGACCTACCTGCTAGTATCGGAGGCTCTCCTGTGGAGGTGGGGCAGGGGGGTGGCTGTGGCTCACTGCAGAGACAACGAAGTGAAGTGGAGATAGATAGGCAATCAGAGTAATGATAATTAATAAAGATTATCCAAGATCTCAGAAAAAGAATAGAGGCACAGATCAAAAGATACAAGAAATGTTTAACAAAGACCTAGAAGAACTAAAGAGCAAACAGAGATGAACAATATAATAACTGAAATGAAAAATACCCTAGAAGGAATCAATAGCAGAATAACTGAGGCAGAAGAACGGATAAGTGAGTTGGGAGACAGAATGGTGGAAATCATTGCCATGGAACAGAATAAAGAAAAAAGAATGAAAAGAAATAAGGACAGTCTAAGAGATCTCTGGGACAACATTAAATACACCAACATTTGCATTATAGCAGTCCCAGAATGAGAAGAGAGAAAGGGCCTGGGAAAATATTTGAAGAGATAATAGCTAAAAACTTCCCTAACATGGGAAAGGAAACAGTCACCCAAGTCCAGGAAGTGCAGAGAGTCCCAGGCAGGATAAACCCAAGGAGGAACATGCTGAGACACACAATAATCAAATTGACAAAAATTAAAGACAAAGAAAAAATATTAAAAGCAACAAGGGAAAAGCAACAAATAACATACAAAGAAACTTCCGCTGAGGCCATCAGCTGATTTTTCAGCAGAAAGTCTGCAGGCCAGAAGGGAGTGGCATGATATATTTAAAGTGACGAAAGGGAAGAACCTACAGCCAAGAATACTCTACCCAGCGAGGCTTTCATTCAGATTTGATGGAGAAATCAAAAGCTTTACAGACAAGCAAAAGCTAAGAGAATTCAGCACCACCAGACCAGCTTTGTAACAAATGCTAAAGGAACTTCTCTAGGCAGAAAAGAAAACACCACAACTAAAAACAAGAAAATTACAAATGTGGACTTCCCTGGTGGCACAGTGGTTAAGAATTCACCTGCCAATGCAGGGGACATGGGTTCGAGCCTTGGTCTGGGAAGATCCCACATGCAGTGGAGCAATTAAGCCCTTGTGCCACAACTACTGAACCTGTGCTCTACAGCCCACAAGCCACAACTACTGAGCCTGCATGCCACGACTGCTGAAGCCCACAGGCCTAGAGCAAATGCTCCGCAACAAGCCACCGCAATGAGAAGCCCACGAACCACAACAAAGTGTAGCCCCTTCTTGCCGCAACTAGAAAAAGCCAGCGTGCAGCAACAAAGACCCAACGCAACCAAAAATCAACATAAGTAAATAAATAAATAAAAATAATTTAAAAAGAAAATGAGTCTTAGAATAAAAAAAAAAATTATGAATGGAAAACTCACTGGTAAAGGCAAACATACAGTAAAAGTAGGATATCATCTGCACACAAATATGATATCAAAACCAGCAATTGTGAGAAAAGGAGAGCACAAATGCAGGATATTATAAATGCATTTGAAATTAAAATACCAGAAACTTAAGACAATCTTGTTTATATATAGACTGCTATATCAAAACCTCGTGGTAAACTGCAAACTGAAAATCTACAATAGATACACACAAAAAAAAAGAAAAAAGGAATCCAAACACAGCACTAAAGTTAGTCATCAAATCACAAGAGAAGAGAACAAAAGTGGAAGGGAAGAAAAACACCTACAAAAAAAATCCAAAACAACAAAATGGCAGTAAGAACATATATATTGATAACTACGTTAAACATAAATGGATTAAATGTTCCAACCAAAAGACAAAGACTGGATGAATGGATATAAAGACAAGACCTGTATATACATTATCTACAAGAGACCCACTTCAGACCTAGGGACACATACAGACTGAGAGTGAGGGGATGAAAAAAGTATTTCATGCGAATGGAAATCAAAAGAAAGCTGAAGTAGCAATACTCATATCAGACAAAATAGACTTTAAAATAAAGACTGTTACAAGAGACAAAGAAGAACAATACATAATGACCAAGAACTCAATCCAAGAAGAAGATATAACTATTATAAATATATATGCACCCAATATAGAAACGCCTCAATATATAAGGCAAATACTAAGAGCCATAAAAGGAGAAATCAACACTAACAAAATAATAGTGGGGGACTTTAACACCCCACTTTCATCAATGGACAGATCATCCAGACAGAAAATCATCAAGGAAACACAGGCCTTAAAAGACACATTTGACAGATGGACTTAACTGATATATAGAACATTACATCCAAAAGCAGCAGAATACATATTTTTCTCAAGTGCACATGGAAGATTCTCCAGGATTGATCACATGCTGGGCCTCAAAGCAAGTCTCAGTAAATTTAAGAAAATTGAAATCACATCAAGCATCTTTTCCGACCACAATGCTATTAGAAGATTAGCATTAATTTGAAAGAGTTGAGATTAGAAATCAACTACCAAAAAAAAAAAAAAATGTAAAAACACAAACACATGGAGGCTAAACAATACACTACTAAACAACCAATGGATCACTGAAGAAATCAAAGAAGAAATAAAAAAACACCTAGAGACAAATGAAAACAAAAGCACAATGATCCAAAATCTATGGGACGCAGCAAAAGCAGTTCTAAGAGGGAAGTTTATGGCAATACAATCTTACCTCGGGAAACAAGAAAAATCTCAAATAAACAACCTAACCCTACACCTAAAGCAACTAGAGAAAGAAGAACAAACAAAATCCAAAGTTAGCAGAAGGAAAGAAATCATAAAGATCAGAGCAGAAGTAAATGAAATAGAGACAAAGAAAACAATAGAAAAGATCAATGAAACTAAAAGCTGGTTCTTTGAAAAAATAAACAAAAGTGATAAACCATTAGTCAGACTCATCAAGAAAGAGAGGGAGAGAACTCAAAACAATAAAATTAGAAATAAAAAAGGGGGGAGAGGGCTCAAAACAATAAAATTAGAAATGAAAAAGAAGTTACAATTGACATCACAGCAATAAAAAGGATCATAAAGGACTACTAAAAGCAACTATATACAAATAAAATGAACAACTTAGAAGAAATGGACAAATTCTTAGAAAGGTACAATCTCCCAAGACTAAACCAGGAAGAAATAGAAAATATGAACAGACCAATCACAAGTACTAAAATTGAAACTATGTTTAACAATCTTCCAACAAACAAAAGTCCAGTTCACTTCACAGGCGAATTCTATCAAAATTTAGAGAAGAGTTAACACCTATCCTTCTGAAACAATTCCAAAAAATTACAGAGGAAGAAACACTGCCAAACTCATTCTATGGGGCCACCATCACCCTAATACCAAAACCACAAAAAAAAAAGATACCACAAAAAAGAAAATTACAAAACCATAATTCAGAAAGAGTCATGTACCACAATGTTCACTGAAGCTCTATTTACAATAGCCAGGACTTAGAAGCAACCTAAGTGTCCATCAACAGATGAATGGATAAAGAAGATGTGGCATATATATACAATGGAATATTACCCAGCCATAAAAAGAAACGAATTTGAGTTATGTGTAGTGAGGTGGTTGGACCTAGAGTCTGTCATACAGAGTGAAGTAAGTCAGAAAGAGAAAAACAAATACCATATGCTAACACATATATATGGAATCTAAAAAAAAAAAAAAAAAAACGGTTCTGAAGAACCTAGGGGCAGGACAGGAATAAAGACACAGACATAGAGAATAGACTTGAGGACAAGAGGAGGGGGAAGGGTAAGCTGGGACGAAGTGAGAGAGTGGCATGGACATATATACACTGCCAAATGTAAAATAGATAGCTAGTGGGAAGCAGCTGCATAGAACAGGGAGATCAGCTCGGTGCTTTGTGACCACCTAGAGAGGTGGGATAGGGAGGGTAAGAGGGAGATGCAAGAGAGAGGAGATATGGGGATATATGTATATGTATAGCAGATTCACCTTGTTATAAAGCAGAAACTAACACACCATTGTAAAGCAATTATACTCCAATAAAGATGTTAAAAATAAATAAATAGATCACTAGCATAGGCAAAAAAAGAGAAAATTACAGGCCAATATCACTGATGAACATAGATATAAAAATCCTCAACAAAATATTTATACTAGCAAACTGAATCCATTAAAAGGATTATACACCATGACCAAGTAGGATTTATCCTAGGGATGCAAGGATTTTTCAGTATCCACAACTCAATCAGCATGATACACCACATCAACAAACTGAAAAATAAAAATCATATGATCATCTCAATAGATGCAGAAAAAGCTTTTGACAAAATTCACACCCGTTTATGATAAAAACTCTCCAGAAAGTGGGCACAGAGGGAAAGTACCTCAACATAATAAAGGCCATATATGACAAACCTACAGCTAACATCATATTCAATGGTGAAAAGCCAAAAGCATTTCCTGAAAGATCAGGCAAAAGACAAGGATTCCACTCTTGCTACTTTTATTCAACATATTTTTGGAAGTCCTAACCACAGCAATCAGAGGAGGAAAAGAAATAAAGGGAATCCAAATTGGAAAAGAAGAAGTAAAGCTTTCACTGTTTGCAGATGGCATGATGCTATACCTGAAAATCCTAAAGATACCAGAAAACTACCAGAGCTCATTAATGAATTTGGTAATATTGCAGGATACAATATAAATACACAGAAATCTGTTGCATTCCTATACACTAACAATGAAAGATCAGAAATTCAATAAACAATCCCATTTACCATCACAACAAAAAGAAAAAAATACATAGGAATAAACCTACCTAAGGAGGCAGAAGACCTGTACTCCAAAAACTACAAGATGCTTTTGAAAGAAATTGAAGATGACACAAACAGGTGGAAAGATATACCATGTTCTTGGATTGGAAGAGTCAATATTGCCAAAAAGACTATACTACTCAAGGCAATCTATAGATTCAATGCAATCCGTATCAAACAACCAATGGCATTTTTCACAGCTAGAACAAAAATATCTTAAAATTTGTATGGAGACAGAAGAATAGCCAAAGCAATCTTGAGAAAGAAAAACGGAGCTGGAGGGATCAGGCTCTCTGACTTCAGAATATACTACAAAGCTGCAGTAATCAAAACAGTATGGTACTGGCACATTAAACAGAAATATAGATCAATGGAACAGGTTGGAAGCCCAGAAATAAACCCACGCACCTATGGTCAATTAACCTACAGCAAAGGAGGCAAGAAAATACGGTGGAGAAAAGACAGTCTCTTTAATAAATGGTGCTGGGAAAACTGAACAGCTATATGTATAAAAATGAAATTAGAACATTCTTTAACACCGTACACAAAAATAAACTCAAAATGGATTAAAGACTTAAATGTAAGACCAGATGCTATAAAACTCTTAGAGGAAAACATAGGCAGAACACTCTTTCACATTAATCTCATCATAATCTTTTTTGATCCATCTCCCAGAGTCATGGAAATAAAAAAAAATAAATGGGACCTAATTAAACTAGAAAGTTTTGCACAGCAAAGGAAACCATAAACAAAATGAAAAGACAACCCACAGAATGGGAGAAAATATTTGAAAACAATGTGACTGACAAGGGATTAATCTATAAAATTTACAAACAGCTCATGTGGCTTAATATCAAAAAAACGAGCAACCCAATCAAAAAAAGGGTGGAAAAATCTAAAGAGACATTTCTCCAAAGAAGATATACAGATGACCAAGAGTACATGAAAAGATGCTCAACATCACTAATTATTAGAGAAATGCAAATCAAAACTAAAATGAGTTATCACCTCACACCAGTCAGAATGGCCATCATCAAAAAGTCTACAAAGAATAAATGCTGGATAGGGTGTGGAGAAAAGGGAAGCCTTCTACAGTTTTGGTGGGAATGTAACTTAGTGCAGCCACTATGAAGAACAGTATGGAAGTTCCTAAAGAGACTAAAACTAGAGCTACCATATGATCCAGTATTCTCACTCCTGGGCATATATCTGGAGAAAAACATGTTTCAAAAGTATACATGCACCCCAATGTTCTTTACAGTGTTGTTTACAATAGCCAAGACATGGAAGGAACCTAAGTGTCCATTGACAGATGAATGGATAAAGAAGATGTGGTATATATACACAATGGAATATTACTCAACCATTAAAAAGAATGAAATAATGCAATTTGCAGCAACATGGATGGACCTTGAGATTATCATACTAACTGAATTAAGTCAGACAGAGAAAGACAAATATCATATGATATCGCTTATCATATGAGTGGAATCTTTAAAAAATAATACAAGTGAACTTATTTACAAAAGAGAAAAAGACTCACAGACTTAGAGAATGAACTTAATGGCTACCGGGGGGGGAGGGATAGACCGGGAAGTCGGGATTGACATGTACACATTGCTATATTTAAAATAGGGCTTCCCTGGTGGCACAGTGGTTGAGAATCTGCTTGCCAATGCAGGAGACACGGGTTCGAGCCCTGGCCTGGGAAGATCCCACATGCTGCGGAGCAACTAAGCCCGTGCACCACAACTACTGAGCACGTGCGTCTGGAGCCTGTGCTCCACAACAAGAGAGGCCATGATAGTGAGAGGCCCGCGCACTGCAATGAAGAGTGGCCCCCGCTTGCCGCAACTAGAGAAAGCCCTCGCACAGAGATGAAGACCCAACACAGCCAAAAATAAATTCATTATTTTTTTTAAAAAAAGAAAACTTAAAAATAGATAGCCAACAAGGATCTACTGTATAGCACAGGGAACTCTGCTCAATACTCTGTAATAACCTAAATGGGAAAACAATTTGAAAAAGAATAGATACACGTATATGTATAACTAAATCACTTTGCTGTACACTTGAAACTAACACAACATTGTTAATCAACTATATGCCAATGTAAAATAAAAATTAAAACAACAAACAACAACAACAATGAAAAATCCTGGCCCAGAGCAATATACATCCCGTACACTCACATACCACTAGAGAGTTGTAGCTCATGGCCAGTTCACACAAGTACAGTTGAAAAATAAAGTCCCTGGTGGGGCAGCTGCCTCCCAACAACAACTCCACACTATAGAAGGGAAAATACTCCTTTCTGGCAGACTCTGCCATTCCTTTATCCCCTACATATGCCTAGATTCCCAAGAGAGAATGGAACTTATCACCTATTCCAGGAAGTTTATTATATTCTTCTCATATGTAATCTCACTTAATCTTTTCAAAAGCTCTGTGAATTATTATCCTGACTTACCAGAAAAAGAAATTGAGACTCCAAGGAAGGAAATGACTAGCCCAAGGTGATGAAGCTGGTTGATGATAGGACATGGATTTAAATCTAGGACAGTCTGTCTAGGTTTAAAATAACATCCTCTGTGCACTGAACCAAAAGAGATTTCATATTACCAAGGATTTGCATATTTCTTCAAAAGAATCTGAGTTTTAGCTGAATCAATGCTTTATATTATTGGGTTGGACTAATCTTTAAAATATATTTGAGAGTTTTTTTTCCTTTTGATTAGTGGGTGAGAGCCTAGGGGGGATACTTAAGTTACTTATAGATAAAATAAGTTAAATGAGTTAATCTTCTGCTCTCTCCCTCCCTTTGTCTCTGTATCGCTCTCTTTTTTCTATGTGTCACATTTAGTCACTTCCACTAAAGAATGGCTTCTTCATATGATTCCATTTATATAAAATGTCTAGAATAGGCCAAATCACAGAGGTAAAAAGAGTGGTTTACAGGGGCTGGGGGAAATGGAAAAGACTGCTAATGAGTACAAGATTTCCTTTTGGCATGATAAAAATATTCTAGAATTAGGGGTAATGGATATATAACTCTGAATATACTAAAACTCACTGAACTGTAGAGATTAAAATGTGAACTGTATCGTATATGAATTATACTTCAATAAAGCTGTTACTAAAAAAGAAACAAGGTTGCAAACAACAGCATTATCTCCAGGTCGAGGTAAATGGCCTCTGGCAAATTCCAGGCATCATATATTGTGGCTCTGGCCACCAGAAGCTAACTCTTTCCCATATGCAATTCAAACAAACAGAATAAAACACATTCAAATGGAGAAAAACTATTACAGCCCAGTTTAGATCAGGAGCCCATTTCTAGACCTGCCCTTTGGGCAAAGGGACATGATCATACAACACAGATAGGACCATGGGGTCTCACTTCTGTGAATGGGACTACCTGAGAGAATGGAGGTATCACTGTAGATCAATCAGATACCAAAGAGGTATCTAATATATACCAGGCTCTGTAGGAGATATTTATTTATGATAACAAACACATGGGTTTAAATATTCTCAAGATCTTAGGCCATCGTCGCATATATCTAAACTTTTAGAGAATCAGCATATGAAAAGCTACATGAGCACTGGACTCAGACACATCAGTTTTAGAATCCTACCACTGACAAATTCTGTGTCACCAGACAAGTCACATCAATCCACACATGCTGTCCAATTTTATTTCTGTAATTGTAATAACAATATCTCTATCACTGGGCCATTACGTATCATTGGGTAAGTAAAAAGATGTACGTAAAGCCCTTAGCACAGAGTCTATGAATAGAGCCTATACATATAGTAGGTACCTCATAAATATTAAGGAAGCAATGCTGCACCAATTGGTACCAGCAATGGTGAAGCAATCTGTGTAACCAATTCCAAACAGTGATCACACATGGAACACTTAAAAGAAAAAAGAATGGCCACAGGAGTGGCTTCTCTCCTTTGCGTTCCTGACCAGTTGATTAAGGGACTTACAGTCACTGGCATTTGCAACATCTGCAGCAGCACACTATAAGGGTGTTACAAATAATAGCAATAATCTGTCACAGTCTCACATTTGGCCAAATACTTCTATTTACTACTCTCTATTTTGTTAATCCCTTCTCCACCTAGAGAAACCCTGTTTATGCTTCAAGACTGAACTCATGTGTCACCCCCTCTCTGAGAACTTTGGTGACCTTGCCACTACTCCAGGCAGAGTTAACCATCCCCTCCTCTGTTTTCATCTAGTAATATGGTTATACTTCTAGCACAGTATTAAACACCTCAATAGATTTCATGCACCATCCCCCATGAGAATGCAGGTTCTAAGCCAGTAGGCTAGACCCCAGCACAGCATCTAGGAAATGGTAGATGTTCAAGAACAATTAGTTGAATGTAAGAATAAGAAACACATAAAGGAACAGTGTGTGGCACCCAGGAACAGCACACAAGTAGTTAAGTTCAATTAAAATGGGTTATCACAAAGGACATATGAACTAGCTAGGGCTGGAAATTTATTCTCGTTTACAAAGAAAGTCAGAGAGAGATTAAATGACTTGCACAAAGAAACATATTAAGGAAATTATAAACCTGAGTCCACCAAGGAAACGTGCCTTCTGATTTCTAGTTTAATGCCTTTTCCATTTCAACACACTGCCTCAAATTTTAAAGGAAAAAAGAGTTCAAGAACAAAACTAAGAATCAGATTAGTGGTTGATTGATATGGTTCCTTCCTTGTGTCATTTATTATCAAATGAGCCTAAACAGTTGCCGTTAAAATTACCACTTCTCTCATAGCCTTTGCCTCCTCTGGAATACATTAGTGAGGATGGGTGTTTCTTATACAAAACCTCACAGCTTTGAGGAGAAAGGCTGTCCTGGATTCATGCTGGTCATTAGGTGGATGCTGTGACTTGACCAAGGTGCATGGCTCACCAGAATAGGCTAAAGACTAGGACCCATATCTCTAGCCTTCCAAAACAGTGTTCTCTTTCTAATATACAACAGTAGCCGTCATAAACTGAAAGATGCACACCTATAACTAAATGGCAGTCTTTTGTAAGAATTAAAGAAGAAATAAGTAAAAATGGAGATACAATTTCAAATGCAATGAATTCCATTTTTTACTTCTTACCTAGGTGATTGGTAGAAATGTCTATAGCTATAATGATCTTACAACAATTTGTTTCAAGTTGGAGGCCTCCAGTTTTAATCAAGTTTGCAGATATTCTTTGGCCTATAGATCTATAAACTAGTTGAGAACTAAACTTTCAATTATTTGTCTGTAGTTCTAATACTTTGGAAAATGCTTTCTGATTTTGGCATTCATTTTCCATCATAAAGCTGACATTTTTAACTTGAAATTTTCTACTGAATGCTTTCATAGAATTAGCAAACAGCATTTCCCATCAAGTTGCTTATAACTACAGTGTCTCATTAATCATCACTATTCCCTTGTGACAATGAAAACCTGAAAAATATCTCCCCATTTGGCTGATGACTAACCAGAGGAAAGGAAATGTAAACCTTTACAGACACCACAATGCATAAGTATTTCATCATTACTATATCATTTAATCAGCACATTACCACAAGATGAATATAATTATGCTTGTTTTACTGATAAGAAACTGAGACTCATAGAACCTAAATGACTTTCACACCTCATAATCCAAAAAGTTAGAGTTTAGGGACCCTTCTACTATATCACAATGAGAGCTTGTCTTATAACGTAAGACAAGAACAGAGACAAAAACAGAATAAATAATCCCACCATAAACAATCTACTCTCTCATCTCCAGTTATTTCCCAGTTGCAATTTTTCAGTATTTTTCTAGCAGTGAACTTGATGAATAGTAATTCATCAAATTTTTGCCCTACGCCATTCATTCACTCATTCAGCAAATATTGGGTGTGTTACTATGTGCCAGCACTGGAGGGAAAGACAGTTTTTAAAAAATGAAAAGTCAACATATGATAAAAGGGAATCTTCTGATGTGAATACATTCCCAGATGCTGTCAGAAATGCTATGCAAAAACTGTATCTTAGCACATTCCCTCTTAAAGATTCATGTCAGAATATTGATTCTGACAGAGCCCACATTATCATTGTTGACAAATTTGATAAAGCAAAAATTAACCATGGTTTAAAAGCATCTTAAATGTCTAATGTATATTTAAAAGGAAAAAAAAAAACATGCCTCAAACTTAATTAGTGATACTAACTTGGCAACTTATTACCAAATGTCAGCTGAAAATGCATTCACCCGTTCATCCCTTCATTTAACTAACCATCATTCAGTGATTTAACTGCTAATAACGATAATAACTGCTAATCCTTTCTGAAGTTTTCTGTGCACCAGACATTGTTCTAAATGCTTAAATATATTACCCTCATGGAATTCTCGGAAGTCTCTAAGTACTATTATTATCTCTACTTTAGAGATAACATACAGGCTAAGTAACTTACCCAAGATCACACATTGGCAAAAATGGCAGTAGTTTGGTTCCAGGATGCTCTAAACCTCTGTATACCTCTATATATACCCTGTTTTTTGAAGGTTGATTAATAGCTACTTACATCAGGCACTGGGCTAAATTAAAGGGAAACCACAATGAGGAAGACAAACATGGTTCCTGTCTTCAGGCACCTGCCATTCATCAGAGGAGAAGGAGAATCTACAAGCAAGTACACACAATGTAACAAGTGTTACAACGGAGAAAATACAAGGTAGAGTACAGGAACATATATTGAGGAAAGAATTGTTGTCCAGAAGATCTATGGAAGGACAGGTGTGTATTATATCAGTAATATGATAGCCTTCCACATGATACGCATGCAGGTAAATAGTAAATTAGATAATTACTTAGACCCATGCTAGGGACCAGGCTGTGCTCAGTATAATCCAGCAGTGAAGAAAAGAGAGAGATACTAGTGCCAAATGATAGGGCAGGCTGTTGTCTTAGCACTATTTATGGAAGAGTTGTGTTGTGATATGGGAAACGGGAAGTGTGGGATGGGGATGCAGAGGAAAGAAGCCTGCAGTTGTAGAACCAGAAGAATGGAACCAAAGGATGAGAGGCAGATGAGAGTTAGCAAAGTGTCACAGAACAGAGTGAATCAGCAGAAAGAGGGCGTGCTTTATCATTAAAATTGTTAGTGTTAAACTTCTGCTGGAATATTTCTTGTATTCTTTCTCAAATAGGATTCTTCACAGGACTTCAAGAAACATATTAGGTTGGACAATAATAATTTTACATAGGTTTTGTGTGTGTGTGTGTGTGTGTATATGTGTGTGTGTGTGTGTGTGCCTTTTCTCCCATAATTTCCTGAAACTACTATCTTCCTTCCACATTCACATTGGTATCTCTTACTATAACTGATTTAATCCTACAGTCATAGAATGGAATAGTTGGAAGGGAGCATGTGGCCTAGTTCCTATACTTTATAAATGATGACAAAGGAAATACAAAAAGTCTGCACCAAACCAGGAACTCTACAATGTGGTTTCTGAAGGAAATAAAAAAGCAACATTATGGATTGGATTATGCTCCCTCCAATTTATGTATTGAATCACTAAACTGCAGTGCCTCAGAATGTGACTATATTTGAAGATAGGGCTTTTAAAGAGTGATTAAGTTAAAATGAGTCTGCTAAGGTGAGCTAAGAGAAGGAAATTTGGATACAAGAATAAACCCCAGGAATGCATGTGCATAGAGGAAAGACAATTTGAGGACACAGGGAGAAAGATGGTCATCTATAAGCCAAGGAAAGAGGCCTAGTAGATGCCAACTCTGCTGGCACCTTTCAGCCCCCAGAACTGTGAGAAAATAAATTGTTGTTTAAGCCACCCAGTCTGTGGTATTTTGTTATAGCAGCCTGAGCAGCAAACTAACACAGGAATATTCATATTCATACCCATAAACTCTCTCTCCTTCCCTCTCTCTCTCTGGTTTAAGAAGAACTTTCATGCGTATTACTGTATTTGACCTTCACACCACACTTGTTAAGAAGGCAGGGCAATGATTAACCTCACTACCTGGATAATGCAACTGAGTTTTGAGTTCATAAATTACTCAGAGATACTACTGAAAATAGCTGAACTAGAATAATTTCAAGCCTAGTGTCCTCTAAACGTTAACGTGCCCTCTATCTCTCAGCACCACAGATATTTGTGGATTGAATGGCATAAATATGAAAAACAAAATGGGAATACATATTCAATTGGCTAGTAAAGTGAATCTAAATAGATAGATAGATAAAACATAAGTGCAACCATAGAAAGAGTAAAATAATACCAAAAACCTAAAGCTTACTAATCCCAAGCATTGGCAATCTTATTTTGCCAGGGGTCTTCCAGGTCCCACTTTCTATCTTCAAAAGCAGGAAGAAAGGGTATTTTCTAATCATTAGCAAGATCTAGTATTGTATTCCTGCTCCTCCTAGTTTTCATGTGATTTTTTTTTTTTTTATTGGGTGGGTACCAAGGCTTGAGAACTCTGAAATATGGCAGCTCCAAGGCACCAGAGATTTGTGGTCCTCACTGGAGTCCATATCTGAGGGTGAGTCAATGTCCTGCTGTTAAGTTCAAAGATCAACGTCTTTACCGGTAGTGTTGGCCTTTCGTCTTTGGGAAAGAAGGTGATAGCGTATGTGTGCCAAGCCTTGTGCGTCTTATCATAGATGCCAAGGCAGCCACTTACTAGGTCACTCATATAGCTCCATCTTTAATGCTTCTAACTGTGAACATGAAGCTTGCCTCCCGTACATAAATCCATGATGAAAAAGACCATATGCTGTTATATATCAACATAAATTTCCCAAGCAAATGTTCATATCTTTGCAGACACAAGGCTTCTGTTCCTCCATCCACAGTAGGGAAATAATATTTTTATACAGGCATACGGTAATAAGACCCAGTTACCTTCAAATTCTTACACTTGCAGCTCACTGCCAACTGTTTCCTGCTCTACCACCAACAGGTGCTATAACGTAAACCATTTCAGTGAGGAGACCTGCACCTAAAACGCTGTGAGCGGGTGATCTCTCAAAAAGCAACTCTTCTTTTAGAAGAAATAACAGCTTCTCATAAATATCCCAGCCCTTTAATGATATGCTGGAAAGGTTGTGCCAGAAGACTCCTATACTTGAATTATGTAAAACAGCAAATAGCTTCAAACGTAGTTTATTGCTCAGCTCTGTCTCAAGTTAGACCTGACTGAAGTACATGGAGGCATATTTAGCCAAATCCGAAAGATAACATCAGAATCATATTTTTTGTGCATCCCAGATTGTTCCATGTGTTCAAGGGGAGGGTGCAGAGATGGCATAAGCAGTGTAATAGTGCTAAAAATTTTTGACTTTAGAAGTCATGGGTTCTAGTCATTTACTAGCCATATGAACCGTTACTAAGTCACTTAACCCCCTTGTTCCTCTTTTTTTTCCATCTTTAGAGTGGGAATGGTAATAGCACCTCAATTTGTTTCACGTGTCCTAAATCATTTCTAGTTTATATAGCATCTCATCTCAGAAGTCAACTCTTCTTTTAGAACAGCTATTATCATCCTAACTAGATGATATCTGATGAAGGTATGAGGATCGAGGACTCTCATACATTGTAGGTATAAGGTATGTTGGTTTTGTATGTATGAAAGAGCTTCCATATACATGGAAATGTCCTAGAAGGAGTGCGCCTGGGTTTTTTGAGCAGAATGGAGTTTAAACTTTTAAATTGTACACATATCCTTTTGAATATGCATGACTTTTTAATGATCAAAATGTTAGTCTTACTATAGATAAAGCTGTAATTGAGAAAATGGTTTGAACCTGAGGGCAAAATGGAAATGGAGAGAAGAAAAGCACAAGACTGCTTCCCAATATTTATGCGAGGGAAAGGATTCCTATCTTTTGGGCAGAAGCAGGAAAAAAGAGAAAGAAAAATATTGTTTCCCATAGTTGCTGAATTTTTGTTTCCTCAGCTCATTGATCTTAACACTCATACCCAAGTCAATGCCCAGTAGACGGTCCTGCTTGGAGGCAGAGGCCTGCCATTCAGTAAGACAATAATACTCTTATAGTGGTTCCCCCATCAAGGGCAACCTCTGCTTCTGGGATGGTGGGCAATTTGGCTTTTATCCCCAGAAGCAGGGCTGACCATTGTGCTTGTTCTCATCCATCTGAACTGGGCTCCTACGCCCAATCTATACACACTACACAGCAGCCTTCCAACCAGAAACCTCAATGGATATGGATCAGTATAATTCATCAGTTTCACTGACCAAAGGCCACACTGTGCCCTGGGTTGGAACTACATTCCCTGTTCTGAGTCCCATTTTAAATTATGTACAGGCACATTGTCTGATATACACTGATATAGTGTCTGATATACCTCTGATATAACCAGAGGTTATGTAATGCGTCCAAGTGATAGCAAAAAACTATATAAATTAATGCAGTGCCTGCAATACAAAAAGTTCCCCAATTTGGACAATATGAATCAATCATTAAATTCACAGAGTGGAAGGGAATTCCAGAAATTAAATTACCATTTTCATTACAGTTCAAAAGAATTTAAGTCCAAAAGGATTCCTCTCCTAAATTTATTTTTCTGTTCAGTCTCAATCCACCGGGGCAGAATCATTTCTTCAGTAGCTGCAGTTTCCAAAGCTTACATTACAACCCCAAGTTTCTAATAAGCCTCACCTTTCAGAATCTAAAGCCTTAATAAAGATTATTTAAGCACCAGAATAGCATCTAAGAATTTTTTAAATCTCTCATGCAAATCCTCAGTTCTATAACAGTTATCCCAAGCAAAATTACATTGACAGAGCTCGATACATATAGTACATTTCAGAACCACATGACTATCAACAGCCAAAGACCATGGCAGACATTTGGTTTTATTGCATGGAGGACAGGAACTGTATGTAGCCCATGAGGAGGAGGAGGGAGGGAACTGAGAGACAGAGACAGAGAGACAAAAGACAGAGAGGTGTTTTATTTTTATAATATTAAAACAAAATGAAAACTGGTTTTAAAATGTGAATCTAAACTTACCAATAAGTGATTCCTAAGTGATATCAAAATGGTTAATAAGTTGTGAAATTGGAAATTTAAGTAAACTTGAATTTCAGACAATTTGGAAGATTTCCTGGCTGATTGATTTTCTTGAACTCCAGAGTGCCTAGAAAAGTGTTGTCACATATTATATTAGATACATTTTAATATTGCCTGCAAAAAAACCTTGCAACAGCATAGTACAGGGAGATCAGCTCGGTGCTTTGCAATGACCTAGAGGAGTGGGATGAGGAGGATGGGAGGGAGGCTCAAGAGGGAGGGGATATGGGGACACGTGTATGCATATGGTTGATTCGCTTTGTTGTGCAACAGAAATTAACACAGTACTGTGAAGCAATTATACTCCAATAAAGATCTATTAAAATAAAATTTTAAAAAAGAATATACCTGTAGATTAACAGCTTCTTCACACCATTAGGATCTAGTCCAAAATCCTTAACATACTTGTTAACCAAGTTGAACAACAGCCAAATCCTTAAAGTTGAGAATCTTCAACATGGTCACTAACTTTCCAGGCTCACATGTCCCTATCTCTGTTCTTCAAATGTACTGTGCTCAGTGTCAGGTCTTCTAACCTGTTTCTGAAGTATCATCATGTATGAGGCATTTTGACAAATGCTTTTATATATTACTCTATTTAATCTTGATAGTTATCCTCTGGTATGAGTCTGAATATCCTCCTTTACCAATGAGGAAACAGGCTCAGAGAATAAACTGACTGCCCAAGACCACACAGCTGATAAGGAAAGGTGTGAGAATTTGAACCCAGAGTTAGAATGAATTGAAAGCCCACTCTCTTAACCATTTTGCTACCCTATAGTGGGCTATAATAGTTGAGGTTTGACAACAAAACTTCTGTTCCCTCTAAAATATAACTATGTCTCTCAGGTCATAAACTATACATGTTAATTGTATTTAATTATAGCTGGATAGTGCTTCCCATGTAGAATGGAAAGAAGTGTTTCCATTTCTGGCAATATAGTAGAATAGATAAACTGAAAATACCATTACTACAGAATACCTTGATACTCCCTCGAGTAAGGGAGCAAAGGATGCTTTAAGTTAGTTGCTTAGTCTGGCAATAATGTGTAGAAGGAGTTGGAGTAGGATCAAACAGGATAAAAATAATCTTACCACGAAATATTTTTCTTGTTTTCCAATTACATAGACCTAGAAAGTTTTCCAAACTTTCCAGATAATCTCACAATTAGAAAATGGTGTATATAAATTTATGCATGTGTATGTGTGTGTGCAGCTCATCTTTTAAGCAAAGTTTCTTTTGTTAAGTACTGAGATTTCAGTATTCTCATCCTGTTAATTCGAAAAATGCCGCTTGTGCACCTTCCCAAATTGCATACCATTCCCCAGCTTCTCTTCTGCACTTTCAAAATCTGATGCATGTGCATTATACAGGATGCTAGGTAAAGATCAATAGATGTTACTATGAAGAATATTTAAAAGAAAATCATACTGCTTCTAACTGCTTATTAGTGAAATATACAAGGTTCTACTTTAGATCCTTCAGTGAGGGAGTCATGTGGGTCAGTCTACACATTGGCTGGTGAGTGTATTATTCCTGCCAAATCATCCAGTTGAAATGGAACATTAATTTATTTGAGCAGACATGTGTGTATGTGGCTTTAACAAAACAACCATATGCCGCTCCAATAAGTAGCATAACAAAGAAAGCACAATTAATGCCAGAACCTACCCTAGAACTTTTGAAATGGACCATGGAGAATGTTCTTCAACCCTATTTTTCACTGGCATTTCATTTGTTCTAATGATCTTCTACACCAGTCTAGTGTAGGAGATGTTGGGACATGTTGTCCCAACTAAGTGTGAATTCTGTGATATTTTATGTTAGCCTTGGGTTTCCTTCCTCTCTTTAATGGATTTTAACTAGAGGTTTTAGAGCATAGCCATAGTTCCTTGTACATAGATTCCCCTCCTCTACCCAAGACTGTAGGGAGGGGTCTCTTCTTGCAGGGTTGAGGGAGCTAGGTATTATTGAAATCCCTTGGCCAAACAACATCTTTAATAGATCTTAATGAGGTCGCTATGGCCCCAAGGCTAATCCTCTGCTTTATAAGTCTGATTTTCCCAGAGTTAGTGACATTATTTTTGTAAAACAAAATATATTGTACTGTAAATGTAATACATACAGAAATTCAGAAAATTTTTAAAGTAGGAAGATGGAAAACCCTTAATTGAACTATCCCCAAATGACTACTGTTAAAATTTTGGTGCATTCATTACTGTAATGATTTTATGTATACTTTTTCAATATAATATTGTCATTGATATGTATGCTATTTTTGTGTTAACATGACAATAGAAGTGTATTTCCACACTATTATGAACTCTTTTAAACAAAAATTTTAATAGCTATAATACTGGAGAATATTATAACTTAAATATTTTCAGAAAGTTGGATTGTTTCCAATATTTTGCTATGATAATAAACACAAATGCTACTAACATAGTACTTAGGGATACCTGCTGTTACTAGTTGTTTGTGTATCTTTCCAGAAGTGTCTATTAATTTAGAGGCATAAATGTATGTGTGTATATCTAATACAAATGGGCTCATGATAACCATATTCTGCACCTTGTTATAAAAAAAGTATAAATGAGCATATAATTTTCATAGACACCATATTTTGTGGTAGTGGCCCAGATTCTAGAACCAGGTTGCCTGAATCAAATTCCAGCTTCAATGCATAATAACTTTTGCAAACTTTAGAGTGTTACTTTATCTATACCTCATTTTTCTTACCCATAAAATGGGGATAATAATAGTACATACTTCATAAAATTGTTATGAAGATTAAATGGAATATAGTAAGCATAATACATGTATCTTGTTATTTTTTTAAATCTCAATTTAACAGTAGTATAAAATTCCATAGTACAGTTGTACCACAATTAATTTTATTCATGGACATTATTATCAGTCATAGTCTATTTCATACAAAACTGTAACAAACATCCTTGCAAATATATCATTTACACATGTTACACGTGTGAATGTATCTGTTATATCTGTAGTTAAAATTTCTAAAAATAAAATTGAGTCAAAAGATATGCATGCATTTTAAAATTTAACAGGGACTGCCAAGTTGCTCTCCACTATGATCATCCCAATTTTACATCTGCATTGCTGAGTAACTGTCTCCCTACTCTTTAGCCAACACTGGTTTTCTCGGGCTTTTCATTTTTTGTTATTTCAGTAGGTAAAGTAAGTAATTCTGCTTTAATTTGCATGCCTCTCATTTAGACAAACAGACATGTTCAAATTTTTTCTACTCATAGATTTTTAAGTCCTTTTAGCTTTTTTTTTTTTTAAACTCTGGGAACTTTAGAATCATGTTATTTGATTTTTATTTTTAAAAAGAATTGTTCTATTTTTATTTGTAAGACTATGTTATACAATGATTAGTGTTTTGTCTTAAGTGTTTGAAAAATTCCTCAGTTAACAGTTGTCTTTTAATTTATGATACCTATTTCTATACACAATTTCTTTTTTATCTATATGGAGTCAGAATCATCCCTTCTTTTTAATTTTTTTGCATACGGCAGGTTCTTATTAGTTATCTGTTTTATCCATATAAGTGTATGTATGTCAATCCCAATCTCCCAATTCATACCACCACCACCAACTCCCCACCTCACTGCTTTCCCCCCTTAGTGTCCATATGTTTGTTCTCTATATCTGTGTCTCTGTTTCTGCCTTGCATATCGGTTCATCTGTACCATTTTTCTAGATTCCACATATATGCGTTAATATACGTTATTCGTTTTTCTCTTTCTGAGTTACTTCACTCTGTTTGACAGTCTCTAGGTCCATCCACGTCTCTGCAAATAACCCAATTTCGTTCCTTTTTATGACTGAGTAATATTCCATTGTATATAGGTACCACATCTTCTTAATCCATTTGTATGTCGATGGGCATTTAGGTTGCTTCCATGACCTGGCTATTGTAAATAGTGCTGCAATAAACATTGGGGTGCATGTGTCTTTTGGAATTATGGTTTTCTCTGGGTATATGCCCAGTAGTGGGATTGCTTGGTCATATGGTAATTCTTAGATTTTTAAGGAACCTCCATACTGTTCTCCATAGTGGCTGTGTCAATTTACATTCCCACCAATAGTGTAAGAGGGTTCCCTTTTCTCCAGCATTTGTTGCTTATAGATTTGCTGATGATGCCATTCTAACCAGTGTGCGGTGATACCTCATTGTAGTTTTGATTTGCATTTCTCTAATAATTAGTGAAGTTGAGCATCCATTCACGTGTTTGTTGGCAATCTGTATATCTTCTTTGGAGAAATGTCTATTTAGGTCTGTGCATTTTTGGATTGGGTTGTTTGTTTTTTTTCAATATTGAGCTGCATAAGCTGTTTATATATTTTGGAGATTAATCCTTTGTCCATTGATTCATTTGCAAATATTTTCTCCCATTCTGAGGGTTGTCTTTTCATCTTGTTTATGGTTTCCTTTGCTGTGCAAAAGCTTTTAAGTTTCATTAGGTCCCATTTGTTTATTTTTGTTTTTATTTCCATTTCTCTAGGAGGTGGGTCAAAAAAGATCTTGCTGTGATTTATGTCAAAGAGTGTTCTTCCTATGTTTTCCTCTACGAGTTTTATAGTGTCTGGTCTTACATTTAGGTCTTTAATCCATTTTGAGTTTATTTTTGTGTATGGTGTTAGGGACTATTCTAATTTCATTCTTTTACATGTAGCTGTCCAGTTTTCCCAGCACCACTTATTGAAGAGGCTGTCTTTTCTCCATTGTACATCCCTCCTTTTTAAATAATTGGACTGTCATAATTATAATAGCTTTCCCTATTCTAAGGATACTAAATGTTACTGAATCATCTAAAATTACTAAATAAAAATGTTACCCATTTTATCTTCTAGTACTTTTATGACTTTGTACATATATATTGTATATGTATCTATCTAGAATTCATTTTAATAAAATTATTAATGTAAAGTTTTAAGTATATATATATTTATATATATATAAATATTTATATTTTTTCTCCAAAACTCTTTTTTATTACTGTCTTGAATTGACATCCTTTTCAAATTTTGTAAAATTCACATTTACTTGGGGCCTTTCTGAATTCACTATTCTTCTTCATTATTTTGTTCTTGTTCTTGAGTAAACTATCTTTTTAAAAAAATTTTATTTATTTATTTATTTCTGGCTGTGTTGGTTCTTTGTTGCTGCACGTGGGCTTTCTCTAGTTGAGGAGAGCGGGGGCTACTCTTCATTGTGGTGCGTGGGCTTCTCATTGCGGTGGCTTATCTTGTTGTGGAGCATGGGCTCTAGGCACGTGGGCTTCAGTAGTTGTGGCACGTGGGCTCAGTAGTTGTAGCACGTGGGCTCAGTAGTTGTGGCTCACAGGCTTCGTTGCTCCGCGGCATGTGGGATCTTCCTGGAGCAGGGCCCAAACCCGTGTCCCTTGCATTGGCAGGCGGATTCTTAACCACTGTGCCACCAGGGAAGTCCCCTTGACTAAAGTATTTTTAAGCTTAGAAAGCCTTCCATCTCTGACCAGATTTTTTAAAATTACGTCTATTTTCTTTTGTATTTATTATTTTATTTTTTATTATATTTACCTCTTCAATCCAGTGGAAATTTATTTTGAAACATTTAAGATTTCCTCGGCATTCCTCTTATTAATGTGCTGGTCCAACTTTTATTACTCTACAGATGAAAGGTACCAAGTCCATCAAGTACTTTTCTTCCTCAGACTTTTCTTAACAGAATATATTTAGCAGGAATTCTTAACAGTTTCTTGTGTATGATCAGTCCGTAGCCTTTATTCCAAAACTTAACACAATTTTTTGTTTCCATCTGTTATAAGGATGTTGTAATGGTCATCTAAATGTGATGGGTTTTCAGGTAATCAGGATCGAGGGGGAGGTTGCCAGGGCATCTGTGCTTATACGGCTATTCTGCTTAGAATTCTGGTTGAATACATTTTGAAAAAGTTACTTTTTTAAATTCACCAAAAATTTCAATGTGAAACAATCTATTAATATATAATATTTATATAAACATTAATGTTAATTGAAATATAAAATTTGTCATTTTATTTTATTCTGTTGATCTTTATTTTATAAGTATAAATATATAAATATAGTATATTTATTTTATTTCTATTGTATTATATTCATATAAATATTAAATTAATATATGGATCAAACCTCAGGGTTCGTCATCTACAAAAGACACATTTATTCTGTAAAGCATAGTTATTAAGCCTCAGAAATACTGCTCGAGAAATATTGTTTTTCAATCAAAGGAATATTCAAATCCTAAATTCTAGGATTGCTGTCTCATTTATGTCTCTTTGAATAATATTTCCCACACCCATAAGAGGTGTTGGAGGGATGGAGGTACACATTTCTACTCTTTGTCTCTGCTTTTCCTTGGCTTCACGCAACCCACTTGTCTTTAGTTATGTCATTTTCCTTGACTGAGTCAATGTGCAGTGCAAGTGACTGTATTTGAACTCCTTTGGATTGGCCTTGCATACAAATGGACCCAATGATTCCTGGCATGTAGAAGTCACCCATTCACTCACTGGCAAACTAGGTCATTCATTCATTCAAAAAGTACTTGTTAAACATCTACCATGTCAGACACAGCACTCAGTATTGAGGATAAGACAGTGAATTAAACACACTCCCTACCTTCAAGCAACTCTCAGTTTATCAAACAAAACAAAACAAAACAAAACAAACAGCAAGCAAGCAGGCAATTACCATACAAGAAATTAAAAGGCAAATCAGGAGTAAGCAAAGTGAAGAGTGAAGTCAGGCAAGGCAACCCTGAGAGAGTGATATCAATGCTGAGCCTAGAAAAGTTAGGGGGACTTAGTGAGGTAAACTCTGTGTGGGGGAGGGAAGCGGGGCAGGTGTTGTTATAATAGTCTTCCAAGCACCAGTTAAGGCTAAAGAACGATAAATATTTATTACTTTATGTTCAGTCCTAATCGTTCAAATAGTAAAGATCCTTACAACAATTTGCAATTCATGTTTCAGGCTGTTATGTCTAGAAGCTATTATTCTTTACTCGTCATATATTTATCAAAATCACTCCGGGAAGAAGAAAGAGGATTTAAGGGAAGTGCTAGACGCTGAAAAGGTATTTAATCCTTACAACAGTTTTGTTATGAGGACAATGTTATTATCCTTACTTTATAGATGACTCAATCAAACTCAGAAAGCCAAAGACCAACTATCTTGTAAATACCACAGTCAAACTTTGAATACAGGTCTGTCTGGTAGACCTCAAAACCCCATGCTTTTCTTCCCATATCACACTAATGTCGTTTTGTGATTTTAGATGGTGACCTGGTGCCCTATCCCAGATTCTAGGGATAATTTTATTGCAGTCTTCTTTATTTCATTTAACAGATAAATGAAGATAAAGAACTAAGTAACATTGTTCTTCTGTATCATAGCTTAGCACCTCAATTTTTATAGAATGAAATGTAGTTTAGGAAATGGGAAAAGAAAAGTTTTCCTGAAATATAGGATAAATTTTAAACAATTTTTAAGAGTCCCTATGATGTGTCTTCTGTGGAATTTACCTCTTTTTCTGAAAAATTATTCACTAAAAGTGATTCAAGCATGAGATAGACCTTCTGTAATTCTGTGCTTCTGCATTCATAAATTAAAGCTGGCTTTAGCTACGTTAGCAGAAACCTGAGTACGGTAACTTTTTTAAGCAGTAGGAGGTTTTTATTTTTCTCCAGTAATAAGACATCAGGAGGTAGTCCAAGGTTGGTTCGGGTGCTCAAGAGGTAGTCCAAGGTTGGTTCCGGTGCTCAAGTGAGTCACTGAAAGCCCAGGATCATTCTAGCTTCTATGATTGCAAAATGGCTTTTACACTGTTGGGCATTGAGGCTAAATTGCAGCAGAAGCAGAAAGAAGACCTAAGGCTGGTGCCAGCTGAATCTATTCCCTCTTATCAGGAGAACAGTAACTTTTCCAGAAGGCCCGATTAATGGACTTCCATGTATGTCATAAAGCCATCAGAAGCCACAAGACAGTCTGGGAAATCAAGCTTTTCAACTGAGCAAAGTACTGTCTATATATTATTAGGTTTTCTTGATTAGGAAGAAAGGAAAAACACATATGATACACTCTGAAATCAGCACTGAGAAAATCAGCTACACAATCCCAGCAATGCAATGGTCCTGAAGCAAAACTCAGTCATAAAAAAAGTTTATTTCATTATCATTATGAAATCTATTAGAAGCTAAGAAGAAAACACATTATGAATATCTTAAATAAGACATTAGATATTATTAAATATATTTAATAAGTATTAATAAGAGTGTATATCATTATAACACTGTTGGAGTTTGCTTTTATGCTCTTTTTTTAATGAAACATGAAAGACATTATAATTAGAGGAAAGAGCATGGGTCCACTCTCTGTTCCTTCCTAACTATGTGACCTTAGGACATTCATGTAGTCTTTTCTCTCAGGCAAGTGCAGTTTCGTTGCCTATAAAATGATACCAGATCAATAAAATGAGCAATAGAATTAAACCAGCATTTCACAGAAAAGGAAACATGACAGGCCAATAAACCAATGAAGGAATGCTCATCTTAGTAATCAGGATAATGCAAATTAAAACCACAGTGAGCCATCATTTTGCACCCATAAGGTTGGCTAAAGTTAAAATCTGACAATATCAAGTATTGACAGTGATATAGAGCAGGATTGGCAAACTCCATCTCATGGGTCAAATCTGGCCTGCCACCTCCCTTTGTACAGCCCATGAGTCAAGATGGTTTTTACATGTTTTAATGAAAAGTGTAAAAAAAGACTATTAACCTTTCATGGAGAATAGTTGCTCAATTTTGCTATTTGGTGCTGAAGCCTAAAATATTTACTACGTGGCTCTTGATGGAAAAAGTTTGCTGACCTCTGCTATGGAACATAAGAAAATAATTCCCTTATACTTCTGGTAAGAGTGAAAATGACACAACCACTTCGGAAAACATTTTGTGTTATCTAGTAAGATAAATAGGTGCAAACCCCAGGACCTAGCAGTACCCTGGAGAAACAGTTGCCTACTTGAATGATACTGTGTACAACTGGGGAAAAAAATGGAACAAATCCAAATGTCTACCAACCACAGAATGGAAGAATAAAGTGGAATACAACACACAGTGAATACTGCTGTTGACACCAACGTGGGTGACTGTCACAAAGAAGGCAGCAAGCAAAAATTCTAGCGTAGTTCTGTCCACTAAAAATAGGTGAGAAACATTTAATTTTAAAATTTCTAGCAGCCATATTAGAAACAAGAAACTGGTGAAATTAATTTTAACCATATATTTCATTCAACCTAATATATCCACAGTTATTATTTCAACATGTAGTCAATATAAAAATATTGACATATGACATTTTTGATACTGAATCCTCAAAATCTGGTGTGCATATGTACAGGGCATCTCAACTTGGACAAGCCATTTTTAAAGTGCTAGTAACCACATGTGGCCACTTGCCATCATATTGAACAGCACCGTTTGAGAAGATGCAAACGGTAAATTCTATTTATATTCCATCATCCAAAGTAAGCAAAACTAAATTTTATATTATTTAGGGATATATGATATGTGGTAAAACTACAAAGAAAAGTGATGGAGTGATAAGCCCAATATCCAGATGGTTGTGATGTCTGGGGTGGAGGGACTGAGATGGAGGACTGGTTCTGGGGGACTCAAAGGTGCTGATAATATTCTATCTTGTAAGTTTGATGGTGGGTGCATGGATGCTTTAATTAAATATATGTCATAATGATTATTTTGCCACTATTCAATCTTTCATAAAAATTAAAAAATAAACCCCTGTATCAGGTGCTTGCCTCAGAGAGAAGTTGTAATACAATCCCTTGTGCAAAAACTTTTTGATCAGTAGAACAGAATGTAAACAGAGACAAGTTGGTATCTATTATTGTTCCTTATAATTTTATAATTGGAAGGTCCATATGTGCAGAAGCTGCCACAAGGTAGAGACTTTAAATAGAGAGAACTGAGCAATACAAGAGAATGTAAACTGTTAGTTGATACCCACAGAACAGAAGAGGAGAAATGGAAAGAAAATCAATGAGGAAGAAAGAAATCTGCATAAGTGGCAACAGAGACATGTGGAAGTCTTGAAGGGTGACCAGCTGTTGCATCTCTGAGATTTGTCAAAAAAAAAGACTTGTGGGGAAGAGTCAATTGACAGGAAGCTGTCATGGAGGGCTGGGAGGGAATGGGGAGGTGATATACTCAGGGGTGGGATGGAGAGCAGTAAACTATACTGGGAAAGAGCCCTGGGCAGATGCAGTACTGGAAGCAGGTCCTCATCTGCTGCACAGACTGTCTACACACACAGAGTTGCAATTGGCAGCAGGAGCACGTTCTTGGCAGAGTCAAGGCGGCTTCTGTTTCTGGCTCTGCCACTCTCCTGTCTTACCATCTTCAGTAACTGGTTTGAGGCAGAGGAGCTGAGCTCTCTGCAGTGCATTTCTTTCGCTTTTAAGATGCGGGGATGAGAAAACCAGAGTGTGCACAGCCCTGTAATAGGAGCAGAGAGCTGTGTGGATACCAGGTGGGCCCCTTCCAGAACCTGTCTCTGTGTGGGCAGGGGGAGGAGCCGTAGTCAGGGATTCAGGCCTGCCCAGGTCTTCCCAAATAATCTGTCATGGAAGTATTCCAAAGGGGGTAGAAAATGGTGTCCCTTTGGAAGATCACGTGTTCATACAGCTCCTAACCCTGCAGAAACTGGGTTAAATTTCATTTCAGGCTGTGATTTGAGAGAACACTGGAAGACATGTTAAAAGAGAAGAAATAAAAATCTTTTTTTGATAGTCACTATTACCTGCACATGATAAAGACTCCTTAAAAATCTGTGCAAAGGTGCCTGTAGATAGTGTTGCGGGTTCCTTGGGAATATTAGTCAGAGAATCCGCAAAGCAACTGACACCACAGTTTAGTGTTAAGCCCTCCTCGGCAAGCTCATATGTGCCATGTCGTCTGCTTCTTGAGTTTCTCACAGAGGAAAGCCATTGATTAAGGCAGGCACTCAGCAAAAATGAGTTGATAGGACACCTACATAAGCGTGAGCCAACATGCACTGTCACCTGGCATATATGATAAGCCCCACTGCACACCATCAGGAAGTTGCTTAAGATGTATGATTTCACTCAACCTTCAGAACACGCCTGAAAGAGAAACCACTCTCTCCATTTCAAAGATGAGGAGACTGGCCTCAGAGAGGAGTGTCTTGCCCCCAATAAGATGCTGAGCTGGGACTCAAACTCTTTTTTTTTTTTTTAATTTTTATTGGAGTATATTTGATTTACAATGTTGTGTTAGTTTCAGGTGTACAGCAAAAATTATTTTTATTTATTTTTATTCTTTTGGCTACGCCGCATGTGGGATCTTAGTTCCCCAACCAGGGATCGAACCCGTGCCCCCTGCAGTGGACACATGGAGTCTTAACCACTGGACTGCCAGGTAATTCCCTCGAACTCTTTTTAATCCATCGTATTTCAAAGTTCACGTTTGTCCCACTGCCTCATGCTATCTAACTCAATTTATTGAACATGAGCTTAGTGCAGGTTATTACATACACTTAACTCTTAAAATCATCCTGAAGGAAATGTACTTGTAATATTATCCTTATTTTGTAGGAAAGATGAGAGGGGTTATTTTTAAAAGCTGGTTCTCTATAGAGGCAAAGACAATTATTAATAATAATGTACTTACTGAAGACTTAAAACATGGCAGGTGATATTCTAAGCACTTTAGCATGCATTTATGTATTCATCCCCAGAACAATTTTTTTGAGATGGGTATAGTTATTATTTCCACTTCTCAAAAGAGGAGAGAGAAGTATTGAGAGGTTAAGTGACTTATCCAACATCATCCAGCTAGTGAAAAGAAGAACTGGAAATCAAACTTTAATGGTCAAACTCCATTAGCCAAAGTCCAAACCACACCACCATACCTAATATGTGCCAAGTGACCCTTGATGCTTGAATTGAAGGAAAAGACCCTACATAATTACTCTTCCCTTTACCTCCTTCCACACATACTCTCCTTCCCTAAACCCACCTATGTACAGTGAAGGGACACAGGAGAATTAGAAGAGAAGTAAACAGGGCCCACAGGTTTGATTTCTCTGTGTCCCTTCTTCCCCAGATGATTGGTCTAAGGCAATTGCAGCAATTTTAATTCTGACAAATGAAATGTAAGAGGAAGTCTGTTGGGTTGCTCCTGAGAAAAGATTCTGCTCTATCCATAAAAAGTCACTCTTTGGGGCTTCCCTGGTGGCACAGTGGTCGAGAATCCGCCTGCTAATGCAGGGGACACGGGTTCGAGCCCTGGTCTGGGAAGATCCCACATGCCGCGGAGCAGCTGGGCCCGTGAGCCACAATTACTGAGCCTGCGCATCTGGAGCCTGTGCTCTGCAACAAGAGAGGCCGCGACAGTGAGAGGCCTGTGCACCACGATGAAGAGTGGCCCCCGCTTGCCACAACTAGAGAAAGCCCTCGCACAGAAACGAAGACACAACACAGCCATAAATAAATAAATAAAAATTAAAAAAAATAATTTTTTTAAGTCACTCTTTTTTTCTATATATAGTTATATCTGGATGTGATGCATGGGACTGTGATAAACATCTTGTTACCAGACTGAGAACATCTTGTTACAGCCCTGAGGATGGTAGAGCCAAGAGATGGAAAGAATCTGGATCTTGATGACATTCTTGAACCACTGAAATAACCAGGAGGGCCTGCCCTACCTCAGGACTTCTCTTATGGGAAATAATAATTGTCTTTATTGTTGAGCTATGTTGAGAAGGGCTGCCTGTTATTTGCAGCCTAAAACATCCTGACTGAAACAAAGGCTATTCTCAAGTAGACGGTAGAGTCCGGAATGATAAATTCGGCTAGAAGGAAGATCATCCTTAATGTAAATTGGAGCAATCTGCCTCAGGCATTATGGATCTCCCTATCACGTAAGTGTGTGAACAGGGGCTAGGCTACTGTTTGTAGAGCAAATACATTAATTAATACAGGAGGTTGGGCCAAATTATCTTAAAGGTGTCCAACTCTAGGTTATCATTCTTCCATAAGCAATATAAATAAAATCTGCAAGTTTTTTATAATTTAGAGTTGCCAGAAACAAGCATACATTTTTAAGAATTAGGAAAAGCCATATGTCATAATTTTAAGACAGCCGGTTTTTATATTCATATATTGACAAATAATCTAAATAAATAAGCTATAGGGTCCTGTTCTGATGAGTCACTGAGGATGCTATTAAGTTAATCTGAGAGCAGTAGGATTTCCCAGGTCAGTTAAATGTCTTTCCTCCCCTTTCCTCCCTTTATCTTCCCACCAAAATCCCTTTTTTTAAATACTGGTGCTGTGTTTTAACTCCTTCCTTTTTCTTCTTGGCAAAGCAAAGCTAAACTCCAGACATCCTTCTTTCCTGAACCCAAGCACTTCTCTGGCTTCCGCACACATCTACACATGCATGCCGATTACTATCTGCATATTAGAATAATATAGATTGGATTCCATACTAGAATAATAGCCTCAGGCCTGAAAGGGCACATGAATCTGGTCTACTCCCATCACATATTTCATATTTGGATCATCTGTATAACCTCCCAAGCCTAACTTGCCTATCTTTAGGCATGCAACACCTACTTCTTCATCTGGTACCCTGATCCATTTTAAAATTTCTGTGACTGCGAGAATGTGCTTCCCAAGATTGACCAGAAATCTGTAGTTCTTTTTTTTTTTTTTTTTTCCCCTTCATTGGTCCCAGTTCTTTTACATGAAAGGCCACACAGAACAAGAACACTCTCTCACATGACAGCCTTGGATGTGAGGTGTAGAAAGACAAGTTCTTTTCTGTCCCCTTAAATATTTCCTTCTTCCAGATGAATATCACTAATTCCTTCTATCATACCTCTGAGGACATTGTTTTAAATTTTCCTTTTTTTCCCTATGATCACAGTCCAGCTTATAACAAAGTCCTTCTGAAAGTATGGTGTCCAAGGCTGAACACAAAGTTTGTCCTGAGCTCAATTTCTAGATACTGGGATACATTTTGTGTTGGAATTTGTGTGACGCGAAGGCAAATCCCTGCTGTATGTTTGGCTGGCATCTGTTGGGTTCAGCCAATGAAAGGCACTGGAGGGAAACCAGAGTGTGGAAGGACTCTGTGGGTGCCCCATCCAGATCCCATTCATGGGCAGGGCTCCCACAGAGCTCTGTGAGGATTGGCTTCTCATGACTCATTGCTGCTCCTTTCTCCAGAGCCTCATCCTTGGCTGAGTGAAAAGTCATCTAGTATAAGAGCTTCCATCCCGCCCAGTGGTTACCCAACTTCCACTAGCTGGCTGACATAGCAGCCTGTGTCTCAAGGTGGAATCAACTCTCATGTTCTAGATCAGAGTGAATCTAGACTCCAGCATATCCTTCAACTCCTCTCCAGCCCCATTCTACTTCCCACACTCTCTTTCTCCTTAAAGCATGCCTTCAATAAATCAAGAGTATCCAGATCACTGTATTGGGCTCTACTTCTAAGAGAAAAGTGTTTCTTCTCTGCTTCCACCCTTCTCTGCCTCAGTGCCACTTCCCAGGCAAAACTGGTGTCTCCCCACTCCAGCCCTCACTGGGATCAGGACTCCAGATCTCACTAGGATCAGTATTTCCATTTTCTCCCCTTGTCCCTTCTGCCCTGGAGGTGATAATGGTTTCTTGATGTTGCTATTCTCTGGGTCCCTTATACCTCTTGTTTGTTTCTTTAACCCTGCCCACATCTCTGCAAGTAGTCTTATTAGATTCCGTTCATTGGAACCATCTATGGTGAAATGGCTTCCAGCTGGGATCCTGCCTGATCCAGCTGGCCAGTGCATATTCATCTGAAGGAGTCCTTTTGTGATATATTACAAAATATGGTTCTCCTCAATCGTTCTTCTTTCATTATAAGGTAAGTCTATTTCTCCACTTTTTAAATCTAGGCTGGCCTTGTGACTTTCTCTGGCCAATGAGAGGTTAGCAAACATGATGCAAGCTGGGACTTGAAAAGTGCTTGCTTGCACACTGGGGCTTACCCTATACTGTTCTTGGGAACTCTGTGATCACCACCATGTGAACATTTTAAGCTAGTCTGCTGGATGACCAAAGACATGTAGTCCAGTCACCACATCGCTCCAGCCTTCAACCTGCCAACTGCTAGATATGTGAGTAAGGCTATTCTGAACTATCTAACTACTGACCAACCCACCAGCTGAGGGCAGATGCACAGGCAGGTATCAGCCACGCTTGGCCCAGACCGGAAGAACCACCCTGCTGAGCCATAGACTTAGGACCTAAATAAATGGCTATTGCTGTTTTAAAATCACTATTTTTAGGGGTTGTGTGTAAGGTAGCAAATCTAACTAATACATCTTTGGCTGATACCAAATAAATCTTAAAGCTGAACACACTATGGGTATATCTTTATTACTATTTTATTTATTAAGCTAATATATGTCTAAAGTTTTAGCATTACACACTTTGTTACATAGTGCCTCATCTGATTCTCTAAACTATGCTTACATATAACCAACAGACAGCATTCAGCTGTTGTCAGCAACCCCAGGGTCTTCCTCAACTACAGGGTCACCTCATCCAAGGTCGCACTCTTCCCAGGATACTTCACATCTAGTGACTGAGCAAATTAGGAGAATATAGTAGGTCAGATCCTTCTGTACTCACAAAGGACAATTTCAACAGGCAATATTTATTCTGGAGCTTCTACTGGGTTGGCTTAGGCCTTTAGTCATTTTAGCAAAACAACCATTATGAACAAATGATCAACCTAATGTTACGTATAAAAAAACACTGGAAGGATATATACCAAAATGTTAATTTCCCACATTATAACTTTATATCATTTCCCCCCCCCCATGTATAACATTCCATTCAACCTGACCTCCTTTTTCTTTCCCACCAAGCTTCTTTCTGTCTCCTAGCATACAATAGAGCCAGGAAGCTCTATCCATGACTCTTTTTATGGCTGTCTCATTCTCATCTTCAGATTTCACTCAGATGGAAGTTACCTTAGAACCCCATCCTGTATACCTTATCTAATGTACTATTACTTTCCAAAACACCACCTTATTTATTCTCTTCACACTTTTTATCACAATTTATAATTGACTGGTTTCTTTATTTACATAGTTTCTCTCTCTCCACTGAAACAAACTCCACAAAAGCAACAATTTTATCTGTCTAATTTATTACTGATGCCCAGTGCCTAGCAAAGTGTTGGTACAGAGTAGGCATTCAGTGAATACTTTTGCAAGAAAAAGCTTTTTGTCTGGTAGGATTTTAGTTAATTACATTCTTTTGGAGGATATTCTATGTTCTTCAAATTTTCTAAAATGGGTAAATGTTATTTTTATAATCCAGAACAACAAACATTTTAAATGATATTGAATGAACAAATAAAAAGCATGAGATCCTGCTCTCAAAAAAAAAAAAAAGTTTCCTGAATGTTATTTAAGGAGAAATTTGTACACTTGGAAGGAAAAGAAACCATTATGCCCTGTGGCTTGTGCTGTGCCAAACTGGAATGACAGGGGCAGTTACATCCTATCTTCTAATTTCATGACTGCATGTCAGCTCCTATGAGTCTTGATTGGGGGGCAGGCAAATAGTTTGAAGAAGTAAAGATTCTGTTGCTTAATATATCTTTCTTATATATATTCTTTGGCAAAAAGAGTTTCTCAAAACTGGGAAAGCCACTGGCAACTGAAGGGGCTTCTCTCCTTTTATTGAATTAATCACACAAAGTCAGTGTTTATCCATTCTCAAAGGACACCTTCAAGAACTGATTTAAACTTTATGATGAAGTGAGTTTTTCGTTGTGACCCACACAAAGGAGACAAGGCTGATATTCACTGGGTGCCTACTCCATGGCATTTTTGCTAATCATTTAGAATATTCTTCCACATTTTACATATATGTTTCCTGACTTGGAGCAATTAAGTTATTACCTGTAATAACACAGCTAGCAGCCAGGATCAGAAAACCAAACTCTCTTAGACTTCACAGTTTGTATTGTATCCATTGCACTTTTCTCCCCTATGGAAGGAAGATCAGTCTACTGTTGATGATTCTGAAGGTTTTAACAAGCCACTTCAAGAGTTTTCATCTCACTTTGAAAACTTTATCTGAATTTTCCACCGAAGACCTCAACATATGGACACAGTTGAGGTGCTATACATTTGGTCATTCCTCTATTCTCCAATTTCATATCTCTTTTAAAAAACCCTACTTCTGTAATTAATTGTATTCATGCACCATGGCACAGCCTGCAAGCATTTTAGCCATCACTGAGTATTTATAGATGCTTGTTAATTAAAATTGTCCTCAGAAGAGATTTAATGTACTCGTGATCCACATTTCCCTGTGAGTTCTAAGACTTTCTGATTGAAAAAAATAGAAGATAGAAGGGCTTTTTGGAAAAGCACCATCAATGACTTGAAGTTGAAATTAGCATAAAAAGCCAAATGAACACAGTATAATTGCCATCATAGAGAATCTTGATGGGGGTAAACCTCATATGATACTAAAAGCATTTATTAATGATGACAAAAACCTCTTGATTTGACAGAAAATGCCATTTGCTTCATAGGGCCATCTTGCCAGCTGAAATTTGTTGAGTGAAATTTCGTCTAAGCATAATGGGACTTGGTTGGAACCCAAAGTTAAAATGG
The DNA here is from genome assembly GCF_028023285.1 of Balaenoptera ricei. Lineage (NCBI taxonomy): Eukaryota > Metazoa > Chordata > Mammalia > Artiodactyla > Balaenopteridae > Balaenoptera > Balaenoptera ricei. Next base: position 51,579,599 of record NC_082639.1, read on the forward strand.
GAATGCGGGTTTGGGAAACAGGTTTTGTCTGAGATTTCAGACACAACACTGGGGCAGACAGTCAAACCAGCCCTGGGAGTTCATTTGAGAAGGTACTGGAATGTCATAAATCTGCTGAGCTCCAGAAACAAGGCAGAGTCAGGAACCAGGAGTAAGTGAGAACTGAAGACAAAAGTCTGAGGATCAGGCACAAAACAAATACCTGCTGAGTTTTCCTTAGGTGTTTGCCACTGCTTTAGCCAGATTTCATTGGCCTAGTTATGTGGTAGGACAAGGTAAAACCTCATTGCTAGAGACACCCCATTGCTTGTAAAAGGTGACTGGTAGGAAGTCTTCAAAACATCAGATCTTGTCTCCCTTTGCTTTTAGGTTCTGTGTGGCCTGGTCCTTCCTACCTCTCCAGCTTTATCCTAAACCTTACTCTCCCCTTCACTCTCTATTTCAACCACAGTGTTCCCAACTTCTACTTCTTTCCACTCTCAAAGGAAGACTATAACAGTCTTCCTTCCCTACTTCATCTACTTAACTCCTCATCTGTTCTTTGATTTCAGTTCATGTTACTATCTTCTATTCAATGCAAGAGACCATGTTGATCCAGGAAGCCTTTGCTTCTATTCAAAACACACAAAAATATGGCAGATAAAATACAACAATTCTTTTAATAATGCATGCTTAAGATTGTACTCCCCTCTCTAACTGTAAGAAACAAGGAGGAGACTCAAAGCCATGGCCTCAAGTAGGAGCTAAAGCTCAACAGCTCATGGGTGGATCAGAACTCCATATTCATCTGAAGTGCTGGGATTGCTTCCACTTCCTTCTCTCTTCCTCCTTCCCTTTCCTTCCCTTGCTGAACAGTTCACTCCTGTAACTATGAGTTGGGAACCCAGCAGGTAAGATAAATATGCTTGGTAAAGAAGAGATTGACATGGTGACCCAGAGAGGGGGATTTGAGCCCAAGAAGAGTGAGGGGTGTATTTGATGATGGCTGTTGAATCCTGAAAGGGTGAAGAGGGTGTCATGTGAGGAGGCTGATTCTGCATAGGGATTCAGAGCATGAGCCAGGTGAGGATGGCTTCTACATTTGGGAATGACCTGTGTAGAGGGTCCGAAGTTAAGCAGGGTAAAGAAGTCATCTCAGTTGGGGGGAGGGGTAGGCTGCTATAGGGTGTTCAAGCCCGTGTAGGCTAGGAAGGACATATGCATCGGAGGGAACCCAGAATAGGGAGCTGGAATCCAAATGTGGTGAGGGTACATGCAAGGGTACAGCCTGGGGTGTGATGTCAGAGCCCAGGCATGATGAGGAGGGTGTTTCTTTAAAGAGTCAGCTTTGCATGGTGTCAGAGCCTGAGTGGGGTGAGCCTCCATGCAGAGGGTTGGTCCAGTGCTGAGTATCAGATCCTGAATGCATTCATATGGGAAGGATGCCTGGTTTGGGGTATTAGAGACAAGCATAGTAAGGAGAATGGGAGGAGAGGACAGCCAAGGAAAGTGTTGGAGTCTGTGCATACTGAGGAGCGTTTCCACACACTGGGAGAGTCTGATACAGGTGTCAGAATAAGGTGAGGGTAAGGAGAAGATTCAAGTGAATGGGAGGCAGCAGAAACCCAGAACAGGATGTTGAACCCATCGTGGGTAAGAAGGACCTCTGCATGGAGAGGGAGAGGTCCATGGCAATGGGAGACTGGTAGCAACAGATGCATTGATTAAATAAGAAAATATGTTGTTTCATGTGTAGAACATTATTCTTCTAGTTAATGTTATAAATCAATGTTACCTCCATAAAAAATAAAACATTTGCTCAAAAAAATACAATTATTTATCTTGCTTGATTGAAAAAAAAAGAAAATATGCTAAGGATAATGGAAGCCAGATAACTCACTGTTGGAGAAGAGAGTTCCAAACACAGACAGTAATAAAATAGATTGGGCCATTTATTGTTGGATTGGATTTGAATAATCAGTGTGAATTCATAGTTTTCAATATGTACAGACAGATAATAATAGATATGTAAAAGGCATTCAAATTTATCATTTTAAGACATTTAGGCCAATAAAAGCAAATGAGAAAAGACAAAAATATATCAATAAAGAAAGGGTTAGGGTATTAGTGTCCTAGATGAGTCAGAGCTAGTACTGAGCTTACTGCCTAATGCTGGGAGCCAAGAAGGTTTGCCAAGTTCATTGAATAGAAATTAGAAACATCTCAGCAACTATCCCAGGATTGTGGCTCCAAATGAGGCAAACCACCCCAAGCCACAGAAGAAAGAGAATTACCTGTGAGAAAACTGATTGTTAGTCCGCACTGTGCCTTGCCTTGTGGTCTCAATTCAGATAATACATGCACTGGGGGAACTTCAGATAGAGAAATAAAATACTAGTCATTCAAATCCCTTACAACACAATTACTACTGTATCTTCTATCCATCCACATCCCCTGTGGCTATCAAATCCTCCCTTGACAAGTCTGCACTCCCTCATTTCCTATACATAGTCCTATTTATTCAGATACTACGAGAAGCAATTTCTCAATTATTACTAGGTTCCAGTCATTATTGAACCTAAACACCTGGGAATTTAGATCCAATTAGAATTTCTGAAGGAAAGAATGAGTTTGGAATTCAGTATGTGGATTTGAAGATGTCAGTGGAAATTCCAGTGGACTTCTACTGACAGATGGAAAAGTGAGAGGATGGTGGCCAAGACTAGAGCTATAGGTTGTGGCACTATTCCAGAGAAGAAAATGGGGATGATGATGTTGATGACAATGCTGATGTTGATGGCAACAATGATGATAAATCTTTATTTTGTATTTTCCATGTGTAATCATTGTGCTAAAGGACTCATGTGTATTATCTCATTTAATCTTCACATTAAATCTATAAGGGATATGTGCCCCGTTTTACAGATGGGGAAATTGAAGGACTGAGAAATTAGTAACTTTCTCAATTGTTCACAGTTGATAAGTAGTAGAACCAGTATTTGGATAGTCTGGCGCCAGATTCTTATTCATACTTTTAAAGCATTTTGTATATAATATTTTTATGGAACAAGCAGAGAAGAAATTATCTAAGGGCCAAAGACTAGATTTGAGGAGGAAGGACAGAAAGAGGAACTAGCAAAAGAGACAAAGAAGGAGCAAACGGGGTGACAGGAAGGGAACTAGGGAAGACAATGCTCAGAAGCTGAAGAAGGAATGCAAGGAAGAAGTGTTGATCAAATGTGAAAACCAGTGCCCTGATGGAGGTTTTGTTTTGTTTTTTTTTTTAAGATTTATTATTATTTTTAAAGATTGACTGATTGCTATGTTGGGTCTTCGTTTCTGTGCTAGGGCTTTCTCTAGTTGTGGCAAGCGGGGGCCACTCTTCATCGCGGTGCGCGGGCCTCTCACTATCGTAGCCTCTCTTGTTGCGGAGCACAGGCTCCAGATGCGCAGCCTCAGCAGTTGTGGCTCACGGGCCTAGCCGCTCCGTGGCATATGGGATCTTCCCAGACCAGGGCTCGAACCTGTGTCCCCTGCATTAGCAGGCAGATTCTCAACCACTGCACCACCAGGGAAGCCCCCCTGATGGAGGTTTTAGGGAAAGCCCATAAGTTGGTTAATTAATACCAGAGATGATCTCAGAGATGCTCATCTCAGCATACAATTTCATGTATTTCAAATCAACTACTTCCTGTCTACTCTCTCTTTCCTTCTTTTCATCTCCTAAAGCAGCTTCAAGTCAATACTTCAAATAAACCTTGACCTGGAACTAAAATCTGCACTTTTTTGCTCCTTAGCTTCTTCCGTTAACATGAGGGTGGGGAAGTGGGACTGAAATGTTGATATACAAGTCCCAATTCCAGAATAACCCCTGAAAAAAAGCATTTTCTCTAAGCCCGTATGGCAAAGTATGTCACTGGAACAAGGCACATTTCCCACAGTGAAGGAAAATGGTTGATTGAGTCTCTCTCTCTCTCTCACACACATGCACACTCACAAGAGAATGAAATACTCTTCCAGGTTCTTAAATATACTCAAGAAACATTGTGATTTATAGTTTGCTTCTAATTCTAATTGAAGTAATAATAATTCTGGCCTGAACTTTATGGAATTAATCACCTTCCTAATCTCTTTTACATAGTACAACTTCACACAAAGTAGTGATTCCTCAGAATAGAATCTAGAATTTTTTAGAGTCCTACTCTTTCCCTTTATCTATACCAGGAATGAATTTGAGCTTCTCCGACTTGGTTATTTCAAGAAGTTTAAGTTACAAGGAATGCATTATTACTAAGGATCTCTAAATAGCTTTAGGATCCTTATCTACAGTAGGATTCTTTGGAGTGATTTTTGAATTTTGGCAAAATTAGCCTTGGTCTTGACTGCCTCTGCCATTCATTTAGCTTTCACTGCACACAGTCTCAGGAAGAAGTGGGAAACAGGCAAATGACGTTCAAAGACAGGTCAGTCCTGGTTAAGTTGGCAAATTAGTTACCATCCAGAAGAGGCCACATAGAGAAACAAAACTTGGACTCAGAGCCAAAATTTCATGTGTCAAGACTTTGCTCCCATGCTATCCCACACGTCATGTGCTGGTCCATTCACCTGCAATCACCAGATGGTACTGCATTTGCTTAATTATCTCTCTTGTCCACTGAACTGTGGGTTCCATGATGATAAGGACTATGCCTGTTTTTCTTAGCATTAATTTCCAGCCCCAACACAGTACCCAGCTCTCATTTAGAACCCTAGGCTTACATGAAACACACTTAAACCAGACCTCAAAAGGATTTACCCAGAAATGGCGTGAAATTACTTTAACCGACTGTGTAGCCTTTGGCAAGAAGCATTATCTTCTCTAAATGTACCTCTTCTTATAAAAAGAGGCCATTGATATGGACCCAACTATTTCAAAGTGTTGTGGTGAGATTCAATCTAGTGTGAGTGAAAGAGCAATAGATTTTTCAAACATGCTACACAAATGAGAAGTCTTGTTACCCCTTTTGTCAGAATGCCTAACAAAGGATGTAGGCATTCACCAAATGATTATATCCAGCGTCCTTTAAAGTTCACTCCAACTGTGAGATCCTATGATTCTATAATTCTAACAATCACTTCAATATTTTTGGAGTTACACATGCCTAGGTGCTCCTACTGAAGCATGAGAAAGAAACATCTTAAAACATTTCTTTACGGTAACTAAAAATCTCCCTCTCTGATGTAAATTTATCACTAGGATTCTAACCCAGAGCTAAACCAGCTAGATTATTAATATTGAACATTTTATTAACTCTAAATGTCACATATGTAATAATGACAGGCTTTAATATAGTGTATCATAATTCGTAAAGTATTTTAACTTATGTTATCTCATTTAGTTTTCTAACACCCATTATAACTGTTTACATTTTACAGTTGAGAGAAATGAGAGTCTTATATGCAATGCTATTTCCCTGGAATTGTGTTGAAAAGTGGCAGGAAGAGGCAGTATCAGGCATTTACTTTTGAAACATCACCACTAATAATATTGATATATGTGCAGATTAGATTCAGAAAGTCCACTTCTCCCCACTACTCCCCAGCTTAAAAGTTTCTATTGCTGCTGTAACAGATTACCATAAATTTAGTGACTTAAAACAACACAAATTTTTTATCTTATAGTTCTAGAGGTCAGAAGTCTAAAATGTTTCTTCTGGAGACTTAGAAGAAAATCTGTTCCCTTTCCTTTTCCAATATTAGAGGCTGCCTACATTCCTTGGCTTGTGGCCCCATCAAAGCCAGAAGCATAGCAGCCCATATCCTCTTTTACCTCCTGCTTTCCTCTTATAAGTATCCTTGTGATTATATCTGGCCCACCCAATAGTTCAGGATAACACCCCATCTCAAGATCCTAAACTTACACTTGCAAAGTATATTCTGTCATGTAAGGTAACATCTTCACAGGGTCTGGGGACTAAGATGTGAATATCTCTGGGAGGGAGAGATTTATCGAACATTCCACAGGTTAACCTTACAAACTCACTTTCTTTACCCTCAAATGAGTTGCTCAAAAAGTAGACACAACCAGGAATGTTTAGCAGCAAAGTGTCATGGGTAGGATTTGTCTTGAGGATATAACAGCTTGTTTTTAAACTCATTTGTTTTCTATTTGAAGACCTTGGTATTATCATTTATCTCTTTTAAGTTTTAATTTTCTCTCCAGAAAAAAAGATATTAAAAAAGCCTATTATAATCCACCGGCACCTAACAAAACATCAAGTTATTAAGAACCTATTATGCTGACCTATTTTGGGTGATAGCTGCATTTATGGTCTAATCTTCCAACTGACTGCAAGGTACTGGTTTTCCTATCTTTATGAATAATTGAGCCCCAGAGAGGTGAGGAAATTTGCTGAAGCTAACAGCAGGAGAAGAGCGTGGATTTGAACCCAGGTCTGTCTCATTCCAAAACTCCTATTTTTCTCATAATTTCAGGTTGCCTTCCTCAAAAGACTGTGGGAGAAACCAATGAGGCCATGTATGTGGCAATATTTTCACACTGTAAGTGCTACTGAGATGAAAGGTATTATTATTATTACTGCAGGTAAGAGACTTTCTTCTGGCATCTCTATGATTGTGCCTGCCAACATCATAACTCTGTATATGTTTTGCATACTTCCAAAAATGATATTATTTGAAGAGTAAAGTCTGTCTTCTTATGTCATTAAGTTAATGTTTTTTCATTTAAAATCAACTTTAGAAAGCTTTCCAAATATGGTATTAAATAAGCTCAAACCTCTTAACCACAGAAATATCCCCTGAGAATCCCTAGCCCTGGGCCGCTACAATTAGGACTGGAATGGAGAAAAATGACACCAGACAGAAATGGGGTTTCTTCAATCCTGGCGTTCTGCATGCTCCCTGATTTTTCTCCTCTGAATCACTTTCTTTGTTTCTACAGATGGTAATCTCCCTCTATTGGGGCTGTGTGGACCAACTTGCTCCAGTCCATGCATGTGTACAGGTTGGCACCTTGCTGGTTTTTAATGCCCCCTGAACAACCAAAGCTTCTCTATTTCAATTCACATTGCTTTCAACACTTAAGAAAAAAATATTCTGCCCTCTATAACATATCACCTCAAGACATAATGTTGATATTTGCTTAATATTTTTCTCTCTAAAATAGGATACCATAGAGACATCACTAATGATGGCCAAACACTATTACTTTAAAAGAGCAAAAGGGAGATGGGTCATGCATAATGGGGAATAAACACAAATCCTAAATAAGTACTTGAAATGCTTATATATTATTTTCATGTATCTGCCTTTTAGCTCATTTTGCTTCCTCTGACTGGAATATCTTTCTTCACTCTCACCTGTTCATTCTCCATGACTTATATCAATAATCCACTTGTGATTTTGTAATCTAATAACTTATACTACTGATGAATTTTGAGTATGCATATTTATTTTATTCTGAAAGCAAGCATTAGGTTTGTGGATCAAATACTAGGCTTACTATTATTTACAGCAATAACTGTATTGGTTCCTTTTGCCCCATTCTTCTCCTTAGGGCAAGGTGATGAGAGCAAATGTCACACTGCATGTATAGAGAGAGGAATCCCAAAATTATGAATCCGGGAACTCGTATAGGAACCACTGCACAGTTTCCCTGCTTTTCTTTTGAGAGAGGGAGAGAAAACTTTATTAGTATAAACAAATAACTCTCTGGAAAAGGTCTCAAAGTTGTTACAACCCTTTGGAATGTAACCAAATGGTTCCTGGTTGTGTCCTCCTTTGAAACTTAAACACCTAGATCCAGTTGAGATAAACCTCCAACTCTCTCTGGATTATCTCACTATTTTATGGTGGCTAGTCAGTCATCCTTTACCCAGGCCGCAAGTAAGTTTTTGTTGAGAAAGTATATGATCATGCAGAAACAAAAATATTTACCTGGTTTCCTCTTAACTATCATTCCCATGTCCCCCAAGCATAGTTGGTCACCCTTCCTCAGTGTCACCTCACGTTCCCATAATATTTTTTGATCCACCTAGAATTGGTCTCCAGTCCAAATACAGTTCCTGGCATAAAACAAATGATAAGTTAGAGTTTATTAAATAAATGAATGAACAAATATTTACTGAGCAATTGTATTGTGTACAAGGCAATCTGATAGAGAATTTCAAAGGCCGAGCACTTTTCAAACTGTTACTCTTACAATAGTACTTTGAGGTAGAGCCACTTGTCTCATTTTTCCCCATGGGAAAATTGATACTTAGAGAGGTAAGGAAATATTCCGAGCTCACACAGCCAGTCAGTGATGGAGCTTGGATCTAAACTCAGATCTGTCTTGCCCAGCAGCTCTTGTTTTTAACTATGACTCCATGATAGGCTCTCAAGAAATAATTCAACGCTTTAAACATGATTGAGTTCCCTAGAAACAGTCTAATATGGAGATTCTCATGCAAATGGTTTATTGAAGGGCTTAGTCTCAGGAGAAAGGGAATGTGAGGACCAAGTAGGCAGGGGGCAGGGGTGGGGAGCCAAGGGTGTGCTCTCAACTGAAAACTAGCTTCAGCCTGATCCTATGGTGAACTCTGGAGCATGAATTACACTACAGAGTTAGCCCCATCTTCAGGCAAGGGGCCAGCCTTCCGCAGCCCCATGTCAATCATTCATTTTCTGTAGTAGTACCCCAGGGTATGAGGGGGCATAATGTCCTAGGATCCAAGGGCATTTCTCCAGGGAAGGGGACAGCTCTGAGCTGTTAGCAAACAGTCACAGAACCAGCGGATGGTTGTGTTGGCCTCGTAAAGAGGACCCAGGTAGGGTACTAAGAGCATCCTTCCTGGAGGAGCTAAGATGCAATGGTTACTCCTCTTTGTGGATGGGGCTATAGTCTTTTGGCTTTGACTGGATGTGTACTCCAGCTGCCAAAGGAGTATTGGCTGTCTTTCCTCTGGGTCAGCACAGCTTCTAGCTTTAAACTAAATTGGTTGTTTTTGCAAAAGAGGCTCTGGCTCTGAAGCTTGCTGAAAATGTTGGGGCATTTTGGGCTCAGATTGCCAAAATATGCACTTGCCACTTCTAGGTGAGGCATTCAAGGAGGACTCCACCTGTACAGCCTCAGGAACCCACTGGAGCAGATTGCTTCTGGGAACGTGTTCCTCGGGCAGGAAATGGCAATTAAGCACCTGTTAATATATGTAATATCAACTGTCATTGTTCAGGTCAATAAGCAATTTTTAATCATCTGTTTAGTTTTCTTATGTTAATATCTGGGCATCAGGCAGCCCTTTAATTCATTTATAAACTAAGGAATTATCAGCTTACAACCTAAAATTTAAATTATATGTAAATCACTAGTATGTATTGAATGAATATTCTGTGTGGGGTGTCTTGCCCTTTTAAAACATTGCTTTTAAATTACAACACTTCTGTAAAGTAGATATCGTTACCTTTTGGCAGATGAAGAAACTGAAGTACAGGGAAGTGAAATAATTAGTCTGATGTCACACAGATAATGAACCCAGATTTAAAATAGGGTCTATTTTTTCAATTACATACACATATGTTAACCCCCGAAGTACAAAAAGTTTGCTTTCATTATGTGTTCATCAAATCTTAGATTAGATCCTATTTGACTGCCTGGTGGTTTTTGATAATTTTTAAAGCAAGAAGGATCCAAAATATTTCAGGCCTGTGCCCCATTCTCCATGCAGCAGCCAGGGTGAAATTTTAAAAATCTGATCTGATCCTCTCACCCCCTGTTTATAACCCTTTGGTGGTTTCCACTACATTGAGTATGAAATCCAGACAATTCACATAGCCTGCCAGGCACCCAGTGGGTTGGACCCTGACGGTCTCCCCAGCCCATCTCATGCCATCCACAGCTTGTTGCCCAGTCCAGCCACACTCATCTCCTTCCATATGCCTGCTGTTTCCTCTTCCTGTACCACTTTCTATCTCAATCCTTAATTCACCCTCTTCCTTTGCATCTTTTCTCATATCCCACCTCCTCAGGGAGGCTTTTTCTGATCTCTCAAATTTAAGTGTTTTATATTCTCACAGAAACAGTATCTTTCCTTCTTATCATTTACTGATTCATTCTTTCACAAATAATAATTTGATTAATGCTTTATTTCTACCACTGGACTGTAAGCTTGAGACAGGCACCATATTTCTTGTGCCTACTTCCGTATTGCCAGTATCTAGAGTTGAGTAACCAACACAAAGCATGTTGTTGAATGAACAAATGAAGGAATGAATTAATGAATGAATCCCCCCCATCCCACCTTCTCTACTCTGTCATAACCATATGGTTCAAGCCTGATATAAGGGTCCAAATCTTTTTTCTGTTGATTTATATTGGGCTGGCCAAAAAGTTCATTCAGGTTTTTCATGTTCGGGAAAAACCTGAACCAACTTTTTGGCCAACCCCATATATAATGCCTCAAATAGGGTTATGGGACAGGCTGGCATGGCATGCTGCTCCACGGGGAATAACACAGAGCGCCTTTTCCCTTGCAGAGCAGAAAGGGTAAGCTGACCAACTCCCTAAGGCCTTAGGCCCCACGCACTACAGCTACTGTACAGGAGTACCTTTCTGTAGCAGGAAATTTCAGATTCATTGGAGCCAGCTCAAAGAAATCTAGGATCTAGGTATTGGAGCCCTGTTGTGTTAGTTGAATCATCTTGGGAAAGTTGCTTAACTGTTCCTTCTCTCAGTTTCCTCAACTGTAACGTGAAATTATGGATCTGAAAGCAATGTGCATACCAGACAAGGGATGATCATAACTAGAAACACAGAACCTTAGGTCAGGAAGATGTAGCCCAGGGCATTTCATACTGTGCTCTGCAGAATCCTAAGATGCACATGTGTCTAAATGGCCACTGGAGGTAAAATGAGGGTAATAGGGCAAGGAACCAATTAGGGTTCTTTTGGGGTCCTTGCTGTCATTTCAATAAAAGCAGACCCATTTTAATCTGTTTTACATATCAAGGTTTCATTTGAAAATATGTTTTAGCTGTTAAAAAAACAAAGTTTGAAAACCACTTATTTCATCTTGCAATCCCATTTTACAGGTGAAAAAACCAAACCCAGGGAAATCTCATACAGCTGGTCAATCCAGTTACAAGACTTATTTGCCTATCATCTCCTCCTCATTACATGCTTAGACTTTGTAGTAAATTTTTCCTAAAGCATATAGATCATTTTTGCAAAATTCCCTTTGCTACTCTCACTAAGTTTAGTAAATCAGGAGACTAGGCTTCTAGTCTCAAGTATATAACTAACTGGCTATATAACTTTAAGCAACATACAACTATTCTGATTCCAAGTTTCCTGTCTGAAAAGTGAAGATAACAATACCTGGACTGCCTTGTGGAGAGTGGTTGTGAGGAACAGATAACAGTAAAATGCAAAACTGCTTTGACTACTATAAAACATCATCTATCTTTGAGCCTAAAACAATGCTCTATCGTCACCATTTAATAAATGTTTATTGAAGAAAGAAAAGCAAAGCAAGGAGGGAGGGAAGGAAAGAAAGAAGACAGGCAGACAGGTTTAATTCTACTCCTATCTCATTGATGGTAAATTTCTAATCTCATAAAAATGGAAACACTCATAAAATGCAATTGCCACATTCCTCCGTGATGAAGGGAGACTCACAATCCCTGACTTTTGTCTTGTGGGTCCCAGATTCTACACGACTGATTCCAGCCTTGAAATGGTTTGCTTCACAGTCTGGCTGAATGAATGCAATGCCCAAGCCCTGGAATAGGAAACCCAAAATGTGGTTCAATGAAACCTAAAATGTGTTTTGCCCCCAGACCTTTTCCTTTTATCTTTCAAGACCCATGTAATTTAATGGAAATTGAAGAAGTGTGGGACAGATTCCACTCCTTCCCTACATCTCCCCATCCACTGTACCCATTAACTTCAAAGGAATTTAGCCTGGAAGGCAGCAAATGTGAGTGTAGAAAGGCATAAGATGTTGTTCTTTGAGAGCAGGGGTGGGGGGATGGGAAATGTCCAAGTTCTTCAGCCACCAAAACCACAGCGTATGGGGCATTTCTTTTTTTTTTTTTTTTTAACTTTTTAAAAAATTAATTAATTAATTTATTTTTGGCTGTGTTGGGTCCTCGTTTCTGCGCGAGGGCTTTCTATAGTTGCGGCAAGCGGGGGCCACTCTTCATGGCGGTGCGCGGGCCTCTCACTATCGCGGCCTATCATTGCGGAGCACAGGCTCCAGATGCGCAGGCTCAGTAGTTGTGGTAACCACTGCGCCACCAGGGAAGCCCTGGGGCATTTCTTTTCATTGAATGTGTCATGTGCAGAGTGGCTGTCTGAAGATGCAATTCAATCTCACATCCTCAAGTACGCTTCCTATACCTCCCAGACCCTAGGGTTTCCAGTGGCCTAAACTGCCTTCCCCGCCCCTGCCCTCACTCTGACTCTTCCTAGATGTGTCCATCTGACTGCCAACATATCGAAAACCAAATCCATCATTTCTTCTTCCCCTACAACCAATATATAACTAACAATGTTATCACCATCTTTCTTGTCATTAACCTATAATTCTTAGACCCATCCTTGACTCTTCTCCCTTGCTTCACCTCCATTTCCAATCAATTAAGTAATTTTCTTCTTATTCTTTATGGTCTCATTTTCCCTCTTACGTTCATTTCCTATGTAGTGCTGTTGCTGCAACTTTATCTCATGCTCTGTTATCTCAAATATGAACTGTTACAGTAGCATGGATAATATTTACTTAGACCAAGATTTCTCAAGCTTAGAACTATTGAAATTTTGGACTGAATAATAGCTTGTTGAGGAGTAAGGAGAGGGGTGTTCTGTGCCTTATAGGTAGTTTAATAATATCCCTAGCTTTTATCCACTAGATGCCAATAACGCTCCTCCCCCTACCCCTGCCCTGTGATGACACCCAAAAATTTTTCCAGACATTGCCAACTGACCCCAGAAGGGAAAAATCTCCCTGATTGAAAACCACTGTTTTAAATCAAGAATGTCAGATACTCACCATACATGTCATCCTTCTTGAGATTATGGGGCAAACTTGTGACCAATCAAGATATTTTATCCTGTCTTAATGTAGCCTCTCTGCTCATCAAGATCGAGGACTATGTATTTTTATTGCTGTACCTCCAGTGCCTAACATCCTGACTGGCACTTAAAAGGCCCTTGGAGTATAGTTTTGAAAGAAAGAAATGAAAGAATCCATCACTCCTTGCTCCACACCACCATTGGGTGTTAAAGAATTCCACAGGCCAAGGCTCTCAGTGTCTCCTGAGAGACATTTATCACCACCTGGAATGCTCTTATCACCAACTGCATGTATTTATTGGGTTGCCTTTAAGGACGTAGGAAATAATTATGTTTTAGGGGTTTTGTAGGACTCATGATTTATATGTTATTCATTTAATCATGTGAGTAGGGTTATCTCCAATTAAAAGATAAGGAAGCCAAGTTTCAGAGATTTGCCCAAATGGGGCAGAGCCAGGATGCAATTTGAGGCTTCAACAGCATATGGCTCTTGATACTTATTTCTCTTTTCCTATCCTTCCAGTCTCTACTTAGTTCTCTGAGAAAAATCTCTCTTAAACCCAGGTTCTTTGCAGAAATAAAACATGAGTGGTTAACAGGAACTCTAGGACAAGAACTGGTATTCTTTGCCTCATCCAACCACAGCTCATTGCTTAGCCCAAGTGTTCTATGCAAGAAAGGGGAAGAACTTGCCTTCTGGGCCAAGTTTTATACCATCTGAAAGCCAGTCGAATTTAGTTTAAAGTATTAGAACTTAACATCACAAACTAAAAAACAATCTAAGCGTGCAGGGTCAGGGGCATAAGATGACCTTTCTTCCACACAAATATAGAAAGCTATCAGCAGTGGGAGCCCAACTTCCAAAGACCAGGAGAGCAATATGTACATATCCATGAACACCTGGTCATGAACCCAGGAAGGAAAGGAAAAAGGAAGAGATGGAAGGAAAAAACCCCAAAGTAATAAAAGGGTAAGGAAGAAGTTATATAGGCTAATACTGGGAAGGGGGTGGCTTATGGAATGTAGAATTCAAATGATCTATGTTATTTCCATCTTAGGCATCATTGTTAATTTTAAGCATGGGAAAAAATAGTCATTCTTTAAAGGACAGGCAGACTTTTAATATTACCTTCACAGAACTACACTCATAGAAGTAAAACATTATTAGAAGAGACAGCTAAAGAGAACCAGAGCTCATTTGAACAACTTGCTAAATTTTTAGTTGAGGAAATTGAGGTCCCAGTAAAGAAAAATAACCCCAAGAGACATATGACAAATGAATGGCAGGGACAAGAACCTAGTACTTTGCACAATGTTCTTTCTATATATTGACCCAGATTCTTCTGCCATTTTGTGACACGCCCCCCTTCCATGAATTACCACTGGAGGCTCATCATGGAAATTACACAGGCAACTGGAAACATCAAAGTTTGGCTACCCTCATTTATTCTGCATATGAGTCAGTGCAGAAAATAGTTTGCACTTCATATATTCATGTGCTAATTTTGAATTAAGTTGCACCACATAAATTCTCCTGAAAAATGATGCAATTAAGCCTGGACTGTCTGAGAAGGACAACAACATGTGGCTGTAATTATAATGGCAAAACATCTTGGTAACACACTGACTTATTAGTACAGTAATTAGTGTTGGTGCAATGCATACTGAATAGTCCATAAAACAAATAATGCAACGTAAAATCCTGAAAAAGAGTCATAATTTTCAAGTGAACAATCTTTGTATATTTTGCCTGTGGCATCAACCATTTGGGCCAAATTGTTTCAGCCACTGCATATAAGGTCTGCCTCCCTCTTGAGTGCAGATTATTAGAAAAATCTTCAACTTCTGGCAAAATACATAATTAGTGTATAAAATCTGGCAAATTAGAGCAAAATTAACTCTGTTAGGGACCAATTATATAAATACTAAAAAGTGAGTAAACATTAGCTGCGTAATCTTGGATTCTGGAGTAAGTTGGGCCAACAGCAGTCATTAAAAACCACAAAACTAAAACTATCAGTCCCATAATAGTACATCCTAGAACTGGATGAAATCCTGAGACATTGTTTTTACTGATCTCCTAACTTCAAACAGTAAGGTTTTACAATTCTATTTTATGAATAAATTAACTTCTTCCCAGAAAACCCCAATGAGTAGAATCACAGAAAATGGGTTCCTAAAATAAGGAGGTATCTTAGTTCCCATCCACATCCATCTTTATCCAGTACGTTAATTTACCTTCAAACATCTCCTGGAATCTTAGGATCATGCCTTTTATAATCTTACCAAGAGATAGAAATGTTTCATCTAAAATACTGGTTAAGAGAAGTCCAAGGGTAGAACACTAGAAAACTTCCTCTGGACTGTCTTTGGCTGGTTATCAACATACTTGAAGTGATAGGTAACTCATATACATTCAACAGCAAGTAACTTGTACCTTGAGCAGGTGCCGAGAAGGGGAAGGAAACCAGGTTAGCACAGAGCTGAGGTGGTCCTGCACAGGGCAGGATTCTTCTTTGAGTGGATTCAACAAGAGTCAGTGTCACATGGTCAGTGAGGTATAAAAGCTCAGCTTTGTCTTCTCTCATTATGATATCCATGGAAATCAAGAATCTGAGCAGATTCTTAAAGTCACAAAGATGGTCTCACCATGATCTCAGATAGGAAATTTTTTGTGACACTGTCCCAGCCAGTGTCCTAGGCACATAGAAAGCAGTGTTTGTGAGGGTACTAGAAAGGGTTAGGCAGTGTGTGACAATCCTGTGAGTGGTCTGGGGATCATATCAGGCAGGGTCTGAGGCCATGGCTAGAGGTGGAAATTCCCCTTAACTATAATGGGACCAGGAAAGGGTGCATCCCAGAAAGGATCAATAGTTTGTCAAAGGTCACACAGATAGAAATGAGCTAAGCCAAGTTTTGAACCCATTCAGTTAGCTGTAGAGGTTCTACTTTATAGGTTCTTGCACATACTGTTTATACTACAGCTGCCTCTTAAAATGAGTAAGATAAATTCTAGTTCTAACCTGCTGGTGAGTGTGAGCCTACTATGACGTGGTCTGTTTTGGTTAAGGATAATTCAGATAACAGAGGGGCTTACCCCATGATTGAAATCATCAGTCCATAATTGTAAGGAGCTGGGGACAATAGGAGACTGACAAAAAGATTCACTCAACCTATGACTAATAGAGTCAAGAGAAGCCACCCTTCCTGTCTGCATCATGCTATAGGGATCTCATGAAGATCTTGTTGATATCCAAGTGTACTTTTCTATGTACTTCTGGTCTGGCAGTCTACTAGTGCTCAAAACAAACTCAGAGTCATGGGTTTAAAATTCTTTCTTTGCCTCATGTTCTTGGTGACCACTTGGGCACTTCATTCTCCCTTCTCTGAGCCTCAGTTCATCATCTGGAAAATGGCAATAAAAAGATTTGATATGAATATATCCACTGTTAAATGAGAAACCATTTGTAAAGCATGAACATGAGGATTGGAATGATGACTATCCAATTATCATTAGTTTTGTGCCCTAGGCTAGAGATTTAACTTCTCTCCCCTCAGTTTCCACTTCCATAGACTGAAAATCATAATGGAACCTACTTCTTAGGGTTTGTATAAAGCTTAAACACATTAATCCATATAAAATGCTTATAAAGCTTTACAAAATATGCCAGGTACATGACAACTATTGCTGTAAATTATTATTATTATTCTTAGCAGAGTGCTTACTTGATTCGCTTTCTCTTCCCCTCACCTTTCTTCATTAAACAAGAAAATAAAGTTAGTGAGAGTCTGGAATTTGACATGTTGAATTCTTATAAAACTTCTAGATAGAGCAGTTTGTTTTTCTTTGGGTGTGCTCTGCATCACTTTCTTTATATCAAATGTGTGTAGTTACAAGATGCCCAGGAATACACACTGTGGCTTAATATATCATTTGCAAAGAGAATAAAGTTACTTGGAGTCAGCTTGTGTGTCTGGAGTCCAAATTCCAGCTCTGCCACTAAATTGCGTTATGATCTAGGGCAATTATCTTACTTGTTCTGACCCATCTTGGGAAAAATAGTGTGTATATTTTACACTGCTCCATAATCACAGTGGAATGCTCTTTTAAATCAGTGATAACCAAGTCTGAATCTTACTGCTGCCGCGTGCTAGCCATGTGATTATGGTAGGTTACTCAACCCCTCTAACTCTCAATGTCTTATCTGCAAATCCTTGAGAATACTGTCTGCTTCAAGAGGAGCATGAGAGAGTTAAGTGAGCTCAGGTAGTAGGATGTGCTTAGCCTTGTACTTGGCTCATGGGAGGGACCCTCAAGCTAAAGTATATGTTTAAGTGCATATCATACACCAAAGTAACTCTGTATATATTTATTTACTTTTTATTTTTTAACCCTTTATATTTTGATTCAACACTAAATACCCCTTGGTCTCATTTTAAAACTTTGGGCATGTGTATTGTTAGGGGCAGAGTGATAATGTGATTGTTCGCTAGGCCTTGATGCACCTTTTCAGTATGTTCCTGGGTCATTTATTCTACTAGCAATGATCTTGTTCAGCAAAATATATACTATCCAGTTTCTGGGTAGAATTAATGCAAGATAATAGGAGATCCAAATAGGAAATCCTCTGTGAAGACCTCTCTGAATATATCATCATAATTAAGCCTCTTCCACCCTCTTACTGAGCCTTTTACTTTCCTCCTACAACTTACAATGGGTGTATCTGTTTGTAGGACTGTCTCACCCTCAGAGCTGTGAGATCCTTGAGACTAGTAGGGGCTGAATTTTTTATTTTTGTATCCCCAATATCTATAATAAGTCCAGTGTCTAACACAGAGTGGGTGCTTAATAAATATTCAGTAAATAAATTAATATAAAAACCTTTCTCTCCTTCCAGTCCCTCCTCTGCTGTCAGACAAATAGGTACCCTTGATGTTACACAGATTCTCTACAAGGCTGTGGCCATTATGATTGAGTTAGAGAATTATTGAAAGACACATTTTATAACTCTTGCCATAATTAATGTGACAAGAAATAATAACTGACTTAGTAATGTAATCAAATCAGAATGTATTTGATTTGATCTGTCAAGTTGTTATTCATATCTCTAATTCTTCTAGTCAGAGCTTTCAACATGTAATTATTTCTGAAAGCAATGAAGGCAGGCATAGTCCCTGTCAGGCTTGAAGGGAAGGAATGAAGCACTGTTGGATCCTTCATCCATTCTGTAAAGCTGGAAGGGTGGGGAGATGTGCCTTTTGCCCAACCAAACGGGAAAATGCATATACCCTTCATACGCATATGATCTACCCATTTGTGCGGTGTTTACTAAGCTACAGGGTCATCAGCCCAGTTCTTCAAAGCATAAAAAGTCATTCTTTAATGTACATACAATGCCCATAAAGATGGAAAGAGTGGTCAGCTTCTTTGGACAGCTTCTAAAAGTGCAAAGGAACTTCCCATGAGAGCTGGGATATGCATATACATTACTTTTCTTCCTCAAAAAATATCTGCCTTATCATCTCCATCTTAAGAGGAAGGACTAAGCCTCAAAATATTAGGAAGTTAAGCCAAGATAACACGTTTCAGGACTAGATTCCTAAGACATGCCTCTGTCCCGAGAATCCATACTCTACTGCCAGACTGAACATTTACATTTATATAAATACCTTGACCTTATCTGCCTTAGTCTATTGGCTAACTGCTCTTTTTGATTGAAGAATTTTTGAAATAGAGAGCTTGTATTTACAGAGAACCCCTCCTAAAAAAGAATAATGTACTGTAATAACATCAGCATAAGCATTCATTCAACTTATTCAACAAATATTGAGACCCTGACCATTTGTAAGGTACTGAAGATACACAAATTAAAAACACAGCCTTTCCCTGTAAGAGTTCAGTGGCTAAGAATTTTGACAGAGAATAATTATTGCCCTGATGGAAATATGTGAAGGCAGCATATGAGAAAAACTGTTCAGGGAAGGTTTCCTAGAGAAAGTGATGGTTGAACCAAGTCTTAAAGAAAAAAGTTGGACTTTTCCAGGAAGACAAGCAAACTGGGCATCACAAGCAAAAGGAATAGTATGTGCAAAGGCCCAGAGGTATGAGGTGTACAGAATAGCTGGATCATAGGGTAAAGCCAGACAGAAGATGGTTAACCAAAGAAGACAGATTAGAATTGTAAAACGACAAGAAATTTGTTTTGCTGGAACAAAAGAATCTGAACATCTCAAGTTTTCTCCTATCCTTCGAAAAATTTTCTGATAAATACTTGAAACCTGTTTTGATATTTTTGCATTACTATGGCTGAGGTTTCTAGGCATGCTCGAAAACAAGAATAAAATTCTTACCCATAGTATTAAATTCTAATATTATGTTCTTAATTTGCTTAACTGTCCTAGGATTACTTCAAATGGATACATTTTATTGTATATAAGTTATATCTCAATAAAGTTGACTGAAAAAAAACAGAAATTAGCCTGAATTAGTTGGTGAAATCTGAGATAATTTGCTCATCAAAAAATGAATAACTGAATGAAAAAGGAATCCATTAGTTCATAGTGATGTTAAGATATATAAATAAAAATAATACACTGTACATAAAGACTTTGAGGGGATTAAATGAAATAATACATGTAAATCCTCTAGGACAGTTCTTGTCTATGTTGTAACTGTATGATACATGGTAGCTAAATGAGGAATATGCAGTAAATTGAGGATTTCATTAGTGCTCCCCTAAAGCTAATGAAAGATAAAATCAGTTCATCAACTTTTTACACACATTCCTCCCTCCTCAGTCAGCTTCAGTTTTCTCCTCTTGCAGGTGAGCTGGAGCAAAGCATACCTCCCCTTTCTTCATCCTCTATCTGATGTGCTTTTTATATTAGCGGAGGCTGGGGTACATCATCAGGTTTGCCTATTGTGATGATCTTTAGAGTTTTCACCAAATACTTCTGGTTCTCCTTCCAAGCACACGATAGGATTTCACTTCCCTGCCCCCTTGAAGTTACAGGTGGCTTCCTTCATCCAGGCAATAGGAGCAGAAGAGATGTGTGTCATCTGTGGGCAGACACTTTAAGATCCAGTGTTCTAACTCACCACATCTCCTTTTCCTGTGGTGGTGACTGTGGAAGCTCGTGTCAAGATGGATCCTGAATGATTACAAGGATTCTGCTGTCAACGTCTATTGGACACATACCTTGAGTGTGAAATAACCATTTGGTTTTAATCCACTGAGATTTGAGGATTGTTTCTTATTGCACATAACCTAGTCTATCCTAATTGACACCCATGTTAGCTTGCACAGGGCCCAACAGAGTGGATGATCAATCAAAGTCTAATGAGTTGAACTAATTTCCTTGCAAAGACCTAGACTCACCAGGAAGATCTCAGGCTGAATTTGCCTATCTTTGAGTTGAAGCAAAATTGCCTCCCCTTCAATTGCCTCTTGTGATGTATTAGACAAATGCCTCTAATTTTTTATCACCATTTTCTCTTCCTTCCTTGAGGACAGAGGGAAATATTTCCCTCCTAATTTTCTACATCCTGTTGCAAAGAGTAGTTTGCTTAATGACACACTGGGTAGCAGAGACTACAAAGAAAAGACTTCTCACTGAAGAAGAGCTTTGGCCTCCTCTTCCAAGTAAAGCTCTTTAAGAATCAAAATCAAAAACTGGAACCTAGAATTTATTCTTAACGATGAAGGAAAGTGACACTTCCTACCATTAAATGGCAGAAACAGTTTTCCTACAAAAATGTTGCCTGTTAAAAATATCACATGCAATGCCTCAATGGCATAGATATTGCCATCTCTAGCCACTCGGCATGGGAAGGAGTAGGAGGTGGTTGTCATAAGCTCTAACATCACACCTCTCCCTGCTTCAGTCCTGGGTTAGTCCACTCCACAGATGCTCCAGGCAGAGGAGAAGGGAATCTGTGTGCTTGTCTCCTCCGTAGTTCCTTGCTCACCAAGTGCCCGGTTTCCAGCAGCAAAAGTCACTGGCAGAACTTTGGCTTCTACTGTCCTCCAGCTTCTCTACTTGCCAATCTTGAGTCCAAATGAAGATTTTCTTTTCTCCGTGAGGTGGCCAGAAACTGACAAAAACTATCTCATCTTGGCATGGCCTATTTTTCTTCAGAATGGAAACCACAAAGGCAGTCATTCCTTAGATATTAAAAGCTTCTCTTGTCTTTTATTTTTTAACTTTAATATTATATATTAGAGTATAGTTGATTAACTTTGTTGTGTTAGTTTCAGTTGTACAACAAAGTGATTCAGTTATACATATACATGTATCTATTTTTCTTCAAATTCTTTTCCCAATTAGGTTGTTACATAATATTGAGCAGAGTTCCCTGTGCTATACAGTAGGTCCTTGTTGGTTATCCATTTTAAATATAGCATCGTGTACATGTCAATCCCAAACTCCCTATCAATATAACTCCCCCCCACCCTTCCACCCTGGTAACCATAAGTTCATTCTCTCAGATGAACTTGTTTACAAAACAGAAACAGATTCACAGACTTAGAGAAGCTTCACTTTTCTTGATAGCTGGGTACCCCACCTCTCCCTTTCTCTCTTCCTCTTCACAGTGGCAAAACATCCCAACTCAAAAATTCCATCCCATTATATCCCAACTCATTATTCAGATTCTGTGTCGATGGCATGCCCTAGATTTTGTTTCTGAAGATAGAATCATGCCACCAAACCTTGCACAACATAGAAGCTGGCACAGCTTACTGATGGACACTCAGTTAATGCTATTCCAATGAACAAATAATATAATCGAAGGATATGAGTCTAAAATGTAAAATACCTGAGGAGAGGCACAATGACTTATATGCCTTTATACTCCCAACATTTAGCATCCTGTTTGCCACATAACAAGACTTAAGAAACAACTGTATGGTTAACAGCATGGGGTTTGGAGTAATATTCCTGATTCACTTTTTAGTTTTACCACTTAATAGCTGAGTGTCACTGAAAAAAATTACTTAACCTATTTAAGACTCAGTTTCCTCATTAGCAAAATAAGACTGTTATAAGAGTTAAATGAGATAATATGTACCAAATTCTTAGGATAGAGTAAGCTCTCAATAAAGACTATTCATAGAGTTTCACACCTCAGTAGCTTAGTCTCCTTATTAATATTGCCTAAGCTTCTAAAATTTCTACTGTTTCAAAGGCATATGCACCTGCACCTGGCAATTTAGATATTCATGTGATCCAGGGTGTCAGATCCTTAATCATAAGGAGCTTATGGGGGAATTCCCACTTCTTCAACCTGGTGAATTCATTTAAGAACTTATGTCTGTCATACAAAAGAAGGTCAGATATGCAGAGGTTTCTGTTTTAAAACCATAGCCTGGGGCTTCCCTGGTGGCGCAGTGGTTGAGAATCTGCCTGCCAATGCAGGGGATATGGGTTCGAGCCCTGGTCTGTGAAGATCCCACATGCCGCCGAGCAAATGGGCCTGTGAGCCACAACTACTGAGCCTGCGCGTCTGGAGCCTGTGCTCCTCAACAAGAGGCCGCGACAGTGAGAGGCCCGCGCACCGCTATGAAGAGTGGCCCCCGCTTGCCTCAACTAGAGAAAGCCCTCGCACAGAAATGAAGACCCAACACACCCAAAAATAAATAAATAAATAAATAAATAAATAAATAAATTTTTTAAAAAACAAAAAACCATAGCCTGGAGAATGGGAGGAAAGGGATGTGTGTCAGGAATACGTCACAACTGATTGCCTCAAGCACGCAGGTGGGCCAGCAATGTCTACAAAAGTGTTTTTGTCTTTCACAAAGAAGAAAATGAAGTCACAGCATTCCACAGGAAGATTCAGAGTCATCATTAGTGGTATGAATAATTTATCAGCAGCTCCCTAAACCAGATCATGACACTTTTGTTGTCTGCTCAAAGAGCAGAGAGGCTGTTCAACAACAACAAATTAGTTGCCCCCCCAAAAAACCCATCTCTCTCACCCTTGAACTTGCCTTTTCTGAAAATTGCAGATGTATCAAGGTACCAGTTGAGCCAAAGAACACAGAGTAGATTTTTGTTCCAAAAATAAAAAAAAAAAAACAGGGAAAATAATCCAAAACAATGTATTTAATACATTTTAAAGGATCATTTCCTTTCCCTTGTTTCCCTAAAATCATCCAAAACCATTCCATGTTGAATATGTTTTCCAAGCACAAAATTGTGTTTCTGAATATGATAGAAGACTGATAGCCATGAGGCTTAAGGATGAGTATAAGAATGAATGCGGTTTCTAATCTTCTGAAGCTCCAGCTCCAGCAGCAGCTCTGTTACGGCCAAATGTGAAAAAGTACCAGTGTTCAGGCACTGAGCCCGGCTTCTTGGAAGACCAGTTAAAATAGTAAGTGTTCGGTGCAAGCCAACATGAAAATCAAAGCCATACCTGGAAGCAAAACAGAGTTGAGGTTGTTCCTTCAGAATTATTATGTGTTTGAAATGGAAACTTTTCAGAAGGCTGGAATGGTTCCTTTAAGTCACTTGACCTCTTAAACACAAAACTCTTTTTTTCCCCCTTAGAGAAGAAGGGTGGGAAGGAAGGGATAGAAAGACATTTGAAAAGTCAGAGAAGGCCTTACAAGTAACTGTCCTAGAGCAATCCCTGCAGAGGAAAAGAGAGTTACCATGCAGAAAATCTCCCTGCTAACTCTCCCCACTAGGCTGCCCTTCACAGATGTTCCTGATTTTGCTAGATAGCAATTCCCAGCTCACCAGATTCCAAGTGAGAAAGTAGGAAAAGTAATTGGTTACTATTAGATATGCATTCTGAAGTAGAAAGAAATGTGGGCAGTGAGGAATTTCTGGCCTGGATTAGAGGTTCCATGGTAATTAAACAATAATGAAAAAGAAGATTCCAATAACATATTTGGAACCCAAAGAGTGGGTTAGAAACTCAAATGGGTAACGTGCCTCTTTCAGGCTATCTCAGGAAAACATGCTATGCTTTCTATAAAGGGTTCTTCTTCCCTGGAATAGACAATCATTACTGAATGTATTGATATACTTTCAATCATAGAAACATTTGTTGAGTGGACATGGCGCGTTAGGCCCCGTGCTAGAGGCTGGATGCATTGACTTGACTAACACCCCTTGTCTGGCCTTGCTGCACTCAGAATATTCCAATTTCTCATTATATTTTTAGGAGGTGCTATGATACTTTTCAAAGAGAAATAGATAATCCCACAAGAAATACTTCTTCCAGGTAGAGTTTATTGCCTTTAAACACTTCCTGGGATCCTTCTGGATTCTTTGGATTAAGTTGTAGCATGAAGATTTGTTAGACTGCCATGATCATGGCAAAATTGGGTGGGAAATACAGAGAGTTCCCATATAGCTCCTCCTCCCACAGACCTAGTACTTGTTTTTAAATAAAAATCCTAGCTTTGCAAAAATGTGACATCATCAGAAGGAATGTAGTGTGATCTGATATTGAAACTCTGAATTATCCAGAGCTAGTAACTCATGTGGTCTCTGAAAGATGTTGAGTATCACTGGGTTTTTCTTGAAAAAATTTTAAAAGGCCTTTATGAATTAGCTGCAGCACCCTGGGGTGCCTCAGCCCACAGTTTGGGAAATGCAGGCTTAATGTATTTAATCCTAGGAATGGCATTCTAAACATAGAAGTCTATGATGAAGTGGAAAGCTAATGGGGATTAGAATGGGATATAATTATTGGCACTGTGACACTGGCCATGCGACTGAACTCTCTGAGCCACAGTGCCCTCTCTAAGAAATGGAAAAACCTTCCTTATTTTATAAGGTTATAACGCTGGTTAGGAGCAAGTACAGTCCCCAAAGAGACCAAAATCTGCATGATCAAAGCAGAATAGATGCGTTAGATTCAGACTAACACTGCAATAACAATTACAACACCAAAATTAAAAAAACAACAACAAGGTATTTAGTGACTTTCTAATTATCTGGGAGTCAGTATAGTGTAGTATAGTCTGACCACTTATATAAGTTAGAATCCTAGTTACTTAACCAATTTGTGCCTTATTTAATAAGCACACCTGGCTCATGTCAAGCATGTAGCATATTACCTGGCACATAGTAAGTGCTCAATAAATGTTAACAGTCATTAGTATGTGCTATATGCTCACCTGGCCCTTACATAACTTCATTCTACCCTCACAACTACATTTTGTGATTTGTACTATTGTGTTTTCTTAAACTTCACCTTTAAAGTCCTCAAAGCTGCTAAGAGTCATGGAGTAAGCCCCAAATCTGAGATATTTCTATTATATTATTCTAAATGAAATCAGAGCCCTTGATTTGTTAATTATTATGTGTACTGTAATGTTTCTGAAATCAAAGGCTGAGATCCAAGTATGAAAGAAGTCACAAGAAAAAACTCAGTTGCACATTACTGATTTCAGGCTCTTAAGGTAACAAAACAGGCCGACTTACTGAGGGCAGTGGAAAGGATGAACTCAGTGACACCAACCACTCACTTTCACCTTCCAAAAGAGCTTACTCCTTTAGTGTGACTGGTCCCACTCAGGTCAATGTAGCTGCTGATGGATATGGTGCTGAGGGTGCATCAAGGACCCCGGCTTAAACCCTACTATGCCCTCATCTTTTGCTTGTAAGACTATTGGTGACACAATTTTGTTTGAGATGGACCATGAATATTACAGGCATAGTTTTTAATGACTGGATTTATTTTACCAACTGCTCAAATTACTTGAGAATATATTTTAAAAACTTAATACTCTATGCCTCTCTCCTTCACCAGCTCCAGCCCCCTGAGATAACTAATGTTATCAGGTTGGTGTGTTTTCCTCGACAATCTTATTTATTTACTCACTTACTTATTTATTTATTATTTATGGCTGTTTTGGGTCTCCATTGCTGCACGCGGGCTTTCTCTAGTTTCAGCGAGTGGGAGCTACTCATCATTGCGCTGCGTGGGCTTGTCACTGAGGTGGCTTCTTTTGTTGCAGAGCACAGGCTCTAGACACACAGGCTTCAGTAGTTGTGGCTCTCAGGCTCTACAGAGCAGGCTAAGTAGTTGTGGCACACAGGCTTATTTGCTCCACAACATGTGAGATCTTCCCTGACCAGGGATTGAACCCATGTCCCCTGCATTGGCAGGTGGATTCTTAACCACTGCGCCACCAAGGAAGTCCCATTCCTCGACAATTTTTTCCACACTCATATGAACAAATACGTATCCTTAGTTATAGGATTTTTTTTTAAAATAGGACCATATTATTTATATTACTCTGTAACTTGCTTTTTTTCCTTCAAAACTATCATGGACATTCTTCCATATCAGTTCGGATAAATCCAAAATATTCTCTTTTTTTCTTAACACTTAGTAGTAGTTGATATTATATATTTATTTGCTTCTGTTTTTATCTATCCCATTAGGCTATAAACTTCATGCTATTGGCAAATGTGTATTTTGTTTACTGCTGAATACCCAGTGTCTAGAACCATGCCTGACACATGATTGGTGTTCAATTAATATTTGCTTAATTGAACTAATAAACTAATGAATGTGTATGTGCCTTTCCTTCTACCTGGAGGACCCTATTACCCCTGCAGGTCTGACTACTTACACTCAGGCTTCATGTGCAAGAACTGAAGTAGTCCCTCTATAAATCCTTCCTTCCTACCACTGTCCCAGAAATACATTATTGCTCCATCTTCGAGCCCCCAAAGATATTGATTCTATGGGTTTTTGAGCAGAACAGGTGAGATAATATATCCCTAAGAGCCATCTTGGAGCATGAAACATGGAAAACATTCAATAAACTGGTAGTTACATTAAGTCATTTTTATTCTATACATTTATGAGATTGGTACTACTGTGATTTCAACTCTATAGTTGGAAAAACTGAAAGCCAGAGAAACTGAGTAATTTACTTGAGGTTTGTTAAATGGCAGAAGCAAGATTTAAGACTGGTTCTGTCTGATTATAAAGCCCACATTCCTAGTTAATACATTTTCAGTCTCCCTGTCATTTTCCAATTAAAAGAAATACACTGTGTGGCTGAGACTACTTCTCAAAACCTTTCCATTGTCCTCTTGGACACATGGGATGACTATGTCCTCAGCCTCCCACAAAATCAGATGTGGCCATGTGACCAACTTCTGGTGAATGGAATGTCACTTCAAGTGATCCTCACTACTTACAGGCCTAGGAATAAAAACCTTCCACATGACCTTCTCTCTCTACCCTGTGTCTTCATCCCAGATGCAAGAATTCAGCAGAAGACTCCAATACTTAAGGCATCTAAGATGATGAAACAAGAAAATTGAGGGATTATGGATCCCCAGATCACTGAATGGAAGATCTTTCATGGAATATCTGCATTAAACTGTTAAATTATCAAGAAGCAAACTTCTATTGGGTTAACCCATTAACATTATGGGATAGTTACCATTAGTTGCCTTCCCTAACTAGTCATTTTCAAAGAAGATTCTCCATATATGGCCTTTGTTCTCCTCTCTAGTGTCCTCTTTCACCATTACTCACCTATACCCCAAGTAAAATAAATTATTTGCAGTTCCTCAAACACCTTACTCTTTTTCCTAACAGTTATAATCTCCCTCTCTTCATGGATAAATCCTCCTTATTCTCTGAAATCAATTTATATGTCATCTCTTCTAGGAAGTCTTACTTAACAACTCTGGGATTAGTGCCTTTTTCTCACAGGACCTTTCTAGCACTTACCTACCCCATTCCCCTGAACTGCTTCTATTCAGGCTCCCATCCTCTCTCATTAGTACTCTGCTTATCCTTTAGCTGAACTACAGAGCCAATATCATATTACCTCTAAACAAAACTCATGAATGATAATTCAATACCTGAATCCCAAATCCAAAGTATTGACTTCTCAAGGCTACATCATCAATGACAGCAACCATAGCTAATATTTCTGAGTGCTTGTTAAGTGCCATGCACCATTCTAGTGCTTTACGTGTATTTAATCATTTAATATTCACAACTCTATGAAATAAGAATTATCTTCCTCACTTTACACTTGAGACAAAATGAGATTCAGGGTGATGAAGTGATTGGCCAAGGACACAGAAATAGGAAAAAGCTGTTCTTTCTCCCCAGCATGACTAAAAACCCTCATATTCTTCCTGGAACTCACTGGAGTCTATCAATCCCTTGACAATTTGCCAATGGGTTTAGGAGGATGAGCATCCCTTGTTGGGTTTCCAAGTTTAAATACTAATTCCAAACCCCCCTCCCAACTTCTACTTGGTCCAATAATTAGATTAATATCTCTCCTAAACCCAAAGGTTAGTTATGTCTAGAACTGACCATAAGTTCTATGAAAAGAGTGACCACCTTTATTTTCTTCACTGTTGTATTCTGCCTGGCAAAATATTCAATAAATACTTGCTAAGTAAATGAATTAATGATAGTACAAATGCCACTGACAGCAGAGAACATCCCAGGTTTGAGATTACCCGGTACAGAATAACAACTGAAACTGTCTCTGTTTCCAGTTCATTACTCACTGGAGGAAAGGAAGCTGGAAAAAAATTAGATGAAAGCCATCAGGAAAAAAGTAAATATATTTGCAAGCTGTGATGAATGGTATGGACTCCAGGTAACTTTGGAAGAGTAAATAACATTGTTGTCTCTAAAGTACATAAGCAGATTATATGCAAGTGTATTTTGTGCAAGACAAGCGTTGGATTTCTAGATAAAGAAAGAGTTTTTAAGTTCTGATGATGAATAGTTCAGTGTCACCATCCCAGCAAGGTCACCTGCCTGCAGTTACATAAAGTATTATCACATGAGAGACATCTCTATAAGGAATGTGGCCTCTTTATACTCTCCTGAACATCTCTTAAATGAATGAGTGAATGAATGAAGGAAGAGTGAAAGAATTAAGATTTTTCATCTTGGTGAGTACAGTGATGTGAAAGCTAAGTACAGCCTTTTATCCAGTAAAATGTAAAGCATATCGTGTAATTTTTAGCTATCTTCCAGAAGTTGTCTTAACCTAGGGCATTTTAGACACACCTAGAAATATGGAGCTTGTGCTTCTTAGCCTCAAACCTAAATGGGCTTTGGTGAACAAAGCCTGACATCTACCTGATGAAAAGAAATCAAAGGGACTCCATGCCTGGGTTCCTAGAATTTTCATTCCTAGACTCCCCGGAACTTAATTTTTCACCCAGATTCATATCTCTATTCCATCTTCATCTGTTTTACATCCTCTGAACTTCTTTTAAAATAGTCTTCCAGTGTGGTGCTTAGTTACTGTATTTCATATAGATGACTACAATTCCAATCAAACTGGTGTCAATAACAGAAGGGGTCCCGAGTTTGGAGTGAACAGAAATTCTGGATTAGGAAGACATGGATGAAATAATTCTGGGAATCCCTGAAGCAGAATACTGCCAGAGGTAGTCCCCAGAATCATGTGGACCATGTGTAAAAGGAGCAAAACTCCCGGAACTGTGTTTGGTCTTCTGTGGGATTCTAGCCTCCAGGACTAAAGCAGGGCCAGGAGTGGAATGTAAAATTCAGAAATTCAAAGCAGATGGCAGGTCAGATCGTTGGGACCTGAAGCTTGCAAAGGCACTATGCTTTGTTTCCTCCAGGCACTGGGCTCTGGGCATATGGCAACAAACTCTTTGCAGATATGGTCTACTGGTAGAGCAGAGCTCCTAATGTATTACTTGTCCTGGCTCAAATTGCTTTCAGAGCTGAGATGAAACTCTACTTGAAAAGGACAAATCGTTATTTTTGGTACTTGGATGGACTTAGGCATTTATTGTTCAGCTCTTACTCAAAGTTTAGTTTTAATTTAGGAGCTCCACCCTCAGAGAAAGCTAAGCAGATTTCACTAGAATAAAGCTATGAGGAATGATGAATATTTTGGAAAGCAACTTTACAACATGCATGTATTATGATCCTTAGAAATCTTTGCCTTAGCTTAGGTTTCCCTCAAAGCAGAGCTCGATAAGAGCTCATGTGTGGAAAAGTGATTCCAGGGAACAGGAATACGGGACTAGATAGAGTGAGATAGAGAAAGAGGAAAAGCCAGGCTCTAGGAGCAGTATCTATCATGACATCACCCTAGAGCAAATCTTTGGTCAAAGGTTGCCCTGGGGGGTGTCCTTTCCCCAATACTGCTGAGCTTCACATGTACACAGGTCAAATGCCAGTCTCCTATAATTGAAGGAAGAAAAGCAAAAGTGTGCAGTACATTTAAGGTGAGATACTGTCAGCACAAAATGAGTTGAAGTAT
The DNA here is from genome assembly GCF_028023285.1 of Balaenoptera ricei. Classification (NCBI taxonomy): domain Eukaryota; kingdom Metazoa; phylum Chordata; class Mammalia; order Artiodactyla; family Balaenopteridae; genus Balaenoptera; species Balaenoptera ricei. Next base: position 51,609,890 of record NC_082639.1, read on the forward strand.
CCACAGAAAAGACCATTTCAGCCACAGATGTAGTGAGAGATCTGGCAGAGGGTATGTGAGGCAGGGCCCCAGAAGAACTGAGTACAATCTTCTTTCCCATTAACACAGTAATCTGGGTCCATAGTATCTGTCCTAAGGAGTTATGGTAAAATATGAATAAAGATGATAAAGATGCTTGACATAACACTATTAATACTAGAAAATAATTGTAATAGACTTAAACAGGAGAAGGGTTAAGTATATTATGGTAAATATATTTGACTATTATGCAAAAATTAAAAATTATGTTTCTACAGAGTTGATAAGAGTATGGGAAGATGTTTCCAGTATAACATGAAGTTGTGAATAAAAAGATGTTAATTACAGACACAGAATGATCATACCATGTCAAAACAACCATGTATAGGAAAAGTATCCCCCAAATATCAAAATATGAAAGTAGTTATATTCAGGTCTTAGGACTATAGGTAATAATTTTCCTCTATTTTTCTACAGGAGGCATAAGAAGAGATCCAAATGGTTCGTTCCATCAAGTAGATTAGACATGGCTATTAATCCCTTTTTCTGGAGACTTGATCCCTAGAGATTATTAAATCCTGTGGCACTCCTGACTCAACTCAGACCCCAAACACTTGTTACAGCAGTCTTATCTTTTCCTAAGTCCTTTCCTTATAAAATTGTTTCTTGCTTCTCTTTGGGCTTTGGAAAACACGAAATTCCATTATTACTCCTGGTTACCTCCTACATATTCACCAAGTAGACTTTCCTGATCTGATCCCTGCCCCCGACCTTCCTGTCTGAGTTAGGTGCCTCTCTTGTGTAGTCCTGTAAGACCCTGTACTCATCCTACCTGACCACTGATGCTGCTGCTTTGTTTTGCTTCTATATCTGTCTTGCTCACTGCTCCTAATGCTAAGCCCCATTACATGTGTAATCTCCTCAATTATCACAATTCTCCTATAGAAAAGGTATTATTAACTCTATTTCATAAAGAGGATTCAGAAACTTGGAGAACTTTAAAAATCTGAATCAAGCTCAGAATCCAAGACAGTTTTGACTTCAAATCCATTTATAAACCCTTGTCTCCTGAGAGGGACAGTAACCCAAACAACATAAAGCAAAAGGATTCCGTTAATCCAGTGTTTGTTTTCTTACATTTTGCTAAACCAGTGAATATCCTCTGACTTTTCATTGATATAAACAAATCTGATCATAAATATCTAACAATTTCTGTATTTAGTTCTAAATTAACAAAATCTCAATTATAGTTAAATGTTCAAAAACAGCTTAGCCAATAATAGGAGAAAATAGCTAAGTAAATAATGCACTTGATTAAGCTATCAACAATTGTTTGTAACATTTTAAAGATATAAAAATGCTTATACGATACTATCTGAAAATGTATACGCAATATGATATTTTAAACATATGCACACATATATACAAACACATATAAAAACTAAAAGTACACAAAAATATTAGCAGGTCTTTTATGGATGCTAAGATTATTGATTATTTTTATTTTTCTATATTTGTCAGGTATCTATAATTAAACTTATTATTTTTATAACTAGACATTAATTAAGCTTTGTTTTAAATTTATATATGTGATTTGTTATGTATGAATTTATGTGCAATATTTTGGTCATAGAGCTAAATTGGGTCAAGTTTAAAAAGTGAGACACAATGGTTACAAGCCATAGGTACAAGTTTGATTTATTTTATCTGGAGCAGAATATGAATGAACTAATGATACTGGGACAATTTCTAACCTAGCTTATGGATTCATAATGAACGTAAAGTAAGAAGGTAAAGTAACTCAGTATCCCTTTCTCAGTGTATCCCGTCCAAAAGAGTTTGTCGTCAAGAGATACAATCCTTTCTAGTAGACACAAATTAGGTGATGAATGATGGAAGACACATTTTCAGCTGCAACTGCGAACTTCAGTGGAGAAACTTTGAGCCAGAACAGGAAAAGGGTTTGGAAGTGCTTATGGTCTCATCAGTGGTTTTCAACAATTCTAAAGAGTGATGGTGAGTACCTCTATGACATTCCATGGAGGAACTAGGTAATTAACTTTTTTTCTGAGCAACATACGCAAGATATATGTTATGGAAAGGTGGTTTTTGAGTTTTGCATTACAAAATTCAGCTATTGTAGAGCCTTAACTCAATTACAAAAATGTAGACTAGACTAGAATTTGGAACAGGACATCTTGTCTTGCTCTGGAAGCACTTTTACTCTGAAAAATAAATCAGTAAATTTTATTTATGGTTTTGGAATCTATTTTAAATTTTGCATTAATTCCAAGAAAATAGTGTTCAGCAAACAAAGAAACAGCAACAAAGATCAAGGTGTCAAATACAGCTCAACCCATACTTGCAGATTGAAAAAATAATCAACAGAATCTAAAACTAAGGTGGTATAAATTAGAGTTCATAAGCCAAGGGCAACACACTTCTCTTCATAAAACCCACTAGCTATCTATTTTCCACCCATTTTCAAGATGAAGGGTCATCTTTCATTCAGTTTGCATCAGAATGCAATGAAAGCATTTCAACAACTCATTGGTAGAAAATTGGGTATTTGAGCAAGGTAGATTAACTATTTTAAGAAAGCTTAGAATACTATTCTGGAACAAAGTTTTCAGGCATCAAGGAAGCCAGAGCTTTATTACTGAAGCTCAGCACCTGTGGATCTTAATCTGTTCAGGCTACATTATTCACTAACATGCCAGTTGAAATTTAGACAGCTTAATCATCTAACTCCAGCAACACAATTTTGCAGCTATGTTTGTAGTGAGAAGAATTGGAGATATGAAGCCAGGGAAACTGGGTTCATATTCCAGCCTGACTCTCCATTATCTGTGTGACATTAAGTGAGTCTTCTAACCTCCTTGGATCCCATCTATGAAACCATCTACAAAATGGGGATCTCTAACTATTGGGAGAATAAAACGCAAACAGTTAGTTTAAACCTTTGGGAAAGTGTATATAAATCAAGGAAATAACCAGCAAATCTGAACCATATTAGAAATAAAACTTAAAATGACTGGAAGAAAATAGGACTAGATACCAACAACAATGGTTGCTTCAGGTTTATAGGGTTATGGGTGGGATTTTTGGATGCTGCTTTCTTTCTTTTCCTTTCTAATTTTGTGTATTTCTCTGGAAGTACAGAGTTTCCACAACAACCAGACGAATAGTCTGGGTAGGCAACACTGCTGAAATTATATATTCCCCCTCTCCCCTTCTGGTTACAAAAATACCGAGTGGCTCCATTTCTAAATTTCCCCATTGGTCAGTCTTGGCATTAGATCAAACACCACAATGTTTTAGAAGGGTGTGAGAAAAGGAAAGCACACTGCTAGAACTTAAGGGCTTTGGCAATCTGAACTATGAGGTGAGTTTGGAGAGGATGATTTAAAATAAATGAGAAGAAAAGCCTGTGGCTTTTGGCAAGAGGCACGTGAATTACCACTGCAGGGAGCTCCCACCTCTGTGCCCCCGCTCAGCGCCATTAGGAAAGGGTGGATGTTTGCTTGCTTTGGATTCAATATTTCTCTGTTTTTCAAACTATCCCATCCACTTGCAAATGAGCACCAGCTTGTTTCAGACCCCCAAAGAATAAAACATTTCAGAGTGAGGATTAAGGCCCAGTGCCACAGGGAGATGGGGTATTCTGGTCTCTAGGGAGAAGTTTATAATGAAATTTTGAATTATTATGGGTGTTATCTTTGCTTTCCTTTCACTGATGTGAAATTCTCAGAAGATAGCTCCCGTCCTAAAGATACTTCCTCTTCTCAGTTGTGAAGACGACCTTCTCTGCAGTCCTTTGGGGTTTCCTGAGCTCTAGATAAAGGGGCCAGCTCATTCCCCAGCCATTTGCTGGAGGGCAAATGGCCCTTCACAGTCTTAAGAATCAGTCTTTTGTCTAAGGAAAAACCAGCCCAGCAACTGCCACCACTTCCATTGTTCTCCAGTGCTGGGTATGTTTGTGGACAAGTTACCTCTGAGCAGATGGCAGTGCTGCCTTATGATGGTACTTCATGTGCCACAAACCAATGAATCGCCATTTGTGTGTTCACACTGTGCACTTCTTTGTACCTGGCACCATTTCCATATATTTAATAGTGATGCCTGTGGATTTGTGCCTGGCTGGGAATCGTGGCTCAATTTATGTCTTGTTCCAAATCTACCACATAAGAGTTTACCAGCTTTTTTCATAGGAGACAGGGAAATAGGCTTTTTACAGACTTTTCACAAAATAGCTCTAACATTTTTTTGAAATAAAATATTGCATGAAATTCAAGATGTATGCCAAGTCAATGGAGAGGTGCAAGAATCCAGGAGTGACGTTCTCAGCTGAGGGAAGAAATAATTAAAGAAGCAGAGAAAGAATGCCCACCCTTGAAATGCTGAGCTTCTCAGAATTCTGCCCCAAACTTTCTTCTCTTCTTCCTATGCATACTCTTTCTCTCAGCTCAATTCAATCACCTTATCCTTTCAAAGGCCTCCTTTATGCTAAACCTTTATGTTAAATATACATTCCAAGACCTAACCCATTTCCACATTTCCCATTTCCAGCTGCCCAGCTGATATTTCTGATAAGAAGGTACACAAAAGCTCGAAATCAATATGTACAAAACCATCATCTTCCTTCCTAAATGTTGCTTATTTTTCTGCCTTTTCTATGTAGTTTATATTATCTTCATCTCCGTACCCCAACTGTCAACATCAAAAATCTCAGTTGTCCATGATGTGTTTCTCCCAGCCAATCAACCATCAAGTCTTTGCACTGATACCACTGAAACTTCTCTCACATCATTTTTCTTCTTCCTGCTCACTAGTACTTCCCTTTCCTTGGCTTTCATCAGCTCTTTTCAGTTAGTACAAGAATCTCCTACATAGTCTCAGTTCATGCCCACTCTGCCACAAATATTATCTTTCTAAGACCACATCACTTCCTGCATAAAAAATATCTAAGACTCCCACAGTTAATGGCAGGGTTCTCTAGGGCTGGATAGCCCAGACAAATCTGCAGACTAAAGTAGAAACTCGTACGCAATGCATACCAATCTGGTCTAGTTAACTCATCATTCCTTAATTTTTAGTCAAACTCTCTCCCCACACTGCCTGGCCCCAAGTATCCCATCCCCACATGCAGGCCAACTTCATGTTCTTAGACATGCTGCATTTTCACTCCTCTGTCTTCATGCATTCTGATTAATTTTTCTGGAAAATATAACCTTCCTCACAGACAGAATTAATTGCTTTCTCATTTATGTTTCCACAAAAATTTATATGTTCTTATAGAATGCTTCATGCTGTATCTTTATTATTTATGTGTCTGTCTCTCCTATAAGTTTTAATGCTTCAAGGACAAAGACTGACCCTTACTTACCTTTATATCCCAGGCCATGTGCTGTGGTTGCCAGAGGGGAAGTGTTCCAGGACTATTCTCTGAATTAAGAAAGTGCCTTGTTGCTTTTGATGAATTAGAAAGCCACTTGACTAGGACTCCAAAACCATGAATCACTTACTAGTTGCTACCAGCACTGAAGTCACCTGAAAGACATGTAATAGGTCCAGAGCACCACAGTGAAATTCAAATAATTACCATAAGGCTTTGTCCTACAAAACCTGCCCTTGTAACTTAGGCTGAAGTTGTGAGGTTTGAAGACATTTTTGGACCTTGCCTAAGATTTAACCCATTTCTTCTGCCTTGAGCCTTGGGATCTCACAGAGGTAATGGATAATAAATGGATCCCATATCTAGAGACTGTTTGTTTATGGGCAATTTATTATTACCGCTCCCCAACACACACACACACACACACACACACTTCCACTCCTAATATAAGTGCATCATTTTATATTTGGACTTTGACCCTTGTCTCTATTCCTTTCAATGAGCCAAGATTGACTTAGACTATAACTCTGATTTTTATTTTTCCAAGTATTTGAGGTCTCTCTTAGTAGGTGTTGCTGAGGCAGAACCAAGAGTAAAGAAGCGCAGCTTTCTGTGGAATGTCCTTTCCTACTCTGGGGGACCCGCATAAACTGAGGAACGGGGACATGAGAGTGGGAAGCACTGAAGGTGTTTAAATGGCAGGTGATGTGGTCAGAGCTAAACACCAGCAAGATAAGAATAAAATCAATACGAAAAACTGCACTGGAGCATCAGCCTTGAGGCAGGGGACCAGAGAGGGACAAGGTTTGAGATCCTAGGTGAGAGGTCCTGAGGTCCTAGCTGAGAGGAGTGGCAATGCAGAAAGACGGGACAAGAAGGATGGTGGTGGCAGGATGAATAATAGAAGTTGAAATCATGGTAGCAATCATCAGTCATATTTGGGTTTTATTGAGACTTGTAAAAGGCATAGTATCAGTGTTTTATATCAATTAAATAATTGAAAACCTGGATAACCAATTTATGAGGTATTCCTCACATTTAATAGATTTAAAAACGAAGGCCTTGAACAGTGAGTGCCTTAGACAAGGTCACACTTATTAAGTGGCAGAAATGGGTCTTGAATTTGAATCTGACCATCTCTAGAGATCCTGCTCTCATGCTTTGGAGGTAGGATGTACAAGACTTACTGAGCTTTGAAAGGGGTGTGAGGAAGAAAGAAGACCCAAAATGTATAATTTAAATATTTTACAGTTTGTTATGTCAATTATACCTCGATAAAGTGGAAATATACATATATATAATAGAATATTAATTTATTATTTTAACATTTTTCTTTTAAAAAAGAAAAGAAAAAAAAAGAGCCAAAGGTGAGTCATGAGATTTATCCCTAGATAACTGAGAGCTTGACCATCCCTTTAGTAGAAGTGGGGTCACAGATTTCCTGGTACCGATGAGTTTTGTGCTATGCAGGGTAAATTTGAAATCCCGTGGGACATCTAGGGGGAAGTATTAAATAGGCTGTTGCAAATGGAGGACCAAAGCCACACTGTCATTTTCTCAAATGTCCTGAGGACTAAATTTGGATTCCAAAAATGGGCATATGTATCTAACCTTCAAAGGAAGATAGATATAAGAGTAAAATCTCAGTGCTTAAGCACCATTTAAAATTCCTGAACACCCCGGATAATGCATTCCAGCTTCTTCTACTCTTGCTTTTAAGTGAAGAGTCTGTATATACTTTACATATTATAGCATATTTCCCAAACAGCCCTGGGCCTCTAAGTCAGTTCCTTTCCTTGTAAAGTAATTATTTAGACAGAATACCCTGACCAATAATTTGCATTTTCCCTAGAAAAGCATGTAAATTGGATACTAGAGAATAAACTCATCTATTCTGATTTTTAAAAATACATCAGATAGTGCATCTGGTTGGTTCCCCAGATTTTGTTATTGTTGTTGTTTTTTAAAGTTGTTTTTCATTCATGTTTAAAGCAACATTAGTTAATATTTTTACCTTCTCTATTTCATATCTACTACTTCCTTTCTTTTCTTTTTTTTTTAAAGGAAGATACAACTTTAAATAAGTAGGTTTGGTTGGCCAAGTTTCTTGTTGGTATACCATGATAATCCTCCAGGTTACTAATTCTACCTTTGTAGAAAGATATACTAGTTTGAATACCCTTATGTGATATAAAGACTAGAAAAGAGAAAGTTAGTAAATATTTTCAAGTAAATATTTCCAAGAGATTCATTGATAAATGGAAACTAATCAGAGACTCAGAGAACTCCTCAAAAAATTTTTAGAATATGTAGGAAGAAGCAAAATAAGTGGGAGAGGGATAGATGGAAGGTTTAAGCTTACAGACACCTATAGATCCAGTATTATGTGAGTTTAATTCAAAAAATATTAGGCATCTGTCTATTATATACAAAATATTCTTCTCAGTACCATGCAGGATAAAAAGGGAGAAAAAAAGCCATGTGCCTCTGTCCTAAAGGAGTTTTTATTCTAATACAACAGTAGACTAGGATTGGTAAACACATGGCACATGTTCCATTATTTTCTAATCCTTTTCCCATGACAGACATTACTAATCATTTATGGTACGGAGCTGGACAAGATATCATTCTCCACTTCTTGATTGTAAGGCAATTATACTCCAATAAAGATGTTAAAAAGAAAAGAACCCCAAAATGAAAAAAAAAAAAAAAAGATCTCATTCTCCATTTCAATATTGTGATCCAGGCATTACCACCAATCAATCTAATTTGGCACATGAAATAAAATCTATTTGTCACCTGGGGTTGGAGAGATGCATGCAAATTAACATCTGAGGCAGACTTTATTAAATGCTATACAGGGGATCAATATAATCTTTCAAGAAGAAAGTGGATGGGGGAGGTTAATTGGAAATGGTGGCTTTTAAGAAAGGCTCCATGGAGAAGGTGGCATTGAGCTGGACATTGAAGAATGAGTGTATCATTCATCCATTCATTTATTTGACAACAACTCACAAATCTCCTGGTATACCAGGCACTAGGCTGAGGGCTGAGCTCAGTGCTATATTTGATTCAAATCCCAGTTCTACTGCTGAGTTTCACTATAAAAATTTAGAAAAATCACTGAAATTTTATGGACCTAAGTTTCCTCATCTGTTCAGTAAGGAGACAAGATGAGATGATTACTAACAGACTTTCTGGCTCTTTAAATTCTGTAATGCTGTGAAGATCACTCTGGCTAGAAACATGATAAAGTGAGTAGCCACTACCCTTTTTTAGTATTTTCTAATTCAAATTATATTATAGTCTATTGATGTATCTAAAGTTTCTGCTTGAAGTCCAGGAGTGAGAAGGAAATGAATGAGGTAAAGATGGAGAACAAAGCATGTCCCTGTCCACTAAGGCTTCAGGGATGACAACGGAGGATGTTTCTGCAGAGCAGTGTGTGGGTAACTGCTTGTATTACTCATAGTAGGCTGAAGGAAGCATCCGCAATGCTCCTTGCCTTAACAACAGGTGGGGCTCTGAACCATACAGTCACTCAGAGAACCCAGGATCCTTCTATCTTGTATCCTGACCATTAGAGCCTCAGAGTCCCCTGGTGAACCCCCTATGTGCAGGCGCCCAAAAAGGAAGTTACCATGAGAAGGCACAGCTCTCCTAACTGCCTCATCTCAGATGTGACAGTGATCACTGCCATTTTCATTTCTTTGGTGAGAATTTGCCTCATGACCACCCTTAGAAGCAACAGGGATAGAATTATAATAAAGCTGAATGCCAGAGGAAAAGTAAATAGGTTTTGTGAATATTGGGCATTTTCTCCATCACACCCCTGTAACTGATAGGTGGTGGATAACCATTTTTGTCTCACGACTCACTCAAAATATCCATTCTCCCTCCTGTCAGTTTAGAGTGGAAAAAGATACTCTCAACATTGTAAAGGACAGAATTTCTTCATTGGTACTAGGACAATTCTCTAAACAGCCATGGCTGAGCAAAGCCTTCCCAGCATCTTTTTCTTCATGGATAAATGATCCAAGTCCCAGGATGGAGAACATTGGGACAGACAGAATAAAGGTCCACCAAAGATGTCCCTGTCCTAATACCTGGAGCCTGTGTATATGTTATCTTACATGGAAAGTGGGGCTTTGAAGGTGTGATTAAATTAAGGATTTTGAAATGGGGAGATTATCCTGAGGTGAGCCCCATATAAGGGTCCGTATAAATGAAAGAGAGCAGAGGACAGTTAGAGAATATATGACAACGGAAGCAGAGGTCAGAGTGGTGTGATTTGAGAAAGACTCAACCAGCAAATAAAGGCTTTCAAAGAAGACCCCATGAGCCAAAGAATGTATGCAACCTCTAGAGCTGAAAAAGACAAGGAAACATGTTAACACAGATCTGCCGACATGTTGATTTTAGTGCAGTGAAACCCAGAGGTCATGTGGTGACCTCAAGAACTGTAAGATAATAAATTTGTGTTGTTTTAAGCCACTAAGTCAGTGGCAATTTGTTACATCAGCAATAGAAAACTAATACAGAGACACAAGACCAAAATTGGTAATAGCTAATATTTACTGAGTGCACACTGTGTTCCAGGCATTTTTCCAAGCCTTACAATTGCTAACTCATTCAATTCTTAAAATAAACCTACGAGATACATACTATTCTTAGTCCCATGAGGTAATGAGGAAGCTGGGGAATGGAGAGGCTAAGGACATTTCCCAAAGTCATACATCTAGTAAGTATTAGAACTTGGATAGCTTTCCATCACTGGGATCATATCATTAAAGAAAAAGTTGGATAAGATAGATTGACCAATACACACACACACACACACACACACACACACACACACCCCACAATACGTTGCAACTCCTTTCTTCAAGAGCCCAGGGGTTGAGACTGCTAATATTATTTTCAGCAAAGCTATAAAGAGGAAAAGCCAATCCACACTGGGGTTGGAGTCTATTTTTCTATTCCTCGAATCTGGTCTTGCCATGTGACTTGATTTGACCAATGGGACATTAGTAAAAATGATGAAAGCAACGCTTGAAAAGTGCTTGCACACTGAAATTTACCCTTATGGTGCTTTTGGAACACAGCCACCAAAGGAAGAAGCCAGGGCTAGCTTAGTAGATGTTAGAACAGGTGGTCCAGTGGCCTCTATTACCCTAGCCAAACTCCAGATATGTGAGTGAGGACATCTGGGACCAACAAGCTGACTACAACCAGCCCTCTAGCTCAGGGGTCCCCAACCCCTGGGCCACAGACCAGTGCCAGTCTGCGGCCTGTTAGGAACAGGGCCACACAGCAGGAGGTGAGCGGCAGGCAAGAGCGAAGTTTTATCTGCAGCTCCCCATCGCTCGCATTACCACCTGGACCTTCCCCCACCCCCATCTGTGGAAAAGTTGTTTTCCGCGAAACCGGTCCCTGGTGCCAAAAAGTTTGGGGACCGCTGCTCTAGCTGACCACAACCACATAAGTGAGCCTAGATAGGACCAGCAGAAGAACCACCCAGCTGAGCTCAGACCAAATTGCCAACCCCACAGAATCACAAGTTAATAAATGATGAGTGTTTTAAGCCACCAAGTTTCAGAATAGCTCATTACACAGGAAAAACTAACTCATAATCAGGCCATTGGGAAGTTACAGCACTTTGGGAACCATATTCAATGCCTTATGCCGTCTCCACTAAATCCTGACTGTATTCTAAGGCATTATGTGTTGGGCTTGATGATTGAACAAATTAACTACCCTCTGAGCCTTTTTACAAATTTTGTGAAAATAAAAGTAGCAATCTCAACCACTGTGCTCCTAAGCAAAAGGAAGTGTCATAGGAATTTTATATGTAAGAAAAATTTTATCTATTTAACATTAACAACATCTGCAGTTTTATGAAAATGCTTAGCATTTCTGTGAAGGTCTTAGTGTCTTTTAGCCATAGTTTTCCAGTTTCCACTTTAATATTTTTAAAACAAACAGAAACTTGGTTTCTTTTTTTTTCCTTAAGAAAAAATAATTGTTTGAACTACAACTCAGGACATCAGAAAGCAGTTTCTTTTAAAATATGGAGAAAGGTTTTTTTAGGAGTAAGTATTAAAGAAGAATAACAAGACCCCAACAGAAAAGTCCCATAATTGTTGCTGCTACCTCAATCTAATTTATTATAGTGCATTTTGACCCAAAGACAGTCCATCATCATACCCCAGATTTCTAAATGTTCAAAGTGAAAACTCATGATTGTAGAAACCATACCACTGCTGTTATTTAACAAACTCCATTCCATTTTTCAAAATAGTTTATGCATTCCTAGAGTCATCAGAAAATGTTGTACCTTGCCTCTGATTTCACCTAGGGAAATTATACTTCCCTATTTTCCACAACCTTCTAATGCCACTGTGCAAAAATCAAATTGTTTTTCTAGACGTCACCAGTAACGTTTCACATGTTAAGCAACACAAAAAAAAGAAGCATGGTTCTGGCTCATTCAGTGATTTATGACTAACCCCTTCTGAGCAATTCTTATTTATACATTCATTTGTCGTGTCTCTTGGTGATATATTTTTGGCAGCGTCACTGGACACAATATAGAGTGTCCCATTTCTTCCTCTGAATCATAAGAAAGCATTTAGCAGAAGTGAAATGATATTGTCTTTTAATTTTCTTGTAGAAATCTATGGTTTGTGTAACATGACTCAGTCCAGTTTTGATTAATGGGGATGCATTTTACTCTCTGCAACTGCCAAGTCCACAGGTATTAAAAGCTCTCACAATCCAAATACTGGAATTAAATGCAAAGCCCCGTGAGCTCAGAATTTACTGCTCTAAGGAAGAGATTACAAAAGAATTGGAAATAAATCCAGTGGTAAATTTAAAGAGGTTCCTGAGCTACTGTTTTCTCCTGAAATGGATTCCTTGTGACCCTGGTGGATAAGTTGCTTGGATAAGAGCTGACCCCAAACTAACCTTTGTATTAGCAGTGATGTAAGCAATGACTCCCCTGCAACTATGTGATTATCACATACAAGTTTGGAGGCTGATGTACTATATACAAGATAGGATTATTCTGTTGGGACCATCAATGGTGAAGTCATGCCTAATGTCATTTACCCTCAGACAGGAAACCTGAACACAGAAACAGTTCCTCTCAAAGCATTGCTCTGACCACATTAGTATCTCTGCCCAAACTTTGATCATTCTCTGATGCTTATGAAAATAAATTCAAAGCCCCTAACTGGATGTAAAATTATCCCCCAGTATTGACATTCACAAACCCCATTTTCAGACAAGACATTTCCTATCCTTTTCCCTCCATCTGCTTTGTTCATCATGCTCCCCCTTACTGGAAAAAACATCTGTTATGTTTCAAGGCTCTCTGATGCTACTTCCTCAGTGACATGTTCCACCTTCTCTCAGCTGGAACTGATGTCTTTATCCTTTTAAATGCTCTAGCATTTTTCACACTTTTGTAGGACTACTAGTCAGCTCGAGCTGCCATAACAAAATACAATAGACTGGATACCATAAACAACAGAAATTTTTTCTCACAGTTGTAGAGATTAGAAGTCAAAGATCAGGGTTCTGGCTGATTCAGTTTCTCTTGAGAGCTCTCTTCCTCGTTTGCAGACAGCAGCCTTCTCACTGTGTCTTCACATGGCCCTTTCCTCAGTAGGTGTGTGCAAAGAGAGAGCAAGGTGTTTGGAGTCTCTTCTTATAAAGACACTAATCCCATCAGATCAGAGCCCCACCCTTATGACCTAATTTAACCTTAACTACTGCCTTAGAGGCCCCATCTCTAAATACAGCCACACTGGGGGCTAAGGCTTCAACATATGAAATTTGGGAGGACACAAACATTCAGCCCACAAGTACCTACTAATTATTCTTTTTAATTAATTCAAAAATATTTATTAAGCAACAATGCACCACTATACTACGTGCTGGGAATAGAAAGATGAATAAATAATAGTTCCTGATCTTAATAGTTCAAAAACTGGTAAAGGAAACAGGAATGCAAAATAATACTTACTATGATTACAATAAGGTTTAATTAGCATGATCAGTCATTATGGGCGTGCATATCTTATTTCCCCTTTTAAAACTTAAGCTATTTGAGCTAAGTGTAAGATATGTCTCCTGAGAAAACATGGGTAGAGATTTGAGTCTTGATGAGATGCTTATCTCTACAGAGACTCTAGTTTAGTCTCTCAGGAATACATACCTTTTTTTCTGGATACTCCAGAAAAAAAACTACCTTTTTTTTTTTTAACATCTTTATTGGGGTATAATTGCTTTACAATGGTGTGTTAGTTTCTGCTTTATAACAAAGCGAATCAGCTATACATATACATATATCCCCATATCTCCTCCCTCTTGCATCTCCCTCCCATCCTCCCTATCCCATCCCTCTAGGTGGTCACAAAGCACTGAGCTAATCTCCCTGTGCTATGCAGCTGCTTCCCACTAGCTATCTATTTTACATTTGGTAGTGTATATATGTCCATGCCACTCTCTCACTCCCTTTTTATTATTATCACCATCCTCAGCCTAAATACCTAGGTGGTTCCTCTACTGTGCAATGCTGGGTTAAATAACTGAAACCCTTTTCATTCCTTTTTATATCTTGCCCCTCTATCATCTCAAGCAGAACTGGTCTAAATATCCACTCCAGGCAGTCTTCTAGCTGGGACTCCCCTTGTTATATTTGTCCTTCCAAGGGCAAAGGCTGTTCCCAGTATACCACTAGTACACCTCATCTTACCATGACCTTAGCCTGAGAGAGTGGATCCAAGTTTAAATATGCTTCTGTTGGAAGGTGCACTACTGCCTATGGTGATTCCATTGTTCAACCTTTAAATATCTGTTTTGTTCTTGAAACATAACAGCTCCTCTTACCTAAGAGAGTGATGGTGGCCAGTGGTGGGGGATAAGTAGAGGGCAGCTATAGGCCTGGAGGTCTCCCTAGAGGTTAGAGAGGGTGATCCACACCAAGGCCTATCACTGATTTATCTCTACATATATCACAGCACCTAACCCAGGGCCTGGCCCATAGTAGGTGTTCAGACAATGCTTGTTAAATGACTAAATGAAGTAATTACTGGCTTATTCCCTGCCAAAGAGTTTATTCACTTTCTTAGATATGGTCATAAACAAACCATATAATTTAATGTTTGTAATTGGACTTGAAAATCACTGAACCAAACTCCCACTCATTCTCTTTCCATCTGAGTATCGTATACATAACTGGATAAAATCCATCCTCTGTAACACACAGTAACCTTAGGGATCCCAGAAGACTTCTTCAGACAACAAGACACCTGCTGCTTTACAGCTCACGTTCAACAATAGCCCAGATTGCTATAACCAGCTACACAGGCTTCTAATCACCAAGCTTGTTGCAGCAACTGCGCCTCCAGCACATAAGCACCTCCAAATGGGGTGTTGATTGTATTGCATAATGCTTTCCAGAAAAGGATCAGTGCATCAGAAATATGAAAAGGACAGATTGTCCTGATCTTCATCTTAACCTCAGAGCTAACTGGCAAGCAGAATTCCACTAAATTTACCCATCTCTCAACAACTATTTATAGAGGTAGTTTGGTATGCTGAGGCCTACATTAACATTTTTCCCTAACATCTTATTAAAAGTTTTAAACACACATTAAATTTGACAAAATTTACTGTGAACACTCATATTTCTGCCGTTTAAATTCTACAATTAACATTTTCCTATACTGGCTTTATCGCATATTACCAGTTACAGACTGAACGTGTTCCCTAAAAAATTATACTTTGTTTAAGCTCTAACCTCCAATGTGATTGTATTTGGAGACAGGGCCTTTGGGAGGTAATTAGGTTTAGATTAGGTCATGAGCATGGACCCTTCTGATGGGTTAGTGGCCTTATGAGAAGGAGAGAACTCATGCCACAACCCTCCAAACACAGACAGCAAGAAAGTAGGCTGTCTGAAAGCCAGGAAGAGAGCTCTCATCTGAATTTATTGACACCTTCATTATGGACTTTTGGCCTCTAGAACTGTGAGAAAATAAATATCTGTTGTTTAAGCTACTTAGTCTGTAATATTTTTCTATGGTAACCTGAGTTAAAACAGATTTTGATACCAAGAAGTAGGGTGCGGGTGTAACAGATACCTAAAATGTAGAAGCAGCTTTGGAAAGGAGTAACAGGTAAAAGCTGGAGCAGTTTTGATGTGTGTGCTAAAAATATGGATGTTAAGGGTGATTCTGGTGAGAGCTCAGAAAGAAAAGAGCTGGAGAGAAAGCTTCCAGCTTCTGAGAATGTATGAAAATCATGAGTAGGGTGTTGGTAGAATATGGGCATTATAGGCCATTCTGGTGAGGTCTCTGACAGAAACAAGGAACATGTTATTGGAAACTGGATGAAAGGTGATCCTTATTATGAAGTGGCAAAGAACTTGGCTAAATTGTGTTCATGTTCTAGTGTTTTGTGGAAGGTTGCACTTGAAAGCAAGGAGAGGAAATGGATTCTTCTAACCTAGAGCCTCCAGAAAGGATACAGAACTGTTAGGTCTTGATTTTAGCTTAGTGAGATTCAGGTCAGACTTCTCAACCACAGAACTGTGAGATAATAAGTATGTGTGGTTTTAAGCCAGTAAGGTTTTTGTCATTTGTTACAGCAGCCATAGGAAATAAACACAGAGGTAGATATTCACATATTCGCATATATTCACGTATTATTATGATGCTATGTGATGGGCCCTATGATGTAATTAGGTACCCAGTTATGTTAGAGCACAGTCAAGGAAGGATGTGAATCCTTCTCAATAGATGAACAAGAAAGAGTATATCATGCAGACAAGCAGGAAAGGATTTTTTTCTAGACAGAAGGAACATTTCTGTAAAGTCCCAGAGACTTGAAGAAATGTAATATATTCTTGAAATGGTAAACTGTATGAAGAGTTATGGCAGTCATTTTTAATCCTTTCAAAGCCTCTCTTTTTTCTAACAAATATTTTGTAGCTCCTCTTTATTACTCTGAAATAAAATACATAGTTATTATAACCTACTCCAGATGTATGCATATTTATTTATGTACATATACCTATTATATTTATATTATATATCTTATGTAAATTTATATTCATAAATTCAATATTCAATAGAGTCTTGACCATAATATAAGGGAGGAATAAAAGTAATTTATAATAAAATAATATGTATTTCAATATAGAATTGCTTCTCAGCATGACTACCTCTGACTATATAATAAAGTAGCCATTTGCTTATATCTGTGCCTAGTTTCACAGTGAATGCAGCAGGTGTAAGTGCAAACTAACACACATGTTATATTGGTAACTCAGATTCCATAAGTGCTGTTGTCATCAATGACAGTGTTTTCCAAAAATGGTGATAAAATATCAGTACATTTCTGGAAAACCAAAGTATACTTTTTTCATTGTAAAAGATAGTTGCATTTCCTAGAAAAATCAATGTAAAGTAAAATTATGTTTTAAAAAAAAGATGAGTCCAGGAGAAAGAACTTCGGGGAAAGATTATTTGCTCTTGAAATTAAAATGAGTGGATGAAGAGAAGCTATCTGTCTGTGCCTCTGGCTGCTGAGGGATGTGGTAGTGCTTGAACCTGCTGTGGACCTGAAATCATAGAGAGACAGCTGAGGACAAAAGCCAGCATGAGTCTTTGGTGAGATCATTGAGCTATTGAATTTAATAAACCCTAGAAACTCCCTATGTTCAAAATTATTACATAAGATAAATTCTTTTATTAGGTCAATTCTATTTTTTTCCCTATTACTTACAGCCCAAAGCAATGCAATGTACACACTGAGGATGTGAGCCTGTCAGTCTGTTAGCCTGTCACAGGCTGATTAGGTGTAGCAGATGCTGTCAGTGGCCTATCCTTATCTTTCTCAGAGCTGTTATGAGAATATGATAAACTATGCAAAAAAAAAAAAAAAACCTAAACATTTCTGAGCACATGTTCAGTTCTCCATAATTGATAGTCATTGCTTATATTATATAAAAGATAAGCATAAGGTATATGAGCTGTATAGTAGATTCCTAGTGCTGTTGTAACTAATTACCACAAACTTAGTGGCTTAAAACAATGCAAACTGATTATCTTACAGTTCTGTAGTTCAGAAGTCCAAAACAAATTTCACTAGGCTAAAACCAAGGTGTCAGGAAGGCTGCACTCCTTTCTGGAGGTTGTAGGGGAGAAGCTATCCCTTTGCCCCTTCTGGTTTCTAAAGGCTGCCCTTTCTCTATATTCCTTTCTCTATGTTCCTAGCCAGCAATCTCATCATTCTAACCCCTGCTCCAATCATCACATCTCCTTCTCTGCCTCTGACTCCCCTGCGTCCCTTTTATGAGGACCCTAATGATTATATCTGGTCCACCAGAATAATCCAGGATATACTCCCATTTTAGGATCCGTGAATAATCACATCTGCAAAGTCACTTTTGCCATGTAAGGTGACACCCACGTAGGTCCTGCCTACCACACATTGGAAGAGAGTAATAGCTGGATTCAATGGTACCAGAGGGTTAGAAGAGCATTTTGAAGAAAAGAATTAGGCATCCTTCCTTATACATCCTAAGCTTTGTACCACCATAGAAGTGCTGGCTTCAGGCACAGTTGGGTCCATGTACTCAACAATATCAGGAATGTTTCCCTTTTTTATCCCTTGACTCTGCTTTCCTCTGAGTGTTCTTCATTCTTGGGCAGGTAGGCAGGCAAGATGGCCATCAGCAGTCCCAGGTACATATTCTAAGAGTTAAGGACCCCACAGAAAAGAGAAAAGTTTCTCTCTTGAGTAAAAAGAGCCTTATTCCCCAATAGTTTTATCAAAAAACCAGGACCAGCTGACTCTGATAGGCCTGACAAAGTTCCTATGCTCATGCCCAGAGCCAGCATATGGGGCCAGTGCTAATCAAATCACAAAAACTAAGAGTGAAGTGTTTCTCCAAAAATAAATCAGGGCGTTGTGACCAGAGAAAGAAGGAATGGATGCTGAGTGGGCAAAACCACAGATACTCTTCCTAACTCCCTTTATAATGGCTGGTAACCAGCCCTCTGGTGTCCCTTTTGGGTGGGAGTACCAGATATTTGTGCCTTCATCTTCCTTGCTATCGTGAGCAAAGCCTCCTGGCAGTGACAAAGTGCTACACAGCCAAACTAAGTAGATTTAGAAAGAGAAAAGAAGCAGATTTCATTCCCAAGCATGAAGAACCATCCTGCTCTTCCACAGATATGCCTAATCTCTTTTTTATTTTTGTAGAAAGAAGAGTGAATTTTATGTTTGCTGAGGGTCCAGGGAACCACTTGGAGGTTCCAGAAGCTCTGGCTCATAGACAGGTGTTCAAAAGCTTAGAAAGAAAAGTGAAGAGTTGCAAACCTGGGACTCTTTCCTAGAGTGACTTCATGGGTCTCAGGATACATATAGTTTAAGCAGAAGGCTATGGAGGCAGACGGCTTGGGTGGGAACCCAGCTTCATCGTTTTCCCACTCTGTGGAGCTTATTCTATCTCCCTAAACCTATTTTCCTCATCTGTGAAATATATATCATAATAACACCTAAGTTCTGTGATTAGTTCAAAAATTAAATCTTAGCTAGTATATCAGGACTGCTGTGGAGAAATTATTTTAGACATGGTCTAATTCATCCCACAAGCCTGAAAATGTTGACTCACCTGCCAAATGTCACACAGATATAGGTGAACCAGTAGGGACTAGAATTCACTCCTTTCAGCAGCCACACTAGTGTAGGGTCAACTGATGCTGGAATGACCATGAAACTAGCTCTCAAGAAGCTCTTACTATAAGCAAGTTACTCCACTGCATTGGGGATTTATAGGCATCATTTTATAAAAACTTCACAATAACTCTAAAACAATCCTTGCTGGAAAATATGAGAAAACTGAAAGTCAGTGACATTAAACCGCTCAGTCCAAAGCACACAGTTTTAAATAGTAGAACCAAGTCTGTTGTTTTGGGTTTTTTTAAACATCTTTATTGGAGTATAATTGCTTTATATTGTTGTGTTAGTTGCTGTTGTATAACAAGTTAATTAGCTATACGTATACATATATCCCCATATCCCCTCCCTCTTGCATCTCCCTCCCACCCTACATATCCCACCCCTCTAGGCGGTCACAAAGCACTAGCTGATCTCCCTGTGCTATGAGACTGCTTCCCATTAGCTATCTATTTTACATTTGGTAGTGTATATATGTCCATGCCACTCTCTCACTTCGTCCCAGCTTACACTTCCCCCTCCCCATGTCCTCAAGTCCATTCTCTATATCTGCGTCTTTATTCCTATCCTACCCCTAGGTTCTTCAAAACCATATTTTTTTCTTAGATTCCATATATATGTGCTAACATACGGTATTTAGTTTTTCAATTTCTGACTTACTTCACTCTGTATGACAGACTCTAGGTCCATCCACTGCACTACAAATAACTCAATTTCATTTCTTTTTATGGTTAATATTCCATTGTATATATGTGCCACATCTTCTTTATCCACTCGTTGGTCGACAGACACATAGGTTGCTCCCAAGTCCTGGCTATTGTTAATAGGGCTGCAATGAACAAAAACATACTTTTTGAATTATGGTTTTCTCAGGGTATATGCCCAGTAGTGGGATTGCTGGGTCATATGGTAGTTCTATTTTTAGTTTTCTAAGGAATCTCCATACTGTTCTCCATAGTGGCTGCATCAATTTACATTCCCACCAACAGTGCAATAGTGTTCCCTTTTCTCCAGCATTTATTGTTTGTAGATTTTTTGAGGATGGCCATTCTGACCAGTGTGAGGTGATACCTCATTGCAGTTTTGCATTTCTCTAATGATTAATGATGTTGAGCATCCTTTCATGTGTTTGTTGGCAATCTGTATATCTTCTTTGGAGAAATGTCTATTTAGGTCTTCGGCCCATTTTTGGATTGGGTTGTTTTTTGATATTGAGCTGCATGAGGTGTTTATATGTTTTGGAGATTAATCCTTTATCAGTTGCTTCGTTTGCAAATATTTTCTCCCATTCTGAGGGTTGTCTTTTTTGTCATGTTTATGATTTCCTTTGCTGTACAAAAGCGAAAGTATCATTAGGTTCCATTTGTTTATTTTTGTTTTTATTTCCATTCCTCTAGGAAGTGGGTCAAAAAGTATCTTGCTGTGATTTATGTCATAGAGTGTTCTGCCTATGTTTTCCTCTAAGAGTTTGATAGTGTCTGGCCTTACATTTAGGTCTTTAATCCATTTTGAGTTTATTTTTGTGTGTGGTGTTAGGGAGTGTTCTAATTTCTTCCTTTTACATGTAGCTGTCCAGTTTTTCCAGCACCACATATTGAAGAGGCTGTCTTTTCTCCATTGTATGTTCTTGCCTCCTTTATCAAAGATAAGTTGAGCATGTGTGTGTGGGTTTATCTCTGGGCTTTCTATCCTGTTCCATTGATCTATATTTCTGTTTTTGTGCCAGTACCATACTGTCTTGATTACTGTAGCTTTGTAGCATAGTCTGAAGTCAGAGATCCTGATTCCTCCAGCTCCGTTTTTCTTTCTCAAGATTGCTTTGGCTATTCGATGTTTTTTGTGTTCCTATACAAATTGTGAAATGTTTTGCTCTAGTTCTGTGAAAAATGCCACTGGTAGTTTGATGGGGATTGCATTGAATCTGTAGATTGCTTTGGGGAGTATAGTCATTTTGACAATGTTGATTCTTCCAACCCAAGAACATGGTATATATCTCCATCTGTTTGTAGCATCTTTAATTTATTTCATCAGTGTCTTATAGTTTTCTGCACACAGGTCTTTTGTCTCCTTAGGTAGGTTTATTCCTAGGTATTTTATTCTTTTTGTTGCAATGGTAAATGGGAGTGTTTCCTTAATTTTGCTTTCAGATTTTTCATCATTAGTGTATAGGAATGCAAGAGATTTCTGTGCACTAATTTTGTATCCTGCTACTTTACCAAATTCATTGATTAGCTCTAGTAGTTTTTTGGTAGCATCTTTAGGATTCTCTATGTAGAGTATCATGTCATCTGCAAACAATGACAACATTACTTCTTCTTTTTCTATTTGGATTCCTTTTATTTCTTTTTCTTCTCTGATTGCTGTGGCTAAAACTTCCAAAACTCGTTGAATAATAGTGGTGAGAGTGGACAACCTTGTTTTGTTCCTGATCTTAGTGGAAGTGGTTTCAGTTTTTCACCATCGAGAACGATGTTGGCTGTGGGTTTGTCATATATGGCCTTTATTATGTTGAGGTAAGTTCCCTCTATGCCTACTTTCTGGAGGGTTTTTATCATAAATGGGTGTTGAATTTTGAAAAGAAAAAGAAAAAAAAGCTTTTTCTGCATCTATTGAGATGATCATATGGTTTTTCTCCTTCCATTTGTTAATATGGTGTATCACATTGATTGATTTGCATATATTGAAGACTCTTTGCATTCCTGGGTTGATCATGGTTTATGATCCTTTTAATGTGCTGCTGGATTCTGTTCGGTAGTGTTTTGTTGAGGATTTTTGCATCTATGCTTATCAGTGATATTGGCCTATAGTTTTCTTTTTTGTAACATCTTTGTCTGGTTTTGGTATCAGGGTGATGGTGGCCTCGTAGAATGAGTTTGGGAGTGTTCCTCCCTCTGCTATATTTTGGAAGAGTTTGAGAAGGATAGGTGTTAGCTCTTCTCTAATTGTTTGATAGAATTTTCCTGTGAAGCCATCTGGTCCTGGCGTTTGTTTGTTGGAAGATTTTAAATCCCAGTTTCAATTTCAGTGCTTATAATTGGTTGGTTTATATTTTCTATTTCTTCCTGGCTCAGTCTCAGAAGGTTGTGCTTTTCTAAGAATTTGTCCATTTTTTCCAGGTTGTCCATTTTATTGGCATATAGTTGCTTTTAGTAATCCCTCATGATCCTTTGTATTTCTGCAGTGTCAGTTGTTACTTCTCCTTTTTCATTTCTACTTCTGTTGATTTGAGTCTTCTCGCTTTTTTCTTGATGAGTCTGGCTAAAGGTTTGTCAATTTTGTTTATCTTCTCAAAGAACCAGCTTTTAGTTTTACTGATCTTTGTTATCATTTCCTTCATTTCTTTTTCATTTATTTCTGATCTCATCTTTAAGATTTGTTTCCTTCTGCTAACTTTGGGATTTTTTTGTTCTTCTTTCTCTACTTGCTTTAGGTGTAAGGTTAGGTTGTTTATTTGAGATTTTTTTGTTTCTTAAGGTAGGATTGTATTGCTATAAACTTCCCTCTTAGAACTGCTTTTGCTGTATCCCATAGGTTTTTGGACATAGTGTTTTAATTGTCATTTGTTTCTAGGCATTTTTTGATTTCCTCTTTGATTTCTTCAGTGATCTCTTGGTTATTTAGTAGTGTATTGTTTAGCCTCCATGTGTTTGTATTTTTTACAGTTTTTTTTTTTCCTTAAATTGATATCTAGTCTCATAGTGTTGTGGTCAGAAAAGGTACTTGATACAATTTCAATTTTCTTAAATTTACCAAGGCTTGATTTGTGACCAAGATATGATCTATCCTGGAGAATGTTCCATGAGTACTTGAGAAGAAAGTGTATTCTGTTGTTTTTGGATGGAATGTCCTATAAATATCAATTAAGTCCATCTTGTTTAATGTATCACTTAAAGCTTGTGTTTCCTTATTTATTTTCATTTTGTTTGTTCTGTCCATTGGTGAAAGTGGGGTATTAAAGTCCCCTACTATGATTGTGTTACTGTCAATTCCCCCTTTTATGGCTGTTAGCATTTGCCTTATGTATTGAAGTGCTCCTATGTTGGGTGCATAAATATTTACAACTGTATATACTCTTCTTGGATTGATCCCTTGATCATTATGTAGTGTCCCTCTTTGTCTCTTGTAATAGTCTTTATTTTAAAGTCTATTTTGTCTGATATGAGAATTGCTACTCCTGCTTCCTTTTGATTTCCATTTGAATGGAATATCTTTTTCCATCCCCTCATTTTCAGTCTGTATGTGTCCCTAGGTCTGAAGTGGGTATCTTGTAGACAGCATATATATACAGGTCTTGTTTTTATATCCATTCAGCCAGTCTATATCTTTTGGTTGGAGCACTTAATCCATTTACATTTAAGGTAATTATCGATATGCATGTTCCTATTACCATTTTCTTAATTGTTTTTGGTTTGTTATTGTAGGTCTTTTCCTTCTCTTGTGTTTCCTGCCTAGAGAAGTTCCTTTAGCATTTGTTGTAAAGCTGGTTTGGTGGTGCTGAATTCTCTTAGCTTTTGCTTGTCTGTAAAGGTTTTAATTTCTCCATCAAATCTGAATGAGATCCTTCCTGGGTAGAGTAAACCTGATTGTAGGTTTTACCCTTTCATCACTTTAAATATGTCCTGCCACTCCCTTCTGGCCTGCAGAGTTTCTGCTGAAAGATCAGTTGTTAACCTTATGGATATGCCCTTGTATGTTATTTGTTGCTTTTCCCTTGCTGCTTTTAATATTTTTTCTTTATGTTTAATTTTTGATAGTTTGATTAATATATATCTTGGCATGTTTCTCCTTGGATTTATCCTGTATGGGAGTCTCTGTGCTTCCTTGACTTGATTCACTATTTCCTTTCCCATATTAGGGAATTTTTCAACAATAATCTCTTCAAATATTTTCTCAGTCCCTTTCTTTTTTTCTTCCTCTTCTGGGACCCGTATAATTCGAATGTTGGTTTTTTTAATGTTGTCCCAGAGGTCTCTGAGACTCTCGTCAATTCTTTTCATTCTTTTTTCTTTATTCTGCTCTGTGGCAGTTATTTCCACTCTTTTATCTTCCAGGTCACTTATCCGTTCTTATGCCTCAGTTATTCTGCTATTGATTCCTTCTAGGGAATTTTTAATTTCATTTATTGTGTTGTTCATCATTGTTTGTTTGCTCTTTAGTTCTTCTAGATCCTTGTTAAACGTTTCTTGTATATTCTCCATTCTATTTCCAAGATTTTGGATCATCTTTACTATCATTACTCTGAATTCTTTTCAGGTAGAATGCCTATTTCTTCTTCATTTGTTGGTTTTGGTGGGTTTTTACCTTGCTTCTTTTTTTTTTTTTTTTTTTTTTAACCTTGCTTCTTCATCTGCTGCATATTTCTGTCTTCTCATTTTGCTTAACTTACAACAGCCTGAGGTGTGCCACGTGTTCTCTTGGGGAAGTTGTTCCTGGTTCATGGGACCCTGGCAGTGATGGGCTGCACAGGCTCCCGGGAGGGGAGGTGTGGATAGTGACCTGTGCTTGCACACAGGCTTCTTGGTGGCTGCAGCAGCAGCCTTAGTGTCTCATGCCCGTCTCTGGTGTCCATGCTGATAGCTGCAGCTCACACCCATCTCTGGAGCTCGTTTAGGCAGTGCTCTGAATCCCCTCTCCTTGTGCCCCCTGAAACAATGGTCTCTTGACTCAGGCAGTTCCGGACTTTCTCTTGGACTCCCTCTCGGCTAGCTGTGGTGCACTAGCCCCATTCAGGCTGTGTTCATGCAGCCAACCCCAGTCCTCTCCCTGGGATCTGACCTCCGAAGCCCAAGTCTCAGCTCCCAGCCCCCGCCTGTCCCAGCGGGTGAGCAGACAAGCCTCTCAGGCTGGTGAGTGCTGGTCAGAACTGATCCTCTGTGCGGGAATCTCTCCGCTTTGCCCTCCACACCCCTGTTGTTGTGCTCTCCTCCATGGCTCTGAAGCTCCCCCCCACCGCCACCCCCCGTCTCCACCAGTGAAGGGGCTTCCTAGTGTGTGGAAAATTTTCCTCATTCATAGCTCCCTCCCAGAGGCGCACATCCCTCCCTTATTCTTTTGTCTCTGTTTTTTTTTTTTTTTTCTTTTGCCCTACCCAGGTATATGGGGAGTTTCTTGCCTTTTGGGAAGTCTGAGGTCTTCTGCCAGCATTCAGTAGGTGTTCTGTAGGAGTTGTTCCACATGTAGAAGTATTTTTGATGTATTTGTGGGGAGGAAGGTGCTCTCCATGTCTTACTCCTCCACCATCTTGAAGGTCCTCTTCACCAAGTCTGATTTTAAGCCTCTGTACACTCTTACTGACCTTCCTCACTCATGCGAGCACAGGGGGCTAAAGATCAGGACAGGGAGAAACAGATACCAACGAGCTATGTTGAAGGAAGATCCACAGTCAGAATTCCCAGCAGATGGAAGTTGGAGAATAAATAGAAGAATGGTGTTTGAACTCAGGTAACTTGTAGTTCAAGTGTATAACCAAGATACATGGAAAACATGGATAAGGATGGAAAATACTTACTTTGTGCTTTCTATATTCTGTG
The DNA here is from genome assembly GCF_028023285.1 of Balaenoptera ricei. Taxonomy (NCBI): domain Eukaryota; kingdom Metazoa; phylum Chordata; class Mammalia; order Artiodactyla; family Balaenopteridae; genus Balaenoptera; species Balaenoptera ricei. The sequence continues at coordinate 51,635,591 of NC_082639.1, forward strand.
TAATGTTATGCATCTCAGCTTATTTTATTAATAAAATCATTTCATTTACAGTAGTATTGGCTTGATTTTATACATGAGGAATCCAGGAAACTGAGAAAGCTTAGCAATTTTCCCAGGACCAGCTTGCTAGTGAGCGGTAGAGCCAGGTTACAAACATAGGCCTAGATGCTTGATCAGGACTCCTTCCATCAAGTCACACAAAGAAAAACCCTAAACAAGTGCCCAGCCAGCAGCTGCACAGAGCTTATATACACAGCTCGGCAGGACTCACATGCCTGCAATTTTCTTCCTTTCTTGCCTGTTACAGTCCTGGTGTTGCCAGTACATTTAATTCCTGCAATTTGCACTGTTTTTCACAATCTCTTCTCATTTCCTAGAAGTACTTGCTCAATAGCTATACTGTTTGTCATGAAACTAGGCCTAAAGAATGTGTGGAAATTACCCCACATGCTGCTAAACCTGAGTTCAGAGAGCCCAACTGATGCAAAACTCCTGGAACACGTCCCACAAGAAGGAGCCACCATGCAGGGAGCTGGTTCTTATTCTGGACCTTTAATCAGCTCCCCTATAAGTCAGGGGTGGTGGGAGGGAAGCTTACTGGCCTTAGACAGTGTTCTCTGTTGCTTATTTGGTAAGAGGGAAATAAAAGTCCAGTGTACTCTGTCTCCCCTATGTATGTGCCATTGTCTGTAATACAGAGATGACTATGACCCAGTCACTGTCCTCAAGAGATTCATAGTCTGGTGGGAGCAACAGGCCAACCAATAATGATAACAACACAGGAAGCATGAGGTCCATGGGACCCAGGAGCAGGGCCAGCTTCAAGGTCATGTGATTTGTGTAGCTGCACAGGGCCCTGTGTTTAGTAGCGTCCCTGTTTGGTTTAATGTTCTGTTATTACTGTCTTGAAATTCTTGAACAGGAGACCCCATTTTCATTTTGCACTGAGCCCTACAAATTATGGAGCCTGTCCTGCATGACACACGTTCCTTGCCTATGCTGTTGGTGACAGAAATGACCCAGGGAAGGGTGATACCCCTTGAAGGTTAGAAAACAATAAGAAAGTGGGAGAGGACACTACTTTTACTTTTGCAAAGAGGTGTGAAAGAATGTGAGGAGGCAAGAACTCCCAGTATTTCTGGGTAAATAAATGAGAAGCCTAGGACAGGGAATAGAATGCATAGGAGTTGAGAAGGAAAAAGGAGGTGGAGTCAGAACAGAGTTTGCTTTGGATGGCATCCTCAGGAGTGGGAGTTTTATCTTGTAAGTGATAAAGAACTCCTGGGGAGATGACGGGGGAATGGCAGATTAGATCATCATTTTAGAGAAACTGCAATGGGTGAAAAATGAATTTTAAAAGGGTAAGCGTGAAACAGAGAGTGACAAATTAGTAGGCAGTTGTAACCATCCAGCCAAGCAGTTAGGACAACAGTAGGAAAGGAGGGGAAGTAATGAAGCAAAGAAATATTTAGGAAATAAAATTGCTGTAATGGGGCATGACAGACATTTCAAGTTTTCTGCCTTATATTGATTTTCTTCTTCCTCCTTATTAATACATAACTCAATTTGAGGGCAGACAGTAAGAAATTAAAATCCTCTTTCATTTTTTGAAGTTGGAGAACGTCATGTGACAAAGTCCTGGCCCATGAGATATATACAAAAGGCACTGGGCCACCAGTGAAGGGCATCTTCTAGGAAAGCTACTGTGTTCTGATAAAAAGGGACAGACTCAGCTGATACATGTCTTTTGTTCATGGCCCTCCCAATTTCTTCCCATTTTGCAATTGTAAGAAAGACAGTACATGCTAATGATGAAAGAAGAGGAAGCTGGAAAGAGCTTAAATCCTTGGTGACTTAGGCGAACATTGTCACTTGCCTCTGACAGCTCACACCTAAACTTGTTTCTGAGAAAAATGAAACCCAATTTAACTAATCCACTGTGGATGGACCTCTGTTAAATTCCATCGCATGCAATCCTAACAGACACAGTTGATTATCGGCTGAATGCTGATGGTGAAGAAGCCGAAAGGATCAGGTAAGTTCAAGTTGGGGACCTCAAATGCACAGATGAATGGTGTGTAATATTATAGTAAAAGCCACTCTCACAAGGCTTTTCAAAGCCAGAAAGTCTTGGAGGTGATGAAACGCTAGCAGCATTTGGAAGGGAAATGTGGAAGGGAAAATGGAGCAGAGGATAGTACAATAGAAGCCCACGTTTTTCATCATCAGGTAAACCAGGTCTGGGAGACAGCCAGGTAGAAGGCCAAGGACGGCTCAGCACAGTACTGGAGAGAATGATGAAACCAAACCTTTGTTGATGGGAAAGGAGAGTGGCTGAGATGAACTTCACCTTCACTTTGTCTGGAGGTGACTTTGAATAAAATAGACACTATATTTACTGGCGAAGAACTATGGTACTACAGGGCTCAATGAAGTTAAGTAACTCGGACAAGGATACACTTTTAATGAGGGGTGGAGCCAGGACTTGATACCACCAGATCCAACAATTCCTGCCGCCTTAGGAAAGCCGAGGTGGAGAAGAGAAGCTGGCCCTAAGTATTTGGAGGCAGCAGAGAGGCTGACGTCTGACCAGGGCCAGCAGTGAGAAGACGCATCCAGCCACCCTTCAGGGAAAGGGGTGAACACAGCCAGAAACTGAGCAAGGTTACTAACTGGAAATTAGAGTAGGGACTCTGGCTGCGCGGCACCAAGAGAGACAATCAAATGTCTCTGGATCATAAGAGAAAATGAGGCTGAAAGAACAGGCGGTCAAAATCCCTGATCCATGAACTTTCAGGAAGTCACATCTGGAACCCAGGCTTGGGGTGTGAGTCACATACTGCCACGTGGCAGGAAAGTGAAGGGCCTTCATACATACCACCAGAGAAGGGCAAAGCCATCAACTTCCCTTTACCACCCTGTTGCCTCTATTCATAAAAGAAGAAACTTAGCATAAAATTCTCTTAACTAGCATGACTCAGAGTGTCTCCATTTTCAGGCCTGTGTAGGTACTTTATGTAATTTATTTTCACACATTATCTCATGGATTAAAATCTTGCTTCTACCATTTTCTATCCAATCTGTCATGGTGGATAATGAGCTTCACTTCTTAGCATTACTGTCAAGGTGAAATAGGATGGAGACAAGAATCTGACCCAAAGTGGGAGCTCAAAAATTATTATTTTCACTACACACTCAACATCTATGAAGTAATATCTTTATTGTCCTATTATAGATAAAACACATGTAAATTAAAGAAGTGCAGTGAGTTTCCCAGGAGAAATTTGAAGCTACATCACTTTACTCCAAATATCGTGTAGATTCCACTGCTTCTCAGCTAATAGTAATTATTATCACAACGACCACCATTCCTTGGACACTTTCTGTTGGCCAGGCACTTAGCAAAATGCTATATCTATATACATACACACACACACACACACACACACACACACACACACACACACACACACACATATATATATATATATATATATATATATATATATATATATATCCTCTCAGCATATCTATAGGATAGATAGTTTTATTATATGGATTTCTGAATCTCAGAGTTCCAAAATAACAAGGCCATGATCTAAACCAGGCTTTGTACCAGCAAAGGCTGTGTACTAACCATGAAAGCCAGGTGGTCCAGAAACTGGGGCTCTGTTATATAAGCCAGTGATTTTGTCTTTCATGCTCACAAGAGAGACCTTTTTACATCCTTTTTCCAAAACGCACTTGGATCTGACGCAGGCATTGGTTGGTCAGTTAAGACACATTTGGAAGTTTAAATGCTATTTGTAGTTTATCTGGAAAGTGATCTAGGATTTACCTAACAAGCCTCTCATCTCTCCTGCTAGAGAAGATGATGAGAGACAAGTGACAGGCAAAATGAGTGTGACTTCATTTTCAGAAAAAACAGTTCCCACCAGAGCTCTGTACCACAGTGCCCTGAGAGACAGGCAGTGTCTGGATTCTTGGGCAAATTAATGTTAGGACTCAGAGACTAAATAAAAATTAAATAATAATTTTCTCTACACTCTTACTAACATCTTTTCTTGTCTATTAACAACAAAACTATTAACTATTAACAAAACTATTCACTATTAAGGACACAAAAAAGTTGTTACTTACCAAGCATATTCTATGTGTTTCTTGTTCATTAGCTATTTAAAACTGAGGTTTATAGTGGTGAAATGTTACAAGAGTCAGAGTGTTGATAAACGGTAAAGGTACAGTTTAAATTGAGATCTGTCTCAGTCTAAACCCCATGCTCCTTATTTCTCAGCTCTACCCTTTGTGTCCCTTTATTTGAACAAAACTTGTGTTTCCCACAGCCTTGCATCTACTCACAATGACCAAGAATGCCTTACCTGTCAGCCACCAAAACCCAAACCAAATTTACTTCAAGGCTCATTACTACTTTCTCCATGAAAAAAGAAATGAATCTGCCTTTCCTTACTTTCAGCCAAACATGGAATCTCTTTCCCCTAAATACAAATTTAATTTGGTTTGTTTATGGTGCTTATATCTACTTTGATTATCATTGAAATATATTTGATTTCCATCTCTTATACTTAAAGACTTTCTGTGAAGGTAGTTCCCTCCTCTCTCTTAGGCCAGGAGAAATGAGAAAAGCTTTGGAGAGGAAGTAAGAAATTAAATGTTAATGATGTCAATGAATAGTGAGCCTCACTAAGAGGTATGTCTTATCTTTGCTCCCATGTGCTCCAAAGGGTTGGGAATCCAAGAGATGATGGAACTATGAGTCACTTTAACCTGTAACACTGAGAAGTAGAAGATTGACAAAAATAAGGTGACTCAGGGAAGTGGAGATGGCTACATGGAGTTTCAGAGAGCCCAGGTCCTTGAGATGCAGTGTCCCTTGGCCCTGGATTGGAATGGAATGGGAAAGCGACCAAATTTTCCTATGTCCCAAGAAGTGGTGAAAATTGGAGAGCAGATGAACTTCAAAGGGTATCAAGGTCAAGGTAAGTAGACTCAGAACAGAAAGTGGCCATGTGGCAATGTAGAAACACAACTAACTTGACCACATATGTTATTTTCCAAGTCAGGGCAATATTGAGGGTGAAAGGAGATAGTAACCAGGCAAGAATGCCAAGACTGTAGGTATAACTGGGACTGTCCTAGGCAAACAGGGACATATAGCCCTCCTGCTGCAGCAGATGCCAGTGTCAGGGAGTACAACACATAAGAACCAGGCAGGATCATATACATGCCACATGCGGACACTCGGTAGCCACAAGAGCTAAGATGCCCTGAAGGTACCCGCAAAATTTAGATATCACCCTGGAAGACAAAGAGAAAGGAGGAAATCCTAAAAAGATTGAATTTAAACCTGAAATGACTGAATTTACATGAAATAGACTAAGATTGCATTTTCTGACAAAAGGTAATATGTGGCTTTTAGATGGGGATTAAGTTGAACTATAGAAAAATAAAACAAAAGTTTTGCATACTGGAGATTGTGGCTTGAAAATATAGCACATGCTACACAAACATTATAGGTTGACTCTCAACAAAAGTAAATTCAACATATTCATAAGCAGATGGTCCACAGTGATTAAAATTTGTTTCGTATCTGAAAAAGTCTTCTCAGTGTTAGCAACTTTTTCTTTGCATCACGGGGTAAAAAAGGAGCCAAAATGCAAGAGAAAAGTTCTATAGAAGAATAGGTGGCTGGTGGGATGCAGCAGACCCTGAAGAAATATAATTGCACCATGAAGTTTTGCATATTCTACCTAGTGACTTGAGGAAGCTGTACAACTGACAGCTATAGCCCTATCCACTCCTGTTTAGTCTTACCTGATATCCTAGTTTCAGTTGATTACACCTTCCTTTGTATTTCTGTACAATCCATCATTTACCTTTGTCATAGCACTTACAGTAAGAACAGCTGACATTTAACAATCACTTACTTTGAGTCACGCACTGGGATAAGTGCTTTATGTGCATTACTTCACTGAGATCCTATAATAACTCTTTGTGATGGATACTATTATTAGTTTGATTTTATACATGTAAAAACTAAAACACAGTAGAGCAGAGATTGGCTAGCTTTTTACTGAACCTATTTCCCTTTCTGTCTAGGCACACACTTGGGCTTCCTTTCCCTGTCTCTTGTGTTTTTGCCCACAGAATGTAAGACATTCTCCACTCCCAGGTCTGACCTATACAAACCTCTGGTGTGATCCTCCACCTTCTCTCTTCCCCATCTGTTAGCCGGATGTCAATGCCTTGAGCAGTCATCATTCATTCTGGGCCCTGAATGACAGTGTGGAGTAGAGCTTCCCCACCCCACCCAACCTAACCAACATTTGGATTTTCCAATGTCAAAAGGTAAACTTCTGTTATGTGAAGCCACTGAGATTTTTGTCTTTAACAGTATCTAGCACTACCTTGACAAATACTCATAGTGAGGTAAAGTAGTTTGTCCAGTGTCATACAATAGTAAGTGGTAAAGTAAGGGTTCCAAACCAAGTAGTTTCGTGCCAGAGTGTACACATCTAGACAAAATGCTACAATGTCTCACTAAATATGTTACCTGTTTCTCATTAAACAGTGGGTTCCTTGATGGAAGGGACTTTTTTTTCACTTTTGAATTATTAGAATTTGGTACTTAAAAGGAACTCAAATAAATTTGATTTGAATGGAATTAAATTGATTTGGATGAGATGTTATTTAAACTTCCCAGCATCATCACTTCACATCCCGATCCTACCAGGGTTTTACTTAAAATTAGCATTTTCAAATTACTTTTCTTTCCCTAAATTCATTTTCTAAATTCCCAGAAGTTATTTGTGTCTGGATAGAAGTCCAGTCAATATGTTATAATTCATCTTGACAACTTCTATGTAAGTAATTCTTTTGGCATTTTCACATCATGTTCATGTAAATCATTCAGATTCAGCAATGACTGATTGAGTTCAGGTAGTGGGTTTGGCACTTTCCTATATCATTAGTTAGTTCTACAACAACCTCATGAAATACGTATTATCTCCATTTTACAGATGGGAAAACAATGAGTAACCCAAGACTCGAGATGCTCCAGGACAAATGTAAAGGTAATTATTGAAAGATTTGGAACCTGCACCCAGATCTACTTTCGAGTTCAATGGTGTGTATTTGTTTTCACCACGCTGATTATTTCTAACATAGTGCCTTGGGCAATTTGTTCAGGGTCTTGCAGATATTAGGAAAGTTTTTACTGATCGAGACATAAATACATACTGAATGATGAGATATAGTAGAAACAACTGGCTAGTAGCATTATCAACTTGAAGGAAGTGACAAAGGCTAAATCAAATAACAGTTGTAATAAAGGCAAGCTTGGAACTTACTCAACTGAAGGAGGTGTGAGCTCCTCTTATGTTGTTATAGTATGGCTCTACTGGGCTAGGAAGTTGTCCTTAAAAGAGCTTGAAAAAAGTTGAACAGCAAGAGACAGGTTTGAGAGTCCCAGATCTAGGATAATGTTTATATCCTTTAAAATGAAAATGAAATTAAAATTTCTCAGATCATAAATACTCGAGACTCCACCACCAGTGAGGTCAGCACAGCAAAAACTAGAAAGTTCTACAGGCTTCGATAAAATAATAGCTGGAAATTCATATCTATACAAGTGAACATTGGAAATGGTAAATGTGTGGGTAAATGTAAAAAATATTCTTAGTTTTAATATTTTAAAATATTAGTGACCATCTAAAGGAAAAATTATAACAATGTATTATGAGGTTTATAAAAATTAGAGAAAGTCTATGACAAGAATAGTGCAAACAATGAGAAGGGATCAAGTGTAAGATTCTTGTATTATATATAAAGTTATATATTGGAAATACTAAGAAAAGCAACTAAAATTCAAGAGGTGTAGCCAAAAAGTCAATAATAAGATAAAATCAAATACTAAAATACACTTAATTACTCTGAAGGAAGTCAGGATAAGCAAATAAAAACGGAACAAAAAGAAATGGGACTACTAGAAAACAAACCACAAGATAGTATATTTAAACTCATTCATATCAACAATTACGTTATATATAAATGAACCCAATATCCCAATTAAAATAATGACAATATCAGACTCTATGAAAAGACCCTAATATTGTCTTCAAGAAATTAACTGAAAATATAGAGCCACAGATAATATAAAGGTATAGAAAATGATATATCATGCAAATACTAATTTAAAGGAAGGTGGATTGACTGTATTAATAACACAGACTAAGGAGACTTCAGGACAAATAGTATTATAGGGATGAAGGGAGATACATTACTATGATAAAAATGTCCATTCATCAGAAAGACATAGCAATCTTAAATATGCATACACCTAATAACAGAGCTTCAAAATACATGAAACAAAACTTAAGAGAACAAAAACGAGAAATAAATTAATCCACAATTATAGTTGGAGATTTTAAAACTCATTTTTCAGTACTTGAGGAAGCAAATAGACCTCCCCCCAAAAAACCGTCTTTGTTATTTATTTCTTAATTTTCATCAGAGGACATCCTCCATATTAATTCAATATTGTTAAATGTATTGATATTTGTTTTATGGCCAGCCTGAAAATTCCTGAAATACCTGGAAATTAAACTACATAATGCTAAATTGTCCATGAGTCAAAGAAGAAATCCCAAAGAAATTTGGAAAATATTTTGAACTCAATGATAATGAAATCACAAAATATCAAAATCTGTAGCATATAGCTAAAGCACTGATTAAAGGGAAACTTATTTTGGGATGGCCAAAAAGTTCATTTGGGTTTTTCGTAAGATGTGTGGAAAAACCCAAACAAACTTTCTGACCAACCCAATACCTTTAAATCTTATATCAGAAAAGAATAAACCTCTAAAATTAGTAATCTAAAAATCCACTTAAAGAACGTAGGATTTTAAAAAAGAAAACCTAAAGTAAGTAGTAAGGTAGAAATAATAAACAAAACAAAGTTTGATGATATAAAAAAATTAACAATAGAGCAAACTAGCAAAACCAAAGTTTAGTTCCTTGAAAATATGTATTTGATCCTAGTTAGAATGATCAAACTAGAAAAAAGAGAGCAAATTATCAATATCATGAATAAAGATAGGCTGTTACTTCATTAATCTAATTCCCACACATAGAAAAAAAGGCTATTATGAACAATTTTATGCCAATAAATCTGACAATTTGGAAATCATGTACAAATTTCTGGAAAGAAACAAAACCTATATAAAACACTGAAAATAAAAAATAGTCTATTAGATAAATTAAATTTATTGACATAAATTTTCCCCCAAGGAAAACACCAGATCGTTTCACTGTAGTACTTTATCAAACTTTTCAGGAAAAATAATACTAACCTTTCCATTAAAATAAAAAAATTTCTTTCATTTTAAAGAAAAAAAATGGAATCCTCACCAACTTATTTTATCTGGCTGTCATAAACCTAATATTTTGTCATAAACCTAATATTTAAACCAAACAAATACATTACAAGGAACAAAACTGCCAACCAATATTCCTCATGAATATAGGTACAAAATTTCATAACAGAGTACTGGCAAATCAAATCCAGCAAAATAGAAAAGTTTTACTACATCATGAGATAGAAAAACTGTTCATCCCAGGAATGTGAGGTTAACTTAACACTTAAAAGTCAGGGCTTCCCTAGTGGCGCAGTGGTTGAGAATCTGCCTGCCAGTGCAGGTGACACGGGTTCGAACCCTGGTCTGGGAAGATCCCACATGCCGCGGAGCAACTAGGCCCGTGAGCCACAACTACTGAGCCTGCACGTCTGGAGCCTGTGCTCTGCAACAAGAGAGGCCGTGATGGTGAGAGGCCCGCGCACCGCGATGAAGAGTGGCCCACGCTTGCCACAACTAGAGAAAGCCCTCGCACAGAAACGAAGACCCAACACAGCCAAAAATAATTAAAAAAAAAAAAAAAAGTCAATCTCTGTAAACTGCAATACTGAGGTTACATAAAGAAGAAAATTTTTATGATTATCTCAGTGGATACAGATCTTGCATTTAACCAAATTCAACCGTAAGTTTATGATTTAAAAAAAACTCTTAACATACTAAGAATACACAGAAACTTCCTAAACCTGACAAAGGTCATCTATAGAAAAGGCACAATAAGATCACTCTTAATAGAGACTGACTGAATCATTTCCCTTGAGACAGGGAATAAAACAAGGGTGTTGGCGTTCACCATTTCTATTCAGTAATGCACTGGGAAATAAAAAAAGTAAAATAGTCTTCATTTGCAGACAACATTATTATTTTCATAGAAAATCTTCAGGCATCTACAAAGCAACTATAATAATTAATAAGTAAATATAGCAAATCTCAGGAGACAGATAACTTATTGTCTACATATACTAACAACGGGCATTTGAAAAATAAAATTATAAATACCATTTACAATAACATCAGTAAAAATATATTTAGGGAGTGTTCACGGCAGCTTTATTTACAAAATCACAAAACTGAAAACTACCCAAATATTCATCAATAGGAGAAAGTATAAATATATTGTGGTATATTTACATATTATGAAATGATTTAGTAATAAAACAGAACAGATTACCAATACATGCAACAACATGGATGAATTCCAAACATAATATAAGCCAAATACCAAGAGTATATAATATGATTCCATTTATCTAAATTTCTAGTACCAGTAAAGCTGATCTATGGTGAAAGAAACCAAAGCATTGGTTGCCATTTTTTGTTTCTAGGCAGTTGAGATAGATTTGGAATGGATACAAGAGAGCTATCTAGGATGACAACAGTGTTCCATTTCTTAACAGGTGTTTGGGTTACATAGGTAATTGCATGTATCAAAGCTAATTAAATGTACATCTGATATCTGTGCATTTTATTGTATGAAAATTATACTTCAATCAAAAGAAAAGAAAAAATAGAGGAAAAACGCATGGAGGAAGAAGAGGAGGGAGAGAAGGCAGAGGGAGAAGGAAAAGAGGGAGGCAAAGAAAATAATGGTCCCAGAAACTGGAGAGAATCTGAGCCAAAGCTTGGGTTTACATTGCCAATAGCTGAGAAGAGCAGAGAGCAGAGCTCAGAAGGGTCAGGGTCCCAGCCAGAATTCTGTAATTCTTCAAGTGGCCAAACTAAATCTTGATACAAAAGAAAAAGATATTTTGGAAATGTAAGATGGAACAGATGAGCTCTGAACTCTGACTTCTGCTCTATATTGGTTTTAAATAGCAGTCAGAGTTATAAAAGTCCATTCCCAGGGATTCATCTGTATAGTTCTCTTATTCAGTTCCTTTAACTTGGAATATAAAAGTTTTTTCCAAATTGCCCACTGTATTTGGGCCAAAATTTTATGTGAAGAATTGCATGGCAGGTGTTTTATTCTGTAATCTTTCTTAGAAGGGTTTGTTTCCATGTTTGAATGGAGTCAGTTGTACATGTCCCCTCACCTCAGTCTCTCCTTGCAGCCTTGCCTGAAATCTATACTTCTGGAGTACAGTGGAATGTTAACCCATTTATAATTGCAGTGACCATTCATTTCTCTTTCTGTTGCTTTGCTGTGTCAAGCACATCACAGCTAAATTCTTGGCAAAAGATTTTGTGCTTGTAATAGTAGGAAAACAATCCTACTCTGACCCGAAGTATGTGCACTGGATGGATATGAGAAAAGGCTGAAAATAACCAAGGGAGGGGTGTCTTAACAGCAACAATTGGTATATAAAAGGTATATAAAATTTTCACTGCAACTATGTTGATGTACTTCCAGTCTGTGGGGATAAGATGAGGAAAAAATATCATTTTGAAAGCAGGAACCCCCAAAACCCAAAATAAAATAGGTCATGTCAACCAGGAATATATTTTGTATCATCAACCTACTGGATTGTCATTACTACTCCTTTGTATTTCAGATGGGGAAATTTAGGTTCAAAGATAGACACTAAATAACATGTCCAAGATCAAACATAATAAGTTCCACAAATAGGATTTGTATTTTTATGCATTTAGTTCCACACTACACTCTGTTTTCACTATTTCAGCTTCTTCTATCACTGTAACCCAAGGATCTAGCACTGTGTTGGGGCATTGAATGGGCTCCCAGTGAATGTGTTGAATGAAAAACCTATGTAAAAGTTAAGCCCTACAAGAGATGACTGAGAAGTTCTGGGAGAAAACCGAAGTCTAATACATATGTCTAGAGCATCTCAATTTTCTTAGAATCACAGGAAACAAGGAAAGCTGAAAATTAACTAACTATATTATGGAGTATATTGTTCATTAGCAGTAAATAGTAAGAGGACCCATGTATTTACAAGAACCAGTATTTGAGGAAATGCTTTCATTCATAGATCACTTGAAAAGTTTCTGGCGTAGTTAGGAATTTCAATGATTAAACTCTCAGGCACAAAAGATCAGGGACTTGAAGCTATTTCAGTAGTCACTAAGGAAGTACTTTATAAATTTCATGAAGTCATTTGACCTTCAAATTGCACCAGAACAACCAATCATCATCTATTGTAATGGGGTATGGCAGCCAAATTGATTGACAGTCAATCACATTCCAGTTGAGTTAGATGACATCCATTCAGAGATGGTTATTAATCTTTTAAGGTTTTTTTTGTTTGTTTTACATTATTTTTACATTGAGTCGGTGGTCTTCAGGTTTCAGTGGAGTCCCTGACATTTTATGGATACTTTTGTGGATAGTCATCCTTTGGGGAGAGGTTTCATAACTTAATAACATTAGTAATGAGTTCAGGACACCAAAATTATTAAACACCATCCAAACTTTAAAGTCTAAGGGATGTCTTCAAAGCCCTCATTTCTCTGATGAAAATAACATCCATTGTGGTGGAAGCTCCAAGCATGGGGCAGAGGTGGGAACACAGATGGCCTCCTCTGAGATCTTTATTCATTGTTGACCTACCCATTATCATTTTGATATCCCTTCTCTGATCACAGAAATAAAGGACGGACTAATGGAAGACAGGTATTCTGCAGAGTCCAGAGTTATTTTCAGCATAGTGTAAAAATCTGACAGTGTATTTTCTTCCACAAGGTCTTGGGATATAGTCTAGTGGCTACCCAGATTTTCTCTTTATAGAAGTGGTTTTCTGGGAGATATTATTTTTCTAGGGTATACAAAAAGCCTGCAATATTTCTGGAAAAGCACCCACAATGTTCTTGAAGCATCTGAACATATAAAAATTAATGAAGGTGAGTCCACCTATACGACATTCTGGAAAAGGCAAAACTATGGAAACAGTAAAAAGATCAGCAGTTTCCAGGGAGGAGAGAGGAGGGAGGGATAAACAGGTGGAGTACAGAGGATTTTCAGGAAAGTGAAACTATTCTGTAATGGTAGACACATGTCATTATATATTTACCAAAACCCACAGAATATACAACACCAAGAGTGAATGCTAATGTAAACTATGGACTTCGGGTGATGATGACGTGTCAATGTAAGTTCATCAATTGTAACAAATATACCACTCTGGTACAGGATATTGATGTAGGGAAGGCTGTGTCTGTGAGATGGTGGGGTATATGGGAATGTTGTTGTGCTTTCTGTTCAATTTTTCTCTAAATCTAAAACTGCTCTTAAAAACAAAGTCCATTTTTAAAAAATGAATGGTGTAATAGGAAACAAGGCACTATGTTATGGTGAACTGGGCTGGTTCTCAGTATTTCCCAATGTAAAGCTCTGGGGATCCTGATTTGGAACACCTGCTAAGGCTTCAAAGGCAACGAAAGCCTTTCCCCCCTCTTAGCCAAAAATCAAGGTGGCAAGATGTGTCCTAAGGAACAAGGCTTTTTTTACCTTATCATCCAAATGCATGGAAGGAAAATGTAGAAACAGGAAACAAAACCACATATATGCAAATTTTTAATCACACAGTACCCACAAAAAGGACACAATGTGACTAAAAACTCCTTTAGGGGGAACAAGAAGTTCAGAGAAAAAGATAGAGATGGGCATCCTTCCCTACTAGAGCCCTGCTCATTAATATTACTCAATGTCCTTGTGCCTAACATTAGATTTTCCCAACAAGCTACTCAGATTGATTGAATTCCCATATAGATTCTCCTTCAGAGGAGAGACGAACCAAATGAAGTAATTCAATTGACTTGCCAATTTAATTTTTCCAGTTATTGGCATTCTAGTTTATTTATCTATCTCCTGGTAGGTGCTTATTCCTGTATATCCAAAACCCAGCATGGTCCCTGTACGTGGTAGATACTCAACAAATGTTTTTACGTTAAAAAAATGATTATCCTGAAATTGGTATTCTAACAGTTAGAGCAGTGATTCTCAAGATATGGTCCCCAGGCTAGCAGCATCATCACCTGAGAAATTACTGGAATGAGCCCCACCCCAGACCTACTGAATCAGAAACTCTGAAGGGGGAGCCCAGTAATCTGAACTTCAATAAGCCCTCCAGGTGGTTCTGGTGCATGTTAAGTTCCAGAAACACTTTTTTATAATCTAGTCTAATAGAGTAATGAAGTTCCTAAGTCAGTCAGATGAGATCATGACAACCCTACCAATTTCCTCCTTCTGAATTGCTCATTGATGGCACATATGGTCCTATTGGGGTGCATCCGGAAGCTGACAATTTTCTAACAGTATGTTTACTAAGAGATGTTTTCCATGGTGAATTCAACAGATCAGGATCTGAGCTGTATAAACTCTGATGTTTGTGAACATAAGGCCGCAGTTATTACCTCAAGAATGCGTTGAAATTATCCAGGCTCAGAGAATGGCGGGTAAATAAGAATGGCAATTTTGAATTTATAATGTGAAGTATAACTATCACATAGACCATAATAATAATCATTGTATTTCCTCTATAGCCAGACCAACCTGGGAAAGTCAAGAAACTCCTTCAAAAGCAGGCAAGCAAACCCAGGAGAGTTTACTGAATGGTATTAGTGTTTAATGTAAACAAGCTCAAATAATAATAAAAAAGGCTAAGATTTACTGAGTACTTTTTTTTTTTTTAAATTTATTTATTTATTTATTTATTTTTGGCTGTGTTGGGTCTTCGTTGCTGTGCGAGGGCTTTCTCTAGTTGTGGCAAGCGGGGGCCACTCTTCATCGCTGTGCGCGGGCCTCTCACTGTCGCGGCCTCTCTTGTTGTGGAGCACAGGCTCCAGACGCGCAGGCTCAGTAGTTGTGGCTCACGGGCCTAGTTGCTCCGCAGCATGTGGGATCTTCCCAGATCAGGGCTCGAACCCATGTCCCCTGCATCGGCAGGCAGACTTTCAACCACTGCGCCACCAGGGAAGCCCTACTGAGTACTTTCTAGATGCCAATCACTATACTAAGTAATTTACATATATTCTGTCATTTAATCCTCACAACAGCACTATGAGTTGGGTATAATACTATCCCCATTTGCAGATTAGAAAACTGAGGCTTAGACAGGTTAAACAGTCTGGCTAAATTTACCCTGCTAGTAAATACCAGGGCCAAGATTTAAACCTTTGTCTGTGTTAAAACACAGCAGTGCTATTAATTACTACACTGAGCTGCCTGCTATAAGACTAACACAGCCCTTCCCAACTCTAGGTGACCTTGGCAATGGGGTCATAATAATTGCAATCCCTTTGTCAAGACTTTTTCATTAGAGGACAAAGCTAAAATGGGCTCCACCGTTGGCCACCTAAATAACTTTCTTGTTTTCCTCCATATTTCTGTTGCCTGACCAAAATCCCTTAAACTATGGGAGCATTTCCTTTAACTATGTGAATATATTTAATCAGGTTAGAGTCAGGGCCTTCAGCTGGAGAACTCTTATATCTCTTTTGAATGACTTTGTATATCTGTGCTCTAATTCATTTATGATCTTACTATTTTTCTCTTAGATAAAAGATAATCTATTCTCTTAGATAGAGAATAATTTTTTGCCACATTTATGATTTTCCAGAGAAACCCCTCTCGGTATTCCTCAATTACCAGTAACTCAAACATCAATGGGGAAAACTTCTATAGAGACCATGGGTAACATAAAACAGAATTTCCATAATTGTTTTTTATCAACTCCTCAAAAATCATAAAAGTTGAGGAGGGGGGTGAAAACAAAGGGCCTCCAATGTTTCAGGCATAGTTTCTTTCCATTATTTCATCTAATCCCCACATGAACTCTATCAACAACTCTGTTTTACAAATGGGGAAATCAAGGTTCAGAAAAGGTAGATTCCTTGAGGGATTTTTGTAACAGAGAAGGACAAACCTGACTCCATATTGGATCTATTCCTTTAGCTCTAATCTTTGTGCTCTCTTGCCTCTACTTAGTCATGCTGGCTCTGCACCTTTCTAAAAGAATGTTGCCTATAGAGTGAAATATACATGATAGCCCATTCTCAGGTCTCTGACCTTTAAAAAGTTGCAGAATAGGGCTTCCCTGGTGGCGCAGTGGTTGAGAATCTGCCTGCCAATACAGGGGACATGGGTTCGAGCCCTGGTCTGGGAAGATCCCACATGCCACGGAGCAACTAGGCCCGTGAGCCACAATTACTGAGCCTGTGCGTCTGGAGCCTGTGTTCCGCAAGAAGACAGGCCGCGATAGTGAGAGGCCCGCGCACCGCGATGAAGAGTGGCCCCCGCTTGCCACAACTAGAGAAAGCCCTTTGCACAGAAACGAAGACCCAACACAGCCATAAATAAATTAAAAAAAAAAAAAAAAAAAAAAGTTGCAGAATTGAAAATAAAAATTGTCTTCTTGGAGGTTTACAGGAACACTGTGACCAGACCTACATGGACAGCTGTAAGAACAAAGGATTCCGGCACCAAGAAGTTTGCAACAACCAGCCACACCCCCTCCCCTTTCAGTATAAAGGAAGCCTGAACTCTAACTCAGGCAAGATGGTTCTTTGGAACACTAGCCCACCACCTTCTTCGTCTGCGGGGCTTCCAAATAAAATCGCTCTTCCTTGCCCCAAAACCTCGTCTCTCGACTTACTGGCCTACTGGCCTGTCGTGTGGCAAGCAGTACATCCTTGGACTCAGTAACAATTTGAATCAAGGTCTGCCTGTTATTAAAGCCTGGGCTGAGCTTATTTCTCTGCTCCACACTTTCTGTAGCTTCACTGTGAAGTTTCAAAGGTTTTCTGGAGGTTGTTTGGAGGTCAACTGAAGAGCATAGCCTTTCTTCTACCCCATTATATCCTTATAATCTCTTCCATTTTGATGATGTCTTTCATCCTACCAAATAATTTGACAGATTTTGCATCCTCTGTGGCTTTGAAAAGCATGGGTAGGTAGGTAGGGAGCTAAGTAGGACAGCCATAAACATCCTTGATTAGCAGGTCAGGAAACAAAATCTCAGAGATATTAATTGTCTCAGCTAGGGTCACCTATCTGTGAAAGGTAGAAATAGGGCTATACCAAAATCTTCTAACTTTTGTAGTAGTTGGACCACTACACCATGTTCTAGGACATAGCTCTGCTCTGGTTTCCAACATACGATTCATGGAGGAGCCCAGTATGGGTTTTAAGAAGTAATAGGACCATGACTGTAGCATCAATGCACACCCAAAGGTTCTGAAAAATTAGTACTGCTTTCCTAAATCTCAGACATCACTGAAAAGGAGACGCATTTTCTGATGTCCTCTGTGAAATACATGTTTTAAAACTCAGAGTCATCATGAGAAACAGCCCTATTTTCCTCACTTCTAGGACTTCCCCACAAGTAGGACCAGCAGGAAGGGAACCTAGTACCAGCTGTGTCTAGCCAAGTCAGGCACACTGACCTACTTCTGCTTAGCTTTTCCCTTAAAGAAGTCAATGCTCAGAATTGTAATCATCATAGATGCTTCTAATTTCAATAGTGGATACCTCTTGGTTAGGAGGTTATTTGGTCTCTAGGTAGCAGCGAGCAGGCTGTTTTCTTTTTCACTCTTGGCATTTATTCAGGCTCCCAAGGGCTAGTTAGTGACCAGCAAATCCAGTAAAAACAGAAATTGTTACCTAATAAAACACCAAGAGACTTTCCAGGCCTCAGGGCAAGTAACACCCCTGCCCTTTCTAATTCTCAGACCACATTCCAAGTGCAAAATGGAATCATTTTTGTTTTCAAAGTGATGCTAATTTATTAGCTATGGTGCAAATGTTGAGTGTGGTAATGGGACTTCAAAAAGAATGTCTGCAGTCCAGAAAGCTTGAGGGGGAAAGGGAAATCAATTGAGAGGAGGGCAGAATCCAGTAGAGTTCTCCCAGACCAAACTGACTACACTCAGCAATTTATCCACTCACTTTTCTCCTCATTCATTAGTTCTTTTATTATTGACCTACTAGATTTCAGGAACTTCCTAGTATACATATATTTAATATATGATGCATTTTTTCACAGAAACCACAGCTGAGTCTGGGACGCAGACAAGTAAACAGAGCACTGAAGAAAAATTTGTTGCTAAGAGGATGGTGAGAGATGTCAGAAAAGCATTACAGTGGTAGAAGATGTCAGGGAAGGCATGAAGAGAATATAAAATTTTTGAAAGGTGATGAATCTTAAAGGATGATTTACACAAACGTTATTTCAATAAAACCTCAGATCTTCCAAGGAATAATTAAAAGTGTGTATGTAAGAGAAAGCCTCTATGTGGGATGAAACAACTTTACAAGAATCCCAAATCTTATCTGGGGTGTTTCTCACCTCTTAGAATCTCTCTCAGGCTTTCTCCTTGAAGGGGAGACTTGTTTAAGTAAAAGTCTTTATTACTCAGGGTTCTTGGTTACACGCAAAAACCAAAAAAACAAACAAAAAGACTCTGGCTATCTTAAGCAGGAAAGGAATTTACTGGAAAGTTATTAGGGACCCATCCCATTGACAGCAGTTTGGAAGAGCAGACCTGGAAAACAAAGAGAAACCAGAAGAGCTAAAAAAGGTCAGGAAGCAAAAACAGAACAATGGTTGATCAGGAGTAAACCGGTTTTACTCTGTGCCTCAGAGAAGTAAAGTGACTTTCCCAAGACCGCACAACAGCAAAGTACACCTGGAGCCTCCAGAGCTGAAAGTAATTTTTAAGCACTTCTCCTCTTGGGCCCTGATATGGACACTTACCACTTTTTGACCATCAATATCCTCTTTCCTTATCACATACTTTTTTTGGTTGTTACTTATCTTAAAATTTTTAAAAATTGTAATGAAATACACATAGCACAAATTTTATCATCTTAAGCATTTTTAAGTGTACAGTTGAGTGGCATTATCTACATTCACATTGTTGTGTAACCATCACTACCATCTATCTCCAGAATTCTTCCATCTTGCAAAACTGAAACTCTGTATCCATTAAACAATAACTCCTCATTCTCCCCTCTCCCAGACCCTGACATCACCCCTATTTGCATTCTTGTCTCCCTTTTGCAGAATCTTCCAGGTTGTGTGGTCCTGCAGGAAATGGCTGCCTCTCACTAGATCTTCCATTCCTTGCCCAGATAACCCAGCAAGTGCCAGGTAACTTAAATTCAACTAATTCAATGCTTTCTCCCAGGAGTTTGTATCTTCAGTAAGACAAAGATGTGGAGTTGGTTGGAGATCTAATCATGGGAAGCTAAAAGGACATGTGACCTACTCAATATCACACAACACATTAAGTGGTAGAGCTGGGGTATCAACCCAAGCGATCTGAAGGCAGAACCCACAAAGCTATTGAAAAAAGAGCCACATTTTGCCACTTGTTGAACAGAAAATTTGCTGAGTTTTTTTCCATATTAGACCATAGGAATATAAAAACATACCAAAAAAAGTCCCTGCCCTTAAGAAGTAGTGAGGACATAGATTAACAATTAAAGTCAAATGGGATGGTCATTTCTATAAGATTTGATGGGAATATGCACAAAGAAAAGCCTAAGTTGGCCCAGAATGTGGGAAAGAATTTCAAAGGACTTAGTACTTGAACCAGGTCTTAAAGTTTGGCTGATAAGTATGCACTGCAAGCAAACCCTGGAGAGCTCAGAATATGAAAATGCACTGAGACATGAGAGGCCCCAAAGTTCCATGAACTATAAAAAAGCTCAGAAATTGCTAGATCATGAAGTGAAGGATGAGATATGGCGCGAAAACATTCAGGACAAGTGGTTAGGGCATCAACTGAGAAGAAGGAAGGGGCTCATGCCATGGAAAGAAGTCTTTTTTTAATCCTCTAAGACTATAATTACAAATAGGAAGTCCTTGGACCCTCTATTGGTTCATAAACCATTCCACTGAAACCATATAAAATATTGTTGGTGGATGTTTTTCTTAAGGAGAAGACCCTGGAACTTACATCATCTTTTTGTTGTGGTAGGTAGAACCTGGGGCAACGCTTGAGGTATTCTGGTTTTCGATGCTCCTGAATACCACCCAAAATGTACTCTTGCCATTGGTAATTTACAATGTAACCCCGACATGAGCAAAACTGTCAATACTAGTACTTAACACTGAGGTGGAGGAAGAATGTGCATAAGGGTGGAGAATGGGGAGCAGGGGAATGTGAAATGGAAGGAGACTGTGATTTATTTTTTCCTTTGGAGTAGCAGCATGCTGATTGCCAAAACAATGAGCTCATCCTGAATGTTAATGCAGTGAATGCCAGGTGAATAAATTGTCTGTTATTAAATTTCACCATACAGTAAGTGCTTTTGTCCCCTCCTTTCTTGGGTAATCCCTGCTGTCACATAGTATATCAACTTTGGGAAGATTGGTCCCCATAAACATGGAAGGAATAGAAAATATGTGAGAGAAATCCTTGCAGAGATAGTGATGAATTGGAAAAGGAGCTTTGTTAGAGCACTTTAAAAAAATTCTATTTATGTTAGTGGAGTGGTAATAAAATCTACCTTCCCTTTCTGATTTTATTATAAGTTTTAAGGCAGGGAATACTGGGGTGTAATACTTCTTCTCTCTCACCTTTGGCACCTTAAACTATGCATATAGAAAGTTCCTTAAAATGGTATGCCTCACTAACCTGAGTTAAACTATATCTATAAACTATATCAATTTAGCAAATCACTTAGCAAAGAAGTAGTGAGAATCTTGTTAAGTATAAGGATTGTAGGAGCACCCCCCGCTTTCTCTCAGCTTAAAGTCTAGTGGGAGACAGACCTTCAGTGGCTAATAAAGGTACAAATGAGACTAAACTGTGCTCCATAGAAAAAGACAACATAATTTGGTGTTTAAGATTTTAGCTAGTGGAGTCAGATAAGCCTGCACTAGAATTCTAGCTCTGCAATTTAACAATTCCACAACCTTGGGCAAGTTACATAATCCCCTGGGTCTCCATTTTCTTACCTACAAAATGGAGATAGTAACACTGCCTCTAGCTTTTATGTTTTGTTGTTTTTTGTTTGTTTTGTGGATTAGAGACACATTGTATGTGAAGAGAGATCAAGATGGCAGAGTAAGAGGATTCCGGGTTCACCTCCCCTCATGAACACAGCAAAACTACAGCTACATATAGAGCAGCTCTCACTGAAATCAACATGGGGACTAGCAGAACAGCTCTTCTACCACCAAGGCTATAAAGAAAGATCCACACAAAGTCTGGTAGGAAGGGAGGAGAAGTGATCTGGTCACAGTACCTGCAATCCTAGTGGGGAACACAGAAAAGAAGGGGGATATCACGAGCTAGGGGATCCTCCCGGGGGAGTGGGGTTCAAGCCACATATTAGTTACCCCAAACCTGATATCTGACATGAGGAAGATTAGCCCCCTTAATGGTTTAAAAATCATTCTAACCATAGGACTGTTAGAAAACAAGACTCCAGTGCCCATGAAGAATTCACACACAGAGAAGTCAGAAAGAGAAAAACAAATACCATATGCTAACGCATATATATGGAATCTAGAAAAATGGTACTGATGAACCTAGTGGTAGGGCAGGAATAAAGATGCAGACGTTGAGAACAGACTTGAGGACACAGGGGGGGAAGGGGAGGCTGGGACGTAGTGAGAGAGTAGCATTGACATACATACACTACCGAATGTAAAATGGATGGCTGGTGGGAACATGCTGCAAAGCACAGGGAGATCAGCTCCATGCTTTGTGACTGCCTAGAGGGGGGGGATAGGGAGGGTGGGACGGAGGCTCAAGAGGGAAGGGATATGGGGATATGTATGTGCATATAGCTGATTCACTTTGTTGTACAGCAGAAACTAACACAACATGGTGAAGCAATTATACTCCAATAAAGATGTATTAAAAAAAAAAAAGTATTCACACACAAAATTGCTTACTCTCAGCCACAGTCGGGAGACAACAGGTTGAAAACTGCCTGGAGCTCTGGCTGGTTTACCAGATCACCTCAGTGCCCTCCAGCCCACACCGGGCTCTTGCTCCAGGCCCTCTTGCTTCAGGGCTGCTCCCCACTAAGGCAGAGGCTGCCATTGCCAATGAGAGTGCACACACTTGGAGGGAACAGAGCTGGCTCAGACCCTAGCCCTCCCTCTGACCAGGGTGGAGGCAGCCATTGCCAGCTCATGTGTCCTTACACACACTCCAGAGGGAGCAAAGATAGCTCCAGGGTGGAAACCACTATTGCGGGAGTGCACATCTCTGTGCACATTTGGGAGGGTATGGGGCAAACTCAGTTGTGTGGCACCAACCCCTCTGGCTCAACTCAGGTTTTAACCAAGGTATGCACATGGTGTGTGTGGGGGGTGGAGGGTGAAACCATCACAGAAGTTCAGGCTCCAGCCATGCTCCAAACCAAGGTGGAGACTACCATCATACCTAGGAGAAAACCAACTCCCTCAGGGCCCCAACTCCATCCCCAATCAGGCAGAGATGGCCAATGAGCATAGGAGAAGCCCTAGCTGGCACCTGGTTCTGGCTCTAGCCCCTCCAACTCCAGCGCTACCTCCCACCAAGGCAATAGTTGCCAGCACACCTTGGGGAAAGATACAACTGGTGCTCACTTCATATCTAGCTCTCCCACCAAAGCCACTGGACGCATGCAGGCTGCATAGGGACATTCCCACACAAGGACACATCCTCAAAACCAAGATAGGTAACTGTTTTACCTAATTTCATAGAGAGAGACAGAGAAAGTTAAACAAAATGAGAAGACAGAAGAATATGTTTCAAATGAAAGAACAAGGAAAAGAACCTGAAAGAAACCCTAATAAAACAGAGATAAATAATTTATCTGATAAAGAGTTCAAAGCAATGGTGACAAGAATGCTAACTGAACTGGGAAAAGAGTAGATGAACACAGTTAGAATTTTAACAAAGCACTAGAAAATATAAAAAATAACCAGTCAAAGCTGGAGAATACAACAATGGAACTGAATAATACACTAGAGGATTTAACAGCAGGTTAGATGATACAAAATAACTCATAAGTGATCTGGAAGAAAAAATAATGGAAATTACCCAATCAGAACAGCAAAAAGAAAAACAAATTTTAAAAGAGAAGAGTTTAAGGGACCTCTGAAACAATATCAAGCATACTAGCATTTGCATTATAGAGGTCCCAGAATGAGAAGAGAGAGCAAAAAGTGTAGAAAATATATTGATGAAATTATGGCTGAAAACTTCCCAAATCTAAAGAAGGAAACAGATATCCAGGTACAAGAAGCAAAGAGAGTCCCATACAAAATGAACCCAAAGACATACATGCTAAAACATATCATAATTAAAATGGCAAAAGTTAAAGAGAGAATTTTAAAGTCAGCAAGAGAAAAACAGAGTCACATAGAAGGGAAGTTCCATAAAGCTATCAGATACATTTTCAGCAGAAACTTTAGAGACCAAAAGAGAATAACATGATATATTTAAAGTGCTGAAAGGGAAAACTACAACCTAGGATACTCTACACAGCAAGGTTATCATTCACAATTGAAGGAGAGATAAAGAGCTTCTCAGACAAGCAAAAACTAGAAGAGTTCATCAATATTAAACTGACCTGACAAGAAATGTTAAGGATCTCCTTTAAGTGAAAAACAAAAGATTACAATAAGAAATAACAAATTATAGGAAGGGAAAAATCCCACTGGCAAAGGCAAATATATAGTAAAGGCTGTGGGTCAACTACCTAAATAAGTGAGTACAAAGGTTAAAAGACAAAAATTATAAAATCAACTGCAATAAACTGATACATGAAGATGTAAAAAATGATATCAAAAACACAAAACTTGGTGGGAGGGAGTAAAAGTGTAGAGCTTTTAGAATGTGTTTGAACTTAAAAGACTATCAGTTTAATCCACTAGATATAGTTACAGTTCAACATATATGAGCTCCATGGTAACTACAAATTAAAAATCTAAAATAGATATACAAAATATAAAGAGAAAGGAACACAAACATAACACTAAAGAATATCATCAAACCACAAGGGAATAGACTAAAAGAAGAATACAACAGAGAAGAATGATAAAAACAACTATAAACAATTTAAAAATGGCAATAAATAGTAATGTTTATCAATAGTCGCTTTAAAAGTCAATGGACTAAATGCTCCAATCAAAACATACAGAGTGGAACAGTATGGAGGTTCCTTTAAAAACTAAAAATAGAACTACCATATGACCCAGCAATCCCACTACTGGGCATATACCCAGAGAAAACCATAATTCAAAGAGAGTCATGTACAACAGTGTTCATTGCAGCTCTATTTACAATAGCCAGGACATGGAAGCAACCTAAGTGTCCATCAACAGATGAATGAATAAAGAAGATGTGGCACAAAATATACAATGGAATATTACTCAGCCATAAAAAGAAACGATATTGAGTTATTTGTAGTGAGGTGGACGGACCTAGAGTCTGTCATACAGAGTGAAGTAAGTCAGAAAGAGAAAAACAAATACCATATGCTAACACATATATATGGACTCTAAAAAAAAATGGTTATGAAGAACCTAGGTGCAGGACAGGAACAAAACCACAGACCTACTAGAGGATGGACTTGAGGACACAGGAAGGGGGAAGGGGAAGATGGGACAAAGTGAGAGAGTGGCATGGACATATATACACTACCAAATGTAAAATAGATAGCTGGTGGGAAGCAGCCGCATAGCACAGGGAGATCAGCTCGGTGGTTTGTGAGCACCTAGAGGGGTGGGATAGGGAGGGTATGAGGGAGGGAGACGCAAGAGGGAAGAGATATGGGGATATATGCATATGTATAGCTGATTCACTTTGTTGTAAAGCAGAAACTAACACACCATTGTAAAGCATTTATACTTCAATAAAGATGTTAACATAAATAAATAAATAAATAAATAAATAAAAATGCTTTGCTAAAAAAATTTAAAAAGACACAGGGTGGCTGATTAGATTTTTTAAAAAAAGGACCCATTGCTGATTAGATTTGTTTTAAAAAAGACCCATCTTTATGTTTCCTACAAGAGACTCATTTTAGAGCTGAAGACACACACAGACTGAAAGTGAGGAGATGAGTAAAAGATATTTTATGCAAATAGAAATAAAAAAGAAGCTGGTGTCACAATAATCATATCAGAGAAGGTAGACATTAAAACAAAGTCTATGACAAAAGACAAAGAAGGACATTATATAATGATAAAGGGATGAATACAAAAGAGAATATAACATTGTTAACATCTTTGCACCTAATATAGGAGCACCTAAATATATAGAGCAAATATTAACAGACATAAAGGGAAAAATTTACAATATTATAATAGTAAGGGACTTTAACACCTCACTTACATCAATGGAGAGATCACCCAGGAAGAAAATCAATAAAGAAACCGTGTTCTTAAATGACATATTAGACTAGTAGGACTTAATGTAATATCTACAGGACATTCCAATGAAAATCAGCAGAATACACATTCTTTTCAAGTGTACATGGAATATTCTCCAGGATAGATCACATGCTAGACCACAAAAGAAGCTTCAACAAATTTAAGAAGATACAAATTATTTCAAGATTTTTTTTCCAACTACAAAGGTATGAAACTAGAAATCAATTACAGAAAGAAAAATGGTAAAAAAATCCAAAATACAAAAACATGTTTCTAAAATCCATGTAATGTAATAAAAGCACTTTTAAAAGAGAAATGTATAACAATACAAACATACATCAAGAAAGGAGAAAAATCTAAATTAATATCCTAACCTACCATCTAATGGAATTAGAAAAAGACAAACCAAACCTAAAGTCAGCAAAAGGAAGAAAGTAATAAAAATCAGAGATGAAATAAATAAAACAGAGGCAAAAAGCAGTAGAAAAGATCACTAAAACCAAGAACTAGTTATTTAAAAAATAAACAAAATTGATATACCATTAGCCAGGTTGATTAAGAAAAAAAGAAAGGATCCAAATAAACAAAATAAGAAATGATAGAGGAGATAATACAACCATTATCATGGAGAAACCAAATATTCACAAGAGAATACCATCAATAGTTATATGCCAACAAATTGGAAAATCTAGAAGAAATTGATAAATTTCTATATATGTACAATCTTCCAAGACTGAATAGAAGAAAGAAGAAATAGATAATATGAACAGACTTATTACTAGTACTGATATTGGATCAGTAATGAAAAAACTTCCAACAAAGGTCCAGGATGGGACAGCTTCACAGTAGAATTCTACCAAATATGTAAAGATGAGTTCAAACTATTCCAAAAATGTGAAGAGAAGCAAACATTCCCAAATTCCTTCTGTGAGGTCACCATTACCCTGATACCAAAACCAGACAAAGACACTACAAAAAAAAAAAAAAAAATTACAGGCCTATATCCTTGATGAATATATAAGCAAAAAATTCTCACAAAATATTAGCAAAGCAAATTCAACAATATATAAAAAGGATCATACACCACAGCCAAGTGGGATTTGTCCCAGGGATGAAAGGATGGTTCAATACCTGCGAATTAATCAGGAGGATACACCACATTAACAAAAAGAAGGGAAAAAATCACAAGATCATCTCAATTGATGCAGAAAAAGCATCTGACAATATTCAAAACCCATTCATGATAAAAACTCTCAACAGTGTTGGTATAGACAGAACATATCTCAAATAATAAAGGCCATTTATGAGAAACCCACAGCTAATATCATACTCAATGGTGACAAACTGAAAGCTTTTTTTCTGAAATCAGGAACAACACAAGGATGTCAACTCTCACATTGCTATTTAAATAGTATTGGAAGTCCTAGCCACACCAATCAGATAAGAAAAAGAAATTAAATGCATCCAAATTAAAAGGGAATAAGTAAAACTCACTATTTGCAGAAGACATGCTACTACATATATAAAATATTAAAGTTTTCATCAAAAAACTATTAGAACTAATAAATGAATTCAGTGAAGTTGCAGGATACGAGATTAACATACAGGAATCTGTTGCTGTTCTATACACTAATAATGAAGTATCAGAAACAGAAATTTAGAAAACATTCCCATTTACAATCACAAAAGAATAAAATACCTAGGAAAAAACAACCAAAGACATAAAAGACCTATAGTTTGATAACCACAAGACATTGATGAAGGAAACTGAAGATGCAAATAAATGGAAAGATACCCTGTGTTCATGGATTGGAAGAATATTGTTAAAATGTTCATACTATCCAAAGCAATCTACAGATTTAATGCAATCCCTTAAAAAATATCCATGGCATTTTTCACAAAACTAGAACAAACAATCCTAAAATTTGTATAGAACCACAAAAGACCCCAGATAGCAACAGCAATCTTAAGGAAAAAAAACAAATCTGGAGGTTTCACAACTTCTGTTCTTCAGACAATATTACAAAGCTAGCAAAATCAAAATAGTATTGTACTGGCACAAAAACAGACACATAGATCAATGGAACAAAATAAAGAGTTCACAAATAAATCAGCACACATATGGTCAATTAGTCTATGATTAAGGAAGCAAAACTATACAATAGGCAAAAGACAGTCTCTTCAGTAAGCAGAGCTGGGAAAACTGGACAACTCCATGAAAAAGAATGAAATTAAAACATTTTCTCACACCATATATAAAAATAAACTCAAAATACATTCAAGGCCAAAATATAGGCCCAGAAACCATAAAACTCCTAGAAGAAAACATAGGCATTACACTCTTTGGCATAAATTGTAGCAATGTATTTTTGTATGTCTTTTCATGCAAGGGAAATAAAAGCAAAAATAAACAAATGGGGCCTAATAACTTAAAAGCTTTTAAAGAGTGAAGGAACCATCAACAAAACAAAAAGAAAATCTGTTGAATGGTAAAAGATATTTGCAAATGATATGTCTGATAAGGGGTTAATATCCAAAATATATAAACATCACATACAACTCAATATCAAAAACACAAACAACCCAATTAAACACTGGGCATAAACTATGGAAATTAGTATGGAGGTTCCTCAAAAAATTAGAAATAAGACTACCATATAATCCAGCAATTCCATTCCTAGGTATATATCTGAAAAAAACTATAAAACTAATTCAAAAAGATACACAGGGGGAGACCTGCAAGACAGCAGAGGAGTAAAACATAGAAATCACCTTCCTCCACACAAATACGTCAGAAATACATCTACATGTGAAACAGCTCCTACAGAACACCTATGAATGCTGGCAGAAAACCTCAGACTTCCCAAAAGTCAAGAAAATCCCCACGTACCTGGGTAAGGCAAAAGAAAACAGAAAAAACAGAGACAAAAGAATAGGGACAGGACCTGCACCTCTGGGAAGGAGCTGTGAAGGAGGAAAAGATTCCACACAGTAGGAAGCCCCTTCACTGGCGGAGATGGGGGATGGCAGGGGGGGAACCTTCAGAGCCACGGAGGAGAGCGCAACAGGGGTACAGAGGGCAAAACGGAGAGATACCCGCGCAGAGGATTGGTGCCGACCAGCACTCACCAGCCTGAGAGGCTTGTCTGCCCACCCACTGGGGCGGGTGGGAGCTTGGAGCTGAGGCTCTGGCTTCAGAGGTCAGATTGCAGGGAGAGGACTGGGGTTGGCTGCATGAACACAGCCTGAAGGGGGCTAGTGCGCCACAGCTAGCCAGGAGGGAGTCCAGGAAAAAGTCTGGAAATACCTAAGAGGCAAGAGACCATTGTTTCGGGTTGCACAAGGAGAGGGGATTCAAAGCGCCACCTAAACGAGTTCCAGACACGGGCGTGAGCCGCAGCTATCAGTGCAGACACCAGAGAAATGCTAAGGCTGATACTGCAGCCACCAAGAAGCCTGTGTGCAAGCACAGGTCACTATCCACACCGCCCCTCCCGGGAGCCTGTGCAGCCACCACTGCCAGGATCCCGTCATCCAGGGACAGCTTCCCTGGGAGAACACACAGCTCACCTCAGGCTGTTGCAACATCATTCTGGCCTCTGCTGCCACAGGCTCGCCCTGTATTCCATACCCCTCCCTCCCACTGGTGTGAGTGAGCCAGAGCCCCCTAATCAGCTGCTACTTTAATCACGTCCTGTCTGAGTGGGGACAGATGCCCTCAGGTGACCTACATGCAGAGGCAGGGCAAAATCCAAAGCTGAACACCAGGAGTTGTGCTAACAAAGAAGAAAAAGGAAAAGAAAAAAAAAGAAAAAAAAAAAAAAAAGAAGAGAAAGGGAAATTTCACCCAGCAGCCTCAGGATCAGAGGATTAAATATCCACACTCAAGTTGATGTACCCTGCATCTCTGGAATACCTGGATGGACAACGAATCATCCAAAAATTGAGGTGGTGGATTTGGGGAGCAACTGTAGACTTTGGGTTTGTTTCTAAATCTAATTTGTTTCTGGTTTTATGTTTTTTGTAGTTTATTATTTAGAGTTTATTATCATTGGTAGATTTGTTTATTGATTTGGTTGTTCTCTTCGTTTTTTTTATACAGATAGATATTTTTCTTCCGTTTTCTCTTTTTGTGAGGGTGTATGTGTATGATTCTTTGTGTGATTTTGTCTGTATAGCTTTGCTTTTACCATTTGCCCTAGGGTTCTGTCTGTGTGGCGTTTTTTTCTTTATTTTTTTATATTCTTGTTGTTTTTTAGTATAGTTTTCAGTGCTTGTTATCACTGGTGGATATGTTTTTGGTTTGGTTGCTCTCTTCTTTCTTTCTTCCTTTTTTTTTTCTTTTTTATTACTTAAATTTTATTTTATTTTTAAAATTTTTTTATTTTTTCTTTTAATCTTTTTCTTTCTTTCTTTCTTTCTTTCTTTCTTTCTTTCTTTCTCTTACTTTCGTTCTTTCATTCTTTCTTTTCTTCTTCCCTTCCTTCTTTCTCTGTTTTATTCTGAGCCATGTGGCTGACAGGGTTTTGGTGCTCCAGCCGGGTGTCAGGCCTGTGTCTCTGAGGTGGGAGAGCTGAGTTCAGGACATTGGTCCATCATAGACCTCCTGGCTCCATGTAATATCAAATGGCAAAAACTCTCCCAAAGATCTCCATCTCAATGCTAAGACCCAGCTCCACTCAATGACCAGCAAACAACCATGCTGGAAACCCTGTGCCAAACAACTAGCAAGACAGGAACACAACCCCACCTATTAGCAGAGAGGCTGCCTAAAATCATAATAAGGTCACAGACACCCCAAAACACACCACTGGACACGGTCCTGCCCACCAGAAAGACAAGATCCAGCCTCATCCACCAGAACACAGACACCAGTCCGCTCCACCAGGAAGCCTATACAACCCACTGAAACAACCTTAGCCACAGGGGGCAGACACCAAAAACAATGGGATCTATGAACCTGCAGCCTGTGAAAAGCAGACCCCAAACACAGTAAGTTAAGCAAAATGAGAAGACAGAGAAACACACAGCAGATGACAGAGCAAGGTAAAAATCCACCAGACCTAACAAATGAAGAGGAAATAGGCAGTCTACCTGAAAAAGACTTCAGAGTAATGATAGTAAAGATGATCCAAAATCTCAGAAATAGAATGGAGAAAATAAAATAAATGTTTAACAAGGACCAACAAGAACTAAAGAGCAAAAAAAACAGTGATGAACAACACAATAAATGAAATTAAAAATTCTCTAGAAGGAATCAATAGCAGAATAACTGAGGCAGAAGAACAGATAAGTGACATGGAAGATAAAAGAGTGGGAATAATACCACAGAGCAGAATAAAGAAAAAAAGAAAGAAAAGAAATGAGGATAGTCTCAGAGACCTCTGAGACAACAATTAAAGGCACCAACAATCGAATTATCAGGGTCCCAGAAGAAGAAAGGGATTGAGAAAATATTTGAAGAGATTATAGTTGAAAACTTCACTAATATGGGAAAGGAAATAGTCGATCAACTCCAGGAACCACAGAGAGTCCCATACAGGATAAATCCAAGGAGAAATATGCCAAGATATATATTAATCAAACTGTCAAAAACTAAATATAGGATTTGAGAAGATGGCAGAAGAGTAAGAGGCGGAGATCACTTTCCTCCCCACAAATACATCAGAAATACATCTACATGTGGAACAACTCCTACAGAACACCCACTGAATGCTGGCAGAAGACGTCAGACCTCCCAAAAGGCAAGAAACTCCCTACATACCTGGGTAGGGCAAAAGAAAAAAGAAAAAACAGAGACAAAAGAATAGGGACAGGACCTGCACCAGTGGGAGGGAGCTGTGAAGGAGGAAAGGTTTCCACCCCCCAGAAGCCCCTTCGTGGGCAGAGACTGCGGGTGGCAGGGGGGGAAGCTTCAGAGCCGCGGAGGAGAGTGCAGCAACAGGGGTGTGGAGGGCAAAGCGGAGAGATTCCCACACAGAGGAGCGGTGCCGACCAGCACTCACCAGTCCGAGAGGCTTGTCTGCTCACCCGCTGGGACGGGCAGGCACTGGGAGCTGGGGCTCAGGCTTCGGTCGGATCGCAGGGAGAGGACTGGGGTTGGCAGCGTGAACACAGCCTGAAGGGGGCTAGTGTGCAATGGCTACCAGGAGGGAGTCCGGGAAAGAGTCTCGAGCTGCCCAAGAGGCAAGAGACTTTTTCTTCCCTCTTTGTTTCCTGGTGCGTGAGGAGAAGGGATTCAGAGCGCTGCTTAAAGGAGCTCCAGAGACAGGCGCGAGCCATGGCTATCAACGCAGACACAAGAGACGGGCATGAGACGCTAAGACTGCTGCTGCAGCCACCAAGAAGCCTGTGTGTGAGAACAGGTCACTATTCACACCTCCCCACCCAGAAGCCTGTGCAGCCCGCCACTGTCAGGGTCCCGTGATCCAGGGACAACTTCCCCAGGAGAACGCACGGCGGGCCTCAGGCTGGTGCAACGTCACGCTGGCCTCTGCTGCCACAGGCTCGCCCCACATCCGTACCCTTCCCTCCCCCCAACCTGAGTGATCCAGAGCCGCCAAATCAGCTGCTCCTTTAACCCCGTCCTGTCTGAGTGAAGAACAGACGCCCTCAGGCGACCTACAAGCACAGGAGGGGTCAAATCCAAAGCTGAACCCCGGGAGCTGTGCGAACAATGAAGGGAAAGGGAAATTTCTCCCAGCAGCCTCAGAAGCAGTGGATTAAAGCTCCACAATCAACTTGATGTGCCCAGCATCTGTGGAATACCTGAATAGACAACAAAACATCCCAAATTGAGGAGGTGGACTTTGTGAGCAAGATATATTAGTTTTTCCCCTTTTCCTCTTTTTGTGAGTGTGTATGTGTATGCTTCTGTGTGTGATTTTGTCTGTACAGCTTTGCTTTCACCATTTGTCCTAGGGTTCTGGCTGTCTGTTTTTTGTTGTTTTTTTAGTTTTTCAAATATTTTTTGTAATAATTATACTTTATTTTTTATTTTAATAACTTTATTTGATTTCATCTTACTTTATTTTATTTTATCCTCTTTCTTTCTTTCTTTTTATTTTTTCTCCCTTTTATTCTGAGCCGTGTGGATGAAAGGCTCTTGGTGCTCCAGCCAGGAGTCAGTGCTGGGCCTCTGAGGTGGGAGAGCCAACTTCAGGACACTGGTCCACAAGAGACCTCCCAGCTCCACATAATATCAAATGGTGAAAATCTCCCAGAGATCTACTTCTCAACACCAAGACCCAGCTTCACTCAACGACCAGCAAGCTACAGTGCTGGACACCCTATGCCAAACAACTAGCAAGACAGGAACACAGCCCCATCCATTAGCAGAGAGGCTGCCTAAAATCATAATAAGGCCACAGACACCCCAAAACACACCACCAGACGTGGACCTGCCCACCAGAAAGACAAGATCCAGCCTCATCCACCAGAACACTGGCACTAGTCCCCTCCACCAGGAAGCCTACACAACCCACTGAACCAACCTCAGCCACTGGAGACAGACACCAAAAACAACAGGAACTACGAACCTGCAGCCTGCGAAAAGGAGACCCCAAACACAGTAAGATAAGCAAAATGAGAAGACAGAAAAGAACACAGCAGATGAAGGAGCAAGGTAAAAACCCACCAGACCTAACAAATGAAGAGGAAATAGGCAGTCTACCAGAAAAATAATCCAGAATAGTGATAGTAAAGATGATCTAAAATCTTGGAAATAGAATAGAGAAAATGCAAGAAACATTTCACAAGGACCTAGGAGAACTAAAGAGGAAACAAGCAATGATGAACAACACAATAAATGAAATTAAAAATACTCTAGATGGGATCAATAGCAGAATAACAGAGGCAGAAGAACGGATAAGTGACCTGGAAGATAAAAGAGTGGAAATAACTACTGCAGAGCAGAATAAAGAAAAAAGAATGAAAAGAACTGAGGACAGTCTCAGACACCTCTGAGATGATATTAAACGCCCCAAAATTCGAATTATAGGGGTCTCAGAAGAAGAGAAAAAGAAAGGGACTGAGAAAATATTTGAAGAGATTATAGTTGAAAACTTCCCTAATATAGGAAAGGAAATAGTTAATCAAGTCCAGGAAGCACAGAGAGTCCCATACAGGATAAATCCAAGGAGAAACATGCCAAGACACATATTAATCAAACTATCAAAAATTAAATACAAAGAAAACCTATTAAAAGCAGCAAGGGAAAAACAACAAATAACACACAAGGGAATCCCCATAAGGTTAACAGCTGATCTTTCAGCAGAAACTCTGCAAGCCAGAAGGGAGTAGCAGGACATATTTCAAGTGATGAAGGAGAAAAACCTACAACTAAGATTACTCTACACATCAAGGGTCTCATTCAGATTTGATGGAGAAATTAAAATCCTTACAGACAAGCAAAAGCTGAGAGAGTTCAGCACCACCAAACCAGCTTTACAACAAATGCTAAAGGAACTTCTCTAGGCAAGAAACGCAAGAGAAAGAAAACACCTACAATAACAAACCCAAAACAATTAAGAAAATGGTAATAGGAACATGCATATCGATAATTACCTTAAGTGTAAGTGGATTCAATGCTCCCACCAAAAGACACAGACTGGCTGAATGGATATAAAAACCAGACCCGTATATATGCTGTCTACAAGAGACCCATTTCAGACCTAGGGACACATACAGAGTGAAAGTGAGGGGATGGAAAAAGATATTCCATGCAAATGGAAATCAAAAGAAAGCTGGAGTAGCAATTCTCATACCAGACAAAATAGACTTTAAAATAAAGATTATTACAAGAGACAAAGAAGGACACTACATAATGAACAAGGGATCGATCCAAGAAGAAGATATAACAATTGTAAATATTTATGAACCTAACATAGGAGCACCTCAATACATAAGGCAAATACTAACAGCCATAAAAGGGGAAATTGACAGTAACACAATCATAGTAGGGGACTTTAACACCCCACTTTCACCAATGGACAGATCATCCAATATGAAAATAAATAAGGAAACACAGGCTTTAAATGATACATTAAACAAGATGGACTTAACTGATATTTATAGGACATTCCATCCAAAAACAACAGAATACACTTTCTTCTCAAGTGCTCATGGAACATTCTCCAGGGTAGATCATATCTTGGGTCACAAATCAAGCCTTGGGACACTTAAGAAAATTGAAATTGTATGAAATATCTTTTCCGACCATGCTATGCAACTAGATATCAATTACAGGAAAAAATCTGTAAAATATACAAACACATTGGGGCAAAACAATACACTACTACATAACCAAGATATCACTGAAGAAATCCAAGGGGAAATCAAAAAATGCCTAGAAACAAATGATAATGAAACACGATGACCTAAAACCTATGGGATGCAGCAAAAGCAGTTCTAAGAGGGACGTTTATAGCAAGACAATCCTACCTCAAGAAACAAGACACATCTCCAATAAACAACCTAACCTTACACCTAAAGCAGTCAGGGAAAGAAGAAGAAAAAAACCCCAAAGTTGGCAGAAGGAAAGAAATCATAAATATCAGATCAGAAATAAATGAAGAAGAAATGAAGAAAACAATAGCAAAGATCAACAAAACTAAAAGCTGGTTCTTTGACAAGATAAACAAAATTGATAAACCTTATCCAGACTTATCAAGAAAAAAAGGGAGAAGACTCAAATCAACAGAATTAGAAATTAAAGAGAAGAAGTAACAACTGAAACTGCAGAAATACAAAGGATCATGTGAGATTACTACAAGCAACTATATGCTAATAAAATACACAACAACGAAGAAATGGACATATTCTTAAAAAAGCACAAACTTCTGAGACTGAACCAGGAAGAAATAGAAAGTATAAACAGACCAATCACAAGCAGTGAAATTGAGACTGTGATTAAAAATCTTCCAACAAACAAAAAAGCCCAAGACCAGATGGCTTCACAGGCGAATTCTATCAAACATTTAGAGAAAAGCTAACACCTATCCTTCTCAAACTCTTCCAAAATATAGCAGAAGGAGGAACATTCCCCAACTCATTCTATGAGGCTACCATCACCCTGATACCAAAACCAGACAAAGATGTCACAAAGAAAGAAAACTACAGGCCAATATCCCTGATGAACATAGATGCAAAATCCTCAACAAAATACTACCAAACAGAATCCAACAGCACATTAAAAGGATCATACACCATGATTAAGTGGGGTTTATCTCAGGGATGCAAAAGTTCTTCAATACATGCAAATCAATCAGTGTGTTAAGCCATATTAACAAATTGAAGGAGAAAAACCATATGATCATCTCAATAGATGCAGAAAAACTTCTGACAAAATTCAACACCCATTTATGATAAAAAAAAAAAACCCAGAAGTAGGCATAGAGGGAGCTCACCTCAACATAAAAAGGCCATATATGACAAACCCACTTCCAACATCGTTTTCCATGGTGAAAAACTGAAAACATTTCCTCTAAGATCAGGAACAAGACCAGGCTGTCCACTCTCACCACTATTAAACATAGTTTTGGAAGTTTTAGCCACAGCAATCAGAGAAGAAAAAGAAATAAAAGGAATCCAAATAGGAAAAGAAGTAAAGCTGTCACTGTTTGCAGATGCCATGATACTATACACAGAGAATCCTAAAGATGTTACCAGGAAACGACTAGAGCTAATCAATGAATTTGGTAAAGTTGCAGGATACAAAATTAATGCACAGAAATCTCTTGTATTCCTATACACTAATGATGAAAAATCTGAAAGGGAATTAAGGAAACACTCCCGTTTACCATTGCAACAAAAAGAATAAAATACCTAGGAATAAACCTACCTAAGGAGACAAAAGACCTGTATGCAGTAAACCATAAGACACTGATGAAAGAAATTAAAGATGATACAAATAGATGGAGGGATATACCATGTTCTTGGATTGGAAGAATCAATATGTGAAAATGACTATACTACCCAATGCAATCTACAGATTCAATGCAATCCCCATCAAACTACCACTGGCATTTTTCACAGAACTAGAACCAAAAATTTCACAATTTGTATGGAAACACAAAAGACCTCGAATAGCCAAAGCAATCTTGAGAATGAAAAATGGAGCTGGAGGAATCAGGCTCCGGGACTTCAGACTATACTACAAAGCTACAGTAATCAAGACAGTATGGTACTGGCACAAAAAACAGAAATATAGATCAATGGAACAGGATAGAAAGCCTAGACATAAACCCATGCACTTATGGTCACCTTATCTTTGATAAAGGGGGCAAGAATATACAATGGAGAAAAGACAGCCTCTTCAATAAGTGGCACTGAGAAAACTGGACAGGTACATGTAAAAGAATGAAATTAGAACACTCTCTAACACTATACAGAAAAATAAACTCAAAATGGATTAAACACTTAAATGTAAGGCCAGACACTATAAAACTCTTAGTGGAAAACATAGGCAGAGTACTCTATGACATAAATCACAGCAAGATCCTTTTTGACCCACCTCCTAGAGAAATGGAAATAAAAACAAAAATAAATAAATGGTACCTAATGAAACTACAATAATCTATAAAAATATAAAATAACTATGTTGTACACCTGAAACTAAGACAACATTGTAAATCAATTCTACTTCAATAAAAATGAAATAAAATGTTTCATAAACATTTTAAAGTGTTTTATTATGAAATATCTTGAATAGAAAAATACAGAGAATACTATAACAATACTTGTATAACCACCACTCAGATTTAACACAAAAACAGATTTAATTATATTAAAATAAAGAGATACACTGTGAGTGAACTATATAACACAGTAGATGCAAATGCTTAATTGGTGTAAATGGCAAAAAGATACTAGATTCAAGAGAAGTGGGTCATTACTTCTGAGTAGTGGTATAAAAAAATCTGAACCAAGGAGGTAATATTTGACCTGAACCTTGAAAGATGGGTACAATTACTGCTGAAGAATAGAGTGAGAAGGAAGAAGAACAATAAACCCTGGGGAAATGTGTAAAGGAGTAGAAGTATATGCCAAAGATGCTGAGAACGGAGGACAGTCCAGTATGGACACAACCAAAAAAGTCAAGCTTTGGGAAGAGGAATTTCACATAGGGAGAAGGGACTGGAATATTAGAGTCAACTAAGTTCATGAACAATCTTCATGCTTTGATAAGGAGCATAACTGAATGAGTGGATGAATTAATTTACTGATCTATAGTCAATAATACAACACTATGTA
Source organism: Balaenoptera ricei (assembly GCF_028023285.1). Lineage (NCBI taxonomy): Eukaryota > Metazoa > Chordata > Mammalia > Artiodactyla > Balaenopteridae > Balaenoptera > Balaenoptera ricei. Next base: position 51,673,551 of record NC_082639.1, read on the forward strand.
TACAACACTATACTATGAAGTATTTTAATACTTCATTAAAACTTTTTTTAGGGAGATCACTCTAGTGGCATTAAGGGGAAAAACTAAACCAGCAAAACTGAAGTATAAAGGTGCTCACTATACTCTGGGTAATAGATGATAACAGACTGAAGTAAAGCAATAGCAACATGAGTAGAGAGGTGAGAGGAGAAAAAAAGACAACTGGTTGGGGGGGCGGGTAAAATCAGTTAATAGCTTCAAGAGATTCCCCCACATTTGTGTCAGGGTATTTAATTATAAGTAACAAGTATTGCCAATTAAACTAAATTTTCTCTTTGCCCACCATGTATTGACATGTATATAAGCATGCTTTTCATTAATTTTCAAATGGAGATCTGCCCTGTGTCCAACTGCCCAAAGAAAAGATTATTAAAAATGTTGTGAGGTGATATACTATTTCTATTATTTACTGCTGTTTAAAAACCACCCCCAGTTCTTAATTGCCTAAAACTACAACCCATTTTATTATATATCACAACTCTGTGGGTGGACTGGACTCAGTTCAGCTTTGCAGTTCTACTTCACGTGATGTTAGTTGGAGCCAAAGTAATCTGGGCTGTAACTGGGCTGAAAAATCCAAGATGGGTCACTCGTGTCTGGTCTTGATGCTGGCTGTCAGCTGAGAGCTCAGCTGGGAGTTTTGACAGCAGTGCCTCCATTCTCTTCTACATGGTCTTTCTATGTTGTTTGGACTTATAAGAGCAAGCAAGTAGAAGATGTTCATCCTCTTAAGGCCTGAGCTACAAAGTCCTTAGATGTCACTTCTGATTGCTTCACTTTGTCAAAACCAGTCTCAAGGACAGTCCAATTTCAAAGAGAATATCAATGAGCCCCACCTCTTGATACAAGGAGCAGAATGCACATATGAGGAGGCGAAGACTGTTTGAGGCCATCTTTGGGAACAACTTAACTCCAATGTGTTCTCAAATGATTCAAATTAAGGAAACTGACTTGAAAATGTTCTATCTTTCCAATGATTAGGAATCTAAAATCAATATCATAAGGTAATTGGGGAGGGGCTGAAAGGAGTTGCTGCTGCAGGTGGCCTGGTTTTAGGAAGATCAGGTGTTGCACAAAATTGCATTCTTTCATATTAAGGTAAACATAAAAATGTGCTTCTGTGATCCTTCAGCTTCTCTGAAAACTGATTGGCTTGTGCTGAAGCTCAGAAGAAAATTTCTCAGTGGAACTTTTCCCAGGCCACCATATGTGAGGAAGCTCAAACAGTCTGTCACTATCAAGGTGCAAGTGGAAAGGAACTGTGGCCTCCAGCCCTCAGCATTGGCTGAACCCCCAGCTGATAGCCAGCCATATGAATGTGCCAGCTGTAAGTGAGCCATCTTGAAAATGCATCCTTCAGTCCCAGGCAAGTCACCTCAGCTGCCACTCAATGGTACAAAGATGAACCATCCTTGCTGATCACTACCTACAATGCAGGGTGCAGACACCAGAAGCAAGAGGAACTATGATCCTGCAGCCTGAGGAAAGGAGGTCACAAACACAGCAAATTAGACAAAATGAGATGACACAAAAATATGTTGCAGACGAATGAGCAAGATAAAAACCTACAAGAACAATTAAATGAAGAGGAGATACCCAATCTACCTGAAAAAGAATTTAGAGTAATGATGGTAAAGATGATGCAAGATCTCAGAAAAAGAATGGAAGCACAGATACAGAAGACAGAAGAAACATTTAACAAAGAACTAGAAGAAGTAAAGAACAAATAAACAGAGATGAACAATACAGTAACTGAAAAGAAAAATACACTAGAAGGAATTACTGCAGAATAACTGAGGCAGAAGAATGGATAAGTGAGCTGGAAGATGGAATGGTGGAAATCACTGCCATGGAACAGAAAAAAGATTTTAAAAATGAAAGGAAATGAAGACAGTCTCAGAGACCTCTAGGACAACAGTAAACACAGCAATTGTTGAATTATAGTGGTCTGAGAAGAAGAGAAAGAGAAAGTTCCTGAGAAAATATTTGAAGAGATTATAGTTGAAAACTTCCCTACTTGGGAAAGGAAATAGTCACACAAGTCTAGGAAGCATAGAGAGTCCCATACAGGATAAACCCAAGGAGGAACATGTTGAGACACATATAAATCAAACTAACAAAAATTAAATAGAGAAAATATATTAAAAGGAACAAGAGAAAAGCAACAAATAACTTATGAGGGAATACCCATAAGCAGCTGGTTTTTCAGCAGAAACTCTGCAAGCCAGAAGGGAGTGGCAGGATATAATTAAAATGTTAAAAGGGGAAAACCTACAACCAAGAATACTTTACCAAGCAAGGCTCTCATTCAGATTCGATGGAGAAATCAAAAGCTTTACAGACAAGCAAAAGCTAAGAGAATTCAGCACCACCAAACCAGCTTTACAACAAATGCTAAAGGAACTTCTCTAGGCAAGGGAAATGGGAAATGCAAACCAGAAAACAACAATAGATACACACACACAAAAAAAAGAAAAAGCAACCCAAACCCAACACTAAAGATGGTTATCAAAACAGAAAAGAAGAAAAAGAGGAAGGGAGGGAAAAAACCCTACAAAAACAAACCCAAAACAATTAAGAAAATTGCAATGGGAACATACATATCGAAAATTACCTTAAATGTAAATGGATTAAATGCTCCAACCAAAAGACACAGGCTGGCTGAATGGTTACAAAAATAAGACCCATATGCATGCTGTCTACAAGAGACCCACTTCAGACACAGGGAACAAACAGACTAAAAGTGAGGGGATGGAAAAAGATATTCCATGTAAATGGAAATCAAAAGAAAGCTGGAGTAGCAATCCTCATATCACACAAAATAGACTTTAAAATAAGGACTGTTACAGGAGACAAGGAAGGACTGTACATAATGATCAAGGGATCAATCCAGGAACAAGATATAACAATTGTAAATATATATGCACCCAACATAGGAGCACCTCAATATACAAGGCAAATGCTAACAGCCATAAAAGGGGAAATCAGCAGTAACACAATAATAGTGGGGGTTTTTAACACCCCACTTACACCAATGGACAGATCATACAGACAGAAAATTAATAAGAAACACAAGCCTTAAATGACACATTAGACAAGATAAACTTAATTGATATTTATAGGACATTCCATCCAAAAGCAGCAGAATACACTTTCTTCTCAAGTGCACATAGAACTTTCTCCAGGACAGATCACATTTTGGGTCACAAACCAAGCCTCGGTAAATTTAAGAAAATTGAAATCAAATCAAGCATCTTTTCCAACTACAGTGCTATGAGATTAGAAATCAATCATAGGGGAAAAAATGTTAAAAACACAAACACATGGAGGCTAAACAATACGTTACTAAATAACCAGTGGATCGTTAAAGAAATCAAGGAAGAACTCAAAAAATACCTCGAGGCAAATGACAACAAAAACACGACAATCCAAAACCTATGAGTTGCAGCAAAAGCAGTTCTAAGAGTTAAATTTATAGCAATATAACCTAACCTCAAGAAAGAAGAAAAATCTCAACTAGACAACCTAACCTTACAACTAAAGCAACTAGAGAAAGAAGAAGAAACACAACCCAAAGTGAGTAGAAGGAAAGCAATCATATAAAGATCAGAGCAGAAATATATGAAATACAGACAAAGAAAACAAGAGCAAAGATCAATGAAAGTAAAAGCTGGTTCTTTGAGAAGATAAACAAAATTGATAAACCTTTAGCCAGACTCATCAAGAAAAAAAGGGAGAGGGCTCAAATCAATAAAATTAGAAATGAAAAAGGAGAAGTTACAATGGACACCACAGAAATATAAACAATAAGAGATTACTACAAGCAACTATACACCAATGAAATGGACAACCTGGAAGAAATGGACAAATGCTTAGGAAGGTACAACCTTCCAAGACTGAACCAGGAAGAAATTGAAAATATGAACAGACCAATCACAAGTACTGAAATTGAAACTGTGATTAAAAATCTTCCAACAAACAGAAGTCCAGGACCGGATGGCTTCACAGGTGAATTCTATCAAACATTTAGAGAAGAGTTAACACCTACCCTTCTGAAACTTTTCCAAAAATTGCAGAGAAAGGAACACTCCCAATCTCATTCTATGAGGCCACCATCACCCTAATACCAAAATCAGACAAAGATATCACAAAAAAAGAAAATTACAGGCCAGTATCACTGATGAACACAGATGCAAAAGTCCTCAACAAAATACTAGCAAACAGAATCCAACAACACATTAAAAAGATCATACACCATGATCAAGTGAGATTTATACTGGGAATGCAAGGAGTTTTCAATATCTGCAAATCAGTGTGATACACCACATTAAAAAATTGAAGAATAAAAACCATATGATCATCTCAATAGATGCAGAAAAAGCTTTCGAAAAAATTCAACACCGTTTATGATAAACACTCTCCAGAATGTGGGCATAGAGGGGACATACCTCAACATACTAAAGACCATATAATGACAAACCCACAGCAAACATCATTCTCAATGGTGAAAAACTGAAAGCACTTCCTCTAATATCAGGAACAAGACAAGGATGTCCACTTTCACCACTTTTATTCAACATAGTTTTGGAAATCCTAGCCACAGCTATCAGAGGAGAAAACGAAATAAAAGGAATCCAAATTGGAAAAGAAGAAGGAAAACTGTCATTGTTTGCAAATGACATGATAGCATATATAGAAAATCCTAAATATGTTACCAGAAAACTAGAGCTCATCCATGAATTTGGTTCACAAAATTAATACACAGAAATCTTGTGCATTCCTACACACTAGCAATGAAAGAAGACAAAGAGAGATTAAAGAAACAATCCCATTCACCACTGCATCAAAAAGAATAAAATACCTAGGAATAAACCTACCTAAGGAGACAAAAGACCTGTTGCTGTAAACCATAAGACACTGATGAAAGAAATAAAAGATGACACAAACAGATGCAGACATATACCATGTTCTTGAATTGGAAGAATCAATATTGTAAAAATGACTATACAACCTAAAGCAGTCTACAGATTCAATGCAATCCCTATCAAATTACCAATAGCATTTTTCACAGAACTAGAACCAAAAAAATTACAATTTGTATGGAAACTCAAAAGACCCCAAATAGCCAAAGCAATCTTGAGAAAGAAAAACGGAGCTGGAGGAATCAGGCTCCCTAACTTCAGACTATACTACAAAGCTACAGTCAACAAAACAGTATGGTACTGGCACAAAAATAGAAATATAGATCAATGGAACAGGATAGAAAGTCCAGAGATAAACCCACACACCTATGTTCAATAATCTATGACAAAGGAGGCAAGAATATACAATGGAGAAAACACAGTCTCTGTAAAAGTTGGTGATGGGAAAACTGGACAACTACAAGTAAAAGAATGAAATTAGAACACTCCCTAGCACCATACAGAAAAATAAACTCAAAATGGATTAAAGACCTAAATGTAAGGCCAGATACTATAAAACTTTTAGAGGAAAACATAGGGAGAACATTCTCTGACATAAATAGCAGCAAGATCTTTTTCAATCCACCTCCTAGAATAATGAAAATAAAAATGATAATAAACAAATGGTACCTAATTAAACTTAAAAGCTTTTGTACAGCAAAGGAAACCATAAACAAAAAGACAACCCTCAGAATGGTAGAAAATATTTGCCAGCGAAGCAACCAACAAGGGATTAATTTCTAAAATGTACAAACAACTCATGCAGCTCAATATCAAAAACCAAAACACAATCAGAAAATGGGCAAAAGATCTAAATAGACATTTCCCCAAAGAATAGGTACAGATGGCTAAAACCACATGAAAATGTGCTTAGCATCACTAATTATTAGAGAAATGCAAGTCAAAATTACAATCAGGTATCACCTCACACTGGTCAGAATGGCCATCATCAAAAAATCTGTAAACAATAAATGCTGGAGAGGGTGTGGAGAAAAGGGAACCCTCCTACACTGTTTGTGAGAATGTAAGTTGGTACAGCCACTATGGAGGCAAACCATAATTTGAAAAGATACATGTACCCACCATGTTCACTGAAGCACGATTTACAATAGCCAGGACATGGAAGCAACCTAAATGTCCATTGACAGTGAAATGGATAAAGAAGTTGTGGTACATATATACAATGGAATATAACACAGCCATAAAAAAAAACAAAATAATGCCATTTTCAGCAACATGGATGGACCTAGAAATTGTCAGACTGAGTGAAGTAAGTAAGTCAGACGGAGAAAGACAAATATCATATGATATCACTTATATGTGGAATCTAACAAAAAGGGTACAAATGAACTCTACAAAACAGAAATAGAGTTACAGATGTAGAAAACAAACTTATGGTTACCAGCATGTAAGTGCAGGGAGGGACAAATTGGGAGATTAGGATAAACATATACACACTACTATATATAAAATAAATAACTAATAAGGACCTACTGTATAGCACAGGGAACTCTACTCAATACTCTAATGGCCTATATGGGAAACGAATCTTAAAAAGAGTTGATTATATGTATGTGTATAACTGATTCACTTTGCTGTGTACCTGAAACTAATGCAACACTGTAAATCAACTATACTCCAATAAAAATTTAAAGAAATAAGGTAATTAGTAGCTAGTCTGCCTACATTCTTGGGCATTCTCCTCTAATCCCATAATTTTCACTATTTCCTATGCCCTGATGGTTTCTGAAATGATATCCATCCTGAACTCTAGAATCCTATAGATAATGGCTCTTTAAATTGGATCTTCCACAGACAGATCAAACTTCAATATGCCTAAATGCAAATTACCCCCTCATCTCCCACTCTGAACCACTTCACCTGCCAAAGGAGCCCACTGTGTTTTCCCCTGAGGTTTTGTGCTTCTTTGCATGACATTCTTGTCCATGCTTCTGCTTCAGTTGGGCTTCTCAAATGTTAATATGCAAAAGCATCACTTGGGTATCTAGTTAAAATGCAAATTCTGGTTCAGTAGGTCTGAAGTGAGGCCTAAGAATCTGCATCAGTTTCCCGATGATGCCAATACGTCTGGTCCATGAAGCATAAGTTCTAAGTCACAGAACTTGTATTTGTATGACACTGTATTATTTCCCTTTTCCTGCAAAAACAATTATTCACCAAATCTTCTCAATTATTCTAAATACTTGTCAATAAATACTCAAATCTATTCCCTCCTCTTCTTTTCTCTCCTTTTTCTAGTCTGGATAATTGCAGTGAGTTTCTCACTTACCTATTTGGTCTTATCTAACACTAATGTATCTTACAGTGTGTTGTGAAAGTATCTTTTTAACATGAAAATACAATCGTGTTACTTCTCCTCGCTTAACACTTTCCAGTGCCTCCTACAGGATGAAGGATAAACTCATTGGAATACACTGCCCTACTTATATGTCCCACAATGCCTACAACTCTCCCCTTTTAACATTACCTTTCCCCCACCCCTCTCATGCACATAGTCTATGCTCCAGAACACAGAGTGATCTTCTTAATATCTTGGCTTCTGTACATGCTGTTTTCCTGACTCCAATGCAACTTATCCTTTAAATATCAATTAAAATATTACCTACCTCCTGATGCCTTCTCTAACCCCCAAGGTGAATGTAGGAACCCCTTCTTCTAAGTGTTCACTACACTTTCTATGTACCATCATCAAATCAATCTTTCTTTGTATTATAATTATTTGTTTTCATGTTTCTGTTTCCATTAAACTATATAACCTTTGAGACCAAAGACCATTACATCCTAGTGCCTATCCCCAGCTTAGAAAATGGCTATGATTGTACACGTTGAGAAAAATAAATAAGTGGATAAATTATCTCAATCAGTATTTGACATTATTTGTAAAATTGGATTTTAGCCCAAAACAAGAAAGAATTTTATTGCAACTAAACCTCTTGTGTACGTACTTTATGCAGTAGTGAACTCCGACCACCTGAGAGAAAAATAGGCAGTGGTAATATAAAAGGAGCTTCCATTTTAAGTGTGTATATTAACCATGTAATATTTCAAGTCTCTTACAATTATGAGACTCTATGATATAAGATGACTTTGAAAAGGATATTAATTTTTGAAAGATTTCCAGACCATATAATAAATACTCCTAAACTATATAGGAATTCCTAATTTGCAGAACATAGAAGAAAGTAGTCTGTCGTCTACATTTTCAATTATGTGTCACTTAAGTTTCCCTGAAATGAATCATGATCATCAGTATTTCCTCAACACATCTTCCACTACAACCAAAAGTTTTCCAGCTCAACAGAAAGACCCAGATTACTATAGCTTCAAGAGGCAGGGTAGTATTATAGACAACCTGATTTTGACTTTTTTTCAATGTTATTTCTAACCTCTGTAAAATCTTTGCACTTCAAGTCAGGAAAGGAATTGTTGCCAGAAGAAAATTAGAATTTATTCATAGTCTCAAAGAACAGAAGACACACTTTTCTTTTGGAGACATTGCATTAAAACTGTAATGGTCACTTTTTGGCCCATCTTACAGGAAAAACTGCTAATATTCTTCCAATTTGATATTTGAATAATATTCTCTCACCAGTCATAAGGTTCAAGAATATCATGACTAACTGAGCTCTACAAATTCATTTATTCAATTAATCAAAAATTATTAAGTATTTAGAAGTGCTACATATCATTTAATGTTACGTGCATATACAAACAAGACAATTGCTACCCCAAAGAAAGATCAAAGTCAATTTTTTAAATGGCAATACAGGAACAACAAAAGTTTCCTGATATTAGTTAATTAAGTGACTAAATCAATGAAAAGCTATTTCACCAAATTAACTTTTTTTTTTTTTTTTTTTACTTTTGCACTTACTTTTCTTCTGCCATATTTAGGTGACTGGAGATTGGATGTGCTTTCCCTTTAGTGTGTGTGATATTTTAACCTCTATCATGGTGGACATATGCCCTATCCACTTTTTTTGTCTTTGCCTTATGCTGTGCCCCACCTCTGGGCCAGCCATAGAGGTTGTCTGACACATACAGAGTCTAGGTGAGTTCACCACAGCCAGATTTTCTCCAGGGCCAGTGCTAGAACAGGAACATGGGCAGAACAGTTATGACAAAGGTAAATCAAACATACTGAGAACAAGTCTTTAAGGAGTTGGTGAGATAATCTCTGGTGCACTGACTCTTGGAAATGGAATCTCGGGAAGTCAACATTAGACTCACTATCAAAGATCTCATAATCTAGTCAGAGGACAAAGGAGTAAACTGATGATCACAGTAGAAGCCAAGTCCTCCAAGTGTGACTCCTGGACTGACAACATCAGCATCACTTGGACGCTGTTTAGAATGCAGATTCTCAAGGCCCACCTTGATCTAATGAATCAGAATCTCAGACTGGGACCCAACAATCTGGGTTTAATGAGCCCTCCAGGTGATTCTGCTGAAGGCACGAGTTTGAGAACAGTGGTGAGTGTGAGAAGTGTTCTGGTAGAGGGACATTTCCCAGAATGGTATGAAGCACAGAAAGGGCTAATTAGACCAGCTGGGAGAACGTAAGACAGGCTTCCCCAATGAGTTAGCACCTGACCCTTTTTAATCACTTAATTCAGCTGCTTCTATTTTCTTAAATTCTGCTAGGGCTGATAACAATAATAATACCTAATTTGAATTTCTTCATATCTCCCTTCTCTCAACGACTTTCCAGTGACTGTTGAAAATAATGAGAAACACAGGAAATGGGGATTTTGAGAGAAAATGGAGATGATATAGATAGTAAAGAAATAACCAATTTTTCTTTAATGCTGTACAGTGGGTTTTAGGACTAATTAACCTAGAATTAAGGTTATCAAATTTAGCAAAACTATAATATGTCCAGTTAAATTTGAAGGTCAGAAAAAATGATAAATTTTTTAGCATAAGGATGCCCCATGAAATATATGGAATTTACTTGTACTAAAAAAAATATTCATTTATTACTTGAAATTCAGTGCAACTGTGTGTCCTGTATTTTATCTGGTAACCCTATCCTGAGTTCAAGTCACAGACTACCATGCATTCACTTCTTACCTTAAATTGGGATTAACAACAATACCAGCAGATATTTGTTGGGCAGTTACTATTCACTAGACATGATTCAAAGCATGTGGAAGCATTCCTACTAAATCCTCACTATATCATTATTATTCTCCTTATACACATAGGAAACTGAGGCTTAGCAATTGGGTCAAAGCTAGTAGAAGGTAGAGTCACAATTTTAATCCATACTTAGCCTGATTCCAGAAGTTTTAATGACTACCTTCTATTGTTTATCCTATAGTGAAATTTTCTTAGTCCTTGTGAAACTTAGTTTCATTTCTTTGGGTTATTGTGAAGACTAATTGAGATTATATATGGTACCTAACCCACTTTGTGGCCACACATAGAAACACTTATTAATAGTAATATATTCAAAATCAAGAAAACTGACCCCCAAATATACTTGGCTTCAGAACAATACTTCTACTCTACTGTAACCACAAGTTAACAAGTGAGTCTTGAGAAAGAGGGACTCTGGTTTGTCTGGAACAGTATGGACTTATGTTTTGGCCTGAGGTCATTTAGAACAGAGTCAAAGTTAAATAATGTATATCCTGGCCAGGAGTTACTGATCTCTGTGCATGCTGACAGGAGGGGTATCCCTCCACAGAATGCCACAGTCAGTGGAGGAAAAATGGCACCACAGAGTTTCACCTTGAGCCCTAGATTACTAGGAGACCACAAGGGCCACAGCTTTCTAAATGGATAAGGTGAGAACTACAGTGACCATATGGATAAGGAGTGGAATGAACAAAAAGCCTAGAGCAAGAATGAGAGGAGACAGTAGGTGTGATTGTCAAAAGCATTAATCTTGGTGTGCCCTACTTCACTGGTTTTGCTGAGGATTAGACGTATGGTACTGGCACAAAAACAGAAATATACATCAATGGAACAGGATAGAAAGCCCAGAGATAAACCCACGCACATATGGTTACCTTATTTTTGATAAAGGAGGAAAGGATATACAATGGAGAAAAGACAGCCTCTTCAATAAGTGGCGCTGGGAAAACTGGACAGCTACATGTAAAAGAATGAAATTAGAACACTCCTTAACACCATACACAAAAATAAACTCAAAATGGATTAAAGACTTAAACGTAAGGCTAGACACTATAAAACTCTTAGAGGGAAACATAGGCAGAACACTCTATGACATAAATCACAGCAAGATCCTTTTGACCCACATTCTAGAGAAAGGGAAATAAAAACAAAAGCAAACAAATGCGACCTAATGAAAATTAAAAGCTTTTGCACAGCAAAGGAACTCATGCACAGGATGAAAAGACAACACTCAGAATGGGAGAAAATATTTGCAAATGAAGCAACTGACAAAGGATTAATGTCCAAAATATACAAGCAGCTCATGCAGCTCAATAACAAAAAAACAAACAACCCAATCCAAAAATGGGCAGAAAACTTAAACAGACATTTCTCCAAAGAAGATATACAGATTGCCAACAAACACATGAAAGGATGCTCAACATCACTAATCATTAGAGAAATGCAAATCAAAACTACAATGAGGTATCAGCTCACACTGGTCAGAATGGCCATCATCAAAAAATCTACAAACAATAAATGCTAGAGAGGATGTGGAGAAAAGGGAACCCTCTTGCACTGTTGGTGGGAATGTAAATTGATACAGCCACTGTGGAGAACAGTATGGAGGTTCCTTAAAAAACTAAAAATAGAACTACCATATGACCTAGTAATCCCACTACTGGACATATACCCTGAGAAAACCATAATTCAAAAAGTCATGTACCACGATGTTCATTGCAGCACTATTTACAATAGCCAGGACATGGAAGCAACCTAAGTGTCCATCGACAGATGAATGGATAAAGAAGATGTGGCACATATATACAATGGAATATTACTCAGCCATAAAAAGAAACAAAATTGAGTTATTTGTAGTGAGGTGGATGGACCTAGAGTCTGTCATACAGAGTGAAGTAAGTCAGAAAGAGAAAAATAAATACCGTATGCTAACACATATATATGGAATCTAAAAAAAAAAAAATGGTTCTGATGAACCTAGGAGCAGGACAGGAATTAAGACACAGGCATAGAGCATGGACTTGAGGACACTGGGAGGGGGAAGGGTAAGCTGGGATGAAGTGAGAGAGTAGCATGGACATATATACACTACCAAATGTAAAATAGATAGCTAGTGAGAAGCAGCCGCATAGCACAGGGAGATCAGCTAGGTGCTTTGAGACCACCTAGAGGGGTGAGATAGGGAGGGTGGGAGGGAGACGCAAGAGGGAGGGAATATGGGGATATATGTATACATATAGCTGATTCACTTTGTTATACAGCAGAAACTAACACACCATTGTAAAGCAATTATACTCCAATAAAGATGATAAAAAAAAAAAAAGTGACATATGTGCTAGGGAAGTGATACATGCTCAATAGAGGATATGCATTTTAATTATTATCAATATTATTATTATGAAATAAACAGGTAATCCTTTCTGCAAAAGGATTCTTTTTTTTTTTTAATTTTTATTTTATTTATTTATTTATTTATTATTTATGGCTGTGTTGGGTCTTCGTTTCTGTGCGAGGGCTTTCTCTAGTTGCGGCAAGTGGGGGCCACCCTTCATCGCGGTGCGCGGACCTCTCATTATCGCGGCCTCTCTTGTTGTGGAGCACAGGCTCCAGACGCGCATGCTCAGTAATTGTGGCTCACGGGCCTAGTTGCTCCACGGCATGTGGGATCTTCCCAGACCAGGGCTCGAACCCGTGTCCTCTGCATTAGCAGGCAGATTCTCAACCACTGCGCCACCAGGGAAGCCCATCTGTTCTATCTTTGAAACTCCACATGAATTTAGAATTATTTTAAAATAAAAAGTGAAAGAAAAAATAGACTTGGAAAAAGAAGATATAAAAGTAGGAAACAGGCCTAATGGTGACAAACTGGAAAAACTAACTCTCTACATGTATATTTATTAAGCTATAACATGGAGATAGCATCTAGTATTGAGTAACAGTTAAATGAGATTAAATGTAATGGCTTGTTTATGCAGAGGCAATATGGCGAAATTAATACCATGTCCTCTAAAGTCAGACTGTCTCACTCAAATCCCAGGTCATGCAATGTCTGTTTGTGTCCTTGGCCCAGGAATTTAATCTTGCCTCAGTATCTGAATCTGGAAATTGGGATAATGATAATAACATCACTTATAAGACAGCGTGTTTAAATGAGTTAATATATGTAAGGTACTTAGAACAATGCCTGGTACTTAGCAATTATGCATGGCTGTCAGCCATATTATGAAGAAATCACTTCACACCTATTTCAGTAAATGTTAGTTTTCTTTCTTTTTCTGATTATTAGTTAAAGCCTATAGGCAGTCCATCTAAAGCAGCATAGAACAAAAAGAATTGTGGTATATTTACATAATTGAATACTATAAAATAGTGAGTGAACAAGCTTCTACTACATGCAAAAATATGGTTGAATCACACAAACATAATACTGAGTGAAAGAAACCATCCACCAAAAGGTGCTTATTGTAAGATTGCAGTTTATGTAAAATAATAAATAATAAATAGAAATAATAGCAAATAATAGTAGAAAATAAAAAGAATAATTTTAGGATAAACTTGAAGCTTAATTTTGATAAAACATTTCAGAATCCCTCAAAGCACACCATTTCAATAAGTAAAATGTACATATATTTTTGTACTACATGTCAAGTCCCAAATTCTCAGTTGTCAGTAAGATAGTAAGTTGCAAATTATAAATTTATCTGATAATTTAACCATATGTATTTTAAACAAAAATAAGTAAGCTTTCAACAAGTGAAATGAGGTTTTAAACAAAAATACTTAATTCAACAAGGTGTATTTTTTTTCAGTTGAAGTATAATTGACATACGATATTATATTTGTTTCAGTGTAAGACATAATGATTCAACAAATGTATACATTGTGAAGTGATCATCATAATAAGTCTAGTTACCATTTGTCACCATACATAGTTACTATTAGTTTTCTTGTGATGAGAACTTTCAATATTTACTTTCTTAGCAACTTTCAAATTTGTAATACAATGTTATTGATTATAGACACCATGTTCTACATAACATCCCCCGACTTATTTTTTAACTGGAACTTTTTACCCTTTGATCTTCTTCACCCATTTTGCCCACTCCGCAACACCCATCCCCTCAGGCAACCATTAATTTGTTCTCTGTATCTATGAGTTTTGTTTTGTTTGTTCATCTGTTTTGTTTTTTAGATTCCACATGCAAGTGCAATCATACAGTATTTGTCTTTCTCTGTGTGACTTATTTCACTTGGCATTATACCCTCAAGGTCCATTCTGTTGTCCCAAATGGCAAGACTTCATTCTTTTTATGGCTGAGTAGCATTCCATTGTATATGCATATACCACAACTTCTTTATTAATTCATCTATTGATGGACACTTAGGTTGTTTCCATATCTTGGCTATTGTAAATATGCTGCAATGAACATGGGGGTGCATACATCTTTTTGGATTAGCATTTTCATTTTCTCCAGATAAATACCAAGAAGTGAAATTGCTGGATCATAAGGTAATTCTATTTTTAATTTTTTGAGGAACCTCCATACTATTTACATTCCCATCAACAGTTCACAAGGGTTCCTTTTTCTGCACATCTTCACCAACACTTGTAATTTCTTGGTCTTTTGATAATGGCCATTCTTACAAGTGTGAGGTGATATCTAATTTTGCTTTTGATTTGCATTTCCCTGAGGATTAGCAATGTTGAATATCTTTTCATAAGCCTGTTGTCCGTCTGAATGTCTTCTTCATTTTTTAATTGGGGTATTTGTTTTTTTACTATTGAATTGTATGGGTTTTTTATATATTTTAGATATTAACCCCTTATTAGATATATGATTTGTAAACATTTTCTGCCATTGAGTAGGTTGCCTTTTCATTTTGTTGATGATTCCCTTTGCTGTGCAGAAGCTTTTTAGTTAGATGTAGTCCCACTTGCTTGCCTTTGTTTTTAGAGTCAGATCAAAAATATCATTGCCAAGACTGATGTCAAGAAGCTTATCACCTATCTATTTTTCTAGGAGTTTATGGTTTCAGGTCTTACATTCAAGTCTTTAATCCACTTTGAGTTAATTTTTGTATATGGTGTAAGATAGTGATCTAGCTTCATTCTTTTGCATGTGGCTGCCCAGTTTTCCCAACACCCTTTATTGAAGAGACTGTCCTTTTTCCATTGTATATTCTTGGATCCTTTGTCATAAATTAGTTGATCACATATGTGTGGGTTTATTTCTGGCCTCTGTATTCTATTCCAGTAATCTATGTGTCTCTTTTTATGCCAATACCATACTGTTTTGATTACTGTAACTTTGTAATATAGTTTGAAATCAGGGCCCATTATGTCTCCAGGTTTGTTTTTCTTTCTTAAGGTAACAATTTGAGATCTTTTAAGGTTTCATACAAATTTTAGAATTGTTTTAGCTCTGTAAAAATTGCCATTGGAATTTTGATATGTATTGCCTTGAATCTATATATTACTTTGGGCAATATGTTCATTCTAATCCATGAGCGTGGAATATCTTCCCATTTATTTATGTCTTCTTCATTTCTTTCACAAATATCTTATAATTTTCAGTGTACAGGCCTGTCATCTGCTTTTTTCCTAGATATTTTGGGGTTTTGATGCAATTTTAAATGCAATAGTTTAAATTTTTTCTGATAGTTCATTAGTGCATAAAAATAGCATTTTGTATATTGTTTGTGTACCCTGTAATTTTAATGAATTTATTAATTCTAGTAATTTTTGGTGGAGTTTTCAGGGTTTTCTATATATAAAATTATGTCATCTGAAAATAGTGATAGTTTTACTTCCTCTTTTCCAATATGTATGCATTCTATTTTTTTCTTCCTGCCTAATTCCTTTGGCTAGAACTTCTGATACTATGTTGAATAAAATTGGTGAGAGTAGGCATCCTTGACTTGTTCCTGTACTTAGGGGAAAAGCTTTCAGCTTTTCACATTAAGGATGATGTTAGCTGTGGGCTTATCATATACAGCCTCTATTATGTTGAGGTACATTCACTCTGTACCCTCTTTGTTGAGAATTTTTATCATAAATGGATGTTGAATTTTGTCAAATGATTTTTCCGCATCTATTGAGATGATCAAATGACTTGTGTCCTTCATTTTGTTAATGTTGTAATCATGTTCACTGATTTGCAGGTGTTGAACTATCCTGGCACTCTGGAATAAATCCCATTTGATCACGGTGTATGATCCTTTTAATGTATTGTTGAATTTGGTTTGCAAATATTTTGCATGTGATTTCATCAGGCATATTGGCCTGTAATGTTCTTCATTTGCAGTGTCCTTATCCAGTTTTTGGTATCAGGGTGATGCTGGCCTCATAAAATGAGTTTGAGAGTGTTCCCACCTCTTCAGTTTTTTGGAATAGTTTGAGAAGGATCGGTATTAAGTCTTCCTTGAATGTTTGGTACAATTCACCTGTAAAGCTGTCTAGTCCTGGACTTTTGTTTGTTGGGATTTTTTAAATTATTATTATTGATTTAATCTCCTTGCTAGTAATCAGTCTATTCAGATTTCTATTTCTTCCTGATTCAGTCTTGGAAGATTGTTTTGTTTCTAGGAATTTATCCATTTTTTTCTAGGTTGTCTAATTTGTTGGCATATAGTTGTTCATAGTTTCTTTGATCCTTTGTATTTCTTTGACATCAGTTGTAACTTCTTTCATTTCTGATTTTATTTGAGCCCTCTCTCAGTGAGCCTGGATAGTCTGTCAATGTTGTTTACCAACTCTTAGTTTCATTGATCTTTTCTATTGTCTCTATAGTCTCTATTTCCTTTGTTTCTGCTCTGATTTTTATTATTTCTTTCCTTCTACTAACTTTGGGATTCTTTTGTTATGTTTCTTGTTTTCTAGTTCCTTTAGGTGTAAAGTTATATTTTTTGAGATTTTTCATGTTTCTTGAGGTACGTAGGCCTGAATACCTATAAAAATTCCTCTTAGAACTGCTTTTGCTGTATTTGATAGATTTGGGGATGTTGCATTTCCATTTTCATTTGTCTCAAGGTATTTTTTTAATTTTTCTTTTTATTTCTTCATTGACCCATTGGTTGTTCAATAGCATGTTGTTTAATCTCCACATATTTGCGATTTTTCAAGTTTTCTTCTTGTAGTTGATTTCTAATTTCAGACCACTGTGATTAGAAAACATGCTTGATATGATTTCAAACTTTTTAAATTTACAGAGACTTGTTTTGTTTCCTAGCATCCAAGAGAATGTTCAATGTACACTTGAGATGAATGTGTGTTCTGCTGATTTTGGATGGAATGTTCTGTATGTATCTATTAAGTGAATTTGATCTGGTGTGTCATTTAAGGCTGAGGTTTCCTTATTGATTTTCTGTCTAGGATAAACTATCCATTGATGTCAATGGGGTATAAAAGTCCCCTACTATTATTGTATTGCTGTCAACTTTCCCTTTAGGATTGTTAATGATTTATTTATGTATTAGATGCTCCTATGTTGGATGCATAAATATTTAGAAATATTACATTTTCTTGTTGGATTGACCCCTCTATTATTATGCAATGCCCATCTTTGTCTTTTATTAAATATTTATTTTAAAGTCTATTTTGTCTGATGTAAGTATAGATACCCCAGCTTTCTTTTGTTTTCTATCTGTATGAAACACCTTTTTCCATTCCTTCATTTCAGTCTGTATGTGTCCTTACATCTGAGGTGAGTCTTTTGTTGATGGCATATAGATGGATCTTTTTGGTCTTTATCCATTTAGCTATTCTATGTCTTTTGATTAGAGAATTTAGTCCATTTACATTTAAAGTAATTATTGATAGGTATGTTCTTATTGCCATTTTGTTAACTATTTTCTGGCTGTTTTGTAGTTCCTCTCAGTTCTTTTTTTTCTTCTTTTGATTTCTTCCCTTGTGGTTTGATGACTTTCTGTAGTGATATGCTTAGATTCCTTTCTCATTATCTTTTGTGAATTATAGCTTTTTGCTTTTTGGTTATCATGAGGCTCACCTATAACAGCCTACCAATATAGCAATCTATTATACATTGATAGAAAGTTCAGTTTAAATATATTGTAAAACTCTGCATTTTTATTGCCCCCATTTTATGTTTTTTATGCCACATTTTACATCTTTTTGTATATCCCTTTACTGTTATATTTATAGTTATTTTTATTACCTTTGCCTTTTAACCTTATACTAGCTTTATAAGTAATTAATCTACTTTCTTTTCTATATATTTACCAGTGAGATTTTACTTTCAATAGTTTTCTTGTTACTAATTAGTGCTCTTTCTTTTCAGCTTAAGTAAATCCCATTAACATATCTCATAAGGCCAGTGTAGTGGTGAGAAACTCCTTTCGTTTTTGCTTGTCTGGAAAACTCATTCTCTCTCCCGAATTTGTTTTCTCTCCTCTGATTATCTCTCTTCAACTCTGAAAGATAACTTTGCTGGATAGAGTGTTCTTGGTTAGGTTTTTTTCTTTTAGCACTTGAATTCATCATGTCACTACCTTCTGGCCTGCAAAGTTTCTGCTGCTAAATCTGCTGACAGACTTAGGGGCATTCTTTTGTATGTAACAAGTTGCTTCTCTCTTGCTGCTTTTGAGATTCTCTCTTTAACTTTTGACATTTTTAATTATAATTTGTCTTGGTTTGGGTATCTTTGTTCATCTTATTTGGAACTTTCTCAGCTTCCTGGATCTGGATGTCTGCTTTCTTCCCCAGGTTCAGGACGTTGTCAGCCATTATTTCTTCAAACAAGTTTTCTGTCCCTTTCTATCTCTCTTCTCCTTCTGGGATGTCTATAATGCAAATATCATGTTATCCATAGGTTCCCTAAGCTATTTTCACTTATTTTTAATCATTTTTTTCCCCTGCTCTGTTTGGGTGAGTTCCACTTCTCTGTCTTCCAGATAACTGATTCCTTCATTTGCTTCATCTAGTCTGCTGTTTAACCCCTCTAATATATTTTCCAGCTCAGTTATTGTATTATTCAGCTCTGTGACTTCCATTTGGTACTTTATGCTTTTTCTTCGATGAAGTTCTCTCTGTGTTCATCCATTCTTCTGAGTTCAGTTAATTTCTTTGTGACCTTAGTTTGAACTCTTTATCAGGTAAATTACTTATCTATGTTTCTCTAAGGTTTTTTTTTTTTTTTTTTTTTTTTGTCTGGGGTTTTATCTTGTTCTTTCATTTGGAACATATGCCAGCACTGAAGAAATAGAGGGAGAATGTAAAACTGGCACCCACAAGCTCCTCTGTTCATAGAGCTTCAACAAGCTTCTGCCCCTCTGGCAGATGCTTTAGGATTAGAAAATAAATTCTTTCACTTATGATCTAAGCTCTTTTCAAACTGATGCTTTTATATTGGGTCCTGGGGTGAGTGAGTTTGTGTATGAACCCCTTAAGAGCTGAATCTCCTTTCCCTACAGACCTATGTTTCTCCTGGACATAAGCCCCATCTGTTTTTAAAACCAAACATTTTTGGGGTTCATCACTCCAGTGCAGGTTTCAAAAGTTGAGGTGCCTGATGTGGGGCACAAACTCCTCACCCCTCAGGGAGAAATGCCACAAATCTGAGATCCCTCCTGACGATGGGTCACCAGGCTGGGGTGCTGTTTTTGGCAGGGCCGTGTCTCTGCCTCCCCCATCTGTCTCAATATGACCCTTTTATCCTTCACTGTGGAGTACCTATTCAGCTAGTTCTCAGGTTCTTTTCAGAGCAAACTGTTACATATGTAGATGTATATTTTCTGTCTATGGGAGGAGGTGAGTTCACAATTATCCTTTGCCACCATCTTCAACTGCCTCCTCCCACAGGGTGTCTTTTTTGGAACAGTTATTAATTCAATCAAGTCTGTGATGTCAAACTCAAATGGCAATGTTATATTTGAAACAAGAAAAGGCAATAAACTCTTAAGTGGTATATTACAGTATGTACTATATTTTTGGACAGTCTATAACTGCATTCAAGGTTTAGGAAAAAAGAGCTGATTGTATAACTTGTACCGGGCCAAATCTGCCACCAAAACAAAAGTCAATAAAACTGGAAAAAATATGAAACAACTGGTTTTAGATATTGGGCAACAATAGCATAAACTGTACTTGATAAGAGAATGCAGACCTATGTTTAACTTGTATTTTTATCTCTAGGCACTTTCCAGACACTGATTTAGAGGAAGGGGACCCAAGCAGAGCATGGCAATATACCTAAGCTGAGGACACACAGACTGAATTTCAAGGACGCAAAAGCAGTTGATATTTGTAAAGCAGAGTACATGATAATAGGACTCTACACAGGAAAAAAACCTCAATCAATTTGCATAGAAGTTCCCTTAATTCATTGGCTGAATTCTGAGATTTACGTGCGTAGGCAAGATCCCATGAGCTGGGGTAAAGAGCAATTATGAAGAAAAGAATAACTACCAGAAAGCTATAAATTTAATAACTATCAGAGTTCACAGAGCTGGGGTAATGTTCTAATACTGACCAGGCTGTATAAAGAAAGCTTACTGACCATATAGGGCACTCAGTAGGGACCACTGAAGTTCACTTCTTAGGAGTATGACTAAGCCAATCCTAGAGTAAAGGCATCTCAAAACCTGCATTAAGAAAGTTTAAAAACAAGCTTCAAAAAGATTAAGATAATCTGCAAGTAAAATCCCTGTCTGTTGGGATAAATTGGGATATTCTTTAAAAGAAGACAACAAAATCCAAACCCTCAAAACTAGAAAAATCTCAGTGTCAAGTATCCAAACCAAAATTATTAGATATGCCAGGAAGCAAAGTAATGGAACTCATAGATAAGAAAAAATTAATTTGTAGAAATAGATATGGAAATGATAGAGAAGATAGCATGTCTTAATGCTCTAAAACAGCTTTCACAAACATGTTCAAATACTTAAAAGAAAGCATTAACATAATGAAGAAAGTAACATTATAAAAAAAAGTAAATGAAAATTCTGAGGTGAAAATGACAATACTGAAAAATAAAAAAACCTGGATGCTTTTGACAGCAAATCAGACATTGTAGGATAAAATATCAGTAAATTTGAAGCCAGAACAATAGGAACTATCCAAATGCGTCACACAATCACAGACACAGACACACAATGCTGAAATAAATTAACAAAGCAGCTGTAACCTGTGGGACAAGATAAAGTGGTCTAACATATATATACTTGGTGTTTAGGATAGAGGAGGCAGAAAAAATAATTAAAGAGATAACGGCCAAAACATTTCCAAATTTAATAATATATAAAACTACAGATCCAAGAAGTTAAACAAATCCTAAGAAGGATAAATGCAAAGAGAAGGATAATGAGGCATATAATAATCAAATTGTTCCATATCAATAATAAGAAAATCTTAAAATAAGCTTGAGGGAAAAAACATTGCATAAAGAGGAACAAAGATAAGTATTAACACTGACTTTGCATCAGAAATAATGGAAGCCACGGGCCATGGAACAATATTTTTAAACTGCCATAACAAAAATTTTTAAACTATTAACTTAGAATTCTATAAGCAGGAAAAATTATCCTCCAAAAATAAAGGCAAAATAAATATAGGCATACCTAGGAAATAGTGTGGGTTCAGTTACAGATCACCTCAATAGAGTGAATATCTCAATAAAGTGAGTCATACAAATTTTTTGGTTTCTCAGTGCATATAGAAGTTATTTTTACACTATACTGTAGTCCATTAAGTGCACAAAGCATTGTGTTTAAAAAACAATATACAGAATCCGATCAAGATGGTGTAGTAGGATGACTTGAAACTCAATTCCCACCACGAACTACCTGGAGACTGGCAGACTCCTGTACAACCAAGGGTATAAGAAAAAGCCACAAGAAACTGGGTAGGAAGGGAAGGAAGAGATCATGTTGGGACCTGTGCCACTGGGAGGGGACTCAGAGGAAAAGGGAGATTACACAAATGGAAAGCCTCCCTGGAGAGTGAATGATTAAAGCCTCCTATTGGGCACCCCAACTGTGGGGTCCAACAGTGGGAAGACAAGCCCCCTTGGCTAGTTAAAGGGCCAGTGGGACAAACAGGAGGGCTGTGGTAAGCCTGGATTCCACTCATGAGGACCACACAAATGCTTGCCTGTTCCCAAAACAGGGCAGAGAGAGTGGATTGAGAATGCACAGGTGGCTGACTGGTTTCCTGCAACCACCCCAGCTCCCTCCCCAGCCTGAGCAAAAGGAATGCTCCAGTCTCCCTTGCCTCATGTCACCGCTCCATGAGTGAGAGCTGCCATGAACAAGGAAAGACCTCAGCTGTGAGATGCTGGGATGGCTCAAACTTGAACCAGTGTCTGAACAGGGTGGGAGCAGTCATTACTGGTGATTCCAGAGGCAGTCTGGATCACAGATAGTGACCCACCTATGCCCCAACCCTTGCTGAGTGAACATGCCAGCCCTTCTTGATTCAGTCATGCTCTCTTCTAGGGTGAGGGTAACAGTCCTGGGAGGGTCAATAGCCCACACTTAAAGGGAAGTGAGCCAGCTTAGGCTCAACCCTCAGGGGTTCTGTTCCAGCTACGTGGGACTTGACATTGCCCCTCAAAAGGTGGTGATGGCCACTAATCAATGGGGAAGTCCTGCCTCACAGCTGGCTCCAGCCCTATCCCCTCCATCTCCAGCCCCACCTCCTACCAAGGTGATAGATTCCTGCACACGCTGAGGAAAGACATGACTTGTGTTTATGTCAAATTCTGCTATCCACCAAAGCCACTGGGCACACATAGACTGTATAGGGATGCTCCCACTTAAGGACCCCCCATTTCAAGAACTTGCATAGGTAAGTGTTTCATGTAATTTCATAGAAACAGAGAAAGATAAGCAAAATGAGAAGACAGAGAAATTTGTCTCAGTTGAAAGAACAGGAGAAAATCCTGAAAAAACAACGAATGAAACAGAAATAGACAACTTACAAGATGAAGAACTCAATGCATTAGCAATAAGAATGTTAACTGAATTAGGGAAAAGAATAGATGAACACAATAAGAATATTAACAAGGAACAAGAAAATATTAAAAAAAGACCAGTGAGAACTGAAGAATATAATAACTAGAATGAAAAACACACTAGAAGGAATGAGCATCAGATAGGTGATCCAGAAGAATACTTTACTATTCTGGAAGATAGAATAATGGAAAACACCCAATCAGAAGAGCAAAAAGAAAACAAATTAGAAAATAAAAACAGTTTAAGGGATCATTAGGATGACATCAAGTGTACCACCATTTGCATCACAGGGGTCCCAGAAGGAGAAGAGAGAGAGAAGGGTGTCAAAAATATATTTAATGAAATTATGGCTGAAAACTTCCCAAGCCTGAAGAAGGAAACAGATATCCAGGTACAGGAAGCACAGGGCATCCTAAACAGGATGGACCTAAACAGACCCATAGCAAGACACATCATAATTAAAATGGCAAAAGTGAAAGATAGAATTCTAATGGCAGAGAGAAAAGACAAAGTCACATACAAGGGAACTCACTTATGGCTATCAGCTGATTCTTCTGCAGAAACTTTGCAAGCCAGAAGGGAGTAGCATGATATCTTTAACCTGCTGAAAGAGAAACACCTGCAACCAAGCATACTCTATCCAATAAGATTATCATTTAGAATTAAAGGACAGATAAAGACTTCTCAGACAAGCAAAAACTAAAAAAAGTTCATCAATACTAAACCAACTCTAAAAGAAATGTTAAAGGGTCTTCCTTAGTGGAAGGCTAAAAGCTATAACAAGAAGGAAGTGTCTATTAGAAAGGAAAAATTCCACTACTAAAAGCAAATACATATTAAGGCTGTAGAACAACCTCTTAAAGTAGCACAAAGATTAAAAAGACAAAAAATTGTAAAGTCAAATATAACTGTAATAATCACTAAAAGGATAAACATGAAGATGTAAAATATGACATCAAAAAGACAAAGTGTGGAAGTAGGGAGTAAAAAATGTTGATCTTTTAGAATGTGTTTGAACTTAAAAAAGCACCTGCTTAAAACAAATGGATATAGTTATAGGTCAACTTATATAAACCCAATGCTAACCACAAAACAAAAACCAAGAATAGAGATACAAAAACTAAAAAGAATGGAACACAAGCATATCACAAAAGAAAAATCAAACCACAGAGAAGAAACTAAAAGAAGAAAAGAAGAGAGAAGAACTACAGAGACAATGGGAAAACAAGTAATATAATGGCAATAAGCACATACCTATCAATAATTATTTTATGTATCAATGAGCTAAATGCTCCAATCAAAAGACATAGGGTGGCAGATTGGATCAAAAAAACAAGACCCAAGGTTCCCCAGCCAGGGGTCAAACCTGAGCCCCTGTGGTGGGAGTGCTAAGACCTGGCCATTGAACCACCAGAAAATTCCTGATCCCAGGGAATATTAATTGGCATGAGCTCTCCCAGAAGTCCCTATCTCAGCACCAAGACCTGGCTCCACCCAACAACCTGCAAGCTCCAGTGCAGGACCCCTCAGGCCAAACAACCAACAAGACAGGAAGACAGCCCCTCCCATTAGCAAACAGGCTGCCTAAAGTCATACTAAGCACACAGACACCCCAAAATACAACACTTGATGTGGCCCTGCCCACCAGAGGGACAAGACCCAGCTCCACCAACCAGAGTGCAGGCACAAGTCCCTCCCACCAGGAAGCGTACACAAGCTCTTGGACCAAACTCACCCACCAGGGGGCAGACACCAGAAGTAAAAGGAGCTATGGCCCCGCAGCCTGCAGAAAGAAGACCACAAACACAGTAGGTTAGACAAAATGATATGACAGAAGAATATGTTGCAGACAAAGAAGCAAGGTAAAAACTGACAAGACCAACTAAATGAAGAGGCGATAAGCAATCTACCTGAAAAAATTCAGCGTAATGATAATAAAGATGATCTAAGAGCTCAGAAATAGAATGGAGGCATGGATAGAGAAAACACAAGAAATGTTTAACAAGGACATAGAAGAACTAAAGAACAAACAAATACTGATGAACAATACAATAAATGAAATAAAAAATACACTAGAAGGAATTAATAGCAGAATAACTGAGGTAGAAGACTGCATAAGTGAGCTGGAAGACAGAATGGTGGCAATCACTGCTGCAGAACAGAATAAAGAAAAAAGCATGGAAAGAAATGAGGACAGTCTCAGAGACCTCTGGGACAACATTAAACACACCAATATTTGAATTATAGGGGTCCCAGAAGAAGAGAAAGGTCTGAAAAATATTTGAGGAGATTATAGTCAAAAACTTCCTTAACATGGGAAAGGAAACAGTCATCCAAGCCCAGGAAGGACAGAGAGTCCCATACAGGATAAACATAAGAAGAAACACGTGGAGACACATATTAATCAAACTAACAAAAAATAATACAAGGAAAAAATATTAAAAGCAGCAAAGGAAAAGCAAAAAAAGACAAGGGAATCCCCATTATCTTATCAGCTGATATTTCAGGAGAAACTCTTCAGGCCAGAAGGAAGTAGCATGATATATTTAAAGTGATGAAAGGAAAAAACCTACCACCAAGAATATTCTACACAGCAAGGCTCTCATTCAGATTCAACAGAGAAATTGAAAGCTTTACAGACAAGCAAAAGCTAAGAGAATTTAGCACCACCAAACCAGCTTTACAGCAAATGCTAAAGGAAATTCTCTATGTGGGAACCACAAGAGAAGAAAAAGACCTACAAAAACAAACAAACAAAAAGCAACAAAAACAAAACCCAAGACAATTAAGAAAATGGCAATAGGAACATACATATTGAAAATTACCTTAAATGTAAATGGATTCAATGCTCCAACCAAAAGACACAGACTGGCTGAATGGATACAAAAACAGGACCCATATATATGCTGTCTATCGGAGACCCCCTTTAAACCTAAGGACACATACAGACTGAAAGTGAGGAGATGGAAAAAGATATTCCATGCAAATGGAAATCAAAAGAAAGGTGGAGTAGCAAAACTCATATCACACAAAATAGACTTTAAAGCCTGTTGGGGAACGGCTTCAAGATGATGGAAGACTAAGACATGGAGATCACCTTCCTCCCCACAAATACATCAGAAATACATCTACATGTGGAACAACCCCTACAGAACACCTACTGAACACTGACAGAAGACCTCAGACCTCCCAAAAGGAAAGAAACTCCCCACATACCTGGGTAAGGCAAAAGACAGAAAAAAACAGAGACAAAAGAATAGGGACGGGACCTGCACCAGTGGGAGGGAGCTGTGAAAGAGGAAAGGTTTCCACACACTAGAAGCCCCTTCGTGGGCGGAGACTGTAGGGAGTGGAGGGGGGGAAGCTTCGAAGCCACGGAGGAGAGCGCAGCAACAGGGGTGCGGAGGGCAAAGTAGAGAGATTCCCGCACAGAGGAGCTGTGCCGACCAGCACTCACCAGCCCAAGAGGCTTGTCTGCTCACCCGCAGGGGAGGGTGGGGGCTGGGAGCTGAGGCTCGGACTTCGGTCGGATCCCAGGGAGAGGACTGGGGTTGGCTGCGTGAACACAGCCTGAAGGGACTAGTGCACCATAGGTAGCCGGGAGGGAGTCCGAGGAAGTCTGGAGCTGCCGAAGAGGCAAGAGACTTTTTCATGCCTCTTTGTTTTCTGGTGCGCAAGGAGAGGGGATTAAGAGCGCGGCTTAAAGGAGCTCCAGAGACAGGCATGAGCCGCGGCTACCAGCATGGACCCCAGAGACGGGCATGAGAGCTAAGGCTGCTGCTACAGCCACCAAGAACCCTGTGTGCGAGCACAGGTCACTATCCACACCTCCCATCCTGGGAGCCTGTGAAGCCCGCCACTGCCAGGGTCTCGTGATACAGGGACAACTACCCCGGGAGAACGCACGGTGCGCCTCAGGCCGGTGCAACGTCATGCCGGCCTCTGCCGCCACAGGTTAGCCCTGCATCCTTACCCCTCCCTCCCCCCAACCTGAGTGAGCCAGAGCCCCCGAATCAGCTGCTCCTTTAACCCCGTCCTGTCAAAGCGAAGAACAGACGCCCTTAGGCGACCTACATGCAGAGGCATGTCCAAATCCAAAGCTGAATCCTGGGAGCTGTGCGAACAAAGAAGAGAAAGGGAAATTTCTCCCAGCAGCCTCAGGAGCAGCGGATTAAATCTCCACAATCAAGTTGATGTACTTGCATCTGTGGAATACCTGAATAGACAACGAATCATCCCAAATTGAGGAGGTGGACTTTAAGAGCAACAATATATATAATTTTTTCCCTTTTTCTCTTTTTGTGAGTGTGTATGTGTATGCTTCTGTGTGAGATTTTGTCTGTATAGCTTTGATTTTACCATTTGTCCTAGGGTTCTGTCTGTCCGTTTTGTTTTTTTTTTAATTAAAAAATTTTTTCTTAATAATTATTTTTTATTTTTTATTTTAATAACTTTATTTTATCTTCTTATTTCTTTCTTTTTTTTCTCCCTTTTATTCTGAGCCATGTGGAGGACAGGCTCTTGGTGCTTCAGCCAGGCATCAGAGCTGTGCCACTGAGGTGGGAGAGCCAAGTTCAGGACACTGGTCCACAAGAGACTACCCAGCTCCACGTAATATCAAATGGCAAATATCTCCCAGAGATCTCCATCTCAATGCCAAGACCCAGCTCCACTCAATGACCAGCAAGATACAGTGCAGGACACCCTATGCCAAACAACAAGCAAGACAGGAACACAACACCATCCATCAGCAGAGAGGCTGCTTAAAATCATAATAAGGCCACAGACACCCCAAAACACACCACCAGACGTGGACCTGCCCACCAGAAAGACAAGATCCAGCCTCATCCACCAGAACACTGGCACTAGTCCCCTCCACCAGGAAGCCTACACAACCCACTGAACCAACCTTAGCCACTGGGGACAGACACCAAAAACAACGGAAACTACAAACATGCAGGCTGCAAAAAGGAGACCCAAAACACAGTAAGTTAAGCAAAATGAGAAGACAGAGAAACACACAGCAGATGAGGGAGCAAGGCAAAATTCCACAAGACCTAACAAATGAAGAAGAAATAGGCAGTCTACCTGAAAAGGAATTGAGAATAATGATAGTAAAGATGATCCAAAATCTTGGAAATAGAATGGAGAAAATACAAGCAACGTTTAACAAGGACCTAGAAGAATCAAAGAGCAAACAAACAGTGATGAACACACAATAAATGAAATTAAAAATACTCTAGAAGGGATCAATAGCAGAATAACTGAGGCAGAAGAACGGATAAGTGACCTGCAAGATAAAACAGTGGAAATAACTACTTCAGAGAAGAATAAAGAAAAAAGAATGAAAAGAATTGAGGAAAGTCTCAGAGACCTCTGGAACAACATTAAATGCACCAACATTCGAATTATATGGGTCCCAGAAGAAGAAGAGAAAAAGAAAGGGACTGAGAAAATATTTGAAGAGATTATAGGTGAAAACTTCCCTAATATTGGAAAGGAAATAGTTAATCAAGTCCAGGAAGCGCAGAGAGTCCCATACAAGATAAATCTAAGGAGAAACATGCCAAGACACATATTAATTGAACTATCGGAAATTAAATACAAAGAACAAATATTAAAAGCAGCAAGGGAAAAACAACAAATAACACATAAGGGAATGCCCGTAAGGTTAAAAGCTGATCTTTCAGCAGGAACTCTGCAAGCCAGAAGGGAGTGGCAGGACATATCTAAAGTGATGAAGGAGAAACACCTACAACCAAGATTATTCTACCCAGCAAGGATCTCATTCAGATTTGACAGAGAAATTAAAACCTTTACAGACAAGCAAAAGCTAAGAGAATTCAGCACCACAAAACCAGCTTTACAAGAAATGTTAAAGGAACTTCTCTAGGTAGGAAACAAAAGAGAAGGAAAAGACCTACAATAATAAACTGAAAACAGTTAAGAAAATGGTAATATGAACATGCATATTGATAATTACTTTAAATGTAAATGGATTAAATGCTCCAGCCAAAAGACATAGACTGGCTGAATGGATACAAAAACAAGACCCATATATATGCTGCCTACAAGAGACCCACTTCAGACCTAGGGACACATACAGACTGAAAGTGAGAGGATGGAAAAAGAAAGCTGGAGTAACAATTCTCATATCAGACAAAATAGACTTTAAAACAAAGACTATTACAAGAGACAAATAAGGACACTACATAATGATCGATGGATCAATCCAAGAAGGAGATATAACAATTGTAAATATTTATGCACCCAACACAGGAGCACCTCAATACATAAGGCAAATACTAACAGCCATAGAAGAGGAAATCGACAGTAACACAATCATAGTAGGGGACTTTAACACCCCACTTTCACCAATGGACTGATCATCCAAAATGAAAATAAATAAGGAAACACAAGCTTTAAATGATACATTAAACAAGATGGACTTAATTGATATTTATAGGACATTCCATCCATAAACAAAAGAATACACATTCTTCTCAAGTGCTCATGGAACATTCTCCAGGATAGATCATATCTTGGGTCACAAATCAAGCCTTGGTAAATTCAAGAAAATTGAAATTGTATCAAGTAACTTTTCCGACCACAATGCTATGAGACTACATATCAATTACAGGAAAAATTTTGTAAGAAATACAAACACACGGAGGCTAAACAACACACTACTTAATAACCAAGAGATCACTGAAGAAATCAAAGAGGAAATCAAAAATACCTAGAAACAAATGACAATGAAAATACAACGACCCAAAACCTATGGGATGCAGCAAAAGCGGTTCTAACAGTGAAGTTTATAGCTATACAAGCCTACCTTAAGAAACAAGAAACATCTCAAATAAACAACCTAACCTTACACATAAAGCAATTAGAGAAAGAAGAACAAAAAAAAAACCCCAACGTTAGCAGAAGGAAAGAAATCATAGAGATCAGATCAGAAATAAATGAAAAAGAAAGGAAGGAAATGATAACAAAGATCCATAAAACTAAAAGCTGGTTCTTTGAGAAGATAAACAAAATTGGTAAACCATTAGTGAGACTCATCAAGAAAAAAAGGGAGAAGACTCAAATCAATAGAATTAGAAATGAAAAAGGAGAAGTAACAACTGACAGTGCAGAAATACAAAGGATCATGAGAGATTACAACAAGCAACTCTATGCCAATAAATTGGACAACCTGGAAGAAATGGACAAATTCTTAGAAATGCACAACCTTCTGAGACTGAATGATGAAGAAACAGAAAATATGAACAGACCAATCACAAGGACTGAAATTGAAACTGTGATTAAAAATCTTCCAACAAACAACAGCCCAGGACCAGATGGCTTCACAGGCGAATTCTATCAAACATTTACAGAAGAGCTAAGACCAATCCTTCTCAAACTCTCCCAAAATATAGCAGAGCGAGTAACACTCCCAAACCCATTCTACAAGGCCACCATCACTCTGACACCAAAACCATACAAAAATGTCACAAAGAAAGAAAACTACAGGCCAATATTACTGATGAACTTAGATGCAAAACTCCTCAACAAAATACTAGCAAACAGAATCCAACAGCACATTAAAAGCATCATACACTATGATGAAGAAGGCTTTATCCCAGGAATGCAAGGATTCTTCAATATACACAAAACAATCAATGTGATACACCATATTAAAAAATTGAAGGAGAAAACCATATGATCATCTCAATAGATGCAGAGAAAGCTTTAGACAAAATTCAACACCCATTTATGATAACAACTCTCCAGAAAGTAGGCACAGAGGGAACTTTCCTCAACACAATAAAGGCCATATATGACAAACCCACAACCAACACCATCCTCAATGGTGAATAACTGAAACCATTTCCACTAAGATCAGGAACAAGACAAGGTTGCCCACTCACACCAATATTATTCAACATAGTTTTGAAAGTTCCAGCCACAGCAATCAGAGAAGAAAAAGAAATAAAAGGAATCCAAATTGGAAAAGAAGTAAAGCTGTCACTGTTTGCAGATGACATGATACTATACATAGAGAATCCTAAAGATGCTACCAGAAAACTACTAGAGCTAATCAATGAATTTGGTAAAGTAGCAGGATACAAAATTAATGCACAGAAATTCCTTGCATTCCTATACACTAATGATGAAAAATCTGAAAGTGAAATTAAGAAAACATTCCCATTTACCATTGCAACAAAAAGAATAAAATATCTAGGAATAAACCTACCTAAGGAGACAAAAGAACTGTATGCAGAAAATTATAAGCCACTGATGAAAGAAATCGAAGATGATACAAATAGATGGAGAGATATACCATGTTCTTGGACTGGAAGAATCAACTTTGTGAAAATGACTCTACTACCCAAAGCAATCTACAGATTCAGTGCAATCCCTATCAAACTACCAGTGGCATTTTTCACAGAACTAGAACAAAAAATTTCACAATTTGTATGGAAACACAAAAGACTCCAAATAGCCAAAGCAATCTTGAGAACGAAAAATGGAGCTGGAGGAATCAGGCTTCCTGACTTCAGACTATACTACAAAGCTACAGAAATCAAGACAGTATGGTACTGGCACAAAAACAGAAATATAGATCAATGGAACAGGAGAGAAAGCCCAGAGATAAACCGATGCACATACGGTCACTTTATCTTTGATAAAGGAGGCAAGAATATACAGTGGAGAAAAGACAGCCTCTTCAATAAGTGGTGCTGGGAAAACTGGACAGCTACAGGTAAAAGAATGAAATTAGAACACTCCCTAACACCATACACAAAAATAAACTCGAAATGGATTAAAGATCTAAATGGAAGGCCAGACACTATAAAACTCTTAGAGGAAAACATAGGCAGAATACTCTATGACATAAATCACAGCAAGATCCTTTTTGACCCACCTCCCAGACAAACGGAAATAAAACAAAAACAAATGGGACCTAATGAAACTTAAAAGTTTTTGCACAGCAAAGGAAAGCATAAAGAAGATGAAAAGACAACCCTCAGAATGGGAGAAAATATTTGCAAATGAAACAACTAACAAAGGATCAATCTTCAAAACATACAAGCAACTCATGCAGCTCAATAACAAAAACGAAACAACCCAATCCAAAAATGGGCAGAAGACCTAAATAGACATTTCTCCACAGAAGATATACAGATTGCCAGCAAACCCATGAAAGGATGCTCAACATCACTAACCATTAGAGAAATGCAAATCAAAACTCCAATGAGATATCATCTCACACCAGTCAGAATGGCCATCATCAAAAAATCTACAAACAATAAATGCTGGAGAGGGTGTGGAGAAAAGGGAACCCTCTTGCACTGCTGGTGGGAATGTAAATTGATACAGCCACTATGGAGAACAGTATGAAGGTTTCTTAAAAAACTCAAACTAGAACTACCATACGACCCAGCAATCCCACTACTGGGCATATACCCCTGAGAAAACCAGAATTCAAAAAGAGTCATGTACCAAAATGTTCATTGCAGCTCTATGTACAATAACCAGGATATGGAAGCAACCTAAGTGTCCATCGACAGATGAATGGATAAAGAAGATGTGGCACATATATACAATGGAATATTACTCATCATAAAAAGGAATGAAACTGAGTTATTTGTAGTGAGGTGGATGGATCTAGAGACTGTTATACAGGGTGAAGTAAGTCAGAAAAAGAAAAACAAATACCGTATGCTAACGCATATATATGGAATCTAAAAAAAGAAAATAAAAGTCAGAAAAACATAGGGGCAAGACAGGAATAAAGATGCAGACCTACTAGAGAATGGACTTGAAGATACGGGGAGGGGGAAGGGTAAGCTGGGACAAAGTGCGAGAGTGGCGTGGACATATATACACTACCAAATGTAAAATAGATAGCTAGTGGGAAGCAGCCACATAGCACAGGGAGATCACCTCGGTGCTCTGTGACCACCTAGAGGGCTGGGATAGGGAGGGTGGGAGGGAGGGAGATGCAAGAGGGAAGAGATATGGGGACATATGTATATGTATAATCGATTTACTTTGTTATAAAGCAGAAACTAACACACCATTGTAAAGCAATTATACTCCAATAAAGATGTTAAAAAATATATAAATAAAAATAAATTAAAGACTGTTGCAAAAGACAAGGAAGGACACTACATAATGATCAAGGGATCAATCCAAGAACGAGACATAACAATTGTAAATATATATGAACCCAACATAGGAGCACCTCAATATATAAGGCAAATGCTAACAGCTATAAAAGGGGAAATCAGCAGTAACACAGTAATAATGGGGGACTTTAACACCCCACTTACACTAATGGAGAGATCATACAGACAGAAAATTAATGAGAAACACAAGTCTTAAATGACACATTAGACCAGATAGACTTAATTGATATTTATAAGACATTCCATGTGAAAGCAGCAGAATACACTTTCTTCTCAAGGGCACATGGAACATTTTCCAGGACAGGACACATCTTGGGTCACAAACCAAGCCTTGGTAAATTTAAGAAAATTGAAATCACGTCAAGCATCTTATTCAACCACGCTATGAGATTAGAAATCAATCATAGGGAAGAAAATGTAAAAAACACAAACACATGGAAGCTAAACAATGCATTACCAAATAACCAATGGATCACTGAAGCAATCAAAGAGGAAATCAAAAAATACCTAGAGACAAATTGCAACAAAAACACTATGATCCAAAACCTATGAGTTGCAGCAAAAGTAGTTCTAAGAGGTAAGTTTATAGCAATATAACCTTACCTCAAGAAACAAGAAAAATCTCAAATAAACAACCTAACCTTACACCTAAAGCAACTAGGAAAGAAGAACAATCAAAACCCAAAGTGAGTAGAAGAAAAGAAATCATAAAGGTCAGAGCAGAAATAAATGAAATAGAGATGAAGAAAACAATAGCAAAGATCAATGGAACTAAAAGCTGGTTCTTTGAGAAGATAAACAAAGTTGATAAACCTTTAGCCACTCTTCAAGAAGAAAAGGGAGAGGTCTCAAATCAATAAAATTAGAAATGAAAAAGGAAAAGAAGTTACAATGGACACCACAGAAATACAAATGATAAGAGACTACTACAAGCAACAATACACCAATAAAATGGACAACCTGGAAAAATGGACAAATTCTTAGAAAGGTACAACCTTCCAAGACTGAACCAGGAAGATATAGAAAATATGAACAGACTAATCACAAGTACTGAAATTGAAACTGTGGTTAAAAATCTTCCAACAAACAAAAGTCCAGGACCAGATGGCTTCACAGGTGAATTCTATCAAACATTTAGAGAAGAGTTAACACCTACCCTTCTGAAACTCTTCCAAAAAATTGCAGAGGAAGGAATACTCCCAAGCTCATTCTATGAGGCCACTATCACCCTGATACCAAAACCAGACAAATATATCACACACAAAAAGAAAATTACAGGCCAATATCACTGATGAACATAGAAACTAAAATCCTCAACAAAATACTACAAACCAAATCCAGCAACCTATTAAAAGAATCATACACCCTGGTCAGGTGGATTTTATGCCAGGGATGCAAGGATTCTTCAATATATGCATATCAATGTGATACACTACATTAACAAATTGAAGAATAAAAAGTATACGATCATCTCAATAGAAAAAAAAAATCCTTGTGAAAATTTCAACACCCATTTATGATAAAGAAAATCTCCAGAAAGTGGGCTTTGAGGGAAACTAGCTCAACATAATAATGGTCATATATGACAAACCTACAGCTAACATCATACTCAATAGTGAAAAGTTGAAAGCATTTCCTCTAAGATCAGGAACAAGACAAGGATGTCCACTCTCACCACGTTTATTCAGCATAGTTTTGGAAGTCCCAGCCACAGCTATCAGAGAAGAAAAAGAAATAAAAGGAATCCAAATTGGAAAAGAAGAAGGAAAACTGTCACTGTTTGCAGATAGCATGATACTATACATAGAAAATCCTCAAGATGCTACCAGAAAACTACTAGAGCTCTTCAATGAACTTGGTAAAGTTGCAGGACACAATATTAATACACAGAAATCTTTTGCATTCCTATACACTAACAATGAAAGATCAGAAAGAGAGATTAAAGAAACAATCCTATTCACCATTGTATCAAAAAGAATAAAATACCTAGGAATAAACCTACCTAAGGAGGCAAAAGATCTGTATTTAGAAAACTATGAAGCACTGATTAAAGAAATCAAAGATGACACAAACAGATGGAGAGATATACCACGTTTTTGGATTGGAAGAATCAATATTGTGAAAATGACTATACTACTCAAAGCAATCTACAGATTCAATGTGATCCCTATCAAACTACCAATGGCATTTTTCACAAAATTAGGACAAAAAATTTTAAATTTCTATGCAAACACAAAAGACGATGAATAGCCAAAGCAATCCTGATAAAGAAAAACGGAGATGGAGGAATCAGTCTTCCTGACTTCAGACTATACTACAAAGCTACAGTCATCCATACAGTATGGTACTAGCCCCAAACCAGAAATATAGATTAATAGAACAGGATAGAAAGTCCAGTGATAAACCCACACATTAATGGTTACCTAATCTATGACAAAGGAGGCAAGAATATACAATGGAGAAAAGACAGCTTCTCAATAAGTGGTGCTGGGAAAACTGGACCGCTACAAGTCAAAGAGTGAAATTAGAACACACTTTAACACCATACACAAAAATAAACTCAAATTGTATTAAAGACCTAAATGTAAGGCCAGATACTATAAAACTTATAGAGGAAAATATAGGGAGAACACTCTCTGATATAAATCGCAGCTAGATTTTTTTTGATTCACCTCCTAGAATAATGAAAAGAAAAAGAAAAATAAACAAATGTGACCTAATGAAACTTAGAAACTTTTGCACAGCAAAGGAAACCATAAACAAAATGAAAAGAAAACCCTCAGATGGGAGACAATATTTGAAAATGAAGCAGTTGACAAGGGATTAATCTCCAAAATACACAAACAGCTCATGGAGCTCAATATCAAAAAACAACTCAATCAAAAAATGGGTGGAAGATCTAAATAGGCATTTCTCCAATGAAGACATACAGATGGTTAAAAAACACTGAAAAGATGCTTACCATCACTAATTATTAAAGAAATGCAAATCAAAACTGCAATCAGGTATCACTTCACACTGGTCAGAATGGCCATCATCAAAATGTTTACAAGCAATAAATGCTAGAGAGGGTGTGGAGAAAAGGGAACCCTCCTACACTCTTGGTGGGAATGCAAACTTGTACAGCCTCTATGGAGAATAATATGGAGGTTCCTTAAGAAACTAAAAATAGAGCTACCATATGATCCAGGAATCCCTCTCCTGGGAATCAATATTGTATATTGATTTATATCTGGAGAAAACCATAAGTTGAAAATATACATGCACCCCAATGTTCATTGCAGCACTATTCACAATAGCCAGGACATGGAAGCAACCTAAATGTCCATCGACAGAGGCATGGACAAAAAAGATGTGGTACATACATACAATGGAATATCACTCAGCCATAAAAATGAACAAAGTAATGCCATTTACAGCAACATAGATGGACCTAGAGATTGTCATAGGCAGACCACTCTTTGACGTAAACTTCAGGATTTTTTTATCTGTCTTTTCAGGCAAGGGAAATATAAATAAAAATAAACAATTGGACCTAATTCAACTTAAAAGCTTTTGCACAGCAACAGAAATCATTGACAAAATGAAAAGACAACTTACTGAATGGGAGAAAATATTTGCCAGTGATGTGACCAAGAAGAGGTTAATATCCGAAATATATAAACAGCTTATACAACTCAATGTCAAAAAACTGAACAACCCAATTATAA
Organism: Balaenoptera ricei; assembly: GCF_028023285.1. Taxonomy (NCBI): domain Eukaryota; kingdom Metazoa; phylum Chordata; class Mammalia; order Artiodactyla; family Balaenopteridae; genus Balaenoptera; species Balaenoptera ricei. The sequence continues at coordinate 51,710,571 of NC_082639.1, forward strand.
TATGGGCAGAAGGCTTGAATAGACATTTTTCCAAGGAACATATACAGATGGCCAACAGGCACATGAAAAAAATTCTCAGAATTACGAATCATCAGAGAAATACAAATCAAAACACAGTGAGCTATCACCTCACACCTGACAGAAGGGCTATCATCAAAAAAGTCTACAAATAACAAATGTTAGTGAAGATGTGGAGAAAAGGGAAGCCTCATACACTGTTGGTGGGATTGTAAATTGATGCAGCCACTATGGAAAACAGTATGGAGGTTGCTCAAAAAAAAGTATCGAACTACCATATGATCCAGAAATTCCACTACTGGGTATATATCCAAAAAACACAAAAATACTAATTTGAAAAGATACATGCACCTTAATGTTCATAGCAGTATTATTTACAAAAGTCAAAATATGGAAGCAACCTAAGTGTCCATCCACAGAAAAACAGATAAAGAAGATATAGACATATATAGAGATACATAATAGAATATTTCTTAGCCATGAAAAAGAATGAAATTCTGGACCTAGAGAGTATTATGTTTAGTGACATAAGTCAGACGGAGAAAGACAAATAATTATATTATCACTTATATGCAGAATCTATAAAATAAAACAAATGTATGTAACAGAAACAGACTCACAGATACAGAGAACAAGTGGGGAGAGTGAAGTTGGGAGGGGCAAGTTAAGGGTATGGGACTAAGAGACACAGACTACTATGTATAAAATAAACACACACCAAGGATATACTGTATGTAACAGGGAAATATAGCCATTATTTTTAATAACTTTAAATAGAGTATAACCTATAAAAATGTTAATCACTATGTTGTACACCTGAAACTAATATTGTAAATCAACTATACTTCAATAATTTTTTTTAATTAAAAAACAATGCATTCATCTGTCGATGGACACTTAGGTTGCTTCCACGTCCTGGTTATTGTAAATAGAGCTGCAGTGAACATTGTGGTACATGACTCTTTTTGAATTATGAGGTGGATGGACCTAGAGTCTGTCATACAGAGTGAAGTAAGTCAGAAAGGGAAAAACAAATACCGTATGCTAACACATATATATGGAATCTTAAAAAAAAAAAAAATGGCCATGAAGAACCTAGGGGCATGACGGGAATAAAGACGCAGACCTACTAGAGAATGGACTTGAGGACACGGGGAGGGGGAAGGGTAAGCTGGGATGAAGTGAGAGAGTGGCATGGACATATATACACTACCAAATGTAAGACCGATAGCTAGGGGGAAGCAGCCACATAGCACAGGGAGATCAGCTCGGTACTTTGTGACCACCTAGAGGGGTGGGATAGGGAGGGAGACGCAAGAGGGAAGAGATATGGGGATATATGTATATGTATAGCTGATTCACTTTGTTATAAAGCAGAAACTAACACACCATTGTAAAGCAATTATACTCCAATAAAGATGTTAAAAAATAAAAAAAAATTTAAAAAAACAATGTACATACCTTAATATAAAAATACTTTGTTCCTAAAAATTTCTAACCATCATCTGAGTCTTTGGCAAGTGGTATTAGTAACATCAAAGATCAATGATCACAGATCACCATAACAAATATAATAATGAAAAAGCCTGAAATACTGTGAGAACTACCCAAATGTGACACAGAGATATGAAGTGAGCACATGCTGTCAGAAAAATGGTGCTGATAGACTTCCTCAACACAGCGTTCCCACAATATTTCAATGCATAAAATACAATATTTAGGAAGCACAATAAAGCGAAGCACAATAAAACAAAGTAGGCCTGTACAGTTTTAGAAAATCAAAAGCTGAAAAGATTCATCACCAGCATAACTATCGATCCAACACAAAAAATATTAAAGGAGAGTCTTCAAGCTTAAGGAAAATGATACAAAATGAAAATTTGAATCTGTACAAAGACAGCTAGAAAAGGTAAATATGAAATAAATCCCAAAGATATGTTTTCTTTATATTTTCTTCAAAAGATAATTGTTAATTAATAATAAAATATTTAATTGAGGAATAGACAAAAAAAAGATAATTGTTTAAAGAAAAATGATAATTATGTATTTGGAAGTTTAAAACATATGTACACATAAAAATTCTAAAGGACAGAAGGAAAAACTGGCAGTATAGTCATAAGGTTTTGGTAGTATAACAGAATGGTATAATATTAAAACATAGACTGAAATAAAGATACATATATCGAACTTTAAAGCAAACATTAAAAAATACATCAAAGATGTAGGGCTAATTAAAGCTCACACACACACACACAAACACACAGGCAAATCTAATCAATGCTGTTAAAAATCAGGATAGTTGTTAATTTTATGGGTGTAACAACTAGAAATGGCATAAGGGAACTTTTTGGTAGTGTTTTGGTAACCTATTTATTGCCTGCATGTTTATTACATGGGTGCATTCAGTTGTGATAACTGAATGAGTTATATGCTTAATATATGTATACTTTTCTATATTTATATATATTTATATAAATATAGAAAATATTTTAAAATGTATAAACACATGTTTGTGTATGTATATATACATATGCATATATATAGGCAGATGTAGATGTGTGTTTATACATACATACATATGCAAAAGACAGAGAGGAGACAAACATGAGATCATCTTAGAAATTATCAAGACTATCACACTGCCCAACTCACAGGAGAAAATTCATATTACATTCTTTATTTCTGAATAGCACCCCTTGGAGGCTTGGAGGTGAACCTGAGCAGATTGCATGACCTTATGTGATTGCTCTGGAAACTATCCTTCTATTAGAATTACATTTCAAAAACATTTAGTGTCCTTTAATACTTCAAAGAACATCAAGCTCAAAGAATATTAATCCCAGTTTCATCAAATTTATTTTCAACAAGCCTCAGCCAACCCAGCTTTCATTAAAAAAATGCTTCAAAAGAACATTCATGAAATAGTTTTTATATTAAATATATTTAAATACACTCTTTTTCCAGAATTTTAATTTATAATTCATACATTATTTTAATGAAGACACAACTCATAATTGCATAGATTGCTACAATTGTCCAGACCCTGATTAGGTCATAAGGAAGACCTTATGTATGAAACAGACAATGTGTGCCTGTCACGACACTGTTCAAATATCACCTCCTCTCGGAAGCCTTGCTGGATTCCCCTGAGGCAGATAGAATTACTGTGTCTTGAAGCATCCCCAGCATACTGTGCACTCTTCTATTACAGCATGTGTCCTAGTGAATAGAGCTGATCTGTTTATTTCTTTGTTTCCCCTGCTAGACTGTTTTAGCCATCATTGTATGCTCAGAAACACACGGTAAATGCTCAAAAAAAAAAAAAAATACTTGAATGTGAGGGGAAAGAATGAGGAAGGGGGGAGGCACGAGGGAAGGGAGAAAAGAAAAGATTTTCTTAACACTAACAAATTAGGGAGAAGATATTCTTGGTCAGATGAAACAGTTGTTTGTCCAGCAAGTTTCAATTTGCATCCATTGTCACAAAGTAATTAGAATCTAAGTCATTTCACAGTGATGACTGTAAATACTTTGAAAGTATTAATCCAGTGTTAGACTGATGCTTCATGTCCTGCTATGCCATATGAATCATTTCCCTTATTATCTGAGGACAGTAAAATATTTTACAAATATTATCTTGCCAAATGGGTATGTGTAAAAATTGTCCTCAGGGCTTCCAGTGATGAAAGAGTATGCACACCAATAAAACAAACACACTTCCCCCACCCCCGGGCGACATTTTTTACTCCCTTCTCTGCTTCCCAGAGCACATTATTCATTCCTCCAACATAGCCTTCAGCACAACATGTCCAAGTCTGTTGCGTTTCCCCTGCCCAATTGTATTGTAAGCTTCTTGAGGACAGAGATTGTCTTCATCTTTTTATCCCCAGTTCCCATCACAGGGACTGGCACATGATAGATGTTCCATATTTATCTCTTGAATGATTAAACAAATAAAAGGACATCTTGTAATATTCATATTTGAATACATTTTAAACGTCCAGTCAGCCTAGCTGTCTGGCATCCAACCTTAGAGACACCTCCAAAATAAGAATTAATATTTAGCTCCTGACCATGTGGTTGCAACATCATAACCAGAAAGGGACCTTAAGACTTTTTCAGTATGCTAGCAACACACATGTCACCCTGTGGGAGGAAGGTGACCATCTGATCACTAACAGTATCTAGCAATAGTTGTATTTTCCCATGTAAAACCTGATAAGCTCAGAAATGTTTGGAGAATTTTGAACTGAGAAGTAAAAACGCAAAGAGAAGGAAAACAAAAGGATAGATGTGGAAAGAAAAATTGTTTTCTGTTTAAGTACAAACATATGTTTGGTACTATGCTAGGTTCTCAGGATTCAACGTTGAAATAAGATGTGCCCCATGGCCTGGCTCACATATTATTTGGGTCTGTGGAGCCCTAAAATATCTCCTGGTACAACCTCAAAATGTTCTCAGAGCAGAGAAAAGAACTTTAAAATTTATCATTGAGACTACAGCAATTTGATGTTCAATTATGGTATTCGTTTAGCTTTTAAACCCCATAAAACATACTCTTGATTTACCAATAAACAAGTCAATAAAACAAAATGTCATAATCATGGTTTCACTCCCAAACTCTTAAGTTGCTCTTCAGAAGAAAAATAAGAACTCAGCAGTATCAGAGAAAAAACTGTTCCACCCTCTACATTCAATCACAAATCATAGAACAGAAAGCTTTGGCAGCCAGCAAAGCAAACCCTGCAATGGGGTTTTGACAATGGGATCAAACTGTGATCAAAGCAGTTATATCTGTTCAATTGCAGGGCAATTGACAAGTAGATATATGGAATATTCTCATGAGCCCATGATCTAAGAGTACCAAGAAGGGAGGGTAATGCAGGGGCCATGTGTGGGGGATGGTTTAGAAGCTCTAAACAATCCTGAAAAAAAAAGCTTCTTTAATTATGCCAATAAAGAAGGACACTTATTTAACATAATTACAATCTGTAGATTAATTTTGAAATTCTGTATATTAGAATTTATTTAAATGTATTCATTGTCAGCCTACCATAGAAAATTTTCCGGTAGCCCAAGTTCTTCAAAATGTTTTATTTTAAATTTTCTAGAATTTTTATTGGAAAAAATATGAAATGAGGCCCAAATCCTTCCTCTTTAGAAAAAAAAAAGCCCTCAAGGGATCGATGATAAAAATAATAAATTGGCATAGTTTTGGAAGTTTTAGCCACAGCAATCAGAGAAGAAAAACAAATAAAAGGAATCCAAATCGGAAAAGAAGACGTAAAGCTGTCACTGTTTGCAGATGACATGATACTATGCATAGAGAATCCTAAAGATGCTACCAGAGACTAGAGGGGCAAAATGGCGGAAGAGTAAGACGCGGAGATCACCTTCCTTCCCACAGATACAGTAGAAATACATCTACACGTGGAACTGCTCCTACAGAACACCCACTGAACGCTGGCAGAAGACGTCAGACCTCCCAAAAGGCAAGAAAATCCCCACGTACTTGGGTAGGGCAAAAGAAAAAAGAAATAACAGAGACAAAAGAATAGGGACGCGACCTGCACCAGTGGGAGGGAGCCGTGAAGGAGGAAAGATTTCCACGCACTAGGAAGCCCCTTCGTGGGCAGAGACTGTGGGTGGCAGAGGGGGGAAGCTTCAGAGCCACGGAGGAGAGCGCAGACACAGGGGTGCGGAGGGCAAAGTGGAGAGATTCCCGCACAGAGGATCGGTGCCGAGTAGCACTCACCAGCCAGAGAGGCTTGTCTGCTCAGCCGCCGGGGCGGGCAGGGGCTGGGAGCTGAGGCTCGGGATTCGGTGCTAGCCGGGCGGGAGTCAGGGAAAAAGTCTGCAGCTGCCGAAGAGGCAAGAGACTTTTTCTTGCCTCTTGTTTCACGGCGCGCAAGGAGAGGGGATTCAGAGCGCCGCCTAAACGAACTCCAGAGAAAGGCGCGAGCCGCGGCTATCAGCGCGGACACCAGAGACAGGCAGGAGACGCTAAGACTGCTGCTGCCGCCACCAAGAAGCCTGTGTGCGAGCACAGGTCACTCTCCACACCGCCCCTCCCGGGAGCCGGTGCAGCCCGCCACTGCCAGGGTACCGTGATCCAGGGACAACTTCCCCGGGAGAACGCACGGCGCGCCTCAGGCTGCTGCAGCGTCGCGCCGGCCACCGGCCTCTGCCGCCGCAGGCTCGCCCCACCTCCTCCGTACCGCTCCCTCCCCCCAGCCTGAGTGAGCCAGAGCCCCTGAAGCAGCTGCTCCTTTAACCCCAGTCTGTCTGGGCGGGGAACAGACGCCCTCAGGCGACCTACATGCAGAGGCGGGTCCAAATCCAAAGCTGAACCCCGGGAGCTGTACGAACAAAGAAGAGAAAGGGAAATCTCTCCCAGCAACCTCAGAAGCAGCAGATTAAAGCTCCACAAACAACTTGATGTGCCTGCATCTGTTGAATACCTGAATAGACAACAAATCATCCCAAATTCAAGAGGTGGACTTTGGGAGCAGGATATATTAATTTTTCCCCTTTTCCTTTTTTTGTGAGTGTATATGTGTATGCTTCTGGGTGAGATTTTGTCTGTATAGCTTTGCTTTCACCATTAGTCCTAGGGTTAGGTCCGTCCGTTTTTTTTTTTTTTTTTTTTTACTTAAAAAAATTTTTTTCCTAATAAATGTTTTCTTAATAATTTTTTTCTTATTTTCTATTTTTAGAAATTAAAAAAAAATTTAATTTTTCATATTTTTTATTTTAAAAAATTAAAAAAAAATTTTTCTTAATAATTTTTTCTTATTTTTCATTATAAAAAATTAATAAATCTATTTTTAAAAATTAAAAAAAATTTTCTGAATACATTTGCTCTTAATAATTTTTTTTCTTATTTTTTATTATAATAGATTTATTTTATTTTATTTTATCCTCTTTCTTTCTTTCTATTTTTTTCTCCCTTATATTCTGAGCTGTGTGGATGAAAGGCTCTTGGTGCTCCAGCCAGGCATCAGGGCTGTGCCTCTGAGGTGGGAGAGCCAACTTCAGGACACTGGTCCACAAGAGACCTCCCAGCTTCACGTAATACCAAATGGCAAAAATCTCTCAGACATCTCCATCTCAACATCAAGACCCAGCTTCACTCAATGACCAGCAAGCTACAGTGCTGGACACCCTATGCCAAACAACTAGCAAGACAGGAACACAGCCCCATCCATTAGCAGAGAGGCTGCCTAAAACCATAATAAGGCCACAGACACCCCAAAACACACCACCAGACGTGGACGTGCCCACCAGAAAGACAAGATCCAACCTCATCCACCAGAACACAGGCATTAGTCCCCTCCACCAGGAAGCCTACACAACCCACTGAACCAACCTTACCCACTGGGGACAGATACCAAAAACAACGGGAACTACGAACCTGCAGCCTGTGAAAAGGAGACCCCCAACACAAAAGATAAGCAAAATGAGAAGACAAAAAAAAAAAAAGCTGGTGAAGGAGCAGGGTCAAAACACACCAGACCTAACAAATTAAGAGGAAATAGGCAGTCTACCTGAAAAAGAATTCAGAATAATGACAGTAAAGATGATCCAAAATCTTGGAAATAGAATAGACAAAATGCAAGAAACATTTAACAAGGACGTAGAAGAACTAAAGAGGAACCAAGCAACCATGAACAACACAATAAATGAAATTAAAAATACTCTAGATGGGATCAATAGCAGAATAACTGAGGCAGAAGAACGGATAAGTGACCTGGAAGATAAAATGGTGGAAATAACTACTGCAGAGCAGAATAAAGAAAAAAGAATGAAAAGAACTGAGGACAGTCTCAGAGACCTCTGGGACAACATTAAACGCACCAACATTCTAATTATAGGGGTCCCAGAAGAAGAAGAGAAAAAGAAAGGGACTGAGAAAATATTTGAAGAGATTATAGTTGAAAACTTCCCTAATATGGGAAAGGAAATAGTTAGTCAACTCCTGGAAGCACAGAGAGTCCCATACAGGATAAATCCAAGGAGAAACACGCCAAGACACATATTAATCAAACTATCAAAAATTAAATATAAAGAAAACATATTAAAAGCAGCAAGGGAAAAACAACAAATAACACACAAGGGAATCCCCATAAGGTTAACAGCTGATCTTTCAGCAGAAACTCTGCAAGCCAGAAGGGAGTGGCAGGATATACTTGAAGTGATGAAGGAGAAAAACCTACAACCAAGGTTACTCTACCCAGCAAGGATCTCATTCAGATTTGATGGAGAAATTAAAACCTTTACAGACAAGCAAAAGCTGAGAGAGTTCAGCACCACCAAACCAGCTTTACAACAAATGCTAAAGGATCTTCTCTAGGCAAGAAACACAAGAGAAGGAAAACACCTACAATAACAAACCCAAAACATTTAAGAAAATGGGAATAGGAACATACATATCAATAATTACCTTAAACGTAAATGGATTAAATGCTCCCACCAAAAGACACAGACTGGATGAATGGATATAAAAACCAGACGTGTATATATGCTGTCTACAAGAGACCCACTTCAGACCTAGACACACATACAGACTGAAAGTGAGGGGATGGAAAAAGATATTCCATGCAAATGGAAATCAAAAGAAAGCTGGAGTAGCAATTGTCATATCAGACAAAATAGACTTTAAAATAAAGACTATTACAAGAGACAAAGAAGGACACTATATAATGATCAAGGGATCGATCCAAGAGGAAAGTATAACAATTGTAAATATTTATGCACCCAACATAGGAGCACCTCAATACATAAGGCAAATACTAACAGCCATAAAAGGGGAAATTGACAGTAACACAATAATAGTAGGGGACTTTAACACCCCACTTTCACCAATGGACAGATCATCCAAAATGAAAATAAGTAAGGAAACACAAGCTTTAAATGATACATTAAACAAGATGGACTTAATTGATATTTATAGGACATTCCACCCAAAAACAACAGAATACACATTTTTCTCAAGTGCTCATGGAACATTCTCCAGGATAGATCATGTCTTGGGTCACAAATCAAGTCTTGGTAAATTTAAGAAAATTGAAATCGTATCAAGTATCTTTTCCGACCACAATGCTATGAGACTAGATATCAATTACAGGAAAAGATCTGTAAAAAATACAAACATATGGAGGCTACACAATACACTACTTAATAACTAAGTGATCACTGAAGAAATCAAAGGGGAAATCAAAAAATACCTAGAAACAAATGACAATGGAGACACGACGACCCAAAACCTATGGGATGCAGCAAAAGCAGTGCTAAGAGGGAAGTTTATAGCAATACAAGCCTACATCAAGAAACAGGAAACATCTCGAATAAACAACCTAACCTTGCACCTAAAGCAATTAGAGAACGAAGAGCAAAAAAACCCCAAGGCTAGCAGAAGGAAAGAAATCATAAAGATCAGATCAGAAATAAATGAAAAAGAAATGAAGGAAACAATAGCAAAAATCAATGAAACTGAAAGCTGGTTCTTCGAGAAGATAAACAAAATTGATAAACCATTAGGCAGACTCATCAAGAGAAAAAGGGAGAAGACTCAAATCAATAGAATTAGAAATGAAACAGGAGAAGTAACCACTGACACGGCAGAAATACAAATGATCACGAGAGATTACTACAAGCAACTCTATGCCAATAAAATGGACAACTTGGAAGAAATGGACAGATTCTTAGAAATGCACAACCTACCGAGACTGAACCAGGAAGAAATAGAAAATATGAACAGACCAATCACAAGTACTGAAAGTGAAACTGTGATTAAAAATCTTCCAACAAACAAAAGCCCAGGACCAGATGGCTTCACTGACGAATTCTATCAAACATTTAGAGAAGAGCTAACACCTATCCTTCTCAAACTCTTCCAAAATATTGCAGAGGGAGGAACACTTCCCAACTCATTCTACGAGGCCACCATCACCCTGATACCAAAACCAGACAAAGATGTCATAAAGAAAGAAAACTACAGGCCAACATCACTGATGAACATAGATGCAAAACTCCTCAACAAAATACTAGCAAACAGAATCCAGCAGCACATTAAAAGGATCATACACCATGATCAAGTGGGGTTTATTCCAGGAATGCAAGGATTCTTCAATATACGCAAATCAACCAACGTGATACATCATATTAACAAACTGAAGGAGAAAAACCATATGATCATCTCAACAGATGCAGAGAAAGCTTTCGACAAAATTCAACACCCATTTATGATAAAAGCCCTGCAGAAAGTAGGCATAGAGGGAACTTTCCTCAACATAATAAAGGCCATATATGACAAACCCACAGCCAGTATCTTTCTCATTGGTGAAAAACTGAAACCATTTCCACTAAGATCAGGAACAAGACAAGGTTGCCCACTCTCATCACTTTTATTCAACATAGTTTTGGAAGTTTTAGCCACAGCAATCAGAGAAGAAAAAGAAATAAAAGGAATCCAAATTGGAAAAGAAGAAGTAAAACTGTCACCGTTTGCAGATGACATGATATTATACATAGAGAATCCTAAAACTGCCACCAGAAAACTACTAGAGCTAATCAATGAATTTGGTAAAGTAGCAGGATACAAAATTAATGCACAGAAATCTCTTGCATTCCTATATACTAAAGATGAAATATCTGAAAGTGAAATTAAGAAAACACTCCCGTTTACCATTGCAACAAAAAGAATAAAATATCTAGGAATAAACCTACCTAAGGAGACAAAAGACCTGTATGCAGAAAATTATAGGACACTGATGAAAGAAATTAAAGATGATACAAATAGATGGAGAGATATACCATGTTCTTGGATTGGAAGAATCAACATTGTGAAAATGACTCTACTACCCAAAGCAATCTACAGATTCAATGCAATCCCTATCAAACTACCACTGGCATTTTTCACAGAACTAGAACAAAAAATTTCACAATTTGTATGGAGACACAAAAGACCCCGAATAGCCAAAGCAATCTTGAGAACGAAAAATGGAGCTGGAGGAATCAGGCTTCCTGACTTCAGACTATATTACAAAGCTTCAGTAATCAAGACAGTTTGGTACTGGCACAAAAACAGAAATATAGATCAATGGAACAGGATAGAAAGCCCAGAGATAAACCCACGCACGTATGGTCACCTTATCTTTGATAAAGGAGGCAAGAATATACAGTGGAGAAAAGACAGTCTCTTCAATAAGTGGTGCTGGGAAAATTGGACAGATACATGTAAAAGTATGAAATTAGAACACTCCCTGACACCATACACAAAAATAAACTCAAAATGGATTAAAGACCTAAGTGTAAAGCCAGACACTATCAAACTCTTAGAGGAAAACATAGGCTGAACACTCTATGACATAAATCGCAGCAAGATCCTTTTTGACCCAGCTCCTAGAGAAATGGAAATAAAAACACAAATAAACAAATGGAACCTAATGAAACTTAAAAGCTTTTGCGCAGCAAAGAAAACCATAAACAAGACCAAAAGTCAACCCTCAGAATGGGAGAAAATATTTGCAAATGAAGCAACTGACAAAGGATTAATCTCCAAGATTTACAAGCAGCTCATGCAGCTCAATAACAAAAAAACAAACAACCCAATCCAAAAATGGGCAGAAGACCTAAATAGACATTTCTCCACAGAAGATATGCAAATGGCCAACAGACACATGAAAGAATGCTCAACATCCTTAATCATTAGAGAAATGCAAATCAAAACTACAATGAGGTATCATCTCACACCAGTCAGAATGGCCATCATCAAAAAATCTAGAAACAATAAATGCTGGAGAGGGTGTGGAGAAAAGGGAACCCTCTTGCACTGTTGGTGGGAATGTAAATTGATACAGCCACTATGGAGAACAGTATGGAGGTTCCTTAAAAAACTAAAAATAGAACTACCATACGACCCAGCAATCCCACTACTGGGCATATACCCTGAGAAAACCATAATTCAAAAAGAGTCATGTACCAAAATGTTCATTGCAGCTCTATTTACAATAGCCAGGACATGGAAGCAACCAAAGTGTCCATCATCGGATGAATGGATAAAGAAGATGTGGCACATATATACAATGGAATATTACTCAGCCATAAAAAGAAACGAAATTGAGTTATTTGTAGTGAAGTGGGTGGAGTTAGAGTCTGTCATACGAGTGAAGTAAGTCAGAAAGAGAATAATAAATACAGTATGCTAACACATATATATGGAATCTAAGGGAAAAAAAAACAAAGGTCATGAAGAACCTAGTCGCAATATGGGAATAAAGACGCAGACCTACTAGAGAATGGACTTGAGGATATGGGGAGGGGGAAGGGTAAGCTGTGACAAAGTGAGAGAGTGGCATGGACCTATATACACTACCAAATGTAAAACAGATAGCTAGTGGGAAGCAACCGCATAGCACAGGGAGATCAGCTCTGTGCTTTGTGACCACCTAGAGGAGTGGGATAGGGAGGGTGGGAGGGAGGGAGATGCAAGAGGGAAGAGATATGGGAACATATGTATATGTATAACTGATTCACTTTGTTATAAAGCAGAAACTAACACACCATTGTAAAGCAATTATATTGCAATAAAGATGTTAAAATAATAATAATAATAATAATATATTGGACTTTATCAAAATTTAAAATTTTGTACTTCAAAAGACACCAAGAAAGTGAAAGACAAGTCACAGATTAGGAAAAAATATTTGTAAATCATACATTTGATGAGGGACTGGTACCCAGAATAAAAGAACTCTTACACTTCAAAAATAAGAAAATGAATAAACCAATTTTACAAATGCACAAAAATATTTGAACAGGCATTTCACCTAAGAAGATACATGAATGCCCAAAAGCTCATGAAAAAATGCCTAACATCATTAGGCATTAGGGAAATACAAATTAAAACCATAATGACATATCATTTCATGCTCACTAGAATGGCTATAATCAGAAATCAACAAAAACAAATGTTAGTGTGAACGTGGGGAAACTGGAAATTGGAATGTTAAAAGATGCAGCCACTTTGAAAACTGGTTTGGCAGTTTCCTTAAGTGTTAAACATAAATTTACCATATGACCCAGCAATTCCTTTGCTTGGCATCTATGCAAGAGAAATGAAAACATATATCCACCCAAAACTTGTACATGAAAAGCAGTTCATAGCAGAATTATTCATAACAGACAAACTGGGAAGAAAGCATGATAGACATTAGGAAGCTATTGATAATGGAGATCACAATGAGTTATATTTTATGAAAAATCAGAACTGGAAATCAGAACTCAAGAAAACCAAAGCCAGACTTGGAGTCTTAATTTGAAGAATTTCTGGCAAACAAGGAAGGTCTTCCTTGTTGTGGCACTGGTGGTCTCTACAAGGTGACCTGCAGAAGTGCAGGGTACTGTCATGGACATCATGATAAGAAGAAATGATGCTTCTTATACTCTGCATGGTTGACCATTTATCCTCTTCCACACCTTTAATTCACAACTGCCCCTCAACACACAAACACATGATTAAAAATGCCTCAAGAACAGGGACCACATCTTATTAATTTCACTATATGATGCAGGTTGAATGGTCTTTACCCTTAAAGCTGAGGACAGTAAGCCAAGAGAACTGTTCTTAATAGAATCCAATGTTTCAGACAGAACCTGGTTTCTAGATACAGGACCTTGAAGAGTCACGCCTCTCCTTGGAACTTCAGTTTCATTTTCCCTGCCATGTAAGTTATTACACTATCTCCCAGGGTTCTGATGAGATCTAAACGGCAAATCTTAGGTCAATCACTTAGAATTTGGTGCTCAATAACTGATGGCTATTATTTTTCATGAAATTTAGCACTGAACCATGGCCTCTCTGAGTCCATCACCCTGGAACCTTGTTCTCCTAGCATACCCTGTGCTCCATGGTTTTCCCACAGACCCAGTAGGCTGGGCTGGGTCCTAAAAAGAAGTCCTATAGAAAATTCCAGGTGTATTATTTCAGGCTGTTATAACAAAATACCATAGACTAGGTGGCTTAAACAACAGGAACTTTTCCCACAGGTCTTGAAGCTAGAAGCTTGAGGTCAGGGTGCCAACATGGTTGGGTTCTGGTGAGGCTCTCTTCCTGGCTTGCAAATGGCTGCCTTCCCTCTCTGCTCTCACATGGTGGAGAGAGAGACATCTCTCTTCCTCTTCTTATAAAGCCACAGTCCTGTCAGACTAGGGCCCCACCTTCATTTAACCTTAATTATCTCTTAAAGATCCTATCGCCAGTAATTGTCACATTGGGGGTTAGGGCTTCAACACACAAATATTGGGAGGACACAATTCAGTTCATAGCACCAGAGAAGGTCTGTTTAACCAGACAGAATGGGCACAGAGCTGGTGTACCTGGTATCAAATGGAAGGCCCCTCGGTTATCTTCCTGTCTTTCATCCATCGTCTCTCCATTACCAGGTTTTTCCTTTTTCTTTTTTCTTTTTGCTTTTGCTTTTTCCTTTTTCTCTCCACTGATAAAGTATTTCAAAAACACAAGATTTGGCCCAGAAAAATCATACACCTAATGAGACTTGAGAATTCCCAGAGTCCCTCCTGAATGCTGTTTGTCCTGCATAAAGCAAGTGATCTCCCAGGCTTCAGGATTCCTTGCTTTCTCCCTCTGTGTTCAGACACTTGTCAGGCTCCTTTCAGTGGACCCAGTGATGGCTTCCTGTTAAACCAGAAAACCCTGATTATTTTAACCTGGTATTCTTCCTCCTGTTACTTCCCCATGCACACTCTTAGGCAGTGGGCAGAATCTAGTTCACCCAGACGATATCTCAAAGGCCCTACAGGGCGAGAATGCTATGGACTTAATGTTTGTGTTCCCCCAAAATTCATATGCTGAAACCCTAATCCCAGCGGGATGGTATTTGGAGGTGGGGCCTTCAGGAAGTAATTAAATCATGAGGGTAGAGCTCACATGAATGGGATTAGTGCTGTGGATCAACCACCTAGTTTATGGTATTTTGCTATAGCAGCCCTAGCTGACAAGATAGGGAGTCTTCATCAAAGAACTAAGATTGACTTTGAGAGTTGATATTCCCCTGCAGTGTTGGTCAACATATATATGGCTGATTCACTTCACTATACATCAGAAACTAGCACAACATTGTGAAGCAACTATACCCCAATTTAAAAAAAAATTCCATAGGTATAGGGCGGAGGGGAATATGAAGGCAGAATCCAGAGTTGGTGATTGTACACTATGTATAGGCACTTTAGGTACATTATAGAGTTTACCCCCTTTACCAACTACCATCCATTCTCTTACCAATACAATACACTTCTCATGGGTGTCCCAAATCCCTACCTCCCCTTTTTCAATTCACCTCTCATAGCAGTGACTTCACTAAAGTACTCATTTATTCTGGAAACTATAATTTTATAATTGAGCTTCTATGATAGATTTGTTAAGAGCTGGGGTTTGGAGACCTGGACTTGTACCTCAGATATTCACCAAATATTTTTCAGAAAAATGATTTAACCTCCCCTGTAAAAATAGAGTTAATCACATCTTCCTCATAGAACAGTCTAAGAATTAAACAAGCAATTATGTTGAATGCTTATTGCACACCCTGACTCAACAAAATGTAGCTTTTAATATTGTTAAGATAAGTAACTTGACCAGGGTCACTGATAACAGAAAGGGAATTAGAACCCTCTGTATCAGATTGTAGCCTTCCATGCTGCTTCCTTCTTTAACTGAACATCTTTGCATTCTAAGCTAAGAGATGGAATCGTGTAGAAAAGAGAGCATAAACATAAGCATGTATGAAGACTGGGCTCTACTTGTCACCATCATGTGCTAGTTCTGTCATCTGGTCCCACTCTGAGTCTTCAGTTTCTCTCATCTGTCAAATGATTGACTGTGATAGCATGTGCTAGAACATCTAATAAATGTTGGTAAGATCAACTAGAGTCTGTGGCATTTGAGCGACAACCCCCTCTTTTCCCCACATACTCAGTGTGATGGAAGCTCCTCTCACCTAGCTCCCAGGCAAGGAGTTCCCCAGGAAAGGCAAATCATCAGCATTTCTTCTTAGATGCTTTCAAATGTTAGTTGCTTATTTTTTGCTTCCTTATTTGATGATGCCAATAAGGGACAGCCCAACTCAAATTACCCCATTTATCTTCATGACCCTATTTTTTCCTTCCTGGTATAGATCACCCTCATGCTCTCTCTGCCTGCCACTCTCCAGTGTAAACCTACTGTAAGAAAGTAGTCAATAGTTAAGAACTTAGAATAGAAGTGACATTTACTTGGTTCATTGCTCATTGATCTCATTCTCACTCATCACATCATACTTTCCCGGTAAGCTAGAAAGGGGCTTCAAAGCCATCTCCATCCAGTGTTCTAGTTGCTATGACCAATACATCAGAGCCAAGATACAAGCTGAAACCTATTTGGCCATCTCACACTTGGAATGGATGCAACACCAAGCCTAATATACTCAAGACATTTCACAAGCTGTGTGTAAAGGTAACAGGGGTTACCGACAGTGTTGGTGCGGGATGGGGTGGAAGTGACTAAGGGGATTCCTGGCACAGTGAATTTACTCTAGCAGGCAATTGCAAAAGGTCCACTCATGGATCATCAGAGGGAATCGGATTTTCAAAACAACTGAAAATCCAACAAAAGCAAAGCTCACAATATCTCAGAACATCTGTGTGACATAGATCAGTGGATCTGTTACTGCAGATCCCCAAAAGAGTAATTATTCCACTCAAAGTTCAGACCCCTCAATCCTGCTCTCCAAGGTTCACCACTATTAAAATTGTGTTAAAACTGAAGCTGCTATTACTTCACCTGTCTCACCTACTAGAACTGAAAGAAACTTTAGAGACCTTTTCACTTAGTTATAATAAAAATGTAATAAATATGCTGATTAGAGTCTCTCAGATTTGGAATGGAGCTTAGAGCCCACCAAGTTGAAACCTAACAATCTCCCCAAACTTGCACTAGCTGCATACATCTTCTCTGCAACGAAGGGAGTATTCAATTTCTCCTTGCAGATCTTCTGAATAGGGAGTTCAATTCCCTAATAAGAATTAAGCACAACACAAGTGCAAAATGTAACTATTATTTGGGTCATCTAAAATCTGCAGAAAGACAAAAAGTACTGGATTGAAGGTTGACCTTGGGCAAGCCTTAGTTTTTTCATCTTAAATTTGAGCTATTAGTAGTTCTCATCTCCTAAGGTTTGTGAGGATTAGAGAAGATGTATGTAATTCAGTAATTTTTCAATAAATGTTAGCAATTGTTCTCCTTATTATTAAAGTTCACTTTCCTTAGACATGTAAGGTGGAGACTTGAAAAGAATAAAATGAAGCTTTATAATGTACTTTACAAATTTCCCAAACAAAAGCAATAGTGCTTTGATTCATAAATACTATTACCATGGTTTCCATTGGCATGTCATAAAAGTTGAACCCAAATGGTCAGCCGCTCTGTTCTCTGGTGTGTGTGTTTTAATTACTATAAAGAACAATGGCTGCCACTTATTGAGCCCCTACTTTGTGCTAGAGCTTTTCACACGTTACCTCATTCAATGCTCACAATAATTCCATAAGGTGCCACAATTCAGAGAAGTCTGAGGTTTAAGAAGTTAGGTAACTTGCATAAGGTCACCCAGCCAGATCTCTGCTCCCACACTCCCTGTACCTGCCCTAATGTCTTTTGTGTTTATTCCTAAAATGTGTCCTTGATTTAAGAAATAAGAGCCAGGCTCCTGGAGACTGGAAATGAAATTGTACTAGTCTCAGTGACTATAGCCTATAGTGATCCTGAATAAGATTGCAAGCTTCATGGAGAACTAGTAGCCTCAGGAAGAAGCTGTCAATCTCAATTAAGACATCAACCTGTCAGAGGAGGAAGGTATTGCCATGAAGCCTATTGTTGAATGCATGTCAGGTGAAGGCAGTACTAATTATTGCATGATCCAAATATGTCTGTTCCCTACTTTTCCTAAAGTAAGGTCACTGAGTTATTATGGCACGGTGGTTTGCATTATTTTGGATTCCGCCAAGTGGCAGGTGGCCTGACAAACATGCGACTCAGCATGTTTTGTTGGGTCCCCACAGCTGTGCTGCCAATCAGTTCAGGATGGCTGCAAGTTAATGCTAATTAGCTTCTGTTGATCTGCATATTCCAACAGCCTCCCAGGATTCCCATTTTGATATGCAAGATTGCCAGTTGGGTATGTGATTGAATTAAGAAGCAAAAAAGATTTTCTTCCATGCAGGGATATGTGGATCTGAATCCCCAGTAGAGGCTGTTACCCTTTTGTTTCATGGTTGGCAGCTCTGGCCCTTAGCACGAGAGCATGGGCTCCAGGCTAGAGGGTGCTGCCGCCCTGCTTATAAAAAAAAAAATGATGCCTTAACCTCCTAGCGCTGTTAGGAGTAAACATTCTTTCCATCTGGTCTGTGAATTGGCACTGGCAATTTAGATGGGCAAGGAATCTATAGTTTTCTCTTCTGCTTGGTTCAAATCTGTTTAGTTCAAATCATCTAAACCAAGCTAACCAGTAATGAAGAATTATTTCCTGCGGCATGCAAAGACGACTAATTCCAAATGATTACTTTCAAACTCATTGCATGTCATTGGATAGACTGTTTTACCTTTCTGGACTTCAGTTTCCTCAAATGCAATGTTAGGAGGCTGTGCTAGAATCCATTAAAGGAGAGAAGATATACGACAAAGACAGCAAAATGCCTGACACATGTTAGCCCCTGGATATTGCAATATATTGTTTTAATCAGTTTTAAAAAATAAACAGCTATCCAGTGCATACTATGTCAGCACAATGCACATGGATGGAGATTCAAATATGAATAAGATTATTAATTTCCCTCCAGGAGTACATAGTAAACAGACAATTACAATGGGATAAATAAAGTCCCTTTGAACAATGGAATTCTACAATCCTGTTCTTTCTTTCGTTTTGCTGTGACTACAAGGGAACACCACAAGTTTCTGGCTCTACCACTTAAAGCTTTGTTTTCCTGTGTATATTGCTTAACTTCTCTGGGCCCTCGTTTCTCCTTCTGTAAAAATAATGCATACCACATAAGGTCATTGAGTCTGTGAAATGAAATAATGCTTGTTAAAGTTACTGACACATAGTAAGCATTCAGTAAATAGTATTTTCTTTCTGTTTTTCCTTTCAGTGGATATTAGTAGAATCACGTGAGTCCAGTAAATTCTGGGACGAAGGACGGAGGTAGAAGAAAAAGAGGTGGAAGGATTTCAGCCGTGCTAAGAAAGGAACTCAGCGGGAAACTGCACTATGGGGGCTGATGTATTTAGATTTTGCACCTGTATTTCATCAGGGCAATGAAAATATGATCTCACTGAGTAAACATTACAAAAACAATTTTCAAAAGTTTAACTTGGCTGCAGCCTTAGAAAGTTCTGCTTCCCTGAAGTGATTAAACAATATTTCTTGGAAAACATTTGCTAAATATAATTGTGAGGGAAACTTTTTTCTCCTTTTCATATTGTTGGATTTTTGTAGGAAAAGTTACTAAAGCTATTGCTGAAGTTATATTTTATATTTATCACATATTGTATATTTTCATATTTGTGTGTATATATAAATATGTATGTCTCCATTTCTCTATGTATATTTATATAACACATGTGAGAACATGTCTATATATATGGTGTATGTATATAAATGTGCATCTATGTATATACAAATTTATGTTCATCATGATTTGAGAATTGAGTACATGCATACACATATACATGTGTTTTATAATATGGCATCTGTATTTATCATTCATTTAGGCATTATATTGTACTGGTTAAAAGCATAGATTATGAAACCAGACTCTCAGAAATTGAATCTTAGCTCTATCACTTATTGCTATGTGACTATAGGCAAGTAACTATCTCTGCAACTTAGGGATTATCTTAAATAATGTCTTATTTAAAATATTATCTGTAAGACAGAGATAATTGTATATACCACAAAGAGTAATTGTGAGGATTAAATACATTAACATATATGAAAGTACTTAGAAATAAACTTGGCAAATACCTCTCTTGATATTATTATTATTGCTATTGTTATTATGACTATTGTTGCTATCATAACTTAATTGTTATAACTATTGTTATTTTATTAGTGTTATTTTTCATTAATTCATTTGTTCTGAATTATAGTGACTAAGTTTTTTTTGTTCAAAATCTCAACAAATGGACATTTTTAATAAGTAATATCAGAGTTTTTCTATTTTACAAATGGTAGGTATTTTAATTAAATTTGAAGCAAATCATTCCTTTGTTGTGGGAAGAATCATCTGGATATTTGTACTTAGCTATGCAAATGTAACATAACTACTCTCCACCCCACCCGACTACCATCCCCCTTCTTGGAGAAAAATAGGGAAATAACCTGAATGCACATGTTTTATACTAAATGGATAAATGTGCTATTTGGTAATGCAAATTGAATGTATGTTTTAGCAAAGCTATTTCTTTGCATAATTTGTTGCTTCTTTGAGAGAAAGATTTCTTTATTAAGTAGTTTAGGCTGCAAATTATTGCTTGTTTTGACCAAGAGGCATATGCTTGTATTTGATCAAAAGAGATTAGTAATAGAGACTCCATGATTGTAGGAAAAGAAATGCAGGCCCAGCATTTAAGTCAAGCTGGAAGAGAAACTGGATGAAAAAGCTGTGTGGGCTTAGCACAACTCAGGCTGGACTAGATTCGAATCTCAGCTCCATCTCTTCCTAGTGTTGTGACCTTAGGCACATGGTGAATTCGGAGGTAAATACCTGAGCCTTTCAAACAGTATTAATGTTGGACTACTCCCTCTTGTATCAATGTCTTGTAGTCATAGGGCCAGACAGTACCTCTGTCAGTGAAAGATAGAGTTTTTCATAAAAAATACGGGCATTTTCACAATCATCCTTGGAAGAATTCAACCTTTGAACTGAAATGAGGGCAGTAAGAGAGAAAATAACAGATTTTAATGGCTCTC
The DNA here is from genome assembly GCF_028023285.1 of Balaenoptera ricei. NCBI lineage: Eukaryota > Metazoa > Chordata > Mammalia > Artiodactyla > Balaenopteridae > Balaenoptera > Balaenoptera ricei. The sequence continues at coordinate 51,731,612 of NC_082639.1, forward strand.
CTTTTGTTTCTTCAAGAAATCCATCTAACTGTGGAACTACTATTCACTAGACTCCTATTGTGGGTCAGGCACTGGTGGGGGCACTAGGAACAAGATATATAAGACATGGTTTCTCTTCTTAAAATGCTCGCAATTAAATGAGGGACATAAATATGTGACTAGCCATCAGTATGTTGGGTGCTATGGTACAGTACCAAAAAACTGGATACAGGCAAGGAGGAAATGGTTAGTTCTCTCCAGGGGTAAGTGAAAGTGTCTAAAATGAGATGAAGCTTAAGCTGTCTCTTAAAGGAAGGGCAGGGACATCACAAATGGAAAAAGGAGGAAAGATATTTCAGGCAAAAGGAATATTCACAGTCACCGAGGCAAGAGAGTCTAGTGAATTCAGAGAATTGTCAGTAGTCCAGTGTGCCTAAATCTTAGAATATGAAGACATGTGAGTAACAAGACATAGGTCTGAAGAGATAATCAGCTAGACTATGATGGCCTAGGTATGCCATGCTAAACTGTATGATTTATTTTTCTAAAAGCAATATGAAACTATTGAAAAGTCTTAAGTAGCTGAGAGACATGTTTATGTTTTCATTTTAAAGAGTACATTCCTGCACGTCTGTGAAGCATAAATGTGAAGAGGGGAGAATAGAAGCAGGAAACTATTTGAGAGGGCACTGTAGTGATGGAGACATGGAATTATAAAGGTTAGAACTAAGGAAGTTGTGGTGGGAATAAGTGCAAAGGAAAGTAATTTTTAAATCATTAGGGCTAACCATGTCTAAGACTTGGAAATTGGTCCGTGGGAGGAGAGGGTCAAGCATGACCAGCTTCCTCGTTTGGAGGTGATTAAGTAAATATTAGAATACAGGTTGAAGAGCAAGTTGCGAGAAGGACAGGATAAATTTTGTTCTGAAAGCGGTAAGATGGAAACGCTTTGGGGACATTCAAATCGATAGAAAAAAATTTGGATATATGGATTTGGAGCTAAGAGGAAAGACTGGGGCAAGGTAGAAATTTAGAAATAATTAGCTTAGAGATGGTAATTATAATTATGAGAGTAGATGAGATAACTCACAAGTGCCTTGAGAGTGAGATGAGAATATGGACAAGAGAGAAACCACAGAGGATGGCAGTGCCTTGAGAGTGAGATGAGAATATGGACAAGAGAGAAACCACAGAGGATGGCAGTATTTAGGAGGAAAGGTATCTATCTATCTATCATCTGAGGGCATTGGTCTTTCAATACACCAAATGAAGCCTGAGATTGGCTAAAAGATCCTAAATTAGCCTCATGACATATTGTGACCTTCCAGAAGTTATTTACTTTCTCTGCCAAGGTGAAGCCATCTGAACCTAGAAGAAATAGCAATTTTGAGGCAGTAGACAAAAAAATGTAAAGAATTAAGTTGGTGACTACCATTTTGAATGACATCACTCACCTTTTCTTTAACACGAAAAGGGACAATCACACTTCATCTTTTAAGGTAATTAAGCATCCAAAATACAGGACTCTATTATATAAGAAAACAGTCATCCATTCCAACATTATTACAATAAAATGAGACATTAAAGGCCCTATTCATACAATAGTAACAAGTAATATAATCATCCTTTGGTTGCTGTTGGTTGGGGGATATTTGAAGCTCATGAATGGAAGGTCTCCAAATGATGTGGTCCCTGTGGTTTTTCTCAAACAGTTTAATAAATATGAGATCTGGGACTAGTTTAAAGAATAAGTTTGGGGGCTTCCCTGGTGGCGCAGTGGTTGAGAATCTGCCTGCTAATGCAGGGGACACGGGTTCGAGCCCTGGTCTGGGAAGATCCCACATGCCGCGGAGCAACTAGGCCCGTGAGCCACAGCTACTGAGCCTGTGCCTCTGGAGCCTGTGCTCCGCAACGAGAGGCCGCGATAGTGAGAGGCTCGCGCACCGCGATGAAGAGTGGCCCCCACTTGCCACAACTAGAGAAAGCCCTCACACAGAAACGAAGACCCAACACAGCCAAAAATAAATAAATTAATTAAAAAAAAAAAAAAAAGAAGAAGAAGTTTGGTAGGGAATTTGGAGTGAGAAAAAACCTTGGGATATTTCTTTAAAATCAAAGACAAGTTTTAATGAATTGGGTGGAGTTGATAGAGTCCTGAAGTTTATTCTCCTCTATATTAAGGAAATGATCTCACAGTATTAATACAAATGGTAATATGATTCATGAAATATTTTTCTTTTTTAAAAAGTTAATTATGAACGGATTTCATAGCTCCTTGGAGTCATAAAGCAGAATACATTTCAGTAATTTATTTATTCTCTGGGGAAGGACTTTATGACTATTTGGGAAAAGATTTGGTTTAGGATAAATTACATGCAATGAGTTCTTTTTAAAAAAATCATGAGACGTATAAAAAATTTCTTTACTCTCAAATGTGAGCTTTGGTCCCTACTTTATCACCAGCTGAATTTCACTTTGATTACAGCCTTCTGCCCCTGTAACGTTAAAAGCCCTACACATCCTAAATCCATCAAGGTCACATGCTAGTCAAGCTACTTGGAATGCCTTCCTCTCTTTTTTGGTAAACTACTCATCCTTCAAGAGGCACTGCAATTTTATCTCCTGTGAAATCATCTCTGATTCACTCTATTGTTCCTCCTTTTGTGACTCAATAACACTTTGATCATATTCCTATTTGAATATTTATTAATTTTCACTATAGTTACTAGCTATATGTACATCTCTACAGCTGGAATGTGCCTAGCTCCATGCTTGGCACACAGCACACTTTCAGTAAATATTTTTTGTTATATGATTATTACTTCTTCAATCATCATCACCCATATGTATATATGTATCTCTATCTGTCTGTGTCTATCTATAATTTACACAGTGCGATCACATACAAGGTCTCTCTTGAACCTCAAGAGAGCCACACAAGACTGTAAGGACAGCTATCTTTAATCCCATTTTTCAGATAAGGAAGGGGAGGAGACTGAGACTCAAAGAAGTCTTATCCAGTATTCCATGGGAAATAAATGGAAGACAGAAAATCCACTCCCTTCTTGTAACTTCACTTCTAATGTCCAAATATTCAATTAACTAGAATTTTTAGAGCCGTCTGCTTATAAACTTATTCCTTGGAGCTATCCTTTTATTTAAATGTACCTCAGATACACAAAATTGGATTAATCATATCCCTAGGTTTATCACAGTCATCACTAGTTCATGCATGTCACTGATTTTTTTGTATGCATGTGTATGTTCATTTTTTAATATGGCTAATACCTATGAATTCACCACTCATTCCTACAATTAAAACACTATCATTAACTATCTACATCTACATGCTTCTCCTTCCCTACCTCATCAACTCCTGATTTACTGTACAAACCTAAGGTATCTTTAATTTGAATTTTTTCTTTTTCTATAATTATTGTAGTTTTGTTCACTTTTTCTTATTTTTGAACTTTATATTAAAACTATCCCATTGTATTTTTTGGAACTTGATTTTCTTAATTCAACATTACTATGTTTATTCACACTATTTTGGATAGTTGCAGTTCCTTAATTTTTAGTACTGAATAATATTTCATTTTATGAATATACTATAATTTGTTTAACTATTGTTTTAGTCACAGAAATTTGGTCATGTTCAGTTTTTTGTTTTTGCTATTATGGATAATGCTGTCATGAATATTTCAACATAATTTTGAGTATATACCTGGGAGAATTGCTGGGTTGTAAGTTATATAAATATTTAACTTTACAGGAAGTGCCAAGTTGCTTTTATAAAGTGATTATAACAACTTACAAAGCCACCAACAAAGTATGAGATCCTGAGGATCCACCTTTTCTGTAATAATTGTCAGGTTTCTTATATTTTGTCAGTCAAGTAGATGTAAAATGATATCTCATTATGGTTTGATTTGTATTTCCACACACTAAGGACATTGAGAATATCTTCATACATTGGCCATATGTATTTTCTATTTGTAGAACTTCTTTATATATTTGTGATACAAATCTTCTGTCAGTTTTATGCATTGTAAGTATCCTCACCTGATTTGTATATTGTCTTTTGACTTTCCTAGTAGATGCTGCTTGTGAATGAATGTTAACCGCTAACAGTTTACAAGGGCATCCTTCTCAAAAGAACTGTACTTGGCCAATGGATCTGCTTCACCCAAACCCTGGGGGTCAGCTTGCAGCCAATAACTGACTAATATACAGATACAAGAGGCTTGTCACCTTACCTCAAGGCAAGACTTACTCTGTGGTACAATTCATGCTCCAGAGCTTCCTATGGGGTTAGGCTGAAGCTAGACTCCAGCTGAAATCACATCCTTTCTCAGCTTCTTCTCCTCCCTATACTTTTCTCATTTCCCTAAAGGTGACTCTGGAGAGCATGTCCTCAATAAACTACTTGCACAAAATTCTCTATCTTAGGTCCTCCTTCTAGGATATCCAAATTAAAATACTTTGAAATATCTTCTGATGAACACTTTTAAAATTTCATAGAGTCAAATTTATCAGTCTTTTAAAGGTTTTCTTTTAAAAATCTCATTAATAAATCCTTTCTTTCTCCATGGTCAGAAAGTTATCATGATCTGTATTTCCAATAAATTTTTTTAACTTTGCTTTTGACATTTAAGTTTTCAATCATTCTGAAGTTGATTATATAGTGTGATCCAATAGGTTACTGTATATGTGAATAACCATCTTGTCCAAGTTACTTTATTAAATCCCTTCCTTTCCCTATCATGGATCTTTCTAGAAAACTGAGATTTATTCAACACATTTTTAAATGTTTTTTATATATTGAGAGCCTTGCTTGCTGTTGGGGATATAAACATAAAATGATAATACAGACCACCTCTCCCCACACTTTCAAGGGGCTTCCAGTACAGTGGGAAAGTGGAACACACCTACACTGGAAGTATATGCAAAACAAATTAATATCTACAGGAATCAAGAAAGATTTCTTAGAGGAAGTGAAACTAAAAGAACAAGAATTTTCTAGTTGAGAAAAGTGGATAATTCATGGTGTTTCCAAATTGAGGAAATCTATTACAAAAGCACAGATTGTGGGGCTTTCCTGGTGGCACAGTGGTTAAGAATCCACCTGCCAATGCAGGAAACACGGATTCGAGCCCTGGTCTGGGAAGATCCCACATGCCGCGGAGCAACTAAGCCCGTGAGCCACAACTACTGAGCCTCCGCGTCTGGAGCCTGTGCTCCGCAACGGGAGAGGCCATGACAGTGATAGGCCCGCGCACCGCGATGAAGAGTCGCCCCCACTCGCCGCAACTGGAGAAAGCCCTCGCACAGAAACGAAGACCCAACACAGCCAAAAATAAATTAATTAAGTAATTAAAAAAAAAAAAAAAAGAAAACGTAAAATCATCATTAAAAAAAAAAGCACAGATTGTAAACCAGTATAGGATATTTTAGAATGCCTGTAGTTCTATATGGCACAAAAAGTGTGACAGCAGGTAAGAACTGAGAAGTAGACAAACAGTCTCCTTATGAAGGACTTTTTGATAGTGTACCTTAATTTCTACTTTGTATCTCCCAGCACACTCCCTTTCTCTTGCCACTGGTTGGAGGAAATAATGTGGCCCAGGCTTGGCCATAACACCCTAGTCCTTTGGATACAGGGATTATCCTAAGTGTGGGCATGTGATGTGAATAGGTACAATCGGAATCCTCCCATAAGGTTAGTACACAGATGTTGATATAAAGAAGCCGTTTCTGTTAAAGTTACTAAACTGGGGCTAGAGCAATCATGTTCCCTACCACATGGAGAACACCTGAGTATAGAAAATAAACCCTACATTCACAGAAAAAAAAGATGAGACAGTAGAAATATGAAACCCACGTAAAGTTAAGGTTGCATTGAAATCACAGCTCCATTACCTGAGGACTTATTTCCTACAGTTCTTTCTTCAGTTCTATTAGCTTCCCAGTTTTAGTCTCAGGAATATAAGGCAGTCAATTATCCTTTTTTTAAAATTAAACTTACTGATATTGTCTGATATTTTCAGCTGAGAGAGAATTAACTAAAACTTTTTCCTGATGACAATAGCCATCAAAGGGCTTTTTCAGGGGAGTATAATGGTTAGACTTGCCTGATGGGAAGTTTCCTGTGACCACAAGGTGGAGGGTGGATTACAGGGGGTCAAGAAAATCAAGAAAAAAAATAATAAAAGGAAAAAGAAACTGATAAAGGGCAGGGTCTATGTCATGTTGATTATGCCCAGCACTAGACCTGATTACTGTTCTTCCCTTCCAATCTCTTTAAAATAGGCAGACTATCTATTTCAAATGGTTTAGTTACAGTTGTCAGGTTTTTTTAGAATTCTTGAAGAAATGTTGTGGATCCATAATTTTATTCTTGATAATAAAAAAGAACACTAAAAAAAAGAGTGGATATATGTATATGTATAACTGATTCACTTTGCTGTACACCTAAAACTAACACAACACTGTAAATCAACTATACTTCAATAAAAACTTTAAAAAATAATAAAAATAAAAAAGAACAAAACTTTAAAAAACTTGTATTTTTGTAAGTTATAAATCTTTACAAAAACTAAGAGAAGATCAAAACGTTTTAAGAAAATTAAAATTATCCATAGCCCCAACAATTAAAGAAAAATGATTAAAATTTTACTGTCTCATCCTTCAGGCTCATAAAAGTGTGGAGCTACTTGTTTAGAAAATATAATGTAGTTCATTCCATGTTTATCCAAATATTACACCATGAATAATTTCCCATATAAATATACTTTGAATATTCAATTGCTCATTTCACAGCATGGACGTACTACATTGCTTAACAATTTGACCATTTGGAGACTTTGATTGCTTCCAATTTTCATAATTTTAAAGAATGTTGCCATAAGCATCCAACACGTAGAACTTTTTCTGCATTTTAGATTTCAGGTTGGATAAATTCCTAATGGAATTACTGGGACAGAGGTTATATACATTTTTAAGACTCTTTCCACAAAAGAACTTTGCAAATTAGACTATGTTTTATTTCAGCAGAATATGACAAGTCTGAAGTGACAGATGATCCCAATTCCCAGAATTTCACTGCACTTAAATGTGCTGGGCAATCAGATTTGGCTGCTTTTCTGCGTTTGGGGCATTATGTGATGGACTGATTTCTGTTCTCCCCCTACAACAGTTTTGACTGATACAAATTCTTCAGAGTTTCTTTTCTGGGGCTTCCCTGGTGGCACAGTGGTTAAGAATCCACCTGCCAATGCAGGGGACATGGGTTTGAGCCCTAATCCAGGAAGAGCCAAATGCTGCGGAGCAACTAAGCCCATGCACAACTACTGAGCCTGTGCTCTAAAGCCCGCGAGCCACAACTACTGAAGCCCATGCACCTAGAGCCTGTGCTCTGCAACAAGAGAAGCCACCGCAATGAGAAGCCCATGGATTGCAACAAAGAGTGGCCCCCACTCGCTGCAACTAGAGAAAGCCCGTGCATAGCAATGAAGACCCAACGCAACCAAAAACAAAAAAATGGTTTCTTTTCTGTAGGAGCAAAATATTCTAAGAAGCACAGAACTTGAGATTTGGAGTCTCAGCTGAATTTTTCCATGTTTCTTTGAGGGTGGAGTGTGGAATATTTTCCTTTCCTGAAGACAGGAAATGAATTGTACAGATTGAAGACCTTTTTTTGAGAACTATAAAAAGATTTTCACACTTATGATCTCATTTAATCTCTCTCAACAGCATTTGAGAATTTGAGTAATATATTAGAAAACATGCAGGTTTTGCAACCAGCCAAACTTGGAAGATGAATCCAGGTTCCATCAATTGTTTGTTAAGTTACTTGAATGGCCTTCTGCAAATTATTAATCTGAGTTAATAAAATCTTGGGGATATGAATAAATATCTTACTGGATGGATAATTTTAATTAAATGAGAAAATTCAGGTAGAACAATCAGCATAGTATATAGCTCTGTCTTAATCTGGGACCCCCTGAGATCAAAATCTCAGGCATGCATATGGCTTATTCTGGAAGCCATCTCCTAGAGTAGGAGTAAGGGTCCAGGGAGGAGAACAGGGAAGAAGGGAAAACTAGTACAAGAATGTGATCGAATTTGTCACTAGAGCAGATGACTGGTGCCTGACCTTCCTTCTCAGGAGTCTTATGAAATGCATCTTAGAATCCTTTTTTTTTTTTATTTAAGAACTTTTTTATTGGAACTATTATGCTTGATACTTCTTAAAACTTGAGTAAAATGTTTCTCTTTTTGAAAAAAAAAAATGTACCCAATTACAGAATCAAAGATTAAATGTAGAGAGATTCTCTAAGTGTTCTCTAACCATGTTTATGCAGTTTAAATTTCTATGCTTTACATGAGATTTCATCTTATTTTTAAAAAAAATATTTTAACATATCGCTGCTGTTGTTTAAGAGATAACCTTTTGCCCCTTTCTTTACTACTTATTACCCAAGTAAAAAAGAGGAAAGTATCTACTCATCAGCAACCATCCCCACCCCCCAGTCAAGGGCAGCTCTAGGTCATGCATTTCCAGGTGGTATATGTTTGTCAGGGAGTTCCTGGAGACATCAGAGACACCTTCAGCAAGATACATGAGGGGCCAAGTCCCTCAGGTTGTAGCTGCTCAAAGCTAGTCAGAACTGGTCACTACAGCAATAGCTGGGCAAATGATGAAGCCTACAAGGATTTTCAGTGATCATAAGAGATGTCTTATGTTTCCTATTGTTGTTACAACACATTATCACAAACTTAGTGGCTTACAACAACACAAATTTGTTACCTTATCGTGCTGGAGGTCAGAAGTTCAAAAATGTCTCTTATTTGGCTAAAATGAAGGAGTCGGTAGGGCTGCATTCCTTCTGGGGGTTCTAGGAGGAAACCCCCTTCTTGCTTTCAACAGCTTCTAGAGTCCGTCCTCATTCCTTGGCTCAGGGAGCCCTTCCAGCAACAGCCTCACTCTGAGCCCTCCCTCCACCATCACACTCCGTCCTCTAATACCGACACGCCTACCTCCCTCTTATAAGAACGCTTGCGATTACATTAGGCCCACCTGATAATCCATGATAGTCTTCCCATCTCAAGATCATTAATCACTTTGCAAAGTCCCTTTGTTACAAAAGATAACTCTTCCCTGTTTCATGGATCAACACACGGACATCTTTGGGGAGTCATTATTCTGCCTACCACAGTGTCCAGTATAAGAATCTAATAAGTGTGTATTAAGCTTTCTTCTCTTGCTGATCACTGAGTTTCCATCTTCTCGCCACTCCACTCCACCTGACCCAAATTTTGGTCAAGTCAATAGGTAGTAAGTGGATAGGCAAAGCCACAAACTCATATCATCTGGTTGCAAATCCATTAGTTTGGGAGTCTTGGCAATCAATGACTCACTGTTGGATATGGTAAAGGACAGGGTTGGTGATGTTGCTGCTATCACAAGAGCTGGTGTGAGTCAGGGCTGAGTGAGAATGAGGAGAAATTCCACCAAATAGGCCACATTGGAGACCCCAACAATTTCAGATTCTATTTCCAATGTGGTTATAGTAAATTGCTTTCAGTTCTCTGGGAATGGAAATTTACTCTTTTTAAGATGCCAAAGACAGATAACTTTGACTAAAAGGTAAATTTGCTGAATCTAAAACAGATCATCGTTGATCTGATATCCTGAATAAATACTAAATGAGAAATATTTTTTAGCATGACTTTTTAACAGGACAAAACTTTGCTCAGGTTTTTGGTAAAAATCAACACTTGAATAGAAGATATAGGTGAGATTTCAAGACAACTGCTCCAATCTGAATATTTAAAACAAATGGGTAAGTTGAAAAACAAAATAAAATAAACATCCACATAATCACTATCCAACTTAAAAAAAAAAAAAAAGCACATTACCACAATGTGGTACACAATTACACAATGCTTTGACAATTTCTGTGCTTCTCTCTGATCTCATTCCCTACTCTACTCCCTAATAGTAATCATTATCCTGAATTGTTATTATTCCTTTTCTTTCTTTGATAGTTTTTACAAATTGTTTATATATTCTTAAACAATATATTGTTAGTATTTTGTGTAAATGGAATCATATCATACAAGTTCTTCTGTCGTTCAACATGTAAGTACCTCTAGTTGATTCAATTTTTTACTACTGTATATTAACTCATTACACTGATAAACTACAATTTATTTTGTAGTTTGGCACCCTCTTTGGCACCCTTTTGCCAATGGAGTTGTTTCCCCTTTGGTGGCATTTTTTGTTGTTGCTTTGTTTTTTTTTTCTCTCTTGGCTATTACAAACTAATGCACATGTTTATATTTGACTCTTCATGCTCATGTGTAAGAATTTCTCTAAAGTATAAATCCAGGAGATGAATTGCTTGTTTGTAAGGTAAATGTATCTTCAACTTAGGAGACAATTCTAAATTCCAAATAGTTTTCCAAACAGGTGGTAAAATGTAAATACCTACCATCAGAGATGTGAGCTGTTTTATTCTATGTTCTTACCAAAACTTGACATCAGCAGATGAAAACTTTCCCATTCTAGCAAATACAAAATGGTATATTTTATAAAATGGTTAAATGTATAAAATTTTGTTTTTATAATAGTGCTTTTGTGTCTTGTTTATAAAATCAGCCCCTGCCCCAAGGTCACATAGATATTCCCCTATACTACCTTCTAAAATTTGATGGTACTTCTTCAAATTTGAATGTTTAACCTAACTAGGATTGATTTTTGCATATAGAAAGATACAAATCCAATTTAATTTCTTCCAGTATAGATACTGTTTTATCCAGTATCACTAAGTAATCTCTTCTTTACACAATGATTTCAACTGCACATTTTGTTATCTAGCAAGTTTCCATATGTTTGTGAGTTGGGTTCTGCTGTTTCTATTCAAATTTCATTGATCTATTTGCCTGTCCCCAAACTAACACTACACTTTTAATTATTAGTGCTTTATGTAAGGCTTTTGATATCCAGTAGGTCCCTCACTTTCTGTTTCCATCACTCACCCAGCAGTATATTGACTTTTCTTAGCTTTTCCTCCATAAAAAATTTATAATCAATTTAGAATTTTAGAATCAATTTGTCAAGTTGCACAAAAGCAAGTTGGTAAGAGTTTCACAGGAGTAGATAAATTTGAGAAAACTTGATAGTTTTAAACTTTTGAGTCTTTTTATTCATAAACATGGTATATCTTCCCATTGGTTTAGACCTTCTTGAATGCTTTTAAATTGTTTTATAATTTTTCCTCTAAGTCTTGAAAATCTTTCTTAGATTTCTTCTTATCTGTATATATGTGGATAGATAGATAATATTTTGTTGTTATTGTAAATGATATCATTTTAATATTAAATTTTCTAATTCTTGTTGCTAAAGCACAGAAATGCAATGCAATTTTCTAAGAGGATATTGTTTCTGATCAACATTGCAAAATTCCCTGTTCAAGTCTAGGAGTGTATGTGTGAATAATGATGGCAACATTGTGTTTTCCTTCTCTATATTTATGCTGTTATATCTTTTTCTTGTCCTGGACTTCCAGAAAATCATCAAAAGGAAGTGGTTATGGTGAGCATTTTTGTCTTGTATATATTTCAATATTTCTCTATTAAATGTTCCTTCTGATCCTAGTTTTTGTCATTCATGCCTATTGAATTTTAGTGAAGACTTCTTTTATACCCATTGAGAAGGTCATCCATGTTTCTCTTTGAATCATATGCTAATATAATGAATTTATGTTGATTTATATTTTATATTAAACCTACATTGCAGTCTGGGAAAATTTAACTATCCATGATGTATTATATATTTTCAGATTGTTGATTTACTTTTGCTAATAATTTGTTTGGGCTTTTAGCATATAAATAGAAATAATATGGAATTCTTATTTCTTCTGCTATCTTTAATTCTGATATCAAGAATAGCAGACATTAAAAATTTTGTGTTGTAAATGGAGAGTAAGTCCCCTTAAAGTAAATCAAAATCACTAATATATCCTGATTTCTACCATTTAATTTTTAATTTATTTTCCTACTTTTTCCATTTTTACCCATTCTTGCATCCCTTTATATTGAGGTTTTCTCTATTCTTTATTTTTTAACCTTCTTGAATTTGGAAATTATACACTTTGTAGATAACTTTGTAGTGGTTACTCTAGAAATGTTTTACCAGATATCTTACAAGTTTAAAATTATCTATATATTTGTCTTATTTTTAAACACTGGTAAACACCCAATTTTCTATTCTATGCCTGATATTTTAGTTCCATTTTGTTTTTATAACCTCTCGATAATTATTTTGTAGCTTTATGTAATCATTCTTTATTTAGATATATCCTCATATGTATCAGTATCTTTATCTGCCATACCATTGCACACTAAACCTTCTTAACAAGGATAATTTTCCTTCTTACTGAGGGAAATACCAATTCCATCATTTTCCAACTTTGTGAGCTTAAGCAAATTATTTAACCTTTGTGGTCTCAGTTTCCTTATAAATAAAGTGGGAATAATAATGATATTGTATCTACTTCGTATAATTGTTGAGAAGGTTATATTAACTGACATATGTAAAGCATCTAGAAAGTGCCTAACACATGTTAACAGTTATTTTAATGTTTGCTAGTATTATTTTTATTGCCACTGATATTATTAATTTTCTTATTTCTGTATTGGGATAGGCTAGAATACGTTGCAGTAACAAAGTAAAAGCCTAACGCTTTCAAAACAAAGCTTTATGTTTTTGATTTGTGTTTCTTTTCACTTCCACATGTCCTACAAGTGTTGACTCCATCTCTGTTGCTCATCAGTGTTACTCCAAAACCTAGGTTGATAAAAAAGACAGTATTTAGAATACTGCCAATCATCCTAGAAAAAAGAAAGAGAGTATTGGAGGGTCTCATTGAGGATTAAATGCTTAGCCCAGAAGAGGCACATGTCAGTTCCACTCACAAGTCATTGGCCAAAATAGTTTACATAGCAATCCAGAAAGTACAATCTTACTATGTGACAAGAAGTCAGAGAATTGGAAATATTCAAAGATCAGCATTAATGAATAACACAGCATCTTTTGTAATTTCCTTGTATTTTTGCCTTAAAATTTTACTAGCTTAATACTCTAGATTCCTGCTTTAACTTCTTTTTGCCTCTTGGGAGTTCTTATTTTCTTGCTACTTCGATGGTGCATTCAAAAGTTTTATTTTACATTTTATCTACTAGTTTTTTTTTTAATTTTTAAGTGGGGATTTACTCTGTGTATCTAGTCCACCACACTAGAGATAGAAAAAATAGAATTTTCACCACTCACTTTCAGTGGTTTAAAGAAACTGAACAAAGTATAAAAGAGCACAAAACCACCTTTCTGTGGTGGTTCTATTGTCTAAATGTCAAGGGAACCAATCTCATCCTATTATTCACTAAATAACTCTGCAACTATAGCAGGTCATTTCCCTTCCCTGCATCTGCTTTCCTTAACTATAAAGCATGTAAGTTGGTGTAAATGACCTTTTAGGATGTTCCCCAATATACTCTTCATTTTCAATTTATTTCACTGTGGAATATGTATTTTATAATGGCTTTTGACAATCTCAAAATCCAAACCCAATATTCCTTTTTCGATGATAAGACTGTTGCCATTTAAGATTCTCCTGACAGCTCATGACTCAAAAATACTATCAGAGAACAGATTCTTCACCTCTTCTTGCATCCTGTAAGTGTGCAATATAAGCATAAAGAGCTTTTAGAAAAGAGGCACCCTCTGCTCCCATGTAGTTCCTTTGCTCTAAGTGAACTCAGTATCCTCTCTGCTGCAGCACTTGCCACATAATACATAATACATCCCTTACAGAACTAGAAAACTAGAGAAGGCAATTTGGTATAGTTTAACCTTTGGAAAAGATTTGGTCATCACCCAGTCCATTTCCTAGACCCTTTCTGCCTAACCTGACTGTCATGGTAGACACCAAAGGGAAAAGGAAAACACAATGAACATTGTCTTGAAAGACTAACATGTTTTTCAAAATACAGGTATTTTCTCCTCATGACTACATTTAACCCTCACTACAATTCTTGATATAGGTGTTATTATACCCTCTTTCAGATGAGAAAACTGAGATTAACACAGGGTAATTAATAGGTTCCAGACTTCACATCTGAACTGCACTGTCTGATGAAGTTAAGGGTCATTGTTAGTGAAATTATATGAGAGATAAATCTAAGTAAATAGAACTCCTTGCCTCACAGTAAGAAGTAGAGGATTCATGGATGAAGTAACAGCCCGTCTGTCAAGATGAGACAATACACAGCACCCATGGGAGCTTAATGCACCCTCTGATGCTTGAGGCAGGAGAGCCTTTGAACTCTGGCAGGCCGGGTTGAGTGTCCCAGACCTGAGTATGTGACTTGTTGCAAATTTCTTTTCTTTTTCTCCTAACTTCTTTTTTTTTTTTTTAACATCTTTATTGGAGTATAATTGCTTTACTATGGTGTGTTAGTTTCTGCTTTATAACAAAGTGAATCAGTTATACATAAACATATATCCCCATATCTCCTCCCTCTTGCATCTCCCTCCCTTTTTGATGTGATTTTATTTTATTTTTTTAAAGATCTAAATAGACATTTCTCCAAAGAAGACATACAGATGGTTAAAAAGCACATGAAAATATGCTCAACATCATTAATTATTAGAGAAATGCAAATCAAAACTAGAATATGGTATCACCTCACACTGGTCAGAATGGCCGTCATCAAAAAATCTACAAGCAATAAATGCTGGAGAGGGTGTGGAGAAAAGGGAACCCTCCTACACTGTTGGTGGGAATGTAAACTGGTGCAGGCACTATGAAATGATTTTAGATTTATGGAAAATTTACAGTTTCCTTAAATAGTACAAATAATACAATAATACAAATGGTACAAGGAAGAGGACAAAGAATTCCCTAAGACCTTCTCCCAGAGTCTTTAAGTGTTAACACATTTCCAAATGTGTTTTATCATTCACATACACACACAGGCACACACACAGTTTTTCTGAACCATTTGAAAGTAAGTTATAGGCATGATGACCGTTCATAATTCAGTGTGTATTTTCTAAAAACAAGGATATTCTGTTACATAACCATAGTACAATTTTAAAAATCAGGACATTAATATTGATCTAATTCTATTATCTAACCTTCAGATGGCATTCATATTTTTCCATTTATTCATAAATTGTCCTTTATATCAAAAGAAAATCCTGGGTCACATGTTGCATTCAGTCTTTGTCTTTCATGACATTGACATTTTTGGAAAAAACAAGTCAGATACATTTTAGAATGTCCCTCATTTTTGAGTTTTCACATGATTATGTATGTTTCAGGTTATGCATTTTTGACAGGAATACCCCAGAGGTGATGCTGTGTCCTTCTCGGTGCATGAGGTCACAAGGAACGGGATACTATTCGTCCTATTCATGTAGATGTTAACTTTGATCATTGGTTTGGATGGTATGTGCTAAGTTTCTCCACTGCAAAGATATTATTTTTTTCATTTGTAATCAATAATTATCTTACAAGACAAAACTTTGGGGTCTAGATAAATATCTTAATTTCATTACTGTTTCACACACTTGTATTATCATGTATTTATGATTCTTCCCTTAATCAATGAATAATATGATGCTTGCCAAATGATGATTTTTCTGATTTCATCATTCCTTGCTCATTTATTAGATGGTCCTCTAATCCAAAGAAAAGATTTACTTCTTCCTCATTTATTTGCTTATTTATTTATATCATTCTATACATCTGTATAGAGTCCATGTTGCAAATTTCTTAACCATCATGGCCCTTAGTTCTTTCTCTGTAAAGTGGCAGTGATAATATTTACCATCTTGATTTGCTGCACTGATTAAACAAGTTAACATACGTAAAGTCCTCAAAACCATAAGAAATAAATTAGAGCTATTCATATTAGTAATAATAATAATAATAATAATAATATTACTCTCTCTTTTCACATTATGAGATTTAGGTGCCATCTTCTTTCAGTACTTTATTGCCTCAGACAAGCAATTTAACCTCTCTTGGTCTAATTTTTCTGACCTATGAAACAAAGGAGTTCAATTAAATGGTCTCTAAATTCAATTACATTTCTAGTGTAAGAAACTAAGATTCTGTATCTATAAAATATTTGTATATAAACCCATTTTCTTCTAACTGTCAAATATTCTGTAATAGCTTTGCAATATGAAAATCTTCCATAATTCTTAGTGTTCTTCCAAAATTTCAAAGGATACATATTTTATCTCTGAGTAAACAGCTTGGGTATTCTATCTCATCATACTTTAAATTTTAGTAATATTAGTTGGTCACTGCTATTTTCTAAGTATGCTGATGATTTCTGACAAAATGTGAAATCGCTAAAGACAGATGGCTTGCAGCTCCAACTGTTGGGGTTTATTTTCCTCTGCCAGCAAGGTCCATGATCCTTCAACGGACTGTGGTCTCAGACCACATGATGGCTCTGATTTGCATATTAGAGAAGGAAGAATTCAAACTTTTAAAATTTCTTTCCAAACATGTAAGTCACATTATGAAATGTGACCAGTATGTAGTTTGGAACTTTCTTATAGGTCTTTGCACATTGTGAAAATGAAGAATATACTGATGGAAAGCTAGTAAATGGATTAATCTTATTATTAAACATTTCCCATAGGAGAGATTGTCTGGGAAAGTGGAAAGGGACCTGGACTTGACTTTTGAATCTCTGGGCTTAAATTTTTGTTCTTAGTAGGCCCATGAACTGGATCAAGTTATTTGTTTTCTGAGTTTCAATATTTTCATATGTCAAGCTGGAATAACATGTCACATCTCATAAAGATATTTTGAGACGTAAATAAGTTCATTTCAGTGAAAACACCTAGCATATGAAGGGTATTCAATAAGCATGAAATAAAAAAAAGAAAAAATAACAACCGTTAGGATAAATAAGGTCCAGCATAGCCAGAATAACCTCCTTTAGCATTTTCTACTGTTTTAGCAACTAAACTTGGAAAGTCAGGACGGACTATCTTTCAATTTGAGCATCTGAGAACTCTCAGTAATGGTTACTTTATGACAGACCTAGTATAACAGCCAGACTGGTTACAGCATAATCACATGAGGAGAACTCAGTCATAAGTCTTGGGCCTCATCTTGAAGATTGTAAATGAGTAATCTTAGAGAAAGGCTCAGGTATCAGTATTTTTTAAATACTTCCCAAATGATTTTGATGTTTCTGAATCTCTGTTCTAGAATTAAGAATGGTGGAGAGCATACCAAAGGAGCCATCAAAGCACCAAGTGAGGAACAGGACTGGAAACACATAATCAGCTACCAGGAGTGCACCACTGATGCTGAAACTGGTAACTTAATACCTACTACCTACAAATACGTAGATAAATTATTTCACCAAGTAAGAGTAAGGCTCTGGAATCCAATTACTGGTTTCATAGCGGGATTCTACCATTTACCAGCTGTGTAACCCTGGCTTGTTATACAATATCCTTGAGTCTACTTCCTCGTCTCTACAATGAAAGCTATCATAAGGTTTAAGTGAGATCATCGGATGAAACAGTACAGTTCTGGCACAAAATAACCACCAAATGAATGTGTTTAATTATCCTGCACTCATCAGACACTTTGAACAACTGTGTCTATATACATGCTGTTTCCTATGCATGGGAAGCCTTTCCCACACTCCCCTGCTTAGTAGACTCCTCCTCATCTCTCAAGATTTAAGATCCTGTATCAGAATGCCAATCTCTGATCTCTGTATGTCCATCTCTGCCAGTGAAATCCTTCCCATATGCAAATCTTCTCACTATCAGAAGAAAATCCTGAACAATTACCTGCCAAGTCCTAATTCATCTCCCCTTTTCCTGTCCTCCCTCACACAGACCATGCATCTTATCTGAATTGACCTTAGAGATGTGTTCTTCCTTATGCCCATCTCTTTATTTCCCTGTTATTTTCTCTCTAAATACTTTCCTTGGGTGAGCTCTTGCTTTCACTTATCTTAGTTCTACATGGTGATGGTGCCAAAATCTACATCTCAAACTCATACTATTCTACTAAGTCTAAGACACATACAGCTATCAATCTCCCCAAAACAGCCTTCTGTAAGTCTTGCAAACATTCCAAATTCAACATGTACAAAACCAAGTTAACTCTCAATTGTTTCTCTTATGCCACCTTCAAAAATAGTTTGACAGTTCCTAAAAATATCAAACATAGAGGTACCATGTGATCTTGCAATTATACTCATAGGTATTCACTCAAAAGAAATGAAAACAAATGTCTGCACAAAAATTTGTACACAAATATTCATAGGAGCATCATTCAGAATAACCAAAAAGTGGAAACAATCCTAATATCCATCAACTGATGAGTGGGTAAACAAAATGTGGTGTATCTATACAATAGAATATTATTCAGCTATAAAAATGAATGAAGTACTAATACACGGTACAACATAGATGATCTTTTAAAACAAGTAAATAAGTAAAAGAAGCCAGACACAAATTGTATGATATAATTTATATGAAATTTCCAGAATGTTCAAATTCATAAAGACAGAAATAGATTAATGGTTGCCAAGCAGTGGGGTAGGAGGGGATGGTAAGTGATTTCTACTGGGTATGAGGTTTCCTCTGGGGTGATGAAAATGTTCTAAAATAGATAGTGGTGATGGCTGAACAACTCTGTGAATATAGTAAAAACCACTGAATTGTACAGCTTAAGAGGGTGAATTTTTTGTTATATGAATTATATCTCAGTTTTTTAGATCTCCTTTTCAATGATCCTTATTTTAATGTATGACACCATCACTCCATCACTATCACATTCACTAACCCTAGAAAATTTGGCAACATCTTTCACTTTCTGTCATTCCCAACACATAAAAAAAGGTCAAATATTTTTAATTTTCTCTTTAAATCATCTCCCTGATCCATTATCTTCAAATGAGCGATCATTTTTAATATAAGCACTAGGGCAAGAAGGGTTAATTCTCCATTTTTCAGTGTGTCAGAGTTTACAAAATTCTATCCTTCATATATCATTATTAGAATAACTCTATAACAATGGAAGAACAAAATAATTAAGTGATTTGCCAAGGTTATATAACTAAGTTGGTTTGAAACCCCAGACCTTTGGGTCTAAGTCTAACATTTATTTGACACAATGCATTGTGTATGCTGTATGAACATAGGTCTGATCACTGGAAAGTATCAGCAGTCAGGACAACACACTCTCTCTAATCCTAAAGAAAGGAAGTGAAAGATCAAAGAAATATGGGCAACCTCCCATTTAGAGCTGCTAAGTGGAGAGAACAAGCATCATGTGAGAGTCTCCTCACTTCTCCCTGCTGTAGAAGTGGAAATTGTTCAAACACCAGTCAGTAGACAAAAATGGAGCAGCCAAGCCTTGGTAATTACTACCCGATAATTGGACTTTATGAATTCAGATGTTTGTTATGAAGAGTTATTTTTATATGAATTAATCATCAATATTCTAAATCAGGGGTTCTCAGTCTGGGGCTATATTTAGCCCCAGAGGACATTTGACAATGTCTGGAGATATTTTGTCAGGATTGGGTAGGAGTTGGGTGTGGGGTGTTACCAGAATCTAGTCAGCAGAAGCTAGAAATACTGCTAAATGTCCTACAATGTACATGACAGCTCCCCAAAGAGTTATCGAAATGTCAATAGCACTGAGGCTGGGAAAAACCTACTCTAAATGTATTTTCAGTTGCTAAACATTGCAAGCTATATTCCCAACTGGCAGATCTCTGCTCTTTGGTTGTAAAGGACTCCCACCAAAACAGTCCATGGCCCAAGAGCCTCAGGCTTTGTTTAAAATAAAGAGTTCTTTTGGATTTAATTCAATTGACTTAAAACCTTAATGTTTACCTACTGTGCTCAAAGTATTAGGCTATGCACTATTGAGAAATATGTAAATGGTGATAACATGCTCCATACCCTTCAGAAATTATAATTTATTAAATGTGGCAACTTCCTAGAGAACAAGAACCATGTATTCTCAGTACCTAATGATAGATGTTTAACAAGTAGTTATTAAATAAAGAAGAAAAGTCTCTCAGTAATTTTTCAAAATCTTCCCAATTACCTTAAGTCCCACACCCACATTTACCACTCACTTTTGTTCAAGGTCTTATACCTTATATTTTATAGCAAAAATTGAGACCATCCATATGAATCAAGTTAGCATCTGTTTCCCCTCATCTACATTCGTACCCTTATTTCCTGCTCTCTTTCAAGTCTCAGAGAATGAAGAGTTCCTCATGCTACCAAGGCCAACTCCTCTGTTCCATGTGTTTCCTTAGTCCCCTCCCCCAATTCCATCATTTCAAGATCTGACTTGATCGATAAACTAATACCTAATTAATGTAAGGTACAAAATTCAGTGATCAGAATATAGTAAATGTCCAATGAGTGTAACGCTTATAGTCCCCCTCCAATTCAGGTCTCTCTCATCCTGAAAAATAACATCCTTTTAATTTATATCTATCTTAATTTTTTCCTTCTCTTTTGAGCCTAATTCTCTCTGTTCCCATGTTCTTAGTTCCCACTCATTTAACATTGTGAAATCTGATTTTGACTTTACAACTCACTGAAATTGCTCTCGAAGATGATAATCTCCATGTTGCAAAATTCCAAGGGGGAGTGATTCTTTAACTCTTTGCAGCATGTGTTGTTTTCTTAAAAAAAGTGATCATACACACCCAGGCAAAAAATATTTTCATAATATTTTCAAATGATTGACTGACACATCCATTGACCCAAGTAAAAAACACTGCAGTTAATAGTCCTTACTGGAGAACTATGTTGCATTTAACCCTATTTAATCTCCAATGGATGCCTGAGGCTGGGGAGAAGGAGATATTCTACAGTTACTTCGTGAGCACTTATTCCATGCCAGATGCTGTGTAGGATACACAGAGAGAGATAATAGAACAATATTTCTATCCTCAAGAAGCTTACATTAAGTACTGTTTGGGAAAGGAATGAGTAGGTTTGAGATTTCAAATGTGGATGCCTGGGAATATGGTGATAGCATTCATTAAAAAGGGGAACCAATACCAAAACCAGACAAAGATGTCACAAAGAGAGAAAACTACAGGTCAATATCACTGATGGACATAGATGCAAAAATCCTCAACAAAATACTAGCAAACAGAAACCAACAGCACAATAAAAGGATCATACACCATGATCAAGTTGGGTTTATTCCAGGAATGCAAGGATTCTTCAATATACACAAATCAATCAATGTGATACACCATATTAACAAACTGAAGGAGAAAAACCATATGATCATCTCAATCAATGCAGAGAAAGCTTTTGACAAAATTCAACACCCATTTATGATAAAAACCTTACAGAAAGTAGGCATAGAGGAAACTTTCCTCAACATAATAAAGGCCATATATGACAAACCCACAGCCAACATCATCCTCAATGGTGAATAACTGAAACCATTTCCACTAATATCAGGAACAAGACAAGGTTGCCCACTCTCACCACTATTATTCAACATAGTTTTGGAAGTTTTAGCCACAGCAATCAGAGAAGAAAAAGAAATAAAAGGAATCCAAATTGGAAAAGAAGAAGTAAAGCTGTCACTGTTTGCAGATGACATGATACTCTACATAGAGAATCCTAAAGATGCTACCAGAAAACTACTAGAGCTAATCAATGAATTTGGTAAAGTAGCAGGATACAAAATTAATGCACAGAAATCTCTGGCATTCCTATACACTAATGATGAAAAATCTGAAAGTGAAATTAAGAAAACACTCCCATTTACCATTGCAACAAAAAGAATAAGATATCTAGGAATAAACCTACCTAAGGAGACAAAAGACCTGTATGCAGAAAATTATAAGCCACTGATGAATGAAATCGAAGATGATACAAGTAGATGGAGAGATATACCATGTTCTTGGATTGGAAGAAACAACATTGTGAAAACGACTCTACTACGCAAAGCAATCTACAGATTCAATGCAATCCCTATCAAACTACCAATGGCATTTTTCACAGAACTAGAACAAAAAAATTGACAATTTGTGTGGAAACACAAAAGACCCTGAATAGCCAAAGCAATCCTGAGAATGAAAAATGGACCTGGAAGAATCAGGCTCCCTGACTTCAAACTATACTACAAAGCTACAGTAATCAAGACAGTATGGTACTGGTAAAAAAACAGAAATATAGATCAATGGAACAGGATAGAAAGCCCAGAGATAAACCCACACACATATGGTCACCTTATCTTTCATAAAGGAGGCAAGAATATACACTGGAGAAAAGACAGCCTCTTCAATAAGTGGTGCTGGGAAAACTGGACAGGTACATGTAAAAGTATGAAATTAGGACACTCCCTAACACCATACACAAAAATAAACTCAAAATGGATGAAAGACCTAAATGTAAGGCCAGACACTATCAAACTCTTAGAGGAAAACATAGGCAGAACACTCTATGACATAAACCACAGCAAGATCCTTTTTGACCCACCTCCTAGAGAAATGGAAATAAAAACAAAAGTAAACAAATAGGACCTAATGAAACTTAAAAGCTTTTGCACAGCAAAGGAAACCCTAAAGAAGACAAAAAGACAACACTCAGAATGGGAGAAAATATTTGCAAATGAAGCAACTGACAAAGGATTAATCTCCAAAATTTACAAGCAGCTCATGCAGCTCAATATCAAAAAAACAAACAACCCAATCCAAAAATGGGCAGAAGACCTAAATAGACATTTCTGCAAAGAAGATTTACAGGTTGCCAACAGACACATGAAAGAATGTTCAACATTATTAATCATTAGAGAAATGCAAATCAAAACTACAATGAGATATCACCTCACACCAGTCAGAATGCCCATCATCAAAAAATCTAGAAACAATAAATGATGGAGAGGGTGTGGAGAAAAGGGAACCCTCTTGCACTGTTGGTGGGAATGTAAATTGATACAGCCACTGTGGAGAACAGTATGGAGGTTCCTTAAAAAACTAAAAATAGAACTACCATATGACCTAGCAATCCCACTACTGGGCATATACCCTGAGAAAACCATAATTCAAAAAGAGTCATGTACCACAATGTTCATTGCAGCTCTATTAACAATAGCCAGGACATGGAACCAACCTAAAAGTCCATCAACAGATGAATGGATAAAGAAGATGTGGCACATTTATACAATGGAATATTACTCAGCTATAAAAAGAAACGAAATTGAGTTATTTGTAGTGAGGTGGATGGTTTAGAGTCTGTCATACAGAGTGAAGTAAGTCAGAAAGAGAAAAACAAATACCATATGCTAACACATATATATGGAATCTAAGAGAAAAAAAAAAGTTCATGAAGAACCTAGGGTAAAGACGGGAATAAAGACACAGACCTACTAGAGAATGGACCTGAGAATATGGAGAGGGGGAACGTAAGCTGTGACAAAGTGAGAGAGTGGCGTGGACATATATACACCACCAAACGTAATATAGAGAGCTAGTGGGAAGCAGCTGCATAGCACAGGGAGATCAGCTCGGTGCTCTGTGACCACCTAGAGGGGTGGGATAGGGAGGGTGGGAGGGAGGGAGATGCAAGAGGGAAGAGATATGGGAACATATGTATATGTATAACTGATTCACTTTGTTATAAAGCAGAAACTAACACACCATTGTAAAGCAATTATACTCCAATAAAGATGTTAAAATATAAATGAATAAATAATTTAAAAAATAAATAAAATTTTAAAAAAATTTTTTAAAAAAGGGGGAACCAAAGAAGGCGTCTATGATCACCACTATAAAATCAACACCACTGAAAAAGAGAACCAAGGAAAAGGAGTGATATGGAATTTAAACACTGTTTGGCGTTGGACATACTGTGATCAAGGAGTAAACAAGAAAGATATCCAGATGGAGAAATGGGTGAGAAGCAGGGGGAGAGTGTGTCTAGTACTCATAAGGGAGGTTTTGACCTGCTGAGGAGAATCTGAGGCTCAAACCTGACTTGAATCAAGGATCAGATTAGGTAAGATTGGGGAGAACCTTCAAGATGGTGGAAGAATAAGACATGGAGATCACCTTCTTCCCCACAAATACATAAAAAATACAGCTACATGTGGAACAACTCCTACAGAACACCTACTGAAACCTGGCAGAAGACCTCAGACTTCCCAAAAGACAAGAAAATCCCCACATACCTTGCTGTGGGGCTGACAGGGTCTTGGTGCTCTGGCTGGGTGTCCGGCCCGAGCTTCTGAGGTGGGAGAGCCAAGTTCAGGACATTGGTCCACAAGAGACCTCCTGGCCCCTAGTAATATCAATCAGCGAGAGTTCTCCCAGAGATCTCTGTCTCAATGCAAAGACCCAGCTCCACTCAAGGACCATCAAGACCCAGTGCTGGACACCCCATGCCAAAAAACTAGCAAGACAAGAACACAACCCCACCCATTAGCAAAGAGGCTGCCTAACATCACAATAAGGTCACAGATACCCCAAAACACACCACCGGACACAGTCCTGCCCACCAGAAAGACAAGATCCAGCCTCATCCTCCAGAACACAGGCACCAGTCCCTCCACCAAGGAGCCTACACAACAGACTGAACCAACTTTACCCACTGGGGGCAGACACCAAAAACAATGGGAACTATAAACCAGAAGCCTAGGGCTTCCCTGGTGATGCAGTGGTTGAGAATCTGCCTGCCAATGCAGGGGACACGGGTTCGAGCCCTGGTCTGGGAAGATCCCACATGCCACGGAGCAACTGGGCCCGTGAGGCACAACTACTGAGCCTGCGCGTCTGGAGCCTGTGCTCTGCAACAAGAGAGGCCGCAACAGTGAGAGGCCTGCGCACCACGATGAAGAGTGGCCCCTGCTCGCCACAACTAGAGAAAGCCCTCACACAGAAACGAAGACCCAACACAGCCAAAAATAAAATTAATTAATTAATTAATAATAAAAAAAGAAACCTGCAGCCTACAAAAAGGAGACCACAAACACAGTAAGTTAAGAAAAATGAGAAGACAGAGAAATACACAGCAGATGAAAGAATAAGGTAAAAACACACCAGACCAAATAAATGAAGAGGAAATAGGCTGTTTACCTGAAATATACTTCAGAGTAATGATAGAAAAAATGATCCAAAATGTTGGAAATAGAATGAAGAAAATACAAGAAACGTTTCACAAGGACCGAGAAGAACTAAAGAGCAAACAAACAATGATGAACAACACAATAAATGAAATTAAAAATTCTCTAGAAGGAATCAATAGCAGAATAACTAAGGCAGAAGAATGGATAAGTGACCTGAAAGATAAAATAGTGGAAATAACTACTGCAGAGCAGAATAAAGAAAAAAGAATGAAAAGATTGAGGACACTCTCAGAGAGCTCTGGGACAACATTAAACACAACAACATTCGAATTATAGGGGTCTTAGAAGAAGAAGAGAAAAAGAAAGAGACTGAGAAAATATTTGAAGAAACTACAGTTGAAAAATTCCCTAATATGGGAAAGGAAAGAGTCAATCAAGTCCAGGAAGTGCAGAGAGTCCCACACAGGATAAATCCAAGGAGAAACACACCAAGACACATATTAATCAAACTATCAAAAATTAAATACCAAGAAAAAATATTAAAAGCAGCAAGGGAAAAGCAACAAATAATATACAAGTGAATCCCCGTAAGGTTAACAACTGATATTTCAGCAGAAACTCTGCAAGCCAGAAGGGAGAGGTGGGACATATTTAAAGTGATGAAAGGGAAAATCCTACAACCAAGATTACTCTAATGAGCAAGGATCTCATTCAGATTCAATGTAGAAATTAAAAAGTTTACAGACAAGCAAAAGCTAAGAGAATTCAGCACCACCAAACCAGCTTTACAACAAATGCTAAAGGAACTTCTCTAGGCAGGAAACACAAGGGAAGGAGAAGACCTACAATAACAATCCCAAAACAATCAAGAAAATGGCAAGAGGAACATACATATCGATAATTACCTTGAATGTAAATGGTTTAAATGCTCCAACCAAAAGACATAGACTGCCTCAATGGATACAAAAACAAGACCTGTATACATGCTGTCTACAAGAGACCGACTTCAGACCTAGGGACACACACAGACTGAAAGTGAGGGGATGGAAAAAGATATTCCATGCAAATGGAAATCAAAAGGAAGCCAGAGTAGCAATTCTCATATCAGACAAAATAGACTTTAAAATAAAGACTGTTACAAGAGGCAAAGAAGGACACTACATAATGATCAATGGACCAATCCAAGAAGAAGATATAAAATTGTAAATATTTATGCACCCAACACAGGAGCACCTCAATACATAAGGCAAATGCTAACAGCCATAAAAGGGGAAACTGACAGCAACACAATCATAGTACGGGACTTTAACACCCCACTTTCAACAATGGACAGATCATCCAAAATGAAAACAAATAAGGAAACACAAGCTTTAAATGAAACGTTAAACAACGTGGACTTAATTGATATTTATAGGACATTCCATCCAAAAACAACAGAATACCTTTTCTTCTCAAGTGCTCATGGAACATTCTCCAGGATAGATCATATCTTGGGTCACAAATCAAGCCTTGGTAAATTTAAGAAAATTGAAATTGTATCAAGTATCTTTTCCGACCACAACACTATGAGACTAGATATCAATTACAGAAACAAATCTGTAAAAAATACAAACACATGGAGGCTAAACAATACAATACTAAATAAACAAGAGATCACTGAAGAAATCAAAGAGGAAATCAAAAAATACCTAGAAACAAATGACAATGAAAACACGACGACTCAAAACCTATGGGATGCAGAAAAAGCAGTTCTAAGAGGGAAGTTTATAGCAATACAATCCTACCTCAAGAAACAAGAAAAATCTCAAGTAAACAACCTACACTTACAGCTAAAGTAATTAGAGAAAGAACCAAAAAAAACCCAAAGTTAGTAGAAGGAAATCATAAAGCTCAGATCAAAAATAAATGAAAAAGAAATGAAAGAAACGATAACAAAGATCAATAAAACTAAAAGCTGGTTCTTTGAAAAGATAAACAAAATTGAGAAACCATTAGCCAGACACATCAAGAAAAAAAGGGAGAAGACTCAAATTAATAGAATTACAAATGAAAGAGGAGAAGTAACTACTGACACTGCAGAAATACAAATGATCATGAGAGATTACTACAAGCAAATATATGCCAATAAAAAGGACAACCTGGAAGGAGTGGACAAACTCTTAGATAAGCACAACCTTCCAAGACTGAACCAGGAAAAAATAGAAAATATAAACAGACCAAACATAGGAAAAACACTCTTTGGTATAAACCACAACAAGATCCTTTTTGACCCACCTTCTAAAGAAAGGAAATAAAAGCAAAAATAAACAAATGGGACCTAATGAAACTTAGAAGCTTTGGCAAAGCAAATGAAACCCTAAACAAGACGAAAAGACAACCCTCACAATGGTAGAAAATATTTGTAAATGAAGCAACTAACAAAGGATTAATTTCCAAAATTTACAAGCAGCTCAATATCAAAAAAACAAACAACCCAATTCAAAAATGGGCAGAACACCTAAATAGACATTTCTCCAAAGAAGATATACAGATTGCCAACAAACACATAATAGGATGCTCAACATCACTAATCATTAGAGAAATGTAAATCAAAAGTACAATGAGGCATCAACTCACACCGGTCAGAATGGCCATCATCAAAAAATCTACAAACAATAAATGCTAGAGAGGGTGTGGAGAAAAGGGAACCCTCTTGCACTGTTGGTGGGAATATAAATTGATACAACCACTATGGAGAACAGTATGGAGGTTCCTTAAAAAACTACAAATAGAACTACCATATGACCCAGCAATCCCACTACTGGGCATATACCCTGAGAAATCCATAATTCAAAAATAGTCATGTACCACAATGTTCATTGCCACTCTATTTACAATAGCCAGGACATGGAAGCAACCTAAGTGTCCATCGACAGATGAATGGATAAAGAAGATGTGGCACATATATACAATGGACTATTACTCAGCCATAAAAAGAAATGAGATTGAGTTATTTGTAGTGAGATGGATGGACCTAGAGACTGTCATACAGAGTGAAGTAAGTCAGAAAAAGAAAAATGAATACCATATGCTAACACATATATATGGAATCTAAAAAAAAAAAAAGTTTTGAAGAATCTAGTGGCAGAGCAGGACAGGAATAAATACACGGATGTAGACAATGGACTTGAGGACATGGGAAGAGGGAAGGGTAAGCTGGGACAAAGTGAGAGAGTGGCATGGACATATATACACTACCAAATGTAAAATAGATAGCTGGTGGGAAGTAGCTGCATAGCACAGGGAGATCAACTTAGTGTTTTGTGACCACCTAGAGGGGTGGGATAGGGAGGATGGGAGGGTGATGCAAGAGGGAGAAGACATGGGGATATATGTATGTGTATAGCTGATTCACTTTTTTATAAAGCAGAAACTAACACAATATTGTAAACAATTATACTACAATAAAGATGTTAAAAAAAATTCACCACCCATTTATGATAAAAAAACCCTTCAGAAAGTAGGCATAGAGGGAATTTACCTCAACATAATAAAGGCCACATATTACAAACCTACAGCCAACATTGTTATCAATGGTGAAAAACTGAAATCATTCCCACTAAGATCAGGAACAAGACAAGGTTGCCCATTCTCACCATTCTTATTCAACGTAGTTTTGGAAGTTTTAGCCCCAGAAATCAGAGCTGAAAAAGAAATAAAAGGAATCCAAAATGGAAAAGAAGTAAACTGTCACCGTTTGTAGATGACATGATACTATACATAGAGAATTCTAAAGATGCTACCAGAAAACTGCTAGAGCTAATCAATGAATTTGGTAAAGTAGCAGGATACAAAATTAATGCACAGAAATCTCTGGCATTCCTATACACTAACAATGAAAGATCAGAAAGACAGATTAAAGAACAATCCCATTCACCATTGTATCAAAAAGAATAAAATACCTAGGAATAAACCTGCCTAAGGAGGCAAAAGACTTGTACTCAGAAAACTATACGACACTGGTGAAGGAAATCAAAGATGACCTAAACAGATGGAGAGACATACCATGTTCTTGGATTGGAAGAATAAATACTGTGAAAATGACTATACTACCCAAAGCAATCTACAGATTCAATGCAATGCCTATCAGACTAGCAATGGCATTCTTCACACAATTAGAACAAAAAATCTTACAATTCATATGGAAACACAAAAGACCCTGAATAGCCAAAGCAATCTTGAGGAAGAAAAATGGAGTTGGAGGAATCAGACTCCCCAACTTCAAACTATAGCACAAAGCATCATTTGCAAGACAGTATAGTACTGGCACAAAACAGAAATATAGATCAATGGTACAGGATTGAATGCCCAGAGATAAACCCACACACATATGGTCACCTTATCTTTGGTAAAGGAGGCAAGAGTATACAGTGGAGAAAAGACACCCTCTTCAATAAGTGGTGCTGGGAAAATTGGACAGCTACATATAAAAGAATGAAATTAGAACACTACCTAACGCCATACACAAAAATAAACTGCAAATGGATTAAAGACCTAAATGTAAGACCAAACACTATAAAACTTTTAGAGGAAAACAGAAGGAAAACACTCTTTGACATAAACCACAGCAAGATCTTTTTTGACCCGCCTCGTAGAGGAACAGAAATAAAAACAAAAGTAAACAAATGGGTACTAATGAAACTTCAAAGCTTTTGCACAGCAAAGGAAATCATAAACAACATGAAAAGACAACCCTCAGAATGGGAGAAAATATTTGCAAACGAAGCAACTGACAAAGGATTAATCTCCAAAATTTACAAGCAGCTCATGCAGTTCAATATACAAAAAACAAACAACCCAATCCAAAAATGGGCAGAAGACCTAAACACACATTTCACCAAGGAAGACTCACAGATGGCCAAGAGGCACAAGAAAAGATGCTCAACATCACTAATTATTAGAGAAATGCAAATCAAAACTACAATGAGGTATCACCTCATGCTGGTAAGAATGGCCATTATCAAAAAAGCTAGAAACAATAAATGCTGGAAAGGGTGTGGTGAAAAGGGAATCCTTGTACACTGTTGGTGGGAATGTAAATTGATACAGCCACTATGGAGAACAGTATGGAGGTTCCTTTAAAAACTAAACATAGAACTACCATATGACCCAGCAATCCCACTACTGGGCATTTTCCCAGAGAAAACCGTAATTCAAAAAGAGGCACATACCACAGTGTTCATTGCAGCCCTGTTTACAATAGCCAGGACATGGAACCAACCTAAATTTCCATTGATAGATGAATGGATAAAGAAGATGTAGCACGGGGCTTCCCTGGTGGTGCAGTGGTTGAGAATCTGCCTGCCAATGCAGGGGACACAAGTTCGAGCCCTGGTCCGGGAAGATCCCACATGGCACAGAGCAACTGGGCCCATGGGCCACAATTACTGAGCCTGCGTGTCTGGAGCCTGTGCTCCACAGCAAGAGAGGCCGCGATAGTGAGAGGCCCGTGCACCGCGATGAAGAGTGGCCCCCGCTTGCCACAACTAGAGAAAGCCCTGGCACAGAAACGAAGACCCAACACAGCCAAAAATAAATTAATTAATTAATTAATTTAAAAAAAAAAAAAAAAAACGAATGCACTAGTGAGAGGGGCATCAGCATCACTAAGAAGTGCAGTGGTGGCGCCCTCTGCAGGCCAGTGCTAATAATAGGTGAATAGTATCAGAACTGGGCTCCTTAATAGCCATGGTCATGATGGCCTCTCTATTACTTTAGGTAATGATGCTTAAACACCAGAAACCAGGCCCACTGTAACCCAGGCATTCTCTTCCACTAGAATGTCTTCCCAGGTCCACACTAGTGAAATCATCAGCAATTATGGCACAACCTTGTGCCAGGAACTATCTGTCCTCCACATTCCATTCAGGATGGCTTCCTCCTTGCCAGCTGGTCACCAAGTGAGCCAATCCCCAAACCTCTGTCTTCTCAAGCCACTCTTGGTACCATCTTGTTTTCAGTTTAGGTCCTCTGAAAAGCAGACACCAAAATGGAATTTGAAGAATAAGGGGCTTATTGGGGGAAATGTGCAACTACATTACAGCCAAATTCAGGAGTAGACTTGAAAGATAGCAGAAAGAGAAAATCTTCACTCTGAGCTATGAACAGTGAACCTATTCGTGGACATTATGCAGAAGGAAAAGTGGTCCAAAGTGAGATTATATACAGCTTCCTGGGCAATAACTAATCATCTGACCAGATTATAAGGACTTTAGCGGAAAAGCCTAGAAAATTAGAGATAGGGAGGTCTGGGATAGAGGCATGTGAATGGACAAATGTAAAAGACCACAAAGTACGAAAAGTTTTGTATCACCCAGTAATTCAAACCAGAAAAAACCCATCATGGAAGAGGCACTGAAGAACAAAGAAGACAAAATCACTCAACCAGTTGACATAATCCAGCCTTTATAATCAGCCACCCCAGAACTGGTATGATGGACACATGAGTGGAGCAGCCACAGAGGTAGAAATAGAGGCCACACATAAGCCAAATAGCATGAATTCCCCTTTACCAAGGCTGATCTAGACTCTGTTGACTCTGAATGTCCCACCCAAACAGCCATGTCATAGCAAATTCACAATACTGGGCTCCTTCCATCCTAGATGAACCAGCAGTCATCCTCACAGGGATAGATATCTATTCTATGGGTTTACTTTCTTGCTTACAAAGCTCTAGCCAGCACTGCAATTAAGAGACTTATGGCAATTCTGATTCTCAAGTAGGGAATACCAGACAACATACCATCTGAGAAGGGACCCACTTCACAGTGAAAGGGGACCCACTTCACAGGAGTGAGCCCATGACCATGGGATTCAGCGCTTGCATTGGGACAAAAAGAAACTATAATACTTTTAAGTGAATTTGTTTATATTAATTACCACAGCATTTACATAGATTTGAAAGGAGTCACATACCTCTGTGTATCAGCAGGCTGGAAATTCAGGTAAGAGTTGATGCCGTGAGTTTGAAATCCACAGGGCAGGCCAACCAGCTGGAAACTCTGTCAAGACTTCTGTGTTGTAGTCTTGAAAAGAATTCCTTCTTCAATTTTTCTCTCTCCCCTTACATTTTACTATAAGCAAGAAGGAGAAACCAGGCAGTACCTTCAACACTTTGCCTAGAAATTCTTCGGCTAAATATCTGAGTCTGTCACTTATAAGTCCTACTTTCCACCCAGTAGTACAAAGTTCATCAAGTCCTCTGCCACTTTATAACAAGAATCACCTTTCCTCCAGTTTCTAATAACATTTCCCTCATTTCCATCTGAGACCTTACTAGAAGCAACTTTAACATTCATATTTCCACCAACAATCTCTTCAACCAATCAAAGCCTTTTCTATCAAGTGCCTCAAACCTCTCCCATCCTCCACCCATTACCAATTCCAAAGTCCCTTCCACATTTTTGGGTAATTTTTTACAGCAGTACCCCACTTCATAGTACCAAAATTTATATTAATTTCCTAGGGCTGCTATAACAAAGTGTCAAGATGGAGGTGGGTTAAAACAACAGAAATGTGTTGTCTCAGAGTTCTGGAGGCTGGAAGTCTGAAATGAAGCCATCAACAGGACCATACTCTCTCTGGTGGCTCTAGGGGAGAATTCTTCCTTGACCCTTCTTGCTTCTGGTGTTTGCTGGCAGTCCTTGGTTTTTCCTTGGCTTGTAGATGCATCAATCCAGTCACATGCTTCTCTTCTCCCTGTGTGTCTTTACGTCATCTTCCCTCTGTGCCTGTATCTGTGTCCAAATATCCCTTTTCTGTAAGGACACAAATTACACTGGATTAGGACCCACTCTCATTTTAACTTGATTATTTCTGTAAATACCTTATTTCCAAATAAGACCACATACTGAAGTACTAGGGGTTAGGACTTCAACATACATTTTTGGGGGAAATAATTCAGCCCTTAACAATATGGGAAAGACATTAGTTATTCATGCTACAGATAAGGTCCAGGCTTATTTGGGCATACAAACCCCTTACAAGGCCACTCAGCATTCCATGTCCCACAAGTTGAAAATTACTAACTTCACGCCAAAGTTTGCATATTTTGAAGCAGATTTTAGCCCAACTCCCTTATTTTATAAAAGGAGGAAATGAAGTAAAAAATCAAATTCATATCTTTTGACTTAAAATTTAGCCCAACTGTATTATGCGATCCTACTCCACTCCCCGCCTATACCATTCAAATAGTAGAGACTCTAAAGAGGTGAGTTTTCAAGTAATTAAAATACTTGTGCAACCAAATATAAGATTTCCCTGAACTTTAAAGGTCTTTGATTGGATATAAATATTTGTAATCACCTAAATGGAAAAACAGTGCTTTAGAGTTATATCGGTCAGGTCAGGCTAAATTATTATTTAGGAAAAGAAGGCCCTGAAACCTTATTGGCTTGCAATGACAAAGCTGTATTCCTCACTCACATTACCTGTCCATCATGGATCAACTCTGGCTCTGATCCACTTTATCTTCATGCTATTACCTGGACTGAGGAGCAGTCCCTTTCTGGCACATGCAGAAAGGAAAGGGAGGCCCAGGCACATAGTATCTTCCTAAGACAAAGGCTAGATCAGAAACCCCTCTGCCCTCCTCCCTCAGCCATACACACACCAAATAGCAAGCAACAACAATATACCACTGAGGAAGGTTTAAAGGCATGGACAAAGATCCCCACTCTGTGGCACATGTCACAAGGAAAGCTGAGCAATGAGGATGAAGTATGTACATTGAGAAAAACCCTCCATCACCACAACTCCCATCCTAAGCACAAGGCATTTTTAGAGGAAAGCTTGTAGTACTTTGAAGGTAACCATAGCAAAAACAAAACACAAGCTCCACTTAACTGCTAACTAGATTTTCTCAAACCCCAAAATTATTGGCCTGACAAGAGGTGTGTCCATTTTTAGGAGTAAATAACATTTACTCAAGTTTCTCTTATTCTGCATGAGATGTCTGACATTCAATAAAAGAAATTATAAACATACAGAGAAAAAAACCCATTCTCAAGAGAAAAAACAATTTAACAGTATCAAATTAGAAAGGACCAAAGTGCTGAACTTTAAAATAACTATGGTTAATATGTAAAGAATTTATTGAAAAAGTTGGAAAATATGAACATTAGCACGAAATTTCAGCAGACAGATGGAAATCCTCAGAGTCAAATGGCAATAGAAGAAATAAAAAATGACTGCATTGGAGATGAAGAGTTTCTTTGTCAGGCTCATCACCAAATTTGACACAGCCCAGGAAAGAATCAGTGAATTTGAAGACAGATCAATTAGAAATTACTCTAATTAAAACACAAAGAGGAAAAAGTGAAAATCAGCAAATAAAATACACACAAACAAGCAGAAAAACAGAACAGAGCATTCAAAAGCTGTGTGACAATATCAAACAGTCCAGCATATGTGTAATTGGAGTTCTAGAATGAAAAGAAAGACAGAGATAATGATGCTGAAAAAGTATTTGAAAGAATAAAAGCCAAGAATTTTGCAAAAACAAAGTAGCAAATGACATCAGACCACAGATCCAAGAATCTCAGAGTGCCTCAAGCAGCATAAATACTAGATACCCGGGCTTCCCTGGTGGCGCAGTGGTTGAGAGTCTGCCTGCCAATGCAGGGGACATGAGTTCAAGCCCTGGTCTGGGAAGATCCCACATGCCGCGGAGCAACTAGGCCCGTGAGCCACAATTACTGAGCCTGCGCTTCTGGAGCCTGTGCTCCACAACAAGAGAGTCCGCGATAGTGAGAGGCCCACGCACTGCGATGAAGAGTGGCCCCCACTTGCCGCAACTAGAGAAAGCCCTCGCACAGAAACGAAGACCCAACACAGCCATAAATAAATAAATAAATAAATAAAAATTTAAAAATAATAATAATAATAAATAAATAAATACTAGATATCCCATTTTATTGTTCCTCTCCAGGACCCTATGAAATAGCCAATGTAAATGTCCATACTTCTCTAGATGAGGAAAGATTGAGTATTTTGTCCATATTCACATAAGTTGTCACGGAGGCAGAACTCTGACATTTACCAAGGACTTGTTTTCTCCATCTGCTGTTCGGTTGAATTTGTTGGCCACCTCTTCTAAGTACCTGCTGTTCCATCTTGGGCCTATTACTTAAATGTCATCTTTTCTCTTTAAAAGAGTCTAATAATACAGCATTGAGTTCAGAAAATATATTTAGAGAACCTGGCATAATTCTGTACTATACAGTTCCTATGCTTTAGGGCTGTGGGGACCATCTATGAATCTCCTCTCAGAGTTATGGGCAGGAGGTGAATATGGGCCCCTTCTACTCTTAGATGCCCATATTTGTCTGAGAGTTCTGTGGTTTCTGTTCCTTCTTGTAGTTGGAGGAAAGCGGGGAGCAAGACAGGCCTTCTATGGTGACTAACTTTTGTATTCTACGTCCTTCAACTGCTCTCTCCTCCATAGTTGGAGAATTGTATGTATCTAGTGAATTTGTTTCCTGGGGTCTAGGATATGGAAGGAGGGTTGGGACAAATTCTTCTTGGCCTCATCTTCTCCCAAATATCTCTCTGTTATACCTAAACTGTTTCTTTAACATAATAATAATTATTATTATTATTATTTGCTCTTTATTTTCTCCAGTGACAGCCCACCTTTGCAGCAATATTTGCTTCTTGTTTCTGAGCCTGAATGGGAAAAGTGTCACAGGGTTAAATATATGCATACAAGAATAGGAAGAAATAAAAATCACATCAGTTTATTATATCACATACTATTACTACATCCCTGTTATGATTACCATTATTATTGAATCACAATTAGTTTACTAAACAAACACTTCTATTGTTCCTAAAACAATCCATCTCCATTGTATACATAAAAACCAAGTAAAGCATGCTGCGGACAGTCCAGCAATCCTCTAGCGATCTCCTAAATTACTGATGCCATATCTCCTGTATCCTTCCAGCTCCCAGCTCCTGCCCTTTAGCTTGTGGGCTTTCGTATCTCTTAGTTTTGGATTCCCTGCCTGGATTCTGAGAGTTCTTACCTCTAACCCATGGACTCTTCTCCTCCTGTCTGTCTCAACTAGCACGCTCCATCCTTGTTCTGCCCCCAGGGACCCACACCTCAGCACAGACTCTCCCCAGAAAGCACGTAGACTCTTTTCAAGGCTGGGTGATAGAAACAAAGGATCAAAGTCTTCAACTAGCTCCAGCCAAAGTTTCTGTCTCTCTCTTTTTTTCTTTCTTAAAAAAATATCTGCTTCAAAGTATGCAAACGCTTATTGTGAAACATATTTCCCCTTTCTGTACAAAAGTATACAAACACCTCCGCTGACATATGGGCCCATGTGTTTCTTCACCAAGGTGTGATGAGACTCAGAGCGGCATACGCGCCAGGTGATGGAGAGCTTTCCACAGTGCGGGTGGGAGTGTTGCCATCTTGTGAAACAGGTGCATGAAAGCCCATGTAAATAGGAGGCCCTGTGAAGTGAAGTTGGGGTTACTCAGACCCACAGCTCTAACACGGGACTATTAGGTTCAGATGCGACTCTGTTTATTTAGCACCTTCCATGTGCACTTAGTGGACTTTAGGACTTACTAAGTCACAAAAATCACCTTGCAGAATGAAAATCGTACCCACAGACTTAAGAACTGAGGACGTGAAGAAATTAGGTGAACTTTCTCTAGTGGCTCTTTTCAAATTTTAGCATCATGAGAATCACCTGGAAGGCTGTTGGAACACAGATTGCTGGACATGGCCTCCCCACCGGCAGTTTCTGAGTCAGCAGCTCTAGGGTGGGGCTGTATAATTTGTACTTCTAACATATGCCCAGGTGAGGCTGCTGCTGCTGACCCAGGAACCACACTTTGAAAACCACTTTTCCATCATGCAATGCACAGTGCTGTGGTCTAAAACCCTGATAAGCTAAAGTAGGAAACATCACTGCTAGGAGTCAAAACCAGGAAAGCCAAACCAGCCGTTATGCTCAAGAGTCAGGGATAGGGCAGAAAACTGGATACCATGCCAATGAAGCCAGCATGGTGCTAGGAGTGAGGGGCTAAGTCAAAGGACTTGAGGTGACTGCCACAGGCACATCCAGACTCCCCACCACTGGGTTAAAATGGCTGCCAGAGATGGGATTGGGGGGATGGGTCTATCGGGATTTAAATGTCCATGATGAGAGTGGCCAGGATAAGGTACCAGTTTTTGACTTTTAAATGTTTCACTTTTACTATTCCTTAGTCATATGGTAAACTCAGATTAGATCAAAAGATAAGAATGCCAAACTGAAATATTCAGTCTCTGTGTGAGTTTGTGTGTATTTTAATAGGATTAGGGGAGACTCCTTTAAACTTAAATATTGAAGTTCTTCTAAATATGTACCCCCCGTTGGTTATGGAGGAAGGATGAGCTCAGGACTAAAGGTAACTGCCCTTGACTTTGAAGATCTCATAATCTAGCAGGCAGTGTCTGTCCCAAGCCAGGCTGTGACACGTGGCAGACGGAGAGGGAGGAGGGATTAATTAATTCTATTTTGAGAGAAGCGGTGTCAGAGGAGGCTTCCTGGAAGAGGTGACATTTAAGTGTACCTAAAAGATGAGCAGGGACTTTACTGGCAGGAACATTTCAAGAATGGCCTTCATCTAATATGTGGAAGAAAAATAATTTACTCTTCCAGTGAGGGAAGAATGCTCTACCATAGACTCATTTTCATTCATGTTAGAGGAAAATTGTTTTTTAATTTTAAAAGACTTCCAAAATGAAGGTAAAAATATTCAGAAGAGGGCAGTTGGAATAAACACATTTTACAAAGGCAAAAAATCTCCCTGAGTAGAAAGCATTTTGTTTTATTCTAATCTCTTTGCTGCTTGCATCCCTCATGCGAGCATTCCATTTAGATCTGTCGAATTTTCTGAATTCCACTGTGTGTTTGCACAAACTTCTTAGAGTGTAAAACAAAGAAAATTTTGTGCCTTAGAGCATCTTTTTCAGTCCACAGACAGCACATTGGTGGGAAGAATTAGCTGTTAGTATTAATAGTAGTAAAACACAATAATTATAATATGCATTGCTTGCTAATTTTCACTGATGGACTTGTATTAGTCTGCTTGGGCTGCCATAACAAAATACCACAGACTGGGCAGCACAGGCAACAGAACTGTATTTCTCACAGTTCTGAAGACTGAAGTCCAAGATCAAGGTGCCAGCAGGGTTGGTTTCTGGGGAGGACTCTTCCTGGCTTGTAGACTGCCTATCACTGTGTCCTACAATGGCCTTTCCTCTGTGCACTTGCAGAGAGACAGAGAGGTCTCCAGTGTCTCTTCCTTTTCTTATAAAGACACAAATCCTATCAGATTAGGGGCCCACACTTATAATCTCATTAACCTTAATTACCTCCTTTAAAGCCTATCTCCAACTACAGTTACATTGAGGGATTAGGCCTTCAATGTATGAATTTGGGAGAAACAAAATTCAGCCTATAACAGGATAAGACTGTGATTTCTGTGAAGCTACAGCACCTATGAAAGTGGAAACTCAGGTCTCCATGTGCCAATACCTATGGGGCGGACCAGGTTACCTCTCTTAGATGTGGAACTTGTTCTCTCTTGCATCGCTTTTTTATAAAACATGTATCAATATCTCTTGTCCTTTCAGTATGAAGACAGGTAGATGCTTTAATTGATGATTTAAGAAAATCTGTATGAACATCAACAATTATACTGTGCTTCAGGAGCTAATTAAGTGTATTTGGCTATTTTACCACATACGAAGTGGCCCAGAATGCTGTGTTTTTATTATTCTGCTTCTGCTATTCATGGTCTTTCTTTTTTCCTTGTCTGTAGCTTTAAGTATACTTACTGCTTCTAACATGCCATTTTCATAATTTTAGAAAATCAAAGGAGACATAAATTAGCATAGACTAATTAACACTTCATTTTTTAGCTTATTCAAAATAAGATATCAATTCCCTCTGCAAACTCTTAATCTCACTCTGACCTCAAGGGAGCCCTCCTTGAATCAGACACAGAAAAAAATTGTCCTAAATAGGGCCACCATAACACTATGCCTCCTCCTCTTCCTACAAAATAGAACCTAGAGTAGAAAAAGAAAAGGAATTACAGAAAATGTTGAATAAGGCCAATTTTCCTTTGTCTCATTGGCTGGTTTGCTTCTATGCTGAATGGGTTCACCTTCTGTGTACGGGCACCATCATCTTTGAAGCAATAACCATAATTGCCATTTGCTGAATGCCTACTCTGTCCCAGGAATTTTATGTAGTCTATCTCTTTTAAGCCTTATCGGCCTCTTATTTAAAAATTAACAGCCACTATTTATAGGTGAGGAAACTCAGGCTTAGCGTGAATAAGTAAGAAGGTTGCTCAGTGCCATGGACCTAAAGAATGGGAAAGTCAAGTGAGACATAGCACCTATGTTCTTTGCATGACACCAGGCAGAGCCAGTGTGGGTCTGCAGTTAGCAAGCATCTAGCCTCTCATCCAAGGGAAAGTGTAAAGGGAGTCTTGGGATCTGTAGTATTCATGGGCAGTTCACAATGATTTATCTGCCTGCACTCATTTCAGAGTAAAGCAACTGAGAATTTCTTCCCTGCTCCAAAGCCAGACCCAGCCCCAGGTTAGTCTCAGCCTCATATATATTAAGTTAATAAGTGTTTCCCTGTCTCTTTTCCTGCTGTAGTTTTTAGGGCATTTTTCTTCATTCACTAAATGTTTAATGTGTTTTCATTTTCAAACCCTTTCCATAAGGCTAGTGGCTAGTGGTTCTTTCCTTATTTCCCCTGGGCTGTTGTATTTCCCCAAATTGTTCATCATATGAGGTAGCAGAAAGAATCTGTAATGGGGGCTCAGAAGACTGGGTTCTCACTTTGGCCCTCCCCAGACTTGTGTGACTGTGGCCAAGTCCCTTCCACTCTCTGAGCTTCAACATCCTTGTCTGTAAAGTGAAGAATTGGGTTTTAGAATCTCTAAGATCTAAGATCAGCTGATCCCTCTGCCAATCCCATTGCATGGCGATCTGCACAGCCTCCTCTGTTGTGAGCAAGTGTGTGTGAGATACTACTTCCTTCATAATTATCTTCCCAAAAGGAAACATCTCCCACTGGCCCTCTACCTTAGAAAAGAGGAGGGTTTAGTTTATTCTTCAAACTCCCAGAATCCTTCCATATCAATGTTTAACATTCACTCATTTAACTAACAATTAATTAACTAACAATGTGGTAGAAACTAGAGACTCAAAGATAAGCAAGACACAAACCTTGCCCTCAGGTACACAGACAGCCAAATAGAGGAAATTCAGAAGAGGGAACCTCTCTTCCCATGGCAGGTGCCAACACTAAGGAAATCCTTCCAGAAGAGGCCATAGCAAAACTTAGTCCTTAAAGCTAATTATTAAAGTGTTTACGAGCCCAGATTCTACAGTCAAACAGATCTAAGATCAATCCTGGTTTAAATAATCAGTAGCCATATGACCTTGAACAAGTTATGTAACCTCTTTATGCCTCTCTTTTCTTCATCTGTAAAATGGGAATCGCAACACTAAATTCATAGGATTGTTAGGAACAACAAATGATATATATTTATTAAAAGCATATAAGCACATACCATGTGCCTGGAACTAAGCTAGATTCCAAGAATAGTGTGTTAAAAATATTTTTTAAAAATATATATAATATACATATAAATATATATATGAAATATAAATATATATATATGAGAAATCAAAAAGTCTCAGGCACTATCCTAAACACAGTGCGTGTATTCATTCATTTAGTATTCACTACTATCTATGAGGTAGGCACTATTATTTTCCCTATTTTAGAGATGAGAAAACAGGCCCAGAAAGAATAAGTGATTAGCTCAAGCTGAGAGAAATGTTTATTTAAAAATCTTCCACTGTAATTGTAACAGGGAAGAACAAATCTGATTCCATATTGCATCTGTTTCTTTTACTTTAACCTTTGTATTCTATTGCTTTTGCTACAAGTTAATCACTAAAGGGATGTTGCCTATAGCTTAAAGTATACATAATGGCCCATCTCTAGGAACCCTGATAAGCTAAAATACCTTTGGTTAACTCACAGGAAACATCCTGACCAGACTCACTTCTGAATGGCTACAGGACAGAAGAAATTAACACATCCCCTCTGGAGTCTGTCCAGAACCAGGAAATATTTGCAACAACTTATTGCCTTTTTACTTTACCTCCTCACCTCCCCCTCTTTGTTCTATTAAAAAAACTAGCATCTAAACCCGGGCAAGATGGTTCTTTGGGACGCTAGTAGACCATCTTCTCGATCCACTGCTTCCTGAAGAAAGTCACTATTCCTTGCCCCAACAATTCATCTCTCGATTTGTTGGCCTGTCATGTGGTGAGCAGTATGAACTTGGACTCATATGTTATCCATGTTATATAACATATGTTATATGTTATCCATATAACATAATTATGGATCTGACTATTTCTCCTTTTATTTCTGTCAGTTTCTTGTTCATATGTTTCTGAAGCTATGTTATTAGGTATATACAAATTAAAATTGTGATATCTTATTGGTGGATTTACCCCACCCCTTGGTATAGTTACAAAAAACTTTGTTTATCAATACTCTTTATCTGGCAACCCACTTTGCCTGATATTAGTACAGTAATACTAGCATTCTTATGATAAATATTTACTTGGTATATCTTCTTCCATACTTTTTACTCCAAATTTTTTAAGTCCTTATATTTAAGATGCATCTTTTATAAAGCACCTATAGCTGAATATCCAGCTTGATATGTTTTCACTTTTTATTGGAATATTTATTCTGATTACATTTAATGTGATAATGTGCTTATTGATATATTTGGGTTAAAATCTACTATCCTCCAATTTGTTTTCTCTTTATCCTTTGTATTTTTTGTCTTTTTATATTGTCTTCTTTGGATTTATGATGTATCCTTTTATTATATCATTTTTCCTTTCTATTAGTGTGTAAAGCATGCATTAAAATTTTTTTCCCCTTACAGTTATTTTACAGATTACAACATATATCCTCACTTATCATTCTTCTATAAATTAGTACTTTTATCTCTTAGGGAATTCAAGAACCTTAGAACACTTGAACTAAATTTGCCTTCATTTTCCTTTTTGTGCTACTGTTGTTATGAACTTTAATTCTACATATATGTTAAATATAATAAGTAGTTACTATCGTTTTATACAGTCTATATTAATTTAGATTCACCATGCACATTTACCCTTTCCATTACTTTTTAATCCATTTTGCATTTCCATACTTCTATTTGAGACCATTTTCCTTTTGTAGAAATAACTCACTTCAGTATTTCCTTTTGGTAGATTTACTGGCAATGAATAATGTCAACAAGTTTCTTTGAAAATATCTTAATTTCCCCTTTCTTTTAGAAGAATATTTCCATTGTGATTATAATTGTACACTGGCAATTATTTTCTCTTAACATTATGAAAAGTTCATCCCATTATCTTCTCGCTTCTGTCAGTTATTTATCACCAAATTTATTAGTATACTCAATACAATTCTAATCAAAATTCCAGCAGGCTTCTTTTGTAGAAATCAGTGAGGTGATTCTAATATTTATGTGGAAATAAAATAGCAAAGGATCTAAAATAGCCAAAACAACTTTGAAAATGAAGAACAAAATTGAGAGACTTAAACTACCTGATTTCAAGACTTACTGCAAAGCTTCAGTATTCAAAACAGTTTGGTATTGGCTAAAAGACTGACATACAGATCAAGGTAAGAGAAGAGTGAATACAGATATAGATCTACACATGTGTGGTCAATGGATTTCTGACAAAGATGTCAAGGCAATTCAATGAGGAAAGTCATTTCAACAAATGGTGCTGAATCAACTAGATACCCATAAAGAAGCAAACATCAACTTTTCCACCATATACAAAATGTACTCAAAACAGAACATAGAACTAAATGTAAAACCTAAAACTATAAAACTTCTAAAAGGAAGCATAGGAGAAAATCTTTGCAGTCTTGGGGGAAAGCAAAGTTTTCTTAGATAGAACACAAGCAACATGAACCATAAAGGAAAGAAATGATAAATCACATTTCATCAAAATTTAAAAGTTTTGCTCTTCAAGATATCTCATTAAGAAAGTCAAAAGGCAAGTCACACACCATGATAAAATATTTGCAAAACATATATCAAGGGACTTCTATCAAGAATATGTAGTAAATTTTTACAAATCAATAACAAGAAGACAAACAACCCATTAAGAAAATGGGCAGAATAAAATAGATAACTAATAAGAACCTGCTGTATAAAAAAATAAATTAAATAAAATTCAAAAATTCAAAAAAAAAGGAAAATGGGCAGATATTTAAACAAGTACTTCATGAATTAAGACATATTAACTGTCAATAAACATTTGAAAATATTATCAACATCTTTAGATATCCAGGATGTTAAAATTAAAACCAAATCCTTTAGGAAAGCTGAATAGTGGCAGGGCAGGAATAAAAACGCAGAAGTAGAGAACAGACTCGAGGGCACGGTGGTGGGGTGGGGTTGGGGGGGACAGGGGATTGGATGAAGTGAGAGAATAGCACTGACGTATATACACTACCAAATGTAAAATGGATGGCTAGTGGGAAACCGCTGCATAGCACAGGGAGATCAGCTTGGTGCTTTGTGACCACCTAGAGGGGTGGGATAGGGAGGTTGGGATAGGGAGGGTGAGAGGGATGCTCAAGAGGGAGGGGATATGGGGGGACATATGTGTACATATAGCTGATTCACTTTGTTGTACAGCAGAAACTAACACAATATTGTAAAGCGTTTATACTCCAATAAAGATGTGAAAAAAAAAAAAACTTACCAAGTGTTGGTGAGAATTTAGAACAGCTGGAACTCTGTTTCACTGCTGTTGGAAATACAAAATGGTACAACCACTTTAGAAAACAGTTTGGCAGTTTCTTTAAAAAAAAATATATATATATGTGTATATCATATATATATCATATATATTATATATATGTATGTATCATAAAATCCAACCACTCTACTAATAGGCATTTACTCAAGAAAATCAAAAACATATGTCCAAAAAGACTTTTTCACAAATCTTCATAGCAGCTTTCCTTGTAATAGGCAAAAGCTGAAAATAG
This sequence comes from Balaenoptera ricei, assembly GCF_028023285.1. Classification (NCBI taxonomy): domain Eukaryota; kingdom Metazoa; phylum Chordata; class Mammalia; order Artiodactyla; family Balaenopteridae; genus Balaenoptera; species Balaenoptera ricei. Next base: position 51,775,947 of record NC_082639.1, read on the forward strand.
CCCAAATATCCATCAATAGGTGAATGGGTAAACAAACTGGAATAATCAAGCAATGAAACATTCTCAGCAATAAAAAGGGATTAACTATTTATACTTATCATACATACAGCATGAATGAATCTCAAATTTTCTATGCTGAGTAAAAGAAGCCAGGCAAAAGAGTACACACTATATTGTTCCATCCATATAAAAAGTTATAGACTATCTAAACTAATCTATAGTGACAGAAAACAAATCAGCTGTTGCCTGGGGATGGGGTAGAGGGAGGACTGGATTACAAAGGGACACAAGGAACTTTTCAGAGTGACAGAAATGTTTAGAATCTTTATTGTGGTGATGGTTTCACTAGTATATACATATGTCAAAACTGATCTAATTGTACACTTTAAATATGTGCGATGTAGTGTACTTTAATTAAGCTCTAATAGTTTTTTTTTAATCAGCTATCAGCCTTATTATTCCTTTAAAACTAATATGAATTTTTTTCATCTGATTGCTTTCAAGATTTTCTCTTTGTCTTTGGAGTTTCAGCAGTTTGCTATGAAGTGTTCATGAAACATACACCAAAATTGCTTGTATTGATACTTCTTGAAGTTTATAGATTTCTTCAGTTTTGTGGCTTAATGTCTTTTATAAGTTTTGGACAATTCTTAGCCCATAGTTCTTCAAATATTCCTTTTCCCCTATCTTCTCTTCATATCCAACTGGGTTTCTAAATATGCATATGTGAGACCCTTTCTCCATGTTTCATATTCCTTTGTGCTTTTCTCTACATTTTCCACTTTTTTCTCTCTGTTTCTGATCTTTTCTACTAATTTTTCTTCCCGTTATTTACTCTTTCTGTGTCCAACCTGCTGTTAAAACTATTAACTTCTGAATTTCAATAATTATATTTTTCACTGTAAACTTCCTTTTTAACTATTTTCTAGATCGTCTTCTCTGATGAAATTTTCCGTATTTGAAATCTAGAGGGATTTTGTATTCTACAAGATGCCTGTCTTAGATCGAGATGCTATAACAAAATACCATAGACCAGGTGGCTTAAACAACAGAAATCTGTTTCTCATAGTTATGGAGGCTGGGAAGTCCAAGATCAAGGTACTGACAGATTCAGTTCTTGATGAAGACCCTCTTTCTGACTGGCAGATGGCTGCTTTCTCCCTTTTTCCTCACATGGTGCAGAAAGGAAGCTCTGGTGTCTCCTCCTCTCCTTATGAAGGCACTAACCTCATCATGAGAGCACCACCCTCATGACTTTGTCTAAACCTAATTACCTCCCAAAGGCTCTACCTCCAAATATTATCACATTAGGGGTTAGAGCTTCAATACATGAATTCTTGGGGACACAAACATTCAGTCCCTAGCAAAGCCCTTAACATGTAATCCTAAGTTGTTTTACTGCTTAGCCAGAGGGTTGTTTTACTGCTATGTGCTTAATTCATTCCAAGTGGGAGTAAATCAGAATACTCCTAACTAATCTTGCTTTCTCATTGCTAATTCTCCAGTGAAGTTCTCTGGAAAGTGTTGTCATAGTACATTTTTTTTTCTTATAACAAAAATGATTAACCATTTTGCATATAAAAATTATTTTCACTATCTCACGTCCTCAAATCCTTTGATTTACCCACATTTTACTGGATTTAAGCAGACCCATGCACATTTTAAATCCAGCCTGGGGGAAAAATGTAGTCTAAGAATTAGGAGATAGGAATTATGAGTCTCAACTCCACTACTTACTAGCTTTTGGCCCTAAGTAAGTCAAATTTCCCTTCCTACCTCATAAGAGCATTTTAGGATACAAAGGATGTAAAATTGCTTTGTAAAATCTAAAATACTCAAAATAACTATTCCATAAATATTTTAATTAATACCAAGTAACACGGTCTGATATAACAAGCTATGTGACCTTAAGAAAATTTAGGGATCCAGGATTCGAACATAGATATCTGGCGCCAAAGCTAATGATCTCAGCCATTACATCATACTACTTTTTTTTTTTTTTTTTTAATTTATTTTTGGCTGCCTTGGGTCTGCTGCATGTGGGCTTTCTCTAGTTGTGGCGAGCGAGGGCTACTCTTTGTTGAGGTGCGCAGGCTTCTCATTTTGGTGGCTTCTCTGGTTGTGGAGCACAGGCTCTAGGTGCGCGGGCTTCAGTAGTTGTGACACGCGGGCTTCAGTAGTTGTGACACATGGGCTTAGTTGCTCCGTGGCATGCGGGATCTTCCCAGACCAGGCCTTGAACCCGTGTCCCCTGCATTGGCAGGCGGATTCTTAACCACTGCCCCACCAGGGAAACCCCCATACTACTTCTTATTGAAAAAATTCTAAGAGACAAGATGTGGTACTTTTCCAGATTCATGCTACAGGGAATATGTAACAATTGACCTGACGTGGGACCATAATAAATTGAAAACAACTTAAGCAAACAGCTAAAAATATATTTTTTATATTAAATTTACTTCATTCAATAGTACCCTCCTCTTTTCTCCACTTCTGTTATTATTGACCTTTCCTCTTGCTCTCTTTACATTCTAGCCTTGCCCATCCAATCTGAAAACACAACTCTGGTACTATCTTGCTTTCAACCTAAACTCCCTTTTTGCTTTGAACAGAATCAGGTTCTTTTCCTAAAAACAGAAATTATATGAGAGAAGAGAAAGATAAGAAAGAAAGGGGTAGAAAGTAAATCTGGCAGAACTTCACCACTGGCAAATTTTCTCAAGAGTAAAAGTTCTGCAGGTCAACTCCCGACTGCTGACCCAGTCATCCCACTTATAGATCAAAACAGGTTGGAGGAAGTAAATGAGAGTGGTAAGGAGAAGGAATGTTTGCAGGTGTAAGAGAAATAGATTTGCCCAGAAGTGACTGGTCACAGAGGTTAAAAACCAGGTAAGGATATATCTATTTCTGTGATTCAAAGATATATCTGCAAGTAGTGATTTTTAAATTATTAATTTGAATATGTTACAGGGAATTGTGCTCAATCCTGTTTCTCACAGCCTCCAAAAACCAGACTGACTTTTATCCTAACTGTGTTCACTCATTGACCTGGATCCCTGAGGCATGTGGGTCTGTGACGTCTATAAACTTTGGTGAAATCTGTACACTTTACTTTCTTTTGAAGTTACCACTTTTGCAATTTGAATAGGATCATATTTTCTGCCCTGGCCCTGTTCTCTCCAAATCATAAACATTAGAATGTTACAATAACCCTTTTATAATACATAACCTACTATAGATACTTCACTTTTTCAATTAGTCTAAGTCAAATATTAAGGTCAACTATTATAATTTACATACTGGCTTTTGAGAATGGATATAAAAAGCTCTTCAAAAGCCTAATGGGCCTTCCTGACTTTCTTTGTGGTCCACTTGGTCATCAGTTTGTTCTGCAGCTTCACTAGTGTGTATGTTGTGGTTACGACCCTTGCTATGAAGTCATGATGGGTACATTTTATACTCCACAGACTGCATAATAGCTTTAATCTGTTCAAAATAAATATCTGATTGTGCCCAATCCAGTGGATTTTTCAGATGAAATGCCCCAAAGCACAAAGTCTCTGTCTTAAAAAAGCTCAAAATATGTACACATTTATATTATAAAGTTTACATGACTTAACATTGTGTACATGAAGAGGAAGTCTCTTTGTTTGCAATGACTCAGTGTCCAGCACTCCAAAGATAGGTAAACGGGTGTCTATTGTGATGAGAGGCTCAGGTTCTAGGGAAGCCCTAGGCAGACTACTAGATTGCCTTACTGAATAGCAGCTATCTCTGCTCTCAGAAATAAAAGGGGAAAATGACCTATATATGAGTGTGGAGTCAGAAGCAAAGATGGAAGGATCCAGGTTTTTGTGGGATTCTTAGAAGATCTTTCAGTGTTCTTGGACATAATGCACTGGGGGATGAAAGGGGAGAGGTACGGGAAGGTGGCATTCAGGAAAATCCATTTTACCAAACACATAAAATCATTCTGTGTGTGCATTCTAAAGGAAATGGAAGCCATATGTTTCTGATTCATTTACATGTAATCCATCAAAATATTATTTTGTAAGAGATATTTAATGTCCGAGAAACCTGCCAAGCCTTCTTATAAACGTTTTTTCCAAAGGACCAGCTGCATTGAGGCAGCTGTATAAGAAGTTATCCTTGAAAAATGGAACTGGTTTCAAAGTCCCAAGCACATTCTAAACTTCTCAAGGGCAGCCTAGCATAATAGAAATAACACAGGCTTTACAGTTGAACAGACTCCGATTTAAAATCTGGTTTACTTCTTACTAACCAACACAAAAATATATTTCTAGGTATTTATTTATTTGTTTAGTGTCTAATTTGTGCTAGACAGAAGACACAATATTGAATTAGGGATACAATACTTGATAAGGAGAATAAACAATATCTCCTTGTCATTAATATAGTTAATCAATTTATCTGAGCCTATATTTTCTTATTCTGAGAAATGGAGCTAGTAATGCTCATCTTAAAAGGTGTTCAAGAAAATCATTTAGCATGAAACACAATGTCTGGCAAGCAAGACACACTCAAGAAAAGTTGTCTTTCATTTTCAACCTCTTTCCATTTAAACCACCTTTGCTCTTCAGTCTGTCTGTACACACACCCTTACGTGAGGTCCCTGCTCCTCTAGTACCCACAAAAACCACAATCATTGGAATGCTTCGCATACATTTACCACAAGATAAAAGTGGCATCTTTCTCAGAAGAGTAAAGCAATGTACTTTAGACTAGAACTAAATGGCAATTTGTATCGAGGATAGTGGAAAAAAGCATGAACTTCGGAATAGGGACAAACTGAACTTGAATTTTAGATTTTCCATTCACAACCTTTTTACCCTGGTCAAGTTTCTGACCTTCAGTTTCTACATCTGTAAAATGGGATTAAAGTGACCTAATATGTAGTGTTGCTGTGACAAATTAAACAGAATAGTAAATGGAAAGTGCCTAGCCCAATAATGGCAGATCTTATGACTTCCATAAAAAGTAAATCAAAATGTTTCATTTCAAGGGTTTAATGTTCAAAACCACAATGCTGCAATCTTCTTGGCAGATCATAACCTGTTTAACACTTAAACTGTAAGTAATCTGATAAACTCAACAACTTTACCCACGAAATGTACATACTTAACACTCATTGAGTGTCTTGAAGTTGCCCTAGGTTAAACCTCTATAATGAGAATGCAAATACATAATATATGGTTTGCTATTCTCCCAGTACAGACATGACTAATCAATCACAGAAAACTTTTCCACTAAGCATAAGCCGACTCAAAATTCTTTCCTCAGCACTTCATGCAGCCACTACAAATGACCTGGAGCTGGCAAGCATTTGCATCCCTGATATAATTCATCAAACAGTTTGCATGATCCACTCTCCTGAAACTTCAGGTCTATGCAGCAGACATTTATTTAGCACTTACTATGTACCTGGGCAAAGAGTTATAGAGATAAGTAAGCTATGACCCTGTCCATCAGGTGTACTACAAGGCAGAATAAATAATTGCTAAATAGAAATATGAATTGCTATAGAGAAGAGAAGCATTGAACAATTGAAGGAAAGGAGAATTAATTTTTTATTTGTTCACTCTATCCAGAGTGCCTAGAATAGAACTAGCAACTCATAAAGATCGAAAACTGTTAAGCAAAGAAATGAGAATGAATTTGCGGAGCACCTATTGTGTTCATTTGATATTTGTTCATTTAGAAAACAATGCACACTAAGTGGGAAAGTTGGGGGACATCAAAAGGAGAGCAGCACTTGAGCTGAATTTTGAAGGATAAGACACTTTCTGCCAGAGAGAAGAAGGAAGGCATTCCTAGCAGAAAAAATGACCTGAACGAACACAAATGAGTATGAAAATTCACAGCCTAAGGATACTTTATATTTTTACAGATTTGGAGCATATGATTAACCCCAGCAACCTCCTAAGTGTGGACAGACAGAAAAGAACAATACCTGTGGCCAAGTGGAATAGAGAGCTAGGTCTAAGGGAGCTGGTGAAAGATGCCAAAGAAAGAAGTTGCTCTTCCTTGTTTTTTGGACTTTACTCATGCTATTTTCCCAGCAGTCACTGCTGCCTGCTTGATCATTAGCACCCGAACATCTTGTTTGTTTCCACCAGACGGAAGTAATATACAATTATGCAAATTATCTTAACTCTAAGTAAGGAATCACAGGCCAGTCAATAATGTTGATGCATTATAAAAGGGCAGCTCCTCCTGGAAGAAATAACATGAAGAGCCGATCATAAGCAAACATTCTGAAGCCTGCAGAGGACTGGTCCCTGCAGCACAATCTATTATCATATTTCCACATAATTAGTTTGTTTTCCACTTGAAATCAGAAAACGATTCGACATTGCCTTCCCTGCCTCAGGATGGAAGAGCATTCGCAGGAATTCTCCTGCGAAGGTTCATATGGTGAATAATTAGTGAGAATTAATCTGTGGAAATTAAAGTTTGGAATATTGTAGAACTCATGAATAGTGCATGGGACAATTGGGTGGAGGAAAAGAAGAGCGGCCCTTCCGTGGTAGACAATCACAGATGACTGCTGGCAATCCATTTTTTAATCAGTGCAGCACAAGCCAGAGAGTTGAATATGGCTCCTGGCTGTGGAGAAATACTGTCATTTTACAGGCAGGATAAAGAAACGTTTCCAAAGAAGCTTATCTCTGTGTCCATTTTCAGCAGATTTTATTTAGAAGGAATGCGCTGGAATGAGAGGGCTTTTCTCCAGTCGATGCTGATGACATCACTTTAATCTTTGCAATTGCCCTATGTTTTTGACTTTATTATCCCCATCTTACTGACAGGGAAACTGGGACTTAGACACAGTGATTGACTGGAGTCACTAGCTTCTAAGTGAAGGCACTGAGATCAAAAGGCAAGTCTTTCTGATGCAAAACGCAATAGCTTAAGGGTAAACAATGCATGAGATAAAATCAAACCGATGTAGATTCAAAGTTTTAAATCATGTAAGTATCAGTTTCCTCAACCGAAGTGTATATGATGAAGGTATATAGTTCATAAAGTTGTCTGAGGGTTACGTGAAACAGCACGTACAAGTCCTACATACAGAATCTGGCACATAGAAGGACACAATAAATTGTATTTATATCAAAATGTTAGTACAAATTATTTCTCAAAGATTACTTTGACACTAAAAAATATAGGCATCTCATCATGCCCTGAGAAGAATCCCCTCAAATAATTTCAGGATCAAGTTATAACTCCCTTTCTCCTACAGCCCTATGATGCCAGTTTTCCCAAGCATCTGCTTACCTGAAAATAAATTTAAATGGAAAATTTGCAAATGATCAGGGTTAATGTTCTCCAATTATTAAGTGATTGGAAAAATGGGACAGGAGGAACACATGGCAGGGGAGCATTTTTTAGAAGTAGAAAACAAAGATATTTTTTGTAGATTATAGAGTGATTTGATTTTCCATGGCTGTAGCCCACTTTAACAATAGTTTCTTATGATTACTAGAACAATATGGTCACTGGAGTTGAAAATACAGTAATAGTAAAAGAAACAGCATGTTTTCAAAGGAACAAATAGTTTATTTTCTTTTTTCTCCAATTATAAATTTAAAACATATTATAAAAGAAAACTACATAAAAGTAGAAAGGAAAAACTCACCATAACCTTAAAGATTTCCTCCTCCCTCCACCGTTAATGTTTTTGATATTTTGGGTGTTTTCTTCCAATTTTTTTCTGGGCATATTTTTTTCATAGTTGTTGTCATACTTTCTCTGCAATTTAAATGTTCATTTTCATTTAAAATGGTAAAATAAGTATTTTTACTAAGGTTCTAAAAGCATGAGCATTTTATAAAGTAAGACATAATCAATATACAGAGTATTAATTGCTCTCAAAAACAAGGAATTCTTTTCAGATTCAAAGATCACCTTTTATTTCTTTATCTGAGAGAACAGTTTCTAATCCAAATGCACGTTTTCCTCTCAGGCATCTGTTGGATTTGGAAGAGGTTTCCAGATTGAGTTGAGAAATGGTCATTACAGTTAAGCTGCAGCTTCAATCTTGAAAATGAATGAATGGATCCAGTCCAGTCCTTTGGCTGGGACCCAGTCTTTAAAATCCAGCAGAACAATGAGAATGTGGCTTCGCAGCCAGCTGGTATCAGACTTGGGCAGGGAGAGTGTCAAAATATTAGTGACTTTTTTACATTTGTCAAAGCTGAGGCCAATACAAGAAATGCAGACAGCTTGCAAATGCGGGTTGTACACCAAAGGGTCTGTGTGTGTGTGTTTTTTTTCAATCCTGCCCACCGGATGTCAACATTTCCTTGCTTTCTCACTACATCTCCAGCAAAGACAGAGTGAAATATCTTTTACTTGGAATATGAAAACCACTATAGATTTATCATCAACGCATCAGCCAGTAATTTATTACACCAGGGCAGTGTACTCAGCTGGAATAAAGGGGCCATCAGCATTTTCATGGTAATCCTTCCTTTTCTTTCCTCGATTTATAACTCATCTGCTTACTCAGTTGTTCCTGAACCTGGCAGGCAAGGTCTCAGTGGGAGAATAAATATATTTATACAAATTGTTTAAGAAAGGCTGCCCACATTGAGTTAGAAAAATAAGCATATGCTAGCGCTGTCTGGCACTCTCTGCAATTCCTGTATCTCTCCAAAAGGGAAAAAACTACAACTGAACATTTTCATTTTATTTTTCAAAGAAACATTGCTGGCAGCCAACGTACAATATGGGCTTGATGGGTTGGAGTTTCTCTCTCTCTCTCTCCTCTTTATCTTTTTCTTTGCCTTTTTCAAGGAAAATTATATAGGAGAATAAGCTCATTGCTTCTGGCATAAAAGAAAATCAATTATTCACATGCATATACAGCTGAGGGGTCTTTTTCTCTATCTCTTTTCCGTATTCCTAGATAAAATTTGGCTGTTTTGTGTGCATGACCATCTCGTGTTCCATGTACCTGGTGAGAGTCAAGTCAGACACCTCATGTCTGTATTATCTCCTTCCATCACCTGTGAACTGTGTAAATTTAGGCACATAAACCTTGCTGAGCCTCAGTTTCCTTGATTGTAATATGAGGACACTAAATGCGCATCTTGGGATTTTATTGTGAGTAATGTGTAGCCCTGTGTCAGGCACCTAATATTCATTCTAGAAATGCCTGATGCCTTCCCCTTTTTTTGCTGCATGAGGTGAGATTTATCCTTATTAAAGTGGAGGAAGAAGAAGAAAAAGAAGAAGAAGAGGGAGTGGGAGAGGAGGAAGAGGAGGAAGGGGAAAAAGAAAAGAAAAAGAAGAAAGAGGTAGAGCCCATGGAGCCACTAATAACAATAATGAAAATTAATAAACAGCATTTCTACAATATTTATAGCTATAAGGCACTTGTATTGTCAGTAAGCTTCACAGAAACCTAGTGAATTAGTTGTTATAATTATTCCCATTTTACTGATAAGAAAACTGAAGGTCTGAAAGATTAGGCAACTTGTGTAAAGATATTATATTTTGAATGACTAACCAGGTACAAGAGAAACAATGATAATGACAATGTTGAAATTTACATAAGCCTTGTGCTCCTGAAAAACAGCAATGGTCAAGAAATTCTTTTCACCTCCTTTTATGTTCCCCAAAATGGCTTACTGCAAAGAACCACCATTCCCTGTGTGACTGACATATGACTCATGGATGACACCTTGTTTACTTGCAACAAGACCAGATTCAGACATCCAAATTCCCATTCTTTGTCTCATTTATGATTAGTTGAACCGTCTCTTTCTGATGACCGATTTGGTCAACATGCCCATAACTTGACATGATCAAACATTTCTGAGGGTTCTCTCCTTCTCCCAGATCTCTGAACTTTGGCCCACCAAGGAGCATGGAACTTGGAACAACCCCTCTTGAAAGATTTCTGAGAATCAGCTGATTTCAGTGATGTTTATTCCTCCCTGTATAAGAAAATCTCTTTTTTGACTGAGATGCTTGCATATCTTATAGTCAAAGAATTCTCTCTATTGCAATAGTCTCAATTTCCTTACTGTAATATTCTTTTCAAATAAAGTCTCTCCTTACTTTACTTGAGATTTGCTTTTTATTTGATATGTTAGTAATAATATTAATGATTGTTAACGTTGTGTAGTACCTGGAATTAATTAATTAATCAATTTTCACCAGAATCATAACCTGTATTTGTTATAGGTTATGGCTACATTTTTTTTTAAATGCTTTCTCATTAATTATCTCTTCAACACGATTCTTCAACATCAATAGGACAATTATTGCCCCATTTAAAAAATAAAGTTCATGAGGATGAGAAATAAAGTGACTTATCCAATAGAATCTAGTAAGTGGGAGTAAAGTGGGCAATTCTGGATAAGAACAAAAGTGTTCTGTTACCTGGCCCACTATTCTTTCAGTTATTGCATGAAAACAAACCAGGCTGGGCTTATACTAATTTGAAAAAGGCCAGTCATTTGTGGATTGATGATAAAGGATGAAGCTTAAACTGTAGGGCTCTTCACTTATACATCACCTCCAAAACCTAATTTTGATTCATAATTTTATTTTCTTTTCCTTAGAGAGTCCAACACACACTGTAAACTCTTCAAGTTCCATAAAACCCCTGAGAATAATGCCAATATGTTACATTTTGAGAAGTATACTCATATGATTCTACTCTTACAAAATCACTCCCTTCTAGGCAGTACAGTGCCAGAATTTCCACAAAGACAGTTTTTTATTAAGGCACTGTTTCCTGAAGCGTGTTCTGCATAATGCTAATTTTATGAGATGTTAACAGGTGATCCACAAAAAAGAGAATTGGCAGTCAAACAAAGGAGAGTCATTAAATTACAAAAACTAATTTTTTTTAATCTGCAGGACTCATCATAGCCTTTAAGATGTTAATCAAAATGTGATTCTCAAGAATTCTTTTTTAATGGACAATTCGCTTGCATTAACATTCCTAAAAACAGTCTTAAAACATGCTGGATTAAGGAACTACGTCTCCAAGGAACCTCTGTTGAAAAGGAAATATACAATGCAGGGACAAAAAAATAAAGTTTTCTATACTTTGGAATAAATCAATCAGGTGAATTTTTATGTTCTTTGAAAGACCCTAATGCAATAGACTACCAGAAAAAGGTCAGTCTGGACAGGTAGTCAGCAATGATCTTGCACCCAGGGGATGCCTTGGTGGGTAACCTAGGTGGAAGGCCAAGGTGTGTGGAGGTATTTTGCCTATAACAAGAAGCAAGCCCAAGGAGACACAGGGCACTTGAGTGACAGGATCCCTCCCCAAAAAGGAGGTGGGAGTTCAGCAGATACTGACTTCACCCACTGAAAAGCAACAATTATTATGTGTAAAACGTTTTTTCATTAAAACACTGTTATTTTTTCAATTCTAATTTATTTTCTTATCATTGACCAGCTATGGTTTTGGGGAAAAGGACTGGATTTAAAGTCTAACATTTACTGTTACTGAACAAAACTTGGGTCCTCTCACCTGTGCACAGTAAAGCCAATCTACTGACACTGGGCTGAGGTGAAGGAAAGTGTAGCAGTTGTTATAGGGCAGCATACAAGGAGTCTGGGACAACTAGTGCTCAAAAAGTCTGAACTCCCCAATGGGTTTCAACAAAACATTTTTAAAGGCCAGGTGAGGGAGGGGCATCCCATGGTATGTGATCAGCTAGTGCACAATTCTCTGATTGGTTGATGGTGAGGTAACAGAGTAGTGTCACAGGGGATAACATTATCAGTCCTTAGGCACCATAGATCTGGGAGCTACATGCTCATGGTCATCAAGTAGTTAATTTCTGTATTAGGGGAGGGGACAAGATGGTGGAGTAGAAGGACTTGAGCTCTCCTGCTCTCATGGAAACAACAAAATCACAACTAACTGCTGAACAACCACTGACAAAAAAAGATTGAATCTACCAAAAAGATATTCTACATCCAAAGACAAAGAAGAAACCACAACAAGATGATAGGAGGGGCACTTTCATGATATAAATAGACCCCATACCCACCAGGTGGGTGAGCCACAAACTGGAAAATAATGATATCGCAGAGGTTCTCCCACATGAGTGAGAGATCTGAGCCACAAGTCAGGCTCCCCAGCCTGAGTGTCTGGCACTGGAAGGAGGAGACCTCAGAGCATATGGATTTCAAGGCCAGAAAGGCTTGATTGCAGGAGCTCTACAGGACTGGGGGAAATAGAAACTCTACTCTTGGAGGGTGCACACAAGTTTTCACCTGCACTGGGACCCAGGGCAAAGCAGTGACTCCGTAGAAGCTTGGGACAGTCCTACCTATGGGTCTTGGAGGGTCTCTTGGGGAGGCAGGGGTTGGCTCTGGCTCACTATGGGAACAAAGACACTGGTGGTGGAGGCTCCAGGGAATATTCATCAGCATAGCTCTCCTGAAGGTTGTGATTTTGGCACCAAGACCTGGCCCCACCCAACAACCTGCAGGCCCAGTGCTGTGATACCTCAGGCCAAGCAACAGGGTGAGAACACAGCTTCACCCATTAGCAGACAGGCTGCCTAAAGTCACCCTGAGCCCCCAGTCACATCTAAACACAATCCTTGACAAGGCCCTGCCCACCAGAGGGACAAGACCCAGCTCTACCCACCAGTGGTCAGGCACCAGTCCCTCCCACCAAGAAGCCTGCACAAGCCTCAGGACCAATCTCACCCACCAGCGGGAAGACACCAGAAGCAAGAGGAACTGCAATCCTGCAGCCTGCAAAACGGAGATGACAAGCACCAAAAGTTAGACAAAACAAGATAGCAGAGAAATATGTTCCAGAAGAAGGAGCAAGATAAAACCACAGAAGAACAACTAAGTGAAGTGGAGATAGGAAATATACCTGAAAAAGAATTAAGAGTAATGATAGTAAAGATGATCCCAGATCTCAGAAAAAGAATGGAGGCACAGATCAAAAAGAAACAGGAAATGTTTAACAAAGAGCTAGAAGATTTAAAGAACAGAGATGAACAATAAAATAACTGAAATGAAAACCTCATTAGATGGAATCAGCAGTAGAATGAATGAGGCAGAAGAACGAATAAGTGAGCTGGAACACAGAATGGTAAAAAATCACTGCCATGGGACAGAATAAAGAAAAAAGAATGAAAAGAAATGAGTACAGTCTCAGAGACCTCTGGGACAACATTAAATTCACTAACATTCACATTATAGGGGCCCCAAAAGGAGGGAAAGAACCTGAGAAAATATTTGAAAAGATAATAGCTGAAAACTTCCCTCACATGGGAAAAGAGACAGTTACCCAAATCCAGGAAACAAAGAGTCCCATATAGGATGAACCAAGGAGGAACATGCCGAGTAATCAAACTGACAAAAATTAAAGAAAAAGAGAAAATATTGAAAGCAACAAGGGAAAAGCAACAAATAACATACAAGGGAACTCCAGTAAGGTTATCCACTGATTTTTCAGCAGAAACTCTGCAGGCCAGAAGGGAGTGGCATAATATATTTAAAGTGATGAAAGAGAGGGAGGAGTCAAGATGGCAGTGTGGGAAGATGCAGAGTTCGCAACTCTCCACAACTAGGGCACCTGCCAGATGCTGGTGGGGTACCCTGATGCCCAAGGAGATGGGAAGAACCCCCAAGTGAACTGGTAGGATGTGAGGGGACTGAGGGGGTAGCAGAAGTGGATGCCGAACAGGACCAGTGCCCCTGAAGCATGGCTGAGGGGGGGAGGGGTTCCCATGCCTGGAGGGACCCTCAGGGGCTCGGATCATGGGAGAGCAGGCCCAGCGTTCCCCCTGCCCAATCAACCAGGGAAGTCGGCCCGGCCAACGGTCTGGGTCCTATGCTCTCAGAGGTCCCCTCCAGGCTGAGTTGGTCCTGGGGACATAGAAGGGAGGCCAGGAGAGAACAGGAGAGGCTACCAAGGTAGGCCCTCCAGGACCAGAGTAGTGGAGGGCATTTGCTCCACCCACTGGGGCCCAGGGAGCCTGCTAAGCTCCCAGGCCAATCTCCCGCCCTCCATAGCCCACTCCAGGCCAGGTGGGTCCTGGGGACATAGGAGGGAGAGATCAGGAGAGGCAGGCAGGAGGGGGACCTCCAGGACAGGGGTAGCAGGAGAGGAGCAGAGGGCATTTGCTCTGTCCACTGGGGCCCAGGGAGCCTGCTGAGCTCCCATGCCGATCCCCCACTCTCCAAAGCCCCCTCCAGGCCACAGGGGTCCTAGGAGCATAGGAGGGAGGCCGGGGCAGGAGAGGCAGGTGGGAGGGGCCCTCTGAGACAGGAGGAGCAGGAGAGGAGTGGAGGGCATTTGCCCCAACCAGGAAGCCTGCTGGGCTCCCAGGTAGTGTGCCCACCCTCTGAGTCCAGAGGCAGGGGGCATGCCTGGGCCCCTTCTGCTTGTTGAGCCTAAGCCCCACCCCCCAGAAAATCCCCTGCCTTTTCCAGCCCTGTGGGTACTAAGCATAGACCCCACTCACCACGCAAACCTCATCTCTGCATAGGTCCCGCCCTCTACAGCCAAGGCCTTTCCCTCCCCCTTTCTTTTTTCTCTCCTCCTCTTTTTTACTATTGTGGTTCTGTTTTACCTTCTGGTTGTTGTTTCATCTATATTTTTATTTTTATATTTTTTCTAACATAGCTGTTAGTTTCCTAGTCTAATTTTATTTTTTAATTTGTTATTGTTCTCCTTTCTTTTTTTTTCCTGCCCCATGTGGCTTGTAGGATCTTGGTTCATGAGCCAGGGGTTGGGCCAAAGCTCCTGTTGTGGGAGCTCCAAGTCCGAACCACTGGCCTAACAGAGAACCTCAGACCCCAGGAAATAGTCATCAGAGTGAGGTCTCCCAGAGGTCCTCATCTCAGCATCAAGACCCAGCTCTACCAAACAGACTAAAAACTCCAGTGTTGGAAGCCTCAGGCCAAACAACCAGTAAGACAGGAACACAATCCCACTCATAAGAAAAGGAAAAAAATATATGAGATGGCAAAAAAATATGTCACAGATGAAGGAGCAAGGTAAAAACTTACAAGAACACATAAATGAAGAAGAAATAGGCAATCTACCTGAAAAAGATTTCAGAGTAATGACAGTAAAGATGATCCAGAATCTCAGAAAGAGAATGGAGACACGGATTGAGAAAATACAAGAAATGTTTAACAAAGATCTGGAAGAACTAAAGAACAAACAAACAGAGATGAACAACACAATAACTGAAATGAAAAATACACTAGAAGGAATCAATAACAGAATAACGAGGCAGAAGAACGAATAAGTGATCTGGGAGACAAAATGGTGGAAATATCTGCCAAGGAGCAGAATAAAGAGAAAAGAAAGAAAAGAATTGAAGACAACCTCGAGACCTCTGGGACAAAACTAAATGCACCAACATTCGAATTATAGGGGTCCCAGAACAAGAAGAGAAAAAGAAAGGGTCTGAGAAAATATTTGAAGAGATTATAGTTGAAAATTTCCCTAACATGGGAAAGGAAATAGTCACCCAAGCCCAGGAAGCACAGATTGTCCCATACAGGATAAACCCTAGGAGAAACAGACCAAGACACACATTAATCGAACTAACAAAAAATAAATTCAAAGAAAAAATATTAAAAGTGGCAAGGGAAAAACAAAAAATAACATTCAAAGGAATCCCCATAAGGTTATCAGCTGATTTTTCAGCAGAAACTCTACAGGCCAGAAGGGAATGGCAGGATATACTTAAAGCGATGGAAGAGAAAAACCTACAGCCAAGATTACTCTACCTGGCAAGGATATCATTCAGATTCAATGGAGAAATCAAAAGCTTTTCAGACAAACAAAAGCTAAGAAAATTCAGCACCACCAAACCAACTTTACAACGAATGCTAAAGAAACTTCTCTAGGTGGGAAACACAAGAGAAGAAAAAGACTAACAAAAACAAACCCAAAACAATTAAGAAAATGGTAATAGGAACATACATATAGATAATAACCTTGAATGTAAATGGATTAAATTCTCCAACCAAAAGACACAGGCTCACTGAATGGATATAAAAATAAGACCCATATACATCTACAAGAGACCCACTTCAGACCTGGGGACACATACAGACTGAAAGTGAAGGCATGGAAAAAGATATTCCATGCAAACAGAAATCAAAAGAAAGCTAGAGTAGCAATGCTTGAATCAGATAAAATAGACTTTAAAATAAAGACTGTTACAAGAGATAAGGAAGGACACTACATAAAGATCAAGGGATCAATCCAAGAAAAAGATATAACAATTATAAATGTTTATGCACCCAACAACATAGGAGTACCTCAATATATAAGGCAAATGCTAACAACATGAAAGGGCAAATCGACAGTAACACAATAATAGTAGGGGACTTAACACCCCACTTACACCAATGGACAGATCATCCAAACAGAAAATAAATAAGGGAACACAAGCTTTAAATGACACTATAAACCAGATAGATTTAATTGATATTTATAGAACATTTCACCCAAAAAATGGCAGAATGCACTTTCTTCTCAAGTGCACATAAAACATTCTCCAGGATAGATCACATCTCGATCACAAATTAAGCCTCGGAAAATATAAGAAAATTGAAATCTTATCAAGCATCTTTTCTGACCACAATGCCATGAGATCGGAAATCAATTACAGGAAAAAAAAAGTAAAAACCAAAAATACATGGAAGCTAAACAGTGCACTACTAAATAACTAAGAGATCACTGAAGAAATCGAAGAAGAAATAAAAAATACACAGAAACAAATGACAATGAAAACACAATAACCCAAAACCTATGGGATGCAGCAAAAGCAGTTCTAAGAGGGAATTTTATATCAATTCAATCTCACCTCAAGAAACAAGAAAAATCTCAAATAAACAATCTAACACTACACCTAAAGCAATTAGAGAAAGAAGAACAAAGAAAACCCAAAGTCAGTAGAAGGAAAGAAATCATAAAGATCAGAGCAGAAATATATGAAGAAAACTATAGCAAAGATCAATAAAACTAAAGGCTGGTTCTTTGAGGAGATAAACAAAGTTGATAAACCTTTAGTCAGACACATCAAGAAGAAAAGGGAGAGGATGCATATCAAAAAAATTAGAAATGAAAAAGGAGAAATCACAACTGACACCTCAGAAATACAAAGGATTATAAGAGACTACTATAAACAACTGTATGCCAATGAAGTGGACAACCACGAAGAAATGGACAAATTCTTGGAAAGGTACAATTTTCCAAGACTGAACCAGAAAGAATTAGAAAATATAAACAGACCTATCACAAGTAATGAAATTGAAACTGTAATTAAAAATCTTCCAACAAACAAAAGTCCAGGATCAGATGACTTCACAGGCAAATTCTATCAAACATTTAGAGAAGAGTTAATACCGATCCTTCTCAAACTCTTCCAAACAATTGCAGAGGGAGAAACACTCCCAAATTCATTCTACAAACCTGCCATCACTCTGATACCAAAACCCGAAAAAGATATCACAAAGAAAGAAAACTGTAGACCAGTATCACTGATGAACATAGATGCAAAATCCTGAACACAATACTAGCAAACGGAATCCAACAACCTATTAAAAGGATTATACACCATGATCAAGTGAGATTTATGCCAGTGATGCAAGGATTCTTCAATATATGCAAATCAATCAATGTGATACACCATATCAACAAATTAAGAAATAAAAACCATATGATCATCTCAATAGATGCAGAAAAAGCTTTTGACAAAATTCAACAACCATTTATGATAAAAGCTCTCTAGAAAATGGGCATAGAGGCAAACTACCTCAACATAATAAAGGCCATATATGACAAACCTACAGCAAACATCATACTCAATGGTGAAAAACTGAAGGCATTTCCACTAAGATCAGGAACAAGACAAGGATGTCCACTCTTACCACTCTTATTTAACATAGTTTTGGAAGTCCTAGCCATGGCAATCAGAGAAGAAAAACAAATAAAAGGAATACAAATTGGAAAAGAAGAAGTAAAACTGTCACTGTTTGCCGATGACATGATACTATATATAGAAAATCATAAAGATGCCACCAGAAAACTACTAGAACTAATCAATGAATTCGGTAAGGTTGCAGGATACAAAATTAAATCACAGAAATCTCTGGCATTCCTATACACTAACAATGAAAAATCAGAAAGAGAAATTAAGGAAACAATCTCATTTACCATCGTAACAAAAAGAATAAAATAACTAGGAATAAACCTACCTAAGGAGGTGAAACACTTGTACTCAGAAACTATAAAACACTGATGAAAGAAATCAAAGATGACATAAACAGATGGAGAAATATATTATGTTCTTGGATTGGAAAAATCAATACTGTGAAAATGACTATACCACCCAAAGCAATCTATAGATTCAATGCAATCCCTATCAATCTACCAATGGCATTCTTCACAGAATTAGAACATAAAAATTTTACAATTTGTGTGGAAACACAAAAGACCCCAAATAGCTGAAGCAATCTTGAGAAAGAAAAACGGAGTTGGAGGAATCAGGCTCCCCAACTTCAAATTATACCACAAAGCTACAGTTGCAAGACAGTATGGTACTGGCACAAAACAGAAATATAGATCAGTGGTACAGGATAGAATGCTCAGAGATAAACTCACACACATATGGTCACCTTATCTTTGATAAAGGAGGCAAAAATATACAATGGAGAAAAGACAGCCTCTTCAATAAGTGGTCCTGGGAAAACTGGACAGCTACATGTGAAACAATGAAATTAGAACACTACCTAACACCATACACAAAAATAAACTGTCAATGGATTAAAGACTTAAATGTAAGACAAGACACTATAAAACTTTTAGAAAAAAAAATAGGAAAAACACTCTTTGACATAAACCACAGCAAGATCTTTTCTGACCCACCTCCTAGAGGAACAGAAATTAAAAACAAAAGTAAACAAACGGGTACTAATGAAACTTCAAAGCTTTTGCACAGCAAAGGAAACCATAAACAAGACGAAAAGACAACCCTCAGAATAGGAGAAAATATTTGCAAACGAAACAACAGACAAAGGGTTAGTCTCCAAAATATACAAACAGCTCATGAAGCTCAATATCAAAAAAACAAACAACCCAATCCTAAAATGGGCAGAATACCTAAATAGACATTTCACCAAGGAAGACATACAGATGGCCAAGGGGCACAAGAAAAGATGCTCAATATCACTAATTATTAGAGAAATGCAAATCAAAACTACAATGAGGTATCGCCTCACACTGGTCAGAATGGCCATTGTCAAAAAAGCTAGAAAAAATAAATGCTGGAAAGGATGTGGTGAAAAGGGAACCCTCGTACACTGTTGGTGGGAATGTAAATTGATACAACCACTATGGAAAACAGTATGGAGGTTCCTTATAAAACTAAAAATAGAACTACCATATGACCCAGCAATCCCACTACTGGGCATATACGCTTAGAAAACCATAATTCAAAAAGAGACATGCACCACAATGTTCATTGCAACACTATTTACAATAGCCAGGACATGGAACCAACCTAAATTTCCATCGACAGATGAATGGATAAGGAAGATGTGGCACATATATACAATGGAATTTACAGCCATAAAAAGAAAAGAAATTGAGTTATTTGTAGTGAGGTGGATGGACCTAGAGTCTGTCATTCAGAGTGAAGTAAGTTAGAAAAAGAAAAAAAAATATTGTATGCTAACACATATATATGGAATCTAAAAAAAAAAAAAAAAAAAATCTGCTACTGATGAACCTAGGAGTAGGGCAGGAATAAAGAGATAAACATAGAGAATGGACTTGAGGATGCAGGGGGGAGGGGGAAGCTGGGGCGAAGTGAGAGCAGCATTGAGATATACACTACAGAATGTAAAATAGTTAGCTAATGGGAAGCTGCAGCATAGAACAGGGAGATCAGCTTGGTGCTTTGCAATGACCTAGAGACGTGGGATAAGGAAGGTGGGAGGGAGGCTCAGAGGGAGGGGATATGGGGATATATGTATGCATATGACTGATTCACTTTGTTATATAACAGATACTAATACAGTATTGTGAAGCAATTATACTCCAATAAAGATCTATTAAAAAAATAAGTAAATAAAGTGATGAAAGGGAAAACCTGCAACCATGAATATTCTATCAAGCAAGGCTCTCATTCAGTTTGATGGAGAATTCAAAAGCTTTAAAAACAAGCACAAACTAAAAGAATGTAGCACCAAGAAACCAGCTTTAAAACAAATGCTAAAAAACAAAACTTCTCTGGGCAGAAAAGGCCACAACTAGAAACAAGAAAATTATGAAATTGGAAAGCTCACCAGTAATGGTAAACATACAGTTAAGGCAGGAAATCAGTCACACACAAACTTGTAGGAAGGGTAGAAGAAAAATGTAATAAAATCATTTGTATCCACAGTAAGCAGTTAAGGGATACACAGAACAATTAGATGTAAAATATGATATCAAAACCAGTAATTGCGAGAGGAGGAGAGTACAAATGCAGGATATTTAAATATCATTTGAAATTAAGAGATCAGCAACTTAAAATGATCATGTATATATATATAGACAGCTATACCAAAACCTCACAGTAACCACAAACCAAAAATCTATAATATATCTACACACAAAAAAGAGAAAGGAATCAAAACACAACACTAAAGAGAGTCATCAAATTACAAGAGAAGAGAACAAAGAGGAAAGGGAAAAAAAGACCTATAAAAACAAATCCAAAACAATTAACAAAAAGACAATAAGAACATACATATTGATAATTACCTTAAATGTAAATGGACTAAATGCTCTGAGCAAAAGACAAAGACTGGCTGAGTGGATACAAAAACAAGACCCATATATATACTGTCTACAAGATACCCACTTCAGATATAGCGACACATACAGACTGAAAGTGATGGGATGGAAAAAAAGTATTTCATTCAAAAGGAAATCAAAGGAAAGCTGGAGTGGCAATACTCATATAAAACAAAATAGACTTTAAAGTAAAGACTGTCCAGAGACAAAGGACACTACATAATGATCTAAGGATCAATTTTAGAAGAAGATAAAACAATTGAAAATATATATGCACCCGAAATAGGAGCACATCGATATACAAGGCAAATGTCAACAGCCATAAAATGAGAAATCAACAGTAATACAATAATTGTGGGGGACTTTAACACCCCACTTATACCAATGGACAGATCTTCCAGACAGAAAATTAATAAGGAAAACAGGCCTTAAATGATACATTAGACCAGATGGTCTTAATTGATATTTATAGAGCATTCCATCTGAAAGCAGCAGAATACATTCTTTTCAAGTGCACATGGAACAATCTCTGGAATAGACCACATGCTGGGCCACAAAGCAAGCCTTGGTAAATTTTAAAAACTGAAATCATATCAAGTATCTTTTCTGACCACAACATTATGAAATTAGAAATTGACTACAAGGACTTTCCTGGTGGTGCAGTGGTTAAGAATCTGCCTGCCAATGCAGGTACATGGGTTCGAGCCCTGGTCTGGGAAGATCCCACGTGCCGCAGAGCAACTAAGCCCATGTGCCACAACTACTGAGCCTGCACTCTAGAGCCCACAAGCCACAACTACTGAGCCTGTGTGCCACAACTACTGAAGCCTGCATGCCTAGAGCCCATGCTCCACAACAAGAGAAGCCACCGCAATGACAAGCCCACACACCACAACAAAGAGTAGCCCCCACTCTCTGCAACTAGAGAAAGCCTGCGCACAGCAATGAACACCCAACATAAACAAAAATTAATTAATTAATTATTTTTTTAAAAAACAAATACAAGAGAAAAACTATGAAAAACACAAACACGTGGAGACTAAACCATATGTTACTAAACAACCAATGGATCACTGAAGAAGTCAAAGAGGAAATCAAAAAATACCCAGAGACAAATGACAAGGAAAATATGATGATCCAAAAGCTATGGGACGCAGCAAAAGCTGTTCTAAGAGGGAAGTATATAGCAATACAATCCTACCTCAAGAAACAAGAAAAACCTCAAATAAAGACACCTAACTTAACACCTAAAGCAACTAGAGAAAAAAGAACAAAAAACCCCAAAGTTAGTAGAAGGAAAGAAATCATAAAGATCAGAGCAACAATAAATCAACTACAGACTAAGAAGACAATAGAAAGGATCAATGAAACTAAAAGCTGGCTCATTGAAAAGATAAATGAAATTGATAAACCTTTAGTCAGACTCATCAAGAAAAAAAAGGGAGAGGGCTCAAATCAATAAAATTAGAAATGAAAAAGGAGAAGTTACTACAAATACCACAGAAATACAAAGAATCATAGGCAACTATATGCCAGTAAAATGGACAACCTGGAAGAAATGGACAAATTCTTAGAAAGGTACAATCTTCCAAGACGGAACCAGGAAGAAATAGAGAATGTGAACAGACCAATCATAAGTATTGAAATTGAAACTGTGATTAAAAACTTCCAAAAAACAAAAGTCCAGGACCAGATGGCTTCACAGGGAAATTCCATTAAACATTTAAAGAGTTAATACCTATCATTCTGAAACTATTCCAAAAAATTGCAGAGGAAGGAACATTCTCAAACTCATTCTATGAGGTAACCATCACCCTGATCCCAAAACCAAAGATACCACCAAAAAAAGAAAATTACAGGCCAATATCAATGATGAAAATAGACACAGAAATTCTCAACAAAATAGCAGCAAATCAAATTCAACAATATGTTAAAAGGATCATACACCATAATCAAGTGTGATTTATCCCAGGGATGCAAGGATTTTTCAATATCTGCAAATCAATCAGTATGATACACCACATCAACAAATTAAAGAATAAGCACCATATGATGCAGAATAGATGCAGAAAAATCTTTCAACAAAATTCAACACCCATTTATGATAAAAACTCTCCAGACAGTGGGCATAGAGGGAAACTACCTCAAAATAATAAAGGCCATATATGACAAACCCACAGCTGACATCATACTCAATGATGAAAAGATGAAAGTATTTCCTGAAATATCAGGAAAAGACAAGCATATCCACTCTCACCACTTTTTTCAACATAGTTTTGAAAGTCCTAGCCACAGCAGTCAGAGAAGTAAAAGAAAGAAAGGAATCCAAATTGAAAAACAAGAAGTAAAACTGTCACTGCTTGCACATGACATGATACTATACATAGAAAATCCTAAAGATGCTGCCAGAAAATACAAGAGCTAATCAATGAATTTGATAAAGTTGCAAGATACAAAATTAATACACATAAATCTCCTGAATTTCTATACTCTAACAACAAAACATCGAAAAAGAAATTAATGAAACTGTCTCATTTACCATCCCATCAAAAAGAATAAAATACCTAGGAATGAACCTACCTAAGGAGGCAAAAAAACTGTGCTCTGCAAGCTATCAGATGCTGATGCAAGAATTCAAAGATGACGCAGAAAAATGGAGAGATATACCATGTTCTAGGACTGGAAGAATCAATATTGTCAAAATGACCATACTACCCAAGGCAATCTACAGATTCAGTGCAAACCCTATCAAATTACCAATGGCAGTTTTCACAGAACTAGAACAAAAAATTTTACAATTTGTATGGAAACATAAAAGACCCTGAATAGCCAAAGTAATCCTGAGAAAGAAAAACAGAGCTGGAGGAATCAGGCTCCCTGACTTCAGACTATACTATAAAGCTACAGTCATCAAAACAATATGGTATTGGCACAAAAACAGAAATATAGATCAATGGAACAGGATAGAAAATCCAGAAATAAACCCATGCACCCATGGTCAATTAATCTATGACAAAGGAGGCAAGAATATATAATGAAGAAAAGACAGTCTCTTCAATAAGTTGTGCTGGGAAAACTGGACAGCTACATGTAAAAGAAGGAAATTAGAACACTACCTAACACCATACACAAAAATAAACTCCAAATAGATTAAAGACCTAAATATAAGACCAGACACTATAAAACTCTTAGAGGAAAACATAGGAAAAACACTCTTTGGTATAAACCACAGCAAGATCTTTTTTGACCCACCTCCTAGAATAATGGAAATAAAAATAAACAAATGGGACCTAATGAAACGTAAAAGCTTTTGCACAGCAAAGAACACCATAAATAAAATGAAAAGATAACCCACACAATGGGAGAAAATATTTGCAAATGAATTGATTGAAAGAGATTAATTGCCAAAATATACAAACAACTCATGCAGCTCAATATCAAACAAACAACTCAATCAAAAATGGATAGAGGGCTTCCCTGGTGGCGCAGTGGTTGAGAACCTGCCTGCCAATGCAGGGGACATGGGTTCGAGCCCTGGTCTGGGAAGATCCCACATGCCGTGGAGCAACTGGGCCCGTGAGCCACAATTACTGAGCCTGCGCGTCTGGAGCCTGTGCTCCGCAACAAGAGAGGCCGCGATAGTGAGGGGCCCGCACACCGCGATGAAGAGTGGCCCCCGCTTGCCACAACTAGAGAAAGCCCTTGCACAGAAACGAAGACCCAACACAGCCATAAATTAATTAATTAATTAAATTTTTAAAAAAATGGGTGGAAGAACTAAGTAGACATTTCTCCAAAGAAGACATACAGATGGCCAAAAAGCACATGAAAAGATGCTCAACATTGGTAATTATAAGAGAATTGTAAATCAAAACTACAATGAGGTATCTATCACCTCACTCCAGTCAGAATGGCCATCATCAAAAAGTATACAAACAGGGAGTTCCCTGGCCATCCAGTGGTTAGGACTCTGCGCTTTCACTGCTGAGGGCCCAGGTTTGATCTCTGGTCAGGGAACTAGGATCCTGCATGCCACGTGGCGTGGCCAAATTAAAAAAAAATCTACAAACAATAAATGCTCGAGAGGGTGTGGAGAAAAGTGAACCCTCCTACTCTGTTGGTGGGAATGTAAATTGGTACAGCCACTATGGAGAACAGTATGGAGGTTCCTTTAAAAAGCTAAAAATAGAGTTACCATGTGATTCAGCAATCCCACTCTTGGGCATATATCCAGAAAAAAACACAATTAGAAAAGATAATGCACCCCCATGTTCATTGCAGCAATAGCCAAGGTATGGAAGCAACCTAAATGTCCATTGACAGAGGAATGGGTAAAGAAGATGTGGTATATATATATACAATGGAATATTGCTCAACCATAAAAAAGAATGAAATAATGCTATTTGCAGCAAAATGGATGAACCTAGAGATTATCATATTAAGTAAAGTCAGACAGAGAAAGACAAATATATGATATTTGTATGGGGAATTTTAAAAAATGATATTTATATGGGGAATCTAAAAAAATGATACAAATGAACTCATTTACAAAACAGAAACAGACTCACAGACTTCAAAAACAAACGTATGGTTACCAAAGGGGAAAGGTGGGGGGGAGAAATAAATTAGGACTTTGGCATTAACATATACATACTTCTATATATAAAATAGATGATCAACAAGGACCTACTGTATAGCACAGGGAACTGTACTCAATATTCTGTAATAACTTATATTTTTAAAATCTGAAAAAAATGAATATATGTATGTATAACTATCACTTTGCTGTACATCTGAAACTAACACAATATTTTAAATCAACTATACTCCAATATAAAAGAAAAATTAAAATTTTAAAAAGTAGTTAATTTCTTCCATTGGGTGGGGGGTTTAGCATCTGTAAAACAACTCAGGAAATGTGCATCAGATACTATTATCTAAGTACTTTGAAGAGGAGCTAAAGCAGTGGATACAGGGGAGGGGTCTGTCCCAGGAAGGCCCCATAGGTTCCTGATCCATTAAAATATGATTTTGAATATCAGTACTTCTATATTTGGCTGTATGAAACTGAACAGACACTTTACTTCCCTGAGCCTCAGCTTCCCCATTTTGAATGAGACAATAATATTTACTTCAATGTATGGTTGTAACTCATTGAGGTGCTGCCTATGAAAGAGTAAGGTCAGAAACTAACATACAGCAGGGCACTGAGAACACATGTATTGGATCTGAACTACAGCTCTGGGAGGTAGATATTTTTTAACTTCCCTTTTATAGATAAGGAAACAGAAGCTCAGTAGAATTAAATTCAATTCCTTCTTCAATATTACTCAACTAGAAAGCAGATGAGCAGAAGCTCAAACTCTGGACTACTGATTTTTGAATCTTGGCTTCTTTCCACATGCTCTGTGTTTCTTTTCATAAGTTTGCCTGGGGCCGCTCCTAAAAAGGAGTTGTAAAATAGTTTTAAGGTCCCTGGGGATTTAGTCAGGATCTCCCCAGAGAAAGGATCAAAATTAGTCATTCATCAGATTATAAATCTACATGTTAATTCCAAAGTACTTAGCATCTGTCAACTAAAAATTGACACTTGCCATCTGCCTCCACAAGGATTAAGTCACTAGCCACTGCAGTCGCTGACCTTCAACACATCCTGAAAGGAGTTCAGGGTGGAGATCAGGAATGAGGCACTCTGTGCTTTGGGAAAAACTGACAGAACAGGCCTTCAGATAGTTAGACATTTTCAGGAGAAGATTTTATGAGCCCCAAATCTTATATCTCCTCCTATCTAGAAAAGCACTAAAATAATTAATGGAGACATCTGCTCTTCGTGACTAGCAGCAATTTTCTGCAAAATGTGTGCTTGGCTGCATTTACCCCTCTTCACTAAAATCATATATAATATTGACCTTCCCCCCTACTTCTTCAGAGAACTTCCTCAGAGCTGAGAGGCTGTCTCCCAGGCTATAGACCTCATTTTGCTCCAAACAACATTTAACTGAAAACTCTCACGTTGTGCATTTTTCAGTCAACACATCTTACCAAAGACATTCCATGGTCTAGTTTCTACCTACTTTTCCAGATGTTTTCCTTGTCACTTCATCACCTTATACTTTGAGCTCCAGTTATATTAAACTTGTATTTTTGTATTTCCCAAAATATATTTGCTGTTTTACAGTCCCCTGGATTTTTTCATGCTGCAAAAACCTCTCTTTTTTTCTCTCCACCATTTTTCACCAAGTTAATTATTACTCTCCATAATTCAGTTTAGGTGATATCTCCTGCAACATTTCTCTGACCTTCTTTTTTTTTTTTTTTTTTGTAATTCATTTCTAATCTCATAGCATTGTGGTCACAAAAGATGCTTGATATGATTTCAATTTTCTTAAATTTACTGAGGCTTGATTTGTGACCCAAGATGTGATCTATCCTGCAGAATGTTCCGTGTGCACTTGAGAAGAACGTGTAATCTGCTGTTTTTGGATGGAATGTCCTATATATATCAATTAAATCTAACTGGTCTATTGTGTCATTTAAAGCTTCTGTTTCCTTATTTATTTTCATTTTGGATGATCTGTCCATTGGTGTAAGTGAGGTGTTAAAGTCCCCCACTATTATTGTGTTACTGTTGATTTCCTCTTTTATAGCTGTTAGCAGTTGCCTTATGTATTGAGGTGCTCCTATGTTGGGTGCATATATATTTATAATTGTTATATCTTCTTCTTGGATTGATCCCTTGATCATTATGTAGTGTCCTTCCTTGTCTCTTGTAACATTCTTTATTTTAAAGTCTATTTTATCTGATATGAGTATAGCTCCTCCAGCTTTATTTTGATTTACATTTGCATGGAATATCTTTTTCCATCTCCTCACTTTCAGTCTGTATGTGTCCATAGGTCTAAAGTGGTCTCTTGTAGACCACATATATATGGGTCTTGTTTTTGTATCCATTCAGCAAGCCTGTGTCTTTTGGTTGGAGCATTTAATCCAGTCACGTTTAAGGTAATTATCGATATGTGTGTTCCTATGACCATTTTCTTAATCGTTTTGGGTTTGTTTTTGTAGGTCCTTTTCTTCTCTTGTGTTTCCCACTTAGAGAATTTCCTTTAGCATTTGTTGTAGAGCTGGTTTGGTGGTGTTGAATTCTCTTAGCTTTCGCTTGTGTGTAAAGCTTTTGATTTCTCTATCAAATCTGAATGAGATCCTTGCCGGGTAGAGTAATCTTGGTTGTAGGTTCTTCCCTTTCATCACTTTAAGTATATCATGCCACTCCCTTCTGGCTTGTAGAGTTTCTGCTGAGAAATCAGCTGTTAACCTTATGGGAGTTCCCTTGTATGTTATTTGTTGTTTTTCCCTTGCTGCTTTCAATAATTTTTCTTTGTCTTTAATTTTTGCCACTTTGATTACTATGTGTCTCGGCGTGTTTCTCCTTGGGTTTATCCTGTATGGGACTCTCTGCACTTCCTGGACTTGGGTGGCTATTTCCTTTCCCATGTTAGGGAAGTTTTCGACTCTAATCTCTTCAAATATTTTCTCTGGTCCTTTCTCTCTCTCTTCTCCTTCTGGGACCCCTATAATGCGAATGTTGTTGCGTTTAATGTTGTCCCAGAGGTCTCTTAGGCTGTCTTCATTTCTTTTCATTCTTTTTTCTTTAGTCTGTTCCACAGCAGTGAATTCCACCATTCTGTCTTCCAGGTCACTTATCCGTTCTTCTGCCTCAGTTATTCTGCTATTGATTCCTTCTAGTGTAGTTTCCATTTCAGTTATTGTATTGGTCATCTCTGTTTGTTTGTTCTTTAATTCTTCTAGGTCTTTGTTAATCATTTCTTGCATCTTCTCAATCTTTGCCTCCATTCTTTTTCCGAGGTCCTGGATCATCTTCACTATCATTATTCTGAATTCTTTTTCTGGAAGGTTGCCTATCTCCACTTCATTTAGTTGTTTTTCTGGGGTTTTTTCTTGTTCCTTCATCTGGTATATAGCCCTCTGCCTTTTCATCTTGTCTATCTTTCTGTAAATGTGGTTTTTGTTCCACAGGCTGCAGGATTGTAGTTTTTCTTGCTTCTGCTGTCTGCCCTCTGGTGGTTGAGGCTATCTAAGAGGCTTGATGGGAGTCTCTGGTCTTGGTAGAGCTGACTGTTGCTGTGGTGGTGAGAGCTCTGTAAAACTTTAATCCACTTGACTGTTGATGGGTGGGGCTGGGTTCCCTCCCTGTTGGTTGTTTTGCCTGAGGCAACCCAAACTGGAGCCTACTCGGGCTCTTTGGTGGGGCTAATGGCAGACTCTGGGAGGGCTCATGCCAAGGAGTACTTCCCAGAACCTCTGCTGCCAGTGTCCCTGTCCCCACGGTGAAACAGAGCCAGCCCCCGCCTCTGCAGGAGACCTTCCAACACTAGCAGGTAGGTCTGGTTCAGTCTCCCCCAGTTTCACTGCTCCTTCCCCTGGGTCCCGATGCACACACTATTCCTTGTGTGCCCTCCAAGAGTGGGGTCTCTGTTTCCCCCAGTCCTGGCGAAATCCTGAAATCAATTCCCTCTAGGCTTCAAAGTCTGATTTTCTATGAATTCCTTCTCCTGTTGCCGGACCCCCAGGTTGGGAAGCCTTACGTGGGGCTCAGAACCTTCACTCCAGTGGGTGGACTTCTGTGGTATAAGTGTTCGCCAGTCTGTGAGTCACCCATCCAGCAGTTATGGGATTTGATTTTACTCTGATTGTGCCCCTTCTACCGTCTCACTGTGGCTTCTCCTCTGTCCTTGGATGTGGGGTATCCTCCTTGGTGAAGTTCAGTGTCTTCCTGTCGATGATTGTCCAGCAGCCAGTTGTGATTCTGGTGTTCTCGCAAGAGGGAGTGAGAGCACGTCCTTCTACTACACCATCTTGGTTAATCCGTCTCTCTGACCTTCTTAGGCCAGGTTGAAGACACTCCTTCTTTGCTTAGATGGAAACCTGCCCAACCTCTACCATAGCACTGATCACACTGAAGTATAGGTTTTGGTTTATATTTCTCCTCATCTACATAACTGTTTTTTCTGGAAATTTTGCTGCAACAAACAGAAGCCTATTCAAATTCTCTTAAGGCCTCACTGAAATCTAGAAACAAAAATGAATAAACAGGTCTCGGGTCAGGAGTGAGGTCTTCACTGGGACCAGAGCAGAAGGAATTCATGGACATCTGCGTTCTATCATTTATACAATTCAGGGGCCAACTCCCTTAGTTCCTTTGATTCAAACTTTTAAGAAAAAGAAACTGACTCCACTGTGTCATGTCTACCCATAGATCAACAGCTGTGTCCAGAAAAGGGAATAAATTATTAATATGGACACCTGACCCTTCGCATCATCAGGGATGTGGGACGCTTCCAAGAAGTAGTGTGCAGGCTGGACAGGGAAGTAATCATGTAAACTAGAGACACAGAGCTCCTTAGGAAGAAGGACAGTACCTTAACCACCTTTATATTCCCCTTGGGTAGCTTAGTGGGAGAACAATGCAGACACCCTACAAACATAAATAATGAGAGAGATGACTTTCACCATCCAGGAATCCTGCAGTCTTTCTTCCCCCCCCCTCCCCATCTCCAAATAGATGAGACCTTGAGTTACAAGAGATTAATTACATTTGGCCATCAGGCAGGAGTGCTCACTCAGCAATTTTTAAATGCAAATCCAATTGTGGATTGCTCACAAGGTAATTTTGCCTTATTTTCTTCTTTTTTTTTTTTGTAAGAATTGACTAGAATGCAATTCCAAACGATAATGACCACAACCAGTTATATTAAAATGTCAGATATAAAGTAGAAGTAATTATCTGTCCTTCAAGAAAATCTTGATGTATGGAGCCAAAAGCCCATTATATACTCCATTCATCAACATTTATTCAATACTCACTATGTACACAATACTGTAAAAATGTACAGGACACTTTCAAAGAAAGGTGAAGACCAGATTCTGCTCTGAGCAAGTATATAGCAAGGTGGCTAGAATAGATTGTTTGTGACCACGGAGTAGATTATAGTTAATGAACTCACATTGCAGTCACATAGTATACTTTACTAAGTATTTGAAAGAATAATAAGATTTAGCCTGAAAAAGAAAGTATTAAGGAGAAAAAATGTAGTTTAATAATTAAGCAACAATTATGCACTACACATTGTTCTAGGCACTTGGTGTATTCCTGTGGACCTGTATTCTTTGGCAGGAAGATGGATAATAAGCAAACAAACATGATAATTTCATACAGATAAGAGTTATGTGGGAAATATAATAAGACTATTCAATAAAAGTGATATATTGCTTTAAAGTGGCTTCTTTAGATAGGGTAGTCAGGAATGGCTTCTCTGAGCCGAATCCTACATAAGAAGGAGCCAGACATGAAAAAGTGTCCAAGCTCAAGGAATAGCAAATACAAAGTCCCTGAGAAATGAATGAGGTTAGTGTTCAAGGAACAGAAAGAAGACTCATGAGGCTGTCATGAGAACGGGGGAGAAAAGTGATAAAGATGGATTTCGGCAACAGCCAGAACATATGCAGTTTTCAGGATACAGTAAGAGGTTTGCTTTGTTTTTTTAAATGTAGTGGAACATCATTGGAGGGCTTTAAGCAGGAAAGTGGCTTGACATAATTTTAGAAATATCACTATAACTGCTGTGAAGAGAAAAGATTATGAATTACAGGAGTTTAAAAATCCAATCAGGGAGAAAAGTGGCTCTCTTAACAGTGATCCAGGTGAGAGATGATGGTGTCTTGACCTACTGTGGTGTTGGATAGGACAGAGAGAGGTAGACAGAATCTGGATTTATTTTGGATTTACCAATAAGAGACTGGGGAAAAAAGAATCATAGAAACGTTTTAGAATCTGGGCTTAAGAAACTGAATATATGGTGCCATTAACTGTGATGAAGATGACTTTGGTGGACAAATCAAAAGTTTATGTTGGAGCAGGTGAAGTTTGAAATGTCAAGAAATACAAAGTAGACAGTGAGAAAAAATATGTCTGCAGTTCAGAGAGAGGTCAAGGTAAAGTAATTGATATATAGATGATATGTAAAGCCATTAGAATGATAATTGTCTTCAAGTGCTTGCAGAAAGATGAAGTAGTTCTATTTGTAGTTGTTTGCAGTAATGATATCAGACATTCGTTGCTTGATAGAAATGTCCTGGTTCTGTTCCAAGCATTTTTGACTCAGTAGGTCTGGGATTTCTATCCATGGTGCAACAAGCTGTGTGTATGTTTTTTGTTAATCTCCTCAGGTGAATCTAAGATTGAGAATCACTGCTTTAAGGGCAGAGTCAAGATAAGTAAATAAAGTTAACATCCTCTGGTGCTTCAGTGAGGATTATAGGAGCCATTTTAGAATCCCTGTGTTAATAGTAAGAGGGCTTGAACTAAAATATGGTTTGGATAACTTTTCTTTGCCTTGGTTTTCCAGCTTAAAATAGCCACACTGTTTTGGCTATTACTTTGCAATTTCTCATAGAGTACACATGGCCACCCTAGGATATCCTGTCATTCCCTCTGTATACCTTTTCTATAGGTGACATGAAGAAATTATGCAAAAGTCCTAATGCAGGAGTTGGCAAACTTTCTCTAAAGGATCAGAGAGTAAATATTTTAGGCTCTGGCTCAACTACACAACTCTGCCCTCGTAGTGAGAAAGAAGCCATAGACAATATGTAAATGAATGAGTGTGGGTATGTTCCAATAAAACTTTATTTTAAAAATTCAGGACTTGAACAGGATTTGGCTGTGGTCCATAGTTTGACAACCCCTAATCTAATGTATGGTGTGAGGTATGAGAAAGGTCACCAGTGGTAGAGTTTGTGCACAGATGATGGTGAAAGCCTGGGTTTATCTGGACCACTTTTTCATTGCTCTTACACAGGTGCTATATTTTATAAGATTTTGGCAGCAGGAAATAATAAGGTAAGATTAGATGGCCAACTTCAAATTGAAGGTGAAGGCTGCATCTCCTCTCCTGATCATGCTCTCATTGCATATTACAGGCTGTGGATTGCCATTTTGTTAGGAAAATGTTTGAAACTGGGAGGTGTGCACTACTTTGATGTACTACTCTTAGTTATGTGACTTGGACAAGTTACTTAGCTTCATAAGTCTAAGTTCTTCAATAAGTTAGGGATGATAATAGGACATACATTATTGGCTTATTGGGATGAACAAATTATATAATAAATGATAGGCACAGCACAGTCTCAAGCAGAGCAAATACTCTAAAGTCATAATTAGATGTGGAATACAATTGTACATTTAAACATGTAAGATCATAAGTAGTGCTATTGGTTTATTAATTAACACAGCAGTATGGGAATGAATACAGACATGGAAGGATGAATGGTGAAATAGTAAGCTCCTGGCCACTGGAAGTGTTTAAGTGGAGGCTGGATATTCATTGCTTGTAAAAGTTAAACCAGGAAATCCTCTGAGTTTCTGATTTTATATTTGCAAGCTAAGGACAGAGCCAGGATGCCTAGATATTGCTTACAACTTTCAATTGAGATTTCCTGTCAGGGCAAGGTTGAATATTTTGCATCTTAAGGAGGCAACATGCTACAGTGGGAGAATCCTGGACTTTGGCATCAAAGTCCATGAGTTTGAAATTCCAGTTCTGCTATTTTACTGTTTGACATTAAGCCCATTGCTTCATGTCTCTTATTTATTCAAAGGGGATCATAATCCTTAAAAGGATTAAATTAGTGTTTATACATATATATATATATATCAGTATATATACTGATATACTGGCACACAGTAGATAATTACTTCCCTCCCCAGCATTTTCTTTTTATTCTGAATACCCCCATACGTTCCATGTGTCACCAAACAAGGTTCCCACCTTACACTTCTCCCTTAATCCTCTCATTTTCATCATCAAGAACAAAATTAAGTTTCTATCAAGTGCTCACTGACATTACCCTGGCATCCGAACTATCCGATGTGACATAAAAAAAACCTTTAATGTGTAGACATGCTAATCAGAAGGGAAATGTCAAATCTGCATACATTTCAAGTGACCCAACAATATTTACCTTCAAGCTAAGTCTATTTTTCTGACAATTGCCTCATTGAGGAAGTGACTCATTCAGCATACCAAGCCCGATTCCATATGAGAACTTTACCTCAGACTGGTTTGAAAGCATCAAAAAGATGAATGTCACTGCCTTGAAGTTTGTAACAAGCCTAATGTGATTTGACAAATGATGTTGATTTTGAAGGGGTCACTAACCATTAGAACTGCCGAGGACAAAGAGTGCCTTGAAGGTGGATCACAATTGAATGTTTAAACAGTTTGTTATGCAAATTTGCTTTCTACCTGTCAGGAATGGGTAAAGGATAGTGATAGAGAGCTGCTGGTAAGGACATGTCCAGGATTGATGACCGCCTGGCACAGTCCTTAGTTGCTGCAGAGAGCATCTTGCAGAGCTCAGCACGTAGATCTGCCACTCTTATTACCCAGGAGGGTTAGATAAACACAACTTCCGCCGGGAGTACAAGATGCTCCTCTTTTCCAACTCTCACATCTCCTACTCCATGGCCATCAAAGCAAGTAAGAGTAAAGTGAGTTCAAATCAAGCTTCCCCCAGAATGCCAACTCCCAAATTAGCAAATTACCTCTCAAACAGATCAATGGATCCTCTGGAAGGTGAAACTGACATCCTGGAAGGATATGAACATTTCACAGCCCAGGGCCTCCCTCTGTCTCCAGTCCCACAGGCAAGCCTTCATCTCTTTAACTGTTCACTCTCCATTTTAACTAAAGAATTTATTTTATTTTGTTTTGTTTTTTTAATCAATGTCTCCTTAAGGAAGACTGTGTCCTCATTTATGCCCCAAACAGTGACAGCATCTTAGTATTCGTTCCCTGGGGAGGTCCTTTGTCTTTTGATGGCACCACAGCCCCACTTTCTCCCTGTTCTCTGTGCCGTGTGAGGGTGATATTCTACACTTTTTTGTTTGGGTTTTCTCAAATATTGCCATGAGCTGGGAAGATTTGACCCAGCTCACTCTCTCTCCTGGCTGGAGCCTGAACTCAGGCAGGTTTCCTCACCTGGGGCAGAAGTACAGAGACCATAATATTCCCATGCAATTCCAGTGTATCCCAGAATCTGTAGTAGAGCAGACGTTACAGGTGTTCATCTCACTCACGATACTGTGTTTCCTACACTCAATTTATGTTATCAAACTGGTCATGGAGGGCTCTGTGAGCCATGGTGCAAACATTAGGCACTATTCTGAGTGAGACAGGAAGCCAGTGGAGAATTCTGAGCAGTTTCTTATTTTACAACTTGTGGACAAAAATATGCCCTCAGAGGGCCATTGAGAAATAATGTATGTAAAGCACAGAGCACAAGGCCTGTTACATAAATGGTATACAATAAATGTTTGCTACTGCTGTTATGAACATTAAATTCATAGCCTCTTTATCTTGGCCTTTTCATTTTATTTTATTTCATTTCTCTTTCTTTTGGTGGAAGGGAGAGTACTTAATAAATCGAAAGGATGCACTTGCTCTTGTAAGCCTGATACATACTTATGAATAGTCGAACAAAAACCTAACAGTTCCAGACTACACATGCTTTTAGAGACTGAACGAAAGCCAGATTTCTTGTTTTTAATATCTCTGCGGCAGGAGCTAAAAGAACATCTTGAAACTGAAGGAAAGTTAAAGCTGGGTATGATTGGCCTTTGCCCGCTAATTCAATCAACAAATGTATATGGAATACTTCCATAAAGTACAGTGGCTTTGAACCCAAAAGTCCTGGATCAAATGTCATCTCTGCTGTTTATTTAATGTGTGGCTGTGAGCTTATCACTTGATTTCTCCAAGTCTATTTCCTCATCTTCAAAATGGGACTTTGTTGTAGGGGTTAAAAAGATGAGGAAAATAAATCCAGTATCTCTTGGTGTGAGAAGTCATAGAATAAGCATAATAATTTTTTTAAATGTGTCCATTATGTAGGCAGCCATCATCTTCCTGGATGAACTAATTGCTAATTAGGAATAATTTGGTTCAAAGTTCTACCATCCTGGAAAATTTGATTTCAACAATTGAGCATCTATTAGGAAAAGTACTCTGCTGATCCCTGAGAAGGATGTAACCCTGAGTAACATCTGGTTTTTAAGACCCTTTAGGACACTACCCCAGCCCAGCAAAGCATGATGGGAAGCACATGAAAGGGAAACCCAGTTTATGACCTGGGTTCAGGAATGGATATCTGCACCATTCCATTGCACGTGCCCGTATTTTGCTTACTTTCATTATTGCTAACCCTCACAATAAATCTATAAAGTAAATATTATTATCTCTGTTTTACAGATGAGAAATGGAGATGCAGTAAGGGGAAAGCACTTATCCAGTGTTTTTCTGTTGGTAAGTGGTAGGGCTGAATTCTCATTTCATTTGATTTTGGCAAAAATTTGTACGAGACCTACTATGAGTCAGATATTGTCATAGATGCTGGGGTTATAAGGGTGAGCAAAATATTCCTGACCTCTTGGAGTTTACATTCAAGATTTGAACCCAGATCTGACCTGCTCCAAAACTTCAATCTTTCCACCAGACCCAGTGCTTCATTGCAGTGGTGCTATGTGGGGAGATGAACCTGACTCCAATTCAGTGAGTTACGTTTCCCGTTATGCCATTTTTATTCCCTTTATGATTTAATCAGAACACTTGCTTAGATTGATATACAGCTTAGTCATGCATATGATCTTTTTTCCCCCAACATTTTTTTCATGGGGCTGTCGGTTTTGCAAACTGGCTTGATTTACACAGATATTTTATCCAGAAATAAATTAGCAATTTAAAATGCAGAACAGAAAAGGTTGCCAGTGTGCTAATAGCTCCATTTCCCTGATTAAGAGGGCTTTCTCCAAGATGGCATAAAGAACAAAGCCCTCTTTGGCCTAAAATTCATTTGGATGATGGTCTTAGAAGAGAGAGATGTTAGAAGAACACTGTCCTGTCTGAAGAATAGAAATCTACCCCAAGTCCTACTGCCAGACTAATTTTCAAAAATATTACTTTGCACATGCACTTTGGTCATAAGCTTTTGTGGTTTTGTATGCTTGCAGAATAAAAATCCCAAACCCCTAAAGTTGTCATTCAAAGTCAAAATTTTTTCTCTAACTTCTTTAGTCTTTTCCCTCCACTGCCACTTTCCCAACTCTTGGGAGGCTGCAGATTGGAGTTTGAGGCCCCCTCTGTTTTACATAGTAGAGATGTTACCTTAGCCGAGTCACTTTGCCTCTCAGAGTTTCTGTTTTATCTTTATCTATTCTATAAAAAGAGATAGAATTTGTCCTCTCCTCTCCTTAGATCTGAGGAGGGGCTCAAATGAGGCAAAAGGTTTTGTTAACTGTAAAGAACAATACACAAACCACCTTGCAGTATCTTTGCTCCACCCACAATGATCAACTCTTCTTCCCATACACAACAATACACATTTATGCGTCATCTCTCCCTTTCTGTCACATGCATGCCCCCTCCTCGCTGTCTATCTAAATAAGGGTTTGCCTTTCCTCAGAAACTTGATCCTAAAAGAAATCAGTTGTCTAACAGTCCTAGCCCTCAAGAATCTCCTCCTCCACTGACCTGCCATGGTTTCATGCACTTAGCACTCACTTGATCTTTGCTGCCTTTTTGCTATCATTCTTCAGTGTCTCACCAATTAGCTTGTAAACCCCCAGGAAAGAGACTGAATTTTACAGTAATTTGTGTTAGCGTATAACATATGATTCAGATTCA
This sequence comes from Balaenoptera ricei, assembly GCF_028023285.1. NCBI lineage: Eukaryota > Metazoa > Chordata > Mammalia > Artiodactyla > Balaenopteridae > Balaenoptera > Balaenoptera ricei. Next base: position 51,813,537 of record NC_082639.1, read on the forward strand.
GCTAACATTTATTGAATGCCTACAAGATGCCTGCTCTGTGTCAAGGACAATCATAGGTGCTTCCTCATTTGCTTCTTGTTTACTCCTAAGATAGATATTACTCTTATTCACAATTTACACATATGGAGATGAAGGTTCAGAGGAGCTAACTCTTCATTGTTCCACATCTCATAGCTAGTAAGTGGCGGAGCTGAAACCTGATTCCAGGGCAGATTTTAAAGCCCATGTTCTTTCCACCAAAATATGCTATCTCCTTTATTAAGTGTCGGCTGATGCCCATCCTAATTGTGATGATGGTAGGTAACTGGGGCATCAAATGGGGTCTTTAGTAGCTCAGAGCACTAACCATCTGGACCTGATTATAACTGACCATACGGATTCATATCTGACTATTCATCTATAAATATATGTTTCTCTGGCTTTTATTTTTTACATAGGTTAAGCACATAAAAGCAAAGGAAATGATATGGAATAAAATGTATAATTCAAAACTTAAATGCCCTTAGTCTTATCATTACAATTTTAGCTACTTTTAACTCCTTGTGCTCCAGTTTCCTCATATTAAAAATGAGAATACCATTACCAACCTCACAGGATAGTGCAAAGATCAATTGATATGTATAAACAGATACTGCATTAGTAGTTGTTATAGTAATAGTGAGAAATGAGAGGGAATGATCTCCAGTAACAGCTAGTTAGTTCTAATTTAGTGTGTGTCAACATCAAGTAAATATCCTCTTTGTAAAATCTCTGAATAGAGAATAATCTAGGCAATTAAGAGTTTACAGAAATTTGTATGGAGATAAAAATGATTCAAACTAATTATGAAAAAGCAAACTCTTCATAGAAATCTTTAAGGATTTTTAAAGCCTGCCCTCTAGTATGCTTTCTGTTACTAGAGGATTCCTAGCATAGGTTTATATATTGTCTAGGAGGATAAAGATGCCATTTTTGAATGCATTGGTGTCAAATTTACTTATATATTTAATGCTATTAAGTACACACCTGTATGTGTGCTATTAGCAGAATGGGGTGGGAGAGGTGGGGTGCCTCGGTCAGCTTGGGCTGCCATAACAGAATACCACAGGCTATGTGGCTTAAACAACAGAAATTTATGTCTCACAGTTCTGGAAGGTAGAAGTCCAAGATCAATGTGCCAGTTGATTTGGTTCCTGGATTGTAGTCTTGTTGCTGTGGTTCACATGGTGGAGAGAGAACACTAGCTCCCTGAACTCTCCTTCTAGGACACTGATCGCATCCTGAGGACTTCACCTTCATGACTTCCAAAGGCCCCACCCCTATCACACTGGGAGTTAGGATTTCAAAAGATGAATTTGGGTGGGGGTAGGACACACATATTCAGTCCATAGCATTGGGTAAGATAAAATCATAGAGACAAGTGATACCTTCTCTCTGCCATCAAAATAACTCCTCTTCCAATAGTGTGGTCAGCCATGTGTCCAGGTAGACAAGGGAAGGAGACCAATGGAACTGGGAGGTAAGAAGTTTTCTAATTAGACCCAATATGGGACTAGGAAGAAATGTCTCTGTTACAATACATGGATGAATTACTATACAACTGAAATAATTCCAATGAATTGGAACTACTAAGACTAAGGATATCCAAAATTTATAGTTTGAGTCCAAACTAGATTCCCCCCTACTATATATATGGGACCTCATCAATCTTATTCCCCAGTGTTTATGTGGGTCTGTTTCCTAAAACTCTACAAATGTTAGATTTTTAATCTTTGGTAATATGATATTACAAAGAAATTGCTTTTCATCTGTTATTGTTCAGCTCAGTCATCTTTATATATGCTTAATCCTTACTAGTCACTTGTGTTATTTTATTTTCTTCTTCTTTTTTTTTTCATTTCCCTTGGAATATCAATGTCTTTGTTACTGGTTTCTAAGAACTCATTTATGACTAAGGATGTTAACCATTTGTCATGCAATGCAAATGAAATACCATATTTTATTGCCATCAATTTACTATGGTGTTTTGTATTTTGGTTGTGTATTAAAATATAATCATGTTGTGTTTTTTAAAAAAAAGAAAGAAAAAAATCTTACATAAAACTTTAATATGTCAATAGCAGGAGAATAGTAAATCCAGTTTAAATGAGGATGTAGGGACCAGACTTTTTCTTGGCCTCTGTATTAGTCCACTAGGGCTGCCATAACAGAATACCATAGACTGGGTGGCTTAAACAACAAACATTTATTTTCTTATAGTTCTAGAGCCTGAACATCCATGATCCAGGTGCCAGCAGGGTTGGTTTCTGGTGAGAGTTCTCTCCTTCCCTTGACAATGGTTAACTTTTCAGTGTCCTCACATGGCCTTTCCTCTGTGCACATACACTCCTGGTGTCTCTTCCTCTTCTTATAAGGACACCAGTCCTAGTGAATTAGGGATCTACCCTTATGGCCTCATTTAACCTTAATAAACTCATTAATGGCCCTATCTCCAAATATAGTCACATCGGAGGTTAGGACTTTAATGTACGAATTTTGGAGAGATACAATTTAGTCCATAACATCCTCGTCCTTAACCCTTACATGGCTTGTAAGGCATTTAAGAAACCCCAAGAATCTTTGGAGAAAAATATGAAAATCATTGGTCCACATCACCAGTGGATCACCTATATAACCCAGACCTTTGAAAATATCACAATGGATTGACCAGTGTTTCTCATTGGTTTGCGTTTACTTCTTCATACTAGAATTAAGTCAACAGTGAAGAGAAAGCAGTTTAGACAAATGAGATCTTGTTAGTAGGAAAGCATTCACTTAACAAAATGTACCTACTTCCAAGGATATTTTCTCTGGACTTGGCCAGGTCCACAGAGCTTTGTAGACTCTATGATGTTGAGCTTATCCATGCTGTGTGCAGTAGCCAACAACTGTCTTGTGTGCATTTAAAAAGGGACAAACAAGAGTCTATTTCACCTTCCCTTCCTGAGGTTTAGGTAAAACCCTTTGATTGGCTGGGAAAAAAATACATATATCCTGAATTACCTTTAGTATCATCCACTGAAATCAGACACTATAAACGAAAGATGCTCAGTCTTGGTGAGATGTCTGCAAGTGCATGTGTGTGTGCACAAGATCTCTCTCTTTCTCACACACACACACACACACACACACATATGCTACAGTCTAAGGTAATATGCAACACATCCAGGAATAAATAAACTAGCTAATGAGGCATTCTCTAAGGAGACGGCTTAGCTAGTTTTTACCCACTCTGGCCATGATGATTTTGACTATAAAATCCAGGTAGTCTCTACCTACACATAATAATATCTGAGGATTATTTTTCCTCGTACTTATTTACCAAGACAACAAAAGTGATTGTTATGGAAATCAGAATACGGGCACTCCAGGCAGAAAGCACAACATGAGCAAAGGCAAGTAAGCAGGAAACATAGGATTTATAAAAAGAACACATATTAACTTAGAATTTAGGATGAAAAAGGGAAATGACAAAAATTTTTGAAAGAATGACTTGACAGATAACTAAGGGTCTGGAGACTGGAATAAGTAATTTGAATATGGTCTCTAAGCACCAAATAATAGTGGAAGGGTTTTGAGCAAAGTTACATAATCAGAACTTTGCTGTAGAAAAATTAACATGGTGGGCATGTGTGGGATTAACCAAAGGAAGGAGAAATAATTTGGAAAACATTTATAACTCTAATAGAAAATGTGACATGAGACTCAAAAAAACAAGCAGCAGCAAAGTGTTAGCAGAACCTTAACACCTGTGAATTTAACATTAACATTTTTCACCAATTCACAAGAGACCTGCCAGGTCCCTAGTACAAAGAATTTCTCATTTTGTTGTGGCATGAACCCGAATCACATGCTTTATGAGACAGATGTGTAGAAATGAGTCCCTCAATCTACTAAGTGAGCCTAGCTGAATGTCCTGTAACCACTCCTCAACACAATATACTCCACTTTCTCACATACACATGGGCAATGGGCAGTTAGATGAAACTTGACTAAGAAACTACGCAAAACAAAAACACAGTGACTCCCATTTAGCTGGGCTAGGAATGTTAGGGGCTGATAATGAAAAAATGAATATCCTCCAATCATAGATAGCTTCACACAAAGGCAAAAGAACCAACCACTACTATTGGATGAATCAATAAGCTCCAAATAACCTGTTCTTATACTCCAATAAAAATGTTAAAAAAAAAAAGCCTAATTTTTAGAAATCTCACTTTATTGCTCTATAGTTTTACATTTTTACTAAAGAAAATTAACTGTAAGATGCCATGTTTGTTTCAATTTGTATTCATTAAAATCCAGTTTGAAATCCCAAAAAAAGAATATTAAAAAAAAATATTTTTCGTTAACAACCTGCATGGAAATTCTACATTAAACCACTTAAAGCAAGGCCTTTGTGAAAATATGAAATCCATCCCAAGGGCAGGAGACCATTTACCAAAATGATGTTAACAGGAGCCTTTCCCATGAAGCAATTGAACTTAGGTGAAGGATTATTAGGATAAGACAGGACAAAGGCAATGTTTCACCAAGATAACCCATGGCACTGTATCAGGGGTGGTAACCCCATCTAATTGGGGAAGGAGTCAAGGGCCACATCAAGAAATAGTTGGCCAGATACACATTTAAAGACAGAGAACATATTTGAATCTAGTGTCCAGTGTAGTTTGGAGCAAGTAATTTTTGTCAAATGTCATAAATGAAGAATATGAGAGACCCATTTCCATATCTGTTGATTTATCTTTTTTCATCCACTTTCAATATTTCATGTCTGTGTATTTTAGATATGACTCATAAACAGTATTTATCTTGTTTGTTAATATAGCTATCCTCATAATCTTTGTCTTTTGTACGGAGAATATAATTAATTTACACATACCGTAATAATGATTTATCTGAATTTATTACTGACTCTTTGTACTTTCTCATTGACCTGGCTTTTCTATGTTTCTTTTTCTTTTTTTCTTATCTACTTTTAGATTGATTTTTTTTCTCATTCAATTTTTTCTCTCCACTCTATATCATGTTTCTATTCTTTTAGTGGTCACCCTAGAAATTAACATGCATACTTCATTTACCAAAGTCCTAATATTATCAATACTTTATGCTCCTTCTTATCAATACCCACGCAATTTATAAGATTGTGTTGTCATGTATTTTCATTTTACATTATTTTACTTTAACCCCACTAAAACATTTTTGTTTTATACAAGTCAATATTTATTCACTTGGTCATCTTTTTTTGTTACTGTTTATTATTCTATCTTACATCTCAAACCTTTGATCTGAGATAACTTTTGTCTCTTTGAAGTTCATAATCTGGAATTTCCTGTAATAAGGATCTGTTAGTAAACTCAAATTTTGTTTGAAAATAACTTTACTTCACCTTTATTACTGAAAGGTAGTTTCACTGGTTATACAATTCTGAGTTGACAAATATTTTCCCTCAGCATATAGACAACATAATTCCACTGTCTTCCAGCTTCCATTGTTGCTGTTCAGAAGTCAGATGACAGACTAATTAGTATTACTTTGTAGGTAATCTGACTTCTATTCACTGGCTGTTTTAAACCTACTGTCTGAGTCTTAATGTTCTGAAATTTTATGATGATGTGAATTTTACTCCAGTTTTATCATTATGTGACTAAGTGTAGACACATAAACTAAATGAATAAATAAGTTTTACATAAGTCTATAAAACAAATTACTTTAAAATTCAATGACTTACAAAAATAAGTATTAGTTTCTCGTTAAGGATTTGTAGGTGGGAATATGGCTCTGTTTTTCTGGGGATGGGGGAGTGTGATGGGCCTGGCTGAGCTTGACTTCAAGTTAAACATTGGCTTCAGGTCTATTCCATGTGTTTCTAATTCTGGGACTCAGGCAAAAGGTATAGTAGCTATCTGGGATGTGTTTTTCTTATGGGGAATTGTAGTAGTGCAAGAGGCTACAAGTTTTAATTTAATAGCTATTTTGTAGTTAAAATTCTTAAGATAGGTTCCTATTTTCATGTTGGTTTTGGCCTCCTTTTTTGCTAGCTAATGAGTTTATTTTAAAAGACTCACATAAAATCTAGAACTTCTAGTTTTTTCAGCAGGAGGGTCAATTAGGTTATCTAATCTGCTTTATAACTAAAAATGGACTTTTCTACCTGTATCATCTTTGACAAATTTGTTGAAATATCCCATTTGCTGATGGTCTCTCCTCAGTTCGTTGTGTTGTTCACTCAATCATTCATGCAACTAATATTTATTAAGTATGCACCAAGTACCAGGCACTCTTCTATGTTCCTTTACATAAGTAAACAATGCAGAATAATCCTTATAAGCTGATCATTTGTTGTTTTTTAGTTCTTTACTATAATTTTATTAAAGTCAAGTAAGAAAAGGGAAATAAACATAGCCAATCAGCCAATGTAAACTGAAGTTCTCCCAAGTATTATTCAGTTCTCTTTTATTCTGTATGGTATTCACCTTATTTATTACATTTTCTATGGCATTTGCATTATTTATGTACTTATTATATACTTATGAAATATTTCATCATATGAATGAAAGCACTTTGCTAACTTTGATTAGCTAAGAAAATGCTAGTTATTATTAATATTTCTGTTGTTACTAGGTTATAAACTCAGTGGAGGCAAGGAGTATATCAAAATTATTTTGTAAAATAACATGTTGCATTTAGTAAATGTCGGAGCATAGTTTTAATTGAAAAACACCACTGGCAGGTAAGGTAAGGCAGAAAATGTGATGACCCGTCATATATTAGAACTAGAAAAGACCAGAGCAGAGACTGAGTAAAATGACCTTGGTTTATAAAGATAAACTGCTAAACAAGGTAAAATGCCAAGCCCAGAGAGATGAAATTACTTGCAGAAGGTCTCATACATATTTAATAATACAATGGGGGCCAATATTTATTTTGGTATATATAGATGAAATGGAATTTTTTTACATTGATTTAGCTACTGTGCTAAATCTTTTGTTTTATTTCATTTTATTTTTACTTTATTTTATTCCAGTATTTTGTCTGTAAATGCTTTTGAACTTTCAGTGTAGATGATCATATCATCTGCAAATAACAAGTTTAATATTCCAATTTCCAGTCTTTGTGATTTTAATGTATTTTCCTTTATCTATTGTACTTGAATACAAATTTCTTGACCTAAAAATGTTAAGTTTATGATTAGTACATATTGATTTTCAATATTATTGCTAGTCACTAATACTACTATAATAGCAAAACCTTTATAGTAATTACTATCTTCCAGTTACTATTCTCGTCTTCACAATAACCCTATCACTCTCTCCCTTTTACAGATAAAGAAAAGGAGGAGGTACAGAGAATTTAAGTAGATTAAGTAGATTACCTAAATTTATACAGTTAATAAGGACAGATAATTAAATACTGGCATTTTGGTTTCAGAATATATATTCTTGATATAAACTTGATTTCTTCACTTAATTCAAAAATTTCAAGGGGTTAAAGAAGTCTAACCTATTAGACCAAACACTATTTCATACCACACAATCTTTCACATTGTCCTCCTATGAAATATGGGGTTGTCTGAATTTCCATAAAGACCAGAGATTGTTGCTTCATCTGTGACTTCAGAATTCAAAAGAGTTTCTAATGTAGCACAAAGCTTATATTTAAGTTACATTTAAATGTTCACATGGTAGCTAAACCATTTGATGAGACTTCGTAGTTTTTAATTCTTAGTATCTTTAAAGACCTTTAAATTTGAGGAGAATCAAGAATAATTTCATAGACTTAAGCCTAAAAATCTGTCATGTACATTGAAACAATACATTTCCAATGGAAGTCTTCTGTTATAAAAGTGACCATACTATATTTTCTTAGTGTATTTACACATCTATTTCTGAGACAATGATTTGCTAGGGCATGGGTTATATCTCTCCATCTTTGCATCCTCAGTATCCACTCTTTGTGATGGAGTCTCCATCACTCCTTTCCCCTTGTCTTAATATTGGGGTGGCTCAGAAACAAGTCCTTCATTGTCTTCTCTTCATTATCTGCACTCACTGCCCTAGGGAACTCATCCAGTTTCATGGTTTTAAATGCCATCTATATTTTGACATCTCAAATTATTATCTCTAGCCCAAACCTCTCTCCTGAAGTCTAGACTCATATATCCAACTTCTTACTCAACATCTCCATTTGCATGTCTAGTAGAGGTCTCAAAATTAATATGTCCAAAATTAAGCTCTGTTTTCCCTCTGAAACTCTCTCCACCCACAGTCTTTCCCATCTCAACTTCTAGCAACTTCTCCTTCCAGTTCCTGAGGCTAAAAAACTTGGAGCCATTCTTGATACTTCACTCCCACGCATACACAGTCTGCCAGGAAATTCTGTTAGATAATATTTTCAGAATACATCTAGAATCTGGTTGGTTCTTGTTACTGCTACTATATATTTCAGGCCAAGGTACCAAAACTTTCCCCTGAACTCTTGCAACAACTTTCTAATAGGTCTTCCTGCATCTAGCCTTGCTTCCCTGCAGTATGTTCTCAGTACAAGTGCCAAAGTGATCCATTTAAAATTTCAAGATCATTTCATTTCATTCCTCAAAACCCTCCAATAGCTCTCTATTTCATGCAGAGTAAAAGCCAAAGCCTTGCAATGCTTACTAAACCCGCTATTACCTAGTCCTCCATTAGTTCTCTGTCCTCCTACTACTCCCCTATCCCTGACCCTGTTCCTTGCTGTTTCTCAAAGATGCCAGACTCACTCCCACCTCAGAGTCTACCTAGAATTCTATTCCTTTTGCCTGGAATTCTCTTCCCCCCAATAGCCACATGATTCAATTCCTCACCTCTTTCAAGAATTTATTCAAATTTCACCTTCGCACTGAGGTCCTCCTTGATCAGTTTACTTAATACAATAATCTGTCCACCCACTCCATGAAACTCTCATCTCTTACACTTCTATTTTCCCTTTTGCATAGCAATTATGACCTTCTAAGAAAGTACTGAATTCACTTGTTGATTGGTTTTAGTGTTTATTATCTATTTCTCTCTGCTAGAACAGTAGCTCCATGAGGACAAGGTCCTTTGTCTCTTTTCTCATTGGTATACCCTGAACATGTAGAAGTGTGCTTGGAACATAGCAGTCAATAAATATTTGTTGAACTAATGCAGTTTAGAACCTTCTCCATTTGCACTATGTCCCCATATCCTAGGTTTAAGACAATGAGAGCTCTGCATTTTCCCACTGGGACAGAGAAACTCCTTCTAGTGAAGAAATTCAAGCAAAGAGACCAAGACTTGAGAACAAGGGAATTCTGGACCAGGTGCCAGCTGAGAGCATCAGAAAAGCCCTTTAACCCTATGGCCAGGAAATGCCAATTCTTTCTTCATCTCCAGTCCCAGAAGGGTATTGATACAATGGCTGGTTGTCTCTTCCTTGGTTCGGGAGGTCAAGGAACCCTACTCTTGCAAGTAATTCACACTCTTTTCCACTAACTGGGACTAAGTAAAGACCCAAACAGATTTGACAGTATAAAAGAGGAATTATTTGTAGATTGATTCAGCCTATCTCCATTCAGCTTTACTCCCATGAAGAGCGCTTGACACACTCGTACAGGATGGTCTAAAAAACCTGTCATGGCCACCTACTATTTCCCTAGGGAATTCCTAAAGTCTTACCTTCTATCTCTATGAACCTAACTGTGACTTCCCCTGGTTTCTTCTCCCCATATTGGTAATATTCCTAGCTGCTCCTCTTTTAGATGTCCCTTGGGCATTGACCTTTTCCCCTTTGGGATAGAATTTCTGCATTTATTTTCTTGGATAGTCTCAAACATTACCAAAATGTACCATATCATCCCTAAATCATACTGGTTATCTGAAATTCTACCTTGTCAGATTTATTCCATATTCAGCCCCAACTGAATGAGAATAAGAATTCTCCTAGGAATGACAACCTAGAAGGAATATTCCAATGGTTTCTACTATCTTCTTTATTTTGCTCAAACCTATTAAATATATTTCCTCAATGACTTGAATAATTACATGATAACACGCTTGTCAAATTTGCAGGTGACAAACAGCTAGTAGAAGTAACTAATATTTTAAATGATAGACTCAAGAACCCAAAATAATTCCAGCAATTTAATGAGTAGGCCAAAATAATAAAGTGGCAATTCATAGAGGTGATTAGGCCAACACCTAACACACAGTAGGCTTTCTATAAATGCTTGTGGGAGTAATAAATGAATAAGTTAATCAACACAGATTCTTATACTAAGGTTATAAAAATCACTAATAGATTTATAGGTTTATTGGATGACAAATGCCATAAGTCACTTCTGTGAGAAAATGGGGCCATTGCTTGTGAGAGCACACCTACAACTATTGTGTTGATTTACGGGATTCACATTTTTCAACTGATGTTGACAAATTTGAGTGATTCCTGAGAAAAGTGATTATGAAACTAAAAGGTTGTATATTGATTTATTCATTCATTATGTAATCTTGAGTGCCTATTCTGTAAAAGCCTTGGGCTAGTCATTAAGGATACAGAATGTTTATATATGGAATAGCTGAAAAAATGGAATACATTACTCATTATTTTGCCATTATTAACTAATATTAAAATAAAGTGTTATGGAATTATTTTAATAATATACATGAATAGCATAACATAATATTAATCATATAATATTACTACTATAATGATATTAAATAAATAACATATTATGATATAATCTTATATGTCATACCGTTAATATGGAAGTAATTTTATTTGACCCCATGTTATTGATTAATAGTAGTAACATATGTTTAATAAATCCTTTTTGATATGCCAATCTTTCCCATATCACAATTCCATTGGAAGCTAGGATATAATTTCTATGACAGCAAGTATCCATTACTTCCATATACTATTTTCTCTTAAAGTCTTTAAAATATTTGAAAACTAATCTAAATATGAAATCCTTCTGAAATTTTGCACTTTTCCACAATCATTATAATTTTGGGTTCACATCTTATTTAATGCTAATTTTTTAGTATGTGCCTCTATTGAGTTTTTCTAAAGCATTCAACATACTTTCATTGAAACAAAAACTGTCCTTTTTTAAGTAATATTTTATCAGCTTACATAATATTTACTCAAATTATATATTTACAGGAAGAACACTAATTGGCATAAGTAATTTGGTAACTAACACAAGTGACTCTTTGGAAACATACAAGTCAGTGAGCAGAAGTACAGGAGAGTACTAGAGTACTGCCTACTGGACACAAGCATGCTGTAGACATCCATCAGAATGTTTTCGAGAGGAAGAGCAGCATTTAACCTTGTAGGTTGATTAATCTAGCCGATTGGTTAAGTGGAAGCTAGTTAAGATAATTCTAACCAAACACTAAACCAACTTTCATATAGCTTCCAGAGTTTTCTCTCTAGAAAACTCACCCAAACATTTCAGTCTCCTCCTTAAAGTCCTTTAATGGCCCCCATATAAAACCAGGCTCCATGGACAAAATGATACTTGAGAGAGGAAATTTAACTTATCCAAGAACGATTCCCTTCAGGTTATTTTTTATTGAGTTCTGAATAGTTTATGTTAAAAAAATTAATTATGGAAATAATTGGGGCCTAGGTGATAGGAGTATTTAGATCTGCCTCTGGCAGTGGTTAGGGGCACTGGCAAGGAAACTTCACCTCAGGCCATTTACAGTGACTGAGTCTCTAGAGAGCCTGACTGCTTCTGGCTCTCTGTTCCATCTTGAGTGGAGACCTCTGGGCTCCCAATTCAAAGCATGAGTGATTTACTGGGGCTCCCCATCCACAGTAGGCCTTGGACCTCCCACATCAACTTCGCAGCTGCCTCTGCCTGAACTGGCAGATATTCCTGGATAACCAGGGGCTCCACCTTCCAGTCAGCTCTCTGGGTTTCCTTCTCCCAGATCTGCCCCTGTGATTCTTCACTACATTTTCGTGTTCCTATTTCTTCAAGAAGAAGTTTTTTAATATTTTATCCAGTCAAGTGTTGACTTGCATTACTTATTCCTGTATTATTGACGTCATACCACCCTTAGTTCTTTGCAAATAAAGAAGTATGAGGGCCCAGACTTGAATCCAGAGGACCAAAGTACACTATCCATTTCTATCATTTACTAGATGAGTCACCTTAGGCAACTCATTTCATAGACTCAGTTTCCTATCAATAAGGATAAGAATTTTATCTTCCTGCATTAATGATTCTAGGTGCAATTCATTGAGACTTTGGGTAGAAAAGCATTGTGAATGTTAAAGTACTAATTAATATATAATTACATTAATATTTACTCCCAGACAAATGCGTGTGTGCATGTGTGCTTTTGTCAACTGTTACCTAAGAATGGAGAATGGAAATTGGTTAGAGACTGTGTGTAGATTAAGTTATCCTTTATCAATGTCAATTTTTTTCATTCATACATTTATTTGATTTTTGCATGCCTGCTCTGCCCTGGGCCTGGTGCTAAGTCCTGTTGATACAGCAATGACACAGAACAATGCCTGAATTCAACAAACTTCTAAAGGGCTTTCTGAAGGTGTTTTAATTTCCAAGAACCCCTCCATGATCAGACCCGCCTGTCATACAGTCTCCTGTCATCATTAGCCTCTGTTACAATTTAACTTCAGGGAACTCATTATAATTTCACTTCTACTTTTATTTTATACTATTTGTAAATTTCTATTTCTACCACTATACTGCAATGCCATGATGGTCACTATTGTGTCCACCGTATAATCTATAAATTATTGTTAAAGATATAAAAGGAATGAGTGAATGATTAATCAGATGGAAGTTAGAGGATCTGATAGGGTATGGTAGGAGATAAAATCAGAAAGGTAGATGGGGCTCAATTTGTGAGCCTTGAATGCCCTGCTAAGTCATTATGTCTTTATACTTTAAATGGTGAGGAACCACAGGAAACTGAGATAATAGCATACACAAAGGCAAGAAGATGTAAATGTTCAGCCCAGCCCTGAATAGAAGAACAGCAAGTAATCCTATCTGATTAGAAGATAGCATGGTGTTGCCTCAGGTCATTGACTCAAAAAAGAATAAATGGGAGCACCCAGTTTCTTCTTGTGACACATTTGGCTCCCAGATCTGGAGAACTGCTTTGCATTCTCCTGACTTTAATAAGATACTCTTAAAGGGAAGCACAATAGCACTGACTGGGATCAAATCTCTGGGGTGAGTTCCATCTCCTAACCCAGACCTGGGAGGCAGGAGCACTACGGCAATGAAATATACTGACTGTGACTCTCTTGAGGTTGTCAAGGACATTTCAGGATCATCAGTGCAAATATGAATGTTGATTGGCATGATCTTAAATGGGGTCACAGGGAGAGAACCCACAGGAAAAGCTGGAGCATGTGAATAGAAATCAGTGACTCCCCTACTTGGCTGACTCTCCCATTGCAGGATCTCAGAGGGTGGTGGGGGATTTGCTCATTCATCCAGCAAATGTTTACTGAACACCTACAAGGTGTCAAGGTACTACCTAAGCTAGACTCTAGGGATACAAGGTTGAGGGAGTGGCCAGGGCTGCCTAGAAGTTCATGGTCTAGTTGGGGAGAACAGCAAGGACCAGGCATTTTAATAAAGTGTGATAAGTGCTCTGCTACTAATAAAAACAAAATGTGAGTCCAGAGCAGTGGTCGCTAATGTGGCAGTAGGTTCAGGAAAGGTTTCCGGCAGGAAAAAATCTTAAGTTAGACATTAAACACAAGTCCAAATTAACCTAGTTAGAGGGAAATGTATTGGTCACAATTTTTAGATGCAAGAAAAATAAAAGCTGATGCTACAGAAAGTAGTTTACCATTATTGCTATTATTATTACTATTATCAATAACAATAGTAATGACAATATTTTTGAGCATGTACTATGTGCCAGGCATTGCTTCAGTCATAATGTATGTATGATTAATCCTTCCAAGCACTATTTGAAGTAGGTACTATTGTTATCCCCATTTTACAGATGAAGAAACTGATGTAAAGAAGTTATTTGGCTAGTGTAAGATTACACAACTAGTAACTGAGGTAGAGAGGATTTGGACTCAGGCTCTCTGACCTTGAAGCTTCCATTGTTGCTGTATCTGTCAGAAAATAAGAGACAATGCCTGTTCCTTCCCTCTTGTGTCACAAGTTCCTGAGCCAAATTCTGATTGTCAGAGTCAAGATCATATGCTCATGTCTTAGCCACAAAGTGGATTTGTAATGAAGTAATATTATTTCATCCGTTATGCAGTAAAACAATGTGCAGTCCATTATATAAATCTGTTATGCAGTCCCACAATGTATCTCAAAGTGGAAGGTTCCCTACACATAGAGAAGGATCTTAATGATAGAAAAACAATGACAGGGATTAAAAATATTCCAGGCACAGGAAGACATCTGTAAAGGCATAGAAGCAATAGACAGCAAAAGTGTTTCAAGAAACTACAGGTAGTTGCTATGAACAGCACTTAGAATAAAAGTCTGGGTGAGTACGAGAGGGGATACAATTACAGCAGGCTCAGGTCATGAAGGGCTTCATACACCACTGTGAAGGTGTTGGATTTTATCTCTAGGACAATGAGGTAAGGAGTTTTAAGCAGAGGAAAGATGTAATCATATTTGCAATTAGAAAGATTCCACTGCATGCAGATAATGAAGGCAAGGAGAATACCACTATCATCCAGAACATGGCCATATAATTCATCGTGTCTAAACGGGGACCTATTTAAGAGTGAAGGGGAGTGTGCCTGTGTATTCTAGAGAGCAGGCATTTATGGTCACCACATTTCAAGTAAACAGAAGGGCAAGAGGAATAGATTGAAAGAAGAAAAATAAATTATTTGCAGAATAGTTTCACCAAGCAATGACCTATACCTTTCAAAAACATCATCTCATTTACTATTCATAATGGAATGGTTTTAGTTATCCCAATTTTAAGGGAAACCAGTTCTTTGAGATTAAATTATTTGTCCAAGATCTCAGTGGTAGGAAACCAAAGAACTCAGATTCCACTCCAGTTCTGTCAGACCTGAAAGTACGACTTCTATCCAATTCTCTTTCCCCCTTCCCTACCCCACATCCAAAAGACTATTGCCCATCTGCTATAAACTAGCATGGTAATTAAACACATGTCTTTTGAAGGTAGACAAGTCTAGGTTTGAAGACTGGCTTTGCCACCATATATACACTGACTATACCAAGCAGCTGAAAATCTAAGTCTGTTTCTTCTTCTATAAAACAGGAATCCTAACATTACATACTTCAAGGTTTGTTGTGAGAATTAAATGAAACAGCGTATTCAAAGATCTTAGCACAGTGCCTGGCACACAAATGTTCAATATATGATTAGCTTTCACCTTACTAATGCTTGATATATTAACTGGAACAAAATAAAGGATCAATGACTAAAACAAGAGGCTGTTTCTTTAACCGAGGCTGAGGCTATTTTAGTTTGGCTTGTTATTGGGAATTAGAGCAAAGCCAAGTCAACTGGCAGAAGGATCTTTGGGCCCAGTAAGATATGGGAGGGTCAGCCTTCGGGGGAGCCAAAGGGGAGAAGTGAGGTGGAGGCTTATACACACTACTTTATCCACAGAACATCAGGCCAACAGATCATGTCTAAAGGGTTAAGCTAATTTCTAGGGATTTCAAAGAAATAGTTGCAAATGGAATTCAAGAAGAAGAAAGAGGCTATGATTGTAAGAGTATGAGAGAAATAGGTGCAAAAGCTGGAATTCTTTTAGCTCCAGAGAGGAAGGACTAAAAACCTACTCTCCACTTATAATATTCTCTATGGGAAATGAAGTTCTAAATTTCAAAGAGCTGACTTGTAGAATACTTTCGAAACAAACTGTTCATAAGTTAAATTCTGCCTGTTCTTCTATTTTCTTATTTGTTGTGGGTCTATACCCATTTGTTCATTGATCATTTTCTGAGAAACCTCTATGCCAGGTAGAAGCTTTGCATTCTGGTGCATAAAAAGATGAATCAGAAACAGAGCTTACACTCATGTAACATACCAGTCTAGTGATAAAAATTAAATGTACCAAAAGTGTGCCAAAGTCCATGCAAAAAGTACTAAGTGCCATAAAAGCAGAACAGGTAAAGCATTAAGAAATTTAAAATGGAAAAGAGGCCTAAGGGGAACCAGGGAATACATCATAATGGCACTGGCCTTTGAGGTGGGCCTTGATGGGTAGATGGTTAAGATGAACCAACCCCACGACCAAAGACTCTGGGAAGAGGAAACATGAAGTATATGTGGACCACAGGTGCTCTTGGGCTGGCTGTTCAAATAAAGGCCTTTGGCTTTCTATAGTCAACATAAAAGAAGCAACCAACTTTCCTGACCTGCACCTTGGGTTGGCTGTCATTGAGATGTTACAAGCACATTTGTCAGCGATGGTTTGTTGCCCCTTTCTTTTCTGTTCACCCTTAAAGAGACATGGAAGACAGACTAGATCATTAACAAACCACACACCATCAACAGCTGCTTTCAGATGTTTTTAACCTAATCCAAATGCCACTTCCAGCTCATGGACAGTGCCTAAGGAGACTGATATAGCCCTACTAGCAAATGGTCCATGAGGCTAAACAGTGAGGTATATATATATCTAAGTAATTTTTACTAAAACTCTTCAAATTCAGAAAATGGCCTATTAGCAGCATGTTGTTATTGATGGTAAGAAAAATACTAGCTATTTCAATTACTTTATAGTTTTCAAATTCATTATCTTTTTTAACTTGTAGAGCAGTCCTAAAGGTTAGGAAGGCAGGGACTATTATTATACTACTTATTTTAATGGATGAAGAAATTGAAATCCAGAGAGCTTAGTAATTCTCCAGAAATCACAGAACTAATATGGACACAAATAGGGTATGACTTTTAATTTTTGAATCCCCAATCCTATATTGCCTGCCACTATAACACCAAACCTGTCTGAGAGAAAGATGGGACCATAATCTGAGGTATTTGCACTATTACCTGCATCAACTGTTCACTGTATTAGTGAAAAACATCAAATAAGAAAATCCAAGATTTAGAAAAAAATTAAGAACAGGAGATAGTGTTTCTTCTTCCCTCTCTTCCCTAAACAAGATGGAATCCAGAACTGGACATTTTGAAGGCAGCTCTCCTGGCTATGCATTATCGTTTACCCATTCTTTAATGGTCAATCTTCTGGGCTCTTTGAAAGACCTTACACCCTTCGGCCAGATGAAACTTGACAGGTAGGCTCTTTCAAATGACTAAAAATAAACACACATACACATTACATTCATAAGTTTTGTTTGTTTGCTTGGATTTTTTATTTAAGAATACGCAGAGAAAAAAAAGTTTCCATTGCTGCAGATCCCAGCCTCCAGGTGGATGGAACATTGCTTGAGAACAGGGAGGCCATTCTAGTGGCCAGCCTCTGCTGCTGCTGCACCAGCAGTAAATGTCCAGTGTCCCTTTCTGATGTCTGCCACTACCATGACTCACCCATTCTTCTCTTGCTGCTACCAACAATTCCTGGCTAGTCTTCTTGTTCACTCACACTTTTGTATTCATGTCTTCTGTCACCTCAAACTTCCAGTTACTCTCATCCTCTATGTGCATTATGGCTTCTGCCCTCACTACTAACCACTGTTTCTCTCTATGTACTATATTCAAGTTCGCTGAGGTCGAATCTAACCGGCTCATTTGGTGATTAACACACCTGTTGGATAGATTTATTATGCCAGGCCCTTGACTGCCCTTGAGCCAGTTATCTACCCCTGGCTCTGTCAGCTGCACCAATCTGCTAGGATCACTTGGGCAACTGTCCTATGAGGAAGCAGTGCTTCATAAACTCCTCTCCAATAAAATTAAAAAGAAGGTAGAGAATATCTGACTTATGAATTGTATATTTATATGGAGCCTAGAGGAAAATAGGCCAGGAGAGTTAAATGGTAGGGAAATTCTAACACCGTGAAGAACAGAATATTCAATTTCAAACAGTTTAGGCCTGATCCACTGTAGAACCAACAAAGGAATCATAAAGGAACATAACATACTGAGAAATGAGAAGGCTCAACCACTTTCATAACAAGACAAAGGTAATGAATCATTCAGAGTAGAGAAAATGATGCATTACAAAGTTGTATGAATACCCTGAAATAGTGAGAAGGACATGGGCTTTGGAAACAAACATGGTTTATACTCCTGTCTGAGCAGGCTTCTATTTTGGCAACCTTGGGTAGGCTCTAATTTATTCATCTTAGCATCGAGAATAGAATACTTAATTCGTATGTCAGTTGCAAGAGTTAAATGAGAGAACATATGTAAAGTGTCCAGCATATAGTAAACACTCAGGGAATTGTACTTCATCTACTTCTATTTCTCAATAATGAATGAAAGACCTTATTATTGACACTCTCATACCTCATACTTGGTAAGTATTTGATAAGGAATGAACCTCTTTTGGTATTTGCATTTAATTGTCTCATAAACGTTTATCATTTTGAATAATTTGTACAGTGAGTTTTTCAAGTGGGTGTATGTGTGAACACAGTGGAGTCTCTGGAGCCCCTTGGAGAAAATAAAAATGTTTGGGGAAGAAACAAATTCTGAAAAAAACTTTTATCCACTTTTTAAAATAAAGTATATTATATTCTCAATCCAAAAATATTATTTGCACATTATGAAAATATGTTGAAAAAATGGAAGTGTAAAAGTGAAGGAAGAGAACTAATCAGAGTTCCTCTCTCCAAAGAAAACGTCTGTTATTAGTGAAATATATTTCATTATAGTTTTCTACACTTTAAGCATATTTTTGTTTATTTGTTTTACATAGTTGTTATTTTATTGAATAGACAGTTCCTTACACTGATTATATGCCCTTAAAATTATACTATATTTTTCATGTCATATAAGCTCTTCACATTGAATCATATTTAAAGTCTGTGTAATAAACCAGTGAGTGGATGTGTGTTCATTGACTCAAATTTTCTTCATAGCCAATTGGCTAGGTTCTTTTTCTTTTTTGTTGTTTTATTTTGTTTTGGCTACTATAACCAATGCTGCATTAAAAATTAATTGCATAACCTCTTCCTACACCTTTGATTATTTCATGAGACTAGATTGTAGAATAAATATGTCTCTTTAGGAATTTAAAGAGTGCATTTCACCATATCTGTGATAGCATTACATACTCTAATTTTTGCTCATTTCATAGTTCATAAGTCTCCTTTTAGGGGCCTTGGGGTTCTAGGCAGCTCCAGTAATTCTTCTTCTGCTTTCCTGAAGCTTCTACCCATTGCTCCTTCTACCAAATGAGATTGCACAGAAAGAAAAAATATCTGCTCCTGCGTCCATATGACAGCCCATGAGATAACTGAGGACGGTTCTCACATCCTAAAACTTCTTTTTGGCAACAAAAGGAAATGCCTACAACTGTGACTATTTTTCAGGTAAATACAAGTTTATAACAAATGATCCTAAACTTTTTATAACAAAGTTTTAAGTTTGAGCACTGGGGTTCCCAGGAAAAAAAGTCTTATGTCCAACACTTTTCACTGTTACCTATACCGTAGTTCCTCAGTGGAATAAAGAACACTCTATTCCCTACTGGAGTAGAAAACTGAATCCAGAGACTGTAAACAATAACACTATCGATAACAATGATAATGATGATAATAGCTAATATCTGACTGCTTACTATGTGCATTGTTTTAAGGGCTTACTGATATTCTGTCAGTGACCCTCAAATAATGTTATGAAGTTTATACACAAACTGCTCTTAAACAGAGTTGAATCCACTTGTTTCAAACATGAATAAAGAGAGAAAGTAAAAGGGAGAAGAAAATCCATGTTCATTAAGCCCAGGTAGGTTACCCTATGTGTTCATTTGATATTGCTGCTGTTACGAATTACCACAAACTTAGTACTTAAAGTAGTGTAAATTCATTATCTTACAGTTTGGTATGTCAGACCCCAATACTGATCTCAGTGGGCTAAAAAAATCAAGGTATCAACATGGCTGCATTCCATTCTGGAGACTGTTTCCTTGCCTTTTTCAGCTTCTGGAGGCCACCTGTGTTCCTTAGTTCATGACCCCCTTTCTTCGAAGTCAGCAAAAGCGGGTTTAGTCCTCCCCACCTTGCATCTCTCTGACATTTCTTCCATTGTCACATCTCTCTCTTTGTTTCTCTTTGTGTGTCTCTCTGATCACAGCTGGAAAATATTCTCTACTTTTAACGACTCATGGAATTAGATCAGGACATAACTGACTAACCCAGAAAAACCTTTTCATCTTAAGGTCTGTAAAACTAATCACACCTGCAAAGTCCCTTTTGCCATGTAAGGTTCCTATCATTAGGGCATGAACATCTTTAGTGTGCCATTATTCTATATATGACAACCTAAATATGTGATTTCATTTATTCTTCCCAGGAAAGCCCCAAGGCAAGTGTATTCATTATCAACTGTTGTATAACAAATTACCTCAAAAGTAAGTGACATAAAATAGCATTTATTACCTTGCACTTTCCTTACAGGGTCATGAATCTGGCTGAAGCTCAGCTGTATCCCCTCTTTTAAGGACTCTCACAAAACTGTAATCAAGGTGTCACTCAGGGTGCAATCTCATATGAAGGGTCAACTGGAGATAGATCTGCTTTCAAACTTACAACATGGTTACTGGCAGGATTTGGTTTCGCATAGGCTGTTGATTGGGGGTTCCAGTTCCACCCAGCTGTTAGCCAGAGACCAGTCTCAGTTCCTGCCTATGTGGGTCTCCCCGTATGGCAACTTTCTTCTTCAAAGTGAGTAAGCAGAAAGAGTGAAATTATCAGCAAAACAGAAGTCATAATCTTGTACAACATAATCTCAGAAGCGGCATGCCATCACTTTTGCCATATTCTACTAGTTAAAAGAAAGTCACTAGGTCAGTATATCCAGCCCACACACAAAGAGAGGAGATTACACAAGGGATGACTGTATGAGAAAGGAATCACTGGGAGCCTTTTCAGAAGCAGCCTATCACAGTGTTTGTATCAGTTAGCTATTGCCACATAACAAGTCACCACAAAACTCAATGGCTTGAAGTGAAAATTATTCATTCTTGCTTACATGCCTGTGAGTTAATGGGGCACATCTAATTCAAGCTACAGTTTCCGCTGACCTTGATTCCTTGCTGTAGATTCTGTTTAAGTTTGCTTCATTGGAGCCCAGACTGAGGAGTCTGCAAAATCCTACGGAAGTTTTTTTTTTGTGGCAATAGCAGAAGTGCAAGAAGGAAAAAGAACCGTGGGATACTTCTAAGGTTATCACACTGTAACTGCCCACCCCCGGCATATCCCATTGACCAAAGCAAGTCATATAATTAAGCCCAAAGTAAAAGGACAGGAAAATATATATCCCACTAGATTTTCCTCTAGTGGGAATAACTGCAGTCACAACCTAAAGCCAAGGATCCAGGAAGACGTGATGAATTGGAGCCAATAATTCTACTTCCTATAGCATCATTACTCACATTTTACAGATAAAGAAATTGTGGTACTGAGAAGCTAGCTGACTTGCCCAAGATTGCATAACTCAAATTCAGATTTGTCTGACTTCAAAAATTCATTCTCCCTTGTTCTATACCACAAAGTCTCAAGATATATTCTCTGAATTAGTTTTTTTCCAAATAAAGGAGTTTATAAATTGACATCTAAGAAATCCTTTTGCAAACAGTGCTTAAAAATTCCATTTTGCTCTTCGTGTCTCCTGTTCCAATTTATCAGCCTAAATTTGTAACATGGGCAGGAGCATGGATATAAAATCAGCTCTGAAAATGAGAAAATGGATTTTCTTGCCATGCCTTTGCATTACAAATGGTCCCAGTCCACAGCAATCATGGCTGCACCTGGAACACTGCACAGGTCCCATGAATAATCCATGTTCCTTATACACTCCTCCCTGCAGTGCTGACTCAGCAACTCTTCTCCTACTTTCGGTGAAGCAACGGCAGCATAGAAGTCAGGTGAAGTGTAAGAATGCAACAACACTATGAACATTTGGTTGAATCTTGAAGGCAGACAAGGGACTTAAAAATCTAATTAGAGTTTAGCCAGACTGCAACACTTCCCTTCTTAGAACAGTCCATTCCCTTCAAGATTAAATCTAGTTTCCTTTACGTGGCACACAGGAACGTTCATGATTTCACCATTGCCTATCTGAGCAGACCATCACCCTCTCATTCTCTGACCTTCAACTTAACCCCCTTTGCAACCTCCCTCACGCTCAAAGCCAGATATACCTAACTATTTGGACTTTGCCAAAAGCAAACATATTATCTGCAATCCTTTGCATTGTCGGTTCCTTTTCCTAGAAAACTCTTCCTTCCCTTTGTCACTGACCTAAATGGAATTCCTTCTTTCAGAAGTAGCTCAAGGTTCACCTTTTGCAGAGAGTCATTCCTAACCTCACCCTCACCCTGGCACCCAGCTTGGCAGTTTGGGTCTTCTTGTCAAAGAAGTATTTTGTGCTTCCAACTATAGCCCTTATCAATCTATATTAGATTCATCTCTTTACTTGCTGTCAATTCCACAAACATTGAACCCTTTAAAACTAACAATCTTTTGATTCTGAATTCACATTTTTCTTGGCACCCTGCCCAGCAGTCATTAAATGTTTGCAGAAGAAATGATTGGGAAGAGAATGAAAAGGAAGAAAGGAAGAAGGGAAGGAGGGAGGGAGGAAGATAGGAAGGGATGGAAGGTGGTAAGAAAGCATGGAGGGAGAGACGGAAGGAAGAGGGGAAAGAGGCGAGGGGAAAGGGAAGAAAAAAAGAGGACAGGAGAAAAACTAAGATCCTATATGAGAAGGTATTTTGTAAATAGCACGTGGCTGCATAACTCTAAGGAGCGCTATTCATTTTCACCTGGAAAATGCTAATGTGCATGGCTGGCTATTCCCAGGCAAGACTGTGTTCCCTTAAATTCTACTCCAGCAGTTCAGACCCTCTAACATCCTTTGTAAATTCAAACGAGGGAACTTTTTAAAGAGTGGAGTCTCTTAACCAGTTCCTCAATGTGTTCCAGTCCGATCAATAACCAGTCCAGATGACAAATTAATGTTAAATACAGTTTGAAGAATGGCAAGAAAAAAAATGTAGTAGGAGAGGATTAGTGCAGAGTCTCTCCAGAATTGTGGCCTCACAGAATGTTTAAGGACCCTGCTGAGATTCCGTAGCTAAGAGGTAAGAGAGCTAGGAAGATGGACTGTGGGTTAGTTTGGAGATGATCAGTAATCTGGTGGGTGGGAAGGCCCTCTGGAAATGGAATTCTCGTTCCTGCTGTAGAAATTGGACTCTTGAATCAACCTGAACAAGAGTTTCGAGTTAATAGTTCCAAATGCCAAATGCTGCTATTTTTGCTTCAACGCCACAACTGACTGTGATTGCTTGATGGTTTTGAAGCCGCCTTTACACTTTAATAATTGAACTTTGCGAGTTGCACCTGAGGCATTACCATGCCTGATAAGGCTCTTAATTGATGTTTTAGTATAATTACTTGGAAAACATCCTCAGAAAGAATAGTTTGAACAGAAGATAAATCAAATATGTTCTAGGATTATTCTTTGCAGCCATAGGATAACTGCTTCTCCTTATGTCCCTTCCTCCCTGCAAAATCAACAACTTTATGGTGTTAACTCTTCAAAAAGTTGCAAAAACCCTGGAAGTTTTGCTCTTCTAAAAGAAAGACCCTTATTTTTTTCCTGTGAAATTACCACAGCGTACAGCTGAAGAAGGGAGATGTGGCTATCATGATCTAGGGTTGCCAAGCTCCTGACCCTTTCCCTAACTTTAAAATGGTATTTGGATTTGAGTAGAAACAGCAATGCACTTAGAGCAACTTACTAGCTGAAACTCTTTGAGCCTCAATATTTTTCCATTGTAAAAGAGCGAAAATAACTTATTTTCACTGGATTATTGTGAGAATCTAATAAAATTTGAAGGATAAAAAGCAAAGCAAAAGCTAAGCTAGTCTGTGTGATTGGAGAATTATGGATTAAAATAATTGAGGGCTAGAATTAGTTGAATTAGAGTAGACACAGTGTAGTAGTCTGTTCTGGCCGCCATAACAAAATACCAAAGATTGGGTGGCTTAAATAACAGAAATTTATTTTCTCACAGTTCAGAAGACTGGAAGTCCCAGGTTAAGTTCTGGCAGGGCTTGCTTTCTGATGAGAGTTCTCTTCCTGGCTTTCAGATCGCCTCTTTGGCTTCACATGGCCTTTCCTCTGAGCGTGGACAGATCAGACAGAGAGACAGCTCTCTGGTGTCTCTTCCCCTTCTTATAAGGACACCAGTCCTATAAAATTAGGGTCCCACCCCTATGACCTCATTTAACCTTCATCATCACCTCACAGGCTCTGTCTCCAAATATAGTCACACTGAGGGTTAAGGCTTCAACGTATGAATTGGGGGGGGGGGGGGAGGGCGACACAAACATTCAGTCCATAACACACAGGTTACCAAAGGACTTTTCTTCACAAGTATCTTCCTTTACCACTTACAGAAATCAGACATGGCTTTAGATTCCATTTATCATATTTTAGGCTGGTTTAAAACTTTTCAAAAATTCTTCTCTACTGCCCCTGCAGGACTAATCCCTGCCTTCTCTTTGCATCTGCTAGAACTCTCCTGCCCAATAACAATTAGTTCATAATCATTTGCCTGTTTCTCTTAGGAAAAGTGGAGGTTTCTCTGGGTCAGAAGACATCTCTTCCTTTCAATTTTACATAACCAGATTATTGAGGATTCTCAATATGGTATGGTAAAAACATGAATATATTTTAACTTTTTCGCCATTAACACCTTCAGTCACATTCTGATAAATCACCTTTTCCAATTTCTTTACATCTTGAGCATATTTTATCATTTCTAGCTATTTTTCATAGCTGAGAGTATAGCTTAAAACTTTAATCTCAAAATTGATTTAAAACTCATCTCTTCCCTTTTCTCCAGCTAAGCCTTGGGCTGTGACCCTGGTTTATCAGAGTAAGGAGTCAGAGATAGACTGGGAGGCTGGGATATGAGATCCATGCAGGCCTTGGTATAGATACATGCAGGACATACAATGCTCAACTCTAGGGAGCAAGATTCATACAATATACCATATGACCCTTTCCCTATGTTGTCCAGTACACAATCTGCACAACCATAGAAGAAGCCCTGAATACACAGTCTTCTAATCCCTCTTCTAGGTCTAATTATCCCAGAGTTTGATAAGGACTGAAAGAAGAATAGGGGAAGCAGAGGTCATCTTATATAACTAGTCATAATATTAGTAAAGGGAAGCCATCTTTGATCTTGCCCTGATTTTGTCTGGTTCATCTTCTCCTGGTGATTTTCACAAATAACAACAATTATAACAAATAGTAACTATAATTATAATGATGTAATATATAATGCTTCTTGAGTACTCACTACCATACTTCATAAATTCTAAAATACATTCTTTCATATTCCAATATTTCTGAAATAGCAATGTGACTTATAATTGATGATGTATCATAGTTTAATTGTCAGAATTTTTGTCTTTGTGGTACTTAAAGTAACAATGAATCTAACAATTACTGGCCTCTGAGAACTAATGAAATATAGAATGTACAGGACAGTTCTAAGCACTTGTGCTAACTCATCTAATACAATGATACTCTGAGATTAGCTATGATTACTAACCCACTTTACTAACAAGAAACCTGTGATAATGAGGTTAAGTAAGCTACCTACAGTCCTACCTACTAAATGGAGGATGTAGTGAAATGTGTGTTGATGGGGTACATCTTGGGCTTTCTTGGAGTGTTGTTTGGCTCCATCCCCATGTCCTACATCCCTGAAAAACCCCTCAGAGATAGACTGTCATGTCTCCTTCAACCATACCAGTGATACATTTCCCAAATGTCCTGTCTAGGTGGATGTCCCCATGCTTGGGGCTCCTGGACAGCCCTGTAGCTCCTGCTACTTCTCTACCCTTTGGGCTCCTTCACATGGAGCCGTGTGAGCTTCTAAGGCTTTCCTTTTCATTCCTTATGACTGAACAACCATTATTTTACCCCCAGTTAGATAACCTTATAATCTTGCCTTGGCTTCTTAGTTCATTTTGCTCCAGTAAACACCTTACGTTCAGGAAACCCCATAAAGAAAAAAATAACATTCTCTGTACGAATTAAACCTCCCACCTTCCAGATACACACACATCAAGCCCTCCCAAAACTCTCTCACCAAGTTCCCAAGACAATATCCAAATAAGACTGAAGAATATTCAACCTAATAAGTCCATTCAGTCAGGCAGCAAAATGCCAGTCTCCACATCTTGCAGCTACTCCATTCTCTGCAAGTAATTCCTTGGAAGTACTTCTCACTCCCACCCCCAATCCTAGCTTTCAGATGAAAGGGCACTTCCTCTATAGAAATATTGTATTTTTCATACAACTGAAAATACTATGCTTCCCTTAGATGAAGCTGGGGAGAGAAGGGATCTGATTATCTTTAAATTGTGAGGAACTAGGATCTTTGTCCTCAACTCAGACCCTATTCAATCATTCTGGCAATAGACATAATCAATCAATCTTCTGTTTCATGATTTTTTCCCTGAATCTAAAATATCATGGAGCAGCCAGACCTTCCTCTTAGAGAACTCACTCTATAGAGCATAGTTGACTGACAGCCTCCTGTGGCCACAACTTTGAATTTAATGTAGTATCACACCGAGGCCACACTTCCTCCAAGCTGCTCCCAGCCAACAACTGGGCATGGTAGGAAAGGTGTGAGACCCAGACCATTAATGTCCCAAACAGGATTTCTCTAGTGGGCACCCTTTTCTTAGCAACTCCCCATCAGCCTAGTCAAGTCATTCTCAGAACTGTGCTATAGTCTGAGGATCTTCCAATTCAATCCTCCTTCCTTCTTTCACTCCTTTCACAGGTGCCAGACTGAAATTATGGTCTGAAAGTTCTTCTAGCTACTTCTGCTCCCCCTCCTTTTATCTTTTGCAAGTCTTTCCTCCAATAACTCTCTTGCACATCTAATTATCTAATTCCTGGAGAACGTACACTGACTGCCTGGCAGAGTAGGAAGTATTCATCATCTGAAGATTACACAGACATTTTTTCTACAAAATACAATTACCTCCTGAGAAGAATAAGATGTATATCTATTTTAGAATTTGACATTGACAACCACTACCTTCTTGAAACTCCTCCCTCAGCTTCTGAGACTACATAGATCTTAGAAAATTATGAGTAATATTCATTCATTTATTTTCTAGATTGCATATACAGGTGAAAACATACAATGTTTGTCTTTATCTGACTTCTTTCACTAAGCATAATACCCAAATATAACAAAACAAAAGCAGACTCACAGATAGAACAAACTAGTGGTTACTGGGGGCGGGGCTGGGTGCAGCAAGATAGAGGAAGGGCATTAAGAGGACAAACTCCTAGGTATAAAATAAATAAGATACAAGGGTGTAATGTACAGCACATAGAATATAGCCAATATTTTATAATAACTTTAATTGGAGAGTCATCTATAAAAATATCAAATTACTATGTAGTACACCTGAAACTAATATAATATTGTAAGTCAACTATAGGTCAATTTTATTTTTTTAATTTAATTTTCATTTTATATTAGAGTATAGTTGACTTACAATGTTGGTTAGTTTCTGGTGTACAGTAAAGTGATTCAGCTATACATATACATGTATCCATTCTTTTTCAGATTCGCTTCCCATATAGGTTACTATATGTCAATTTCTAAAAAGAAAATTATGAGTAAGATTTCAGGGACTTCACAGACTTTCTGAAGCCCATCAGTTACGAGCTGTAGTCTGCAAAATAAGGTCAGAATTCTTCGTAAGGTTTTACATACCCCCAGTAAGCAGCCCCAGCCATACTGAAAGGCTTGTGATTTCTGGGAATGCTAAGCTCTTTCTCACCTCTCTGCCTTTGTACCTGCTGCTTCCAAACCTGAAATTCCATCTTGTCTTCCCTTCTGCCCCAACTCAGTCCAACCATGTGTCAGCTAAACAACTTAACCACTTTGAAATCTTTTGCAAATCCCTAGCACAAGCACCTTTCTTTGTGCCCACTGCCCCCTTACTCGGATCACAGCTTTGTTATAAATTTACAATTGTCTCTTTGCATGGCTTCCAAAACTATGAGCTCTTTGAAGACATGAACTGTGCATTACTTTTCTGAGGTTCCCAGTACCTAGTACAGTGCCTGCTACATGGTAAACACTCAATTAGAGTTTTTTGTTGCCACAGCTGTTGCTGTGTTTAGTAAATTAATACCCCACACTGAATGCTGGACCTACACAGCTGTGTGACCTTAAGGGATAGATTCTCACAACAGTTCTGAGCCTCAGTTTTCATTTCTGTAAAGCAGAGATAGCAATGACTACTTCCCTGAAAGTACTATCATTAAGATCTCTAACACCAATATAATAGATGCATTTCTGCCATTTACTGGCCATTTCCAGTTCAGCACTATTGATAATGTCCTCCCTAAAACTCTCTGCTCTCTTCTCTTTTCCTTTTGTATTTTCTGTCTTACTTACTTTCATCACAGTTACCAAGTCACCCAAGCCAAAATCTTGGGTGTGATCTTTGAATCAGCCCTCCTCCTTATCCGCCACTTCCACTCAATTACCTACCAAGTCCTATACATCTTGCCTTCTACTGGGCTGCACCCTGCAGGCCTGCACACCTTGTAGTTGCCCAGCCTTGAAACCAAAGAAAGAGCCTGGATACAGCAACAGAGGCATCAGTGGCTTATGGGACAGGGGGATCTGACCTTATACATCTGAAGCAAGGTCCTGGAGCAACACTCCACTGTTAACAGCAGACGGCAGGCAGGACGTGACAGCAATCTTTGCTACTCGGGGGAGAACGAGGCTTCTTTTTTTAGGGAGAATTGATGTCAGGTGGGTTCAGGGTTACCAGGGACTAATTAAGCCCTATAATTAAGAGGATTGGATAGTCATGTGAGTGAAGCAGGGACTGGTTAAGCAAGGGATGTACGGAGAGCAAGAAAATATCCATCTTGAGTGGCCTGATCATATAGCTTCTAAATATTTTAATTTTTCATTGACTCTAGCCTAGTTTAGGCCACCATTACTCCTTGGATTATTACAATATCATATTAGCAAATAACTCATCTCTCTGCTTTTAGCCCTAAGCCCCTCCAAACCATTCTCTATTCCAATGTCATAAATCTGACCATGTCATTCTGTCACTGAAAATGCTTCATGGCCCCTTGCTGCCTAATAATAGCTAACATTTATTGACTGCTTGCTACCTGCCTAACAACAAAACTGTGAGGCAGGTATTGTTATTATTCCTACTATGCCAATGAGGAATTTGAAGCACAGAAAGGGTAACAACTTAGCAAGTTACCCATATTTGAAATGATTTCAAGGTTCTCAAAAGAATTATATGTCCCTATATGTTATTGCCCCTACTTGACTTGACAGCCTTGCCTTAAATTTCAATAAAACTTATGTTTCAATAGTACTAAACTGCTTTCCTGCACATTTCATGCTCTACCTTGCCTCAGAGTCTTCGTTCATGCTATTTCTGTGACTGAAATTCACTTTCTAGGCAAGTCCTCTTCTTTTTCCAAGCTAACTCCTCTGACCACCAAGAGGATTAATTCTTCCTGCTCGGTGTTCTGACATCCCCATTAAATACATTTGTCATTGTATTTACTATGATATATAGATGATTGATAGATAGAGACAGCTATATAGATATATATATAAATTTATGTACCCCTCTCTCTCCCAACATAGATTAATAATAATGACCATAATAACTATACTAATAAGACTATACTGCTAATAATAATGTGTCCATCAAATGAATGGATGATACATCCTAAAAGTGTGCATGTGTTAATTCCCAGAGAGGTTAACTTTAAACAGTGAGATAAAGGAAATTGAAGCGAGCCAAGCAAATAAAATCTCTCTCCTTCTCATTTCTTCTGAAATGCTCTGAGGTCTGGGATCTTGGTATAGCCTGACTGGAAATGTTTCATGAGACAAAGTGAACCCAACTGCTGATAGCTGGCGTACATATTTGTGGCATTTGTGAAGTAATGGATAATGAGTAATATAGCACCTTGCCTTGCTTCCCAACTTCCAGAATATAGAATATGCATTGAATCATAAAACAGTCTATGGTGCAACTGTTAGAGCTCAAGGGTATCAAGAAGTGGAAGTAGGTGTGGCCTCTCTCACATCCAGGGACCCACTAACTGAATTGTGCTTCCTGCCCTCACAACTTTGTTCTTGGGAATGGGGAACACATCCACCAAGGAACTCAATGATGATTCCACTGAATGGGAAACCTGTGACTGTGACCTGGCTACTTTAAGCACATCCTTCAGTGGACCAATAAGCAAAAAAAGAAGTTACTGCATGATGAGAGCAGGGAAGACGGTATTTAGAACTGAAAAGATTCACTGAAGGTACTTTTAATATTTCCGTGCCAAGTAATAATCTCTGATGGGCAATGACAGCAACCCCAACCCAATAAGATTTACGCAATTAAGGGCTCCATTCCATCAGGGATGAAGGTCTGTGTTACCTCACCAGGAAACTAATCAGACTGGCTGAAATACTGGCCAGTGGTGGTTGGAGAGTCTAGAGTGATAAAAGATGGAGCTACATTTCTCAAGACCAATCCCTAGTGAGAACCTACCAGAATTTTTCACATTTTTCATCTCATTTAGTGCTGCAAATTGACTAGTGATATAGGAACATTACTACACATCTATTCTATGGATAATTAAACTGAAACCAAGAGAGATAGAATGGAATCTCAGAAGGAATATTTACTTACTTTGAATTAGAAAACAATATTAAGTAAATTATTTAACATATCTGAAACTTTTAAATGGTGTTAATTAACAGTAAATGTCCTAATTTTCTTGATGCTAGGGTGAAAAATAAACTGTTCTGTAAGTTCCATTTTCCATATATTGATGAGGAAATTAAGATTCAAAATATAGCTTTTAATAGGACTACGTAGCACTGGGTCAATGTCCTACAAATTGTATAGCACACAGTTGAATAAGATTCTGAATCAACTGCCTGCACAATTTATACTACACCTTATTGTGGATCTTGGGCAAAAGTGGAAAAGAGATTTCAGGTATCGTCCTTCTAGTCCACTGTGTTCTCACAACACAATTCCAGTGACAGCACATAGAAGTAAATGATGAAAGGCATGTTTTAAAGGGCTTGTGCACACTGGCACCTTTCTAAAGAACGCAGAGCAAATAATAGAATGTTTGCTAATGTGAACACAAAGTTTTCTGTACTAATAAAAGCCCCTGGTACTTGACACTCCTCCAAGGTCTTTCATTTCTTTTGACGGTTAGTTTGTAAGGTTAATTATATATGCCAGATAAAAGAGAAAGGTGTGTGTGCAGATGATGCTGAGATGGTTTCTTTCAAAGCAAAAAACATTTGGGTGGTTAAGAGTAAAGTCAAAGGAGAAACAAATAATAATAGTGAACAACAAACAACACAATAACCTTAACAACAACAAAAACTATCCACTTAGTAATTGCAGGGCTCAGGTTAGGAACATAATATAGAATTCTGTGTAAGAGATGTAGGGGCAACACTTGCCCAGACTCTTGCACTCCTAAGCAACCTTTCCTTCCATAAGACTATTACAGATGGTTGGGCATGGATTGAAGAAACATGCTCTTAAAGCATAAAATGTGAAATGTAGTATTTACAGAGTTGAGTCTTATAATGTGTCATCAAAGGAAGGTATTAAGAGAGGACTAGAATTCAAGAAATCCTATGTATCCTCTGTAGGTTTCACTGTCCCCTGTAGGTACACAGCTAGAATTCTAGAAAGTAAAGCAACTTGAACAAAGCCACGGAAGTTAGATTTCCTAAAGTGGGTCAGATCCCATTAAGCTCAAGCATATAGTATGGGAAGTGTGCCTGGAAATGTTGCTTTTGGTAAAATTGCAAGAGGGTTTTGAATGCTTTGCAGGCATTTGTGAATGTTCAGGAGGCTATGAGAAATTAATATTCTTGATAAATTAAATAGAATGATGTGAAATACACTTTAGAAAAATTAGTCCTGCCAGTGTGTAGGGAGAATTGGACTGAAAGATAAAAATAAAAGGGACAAGCAGTTAAGGGATGATAATATAATAGTATGGTGTAGACTACACTACAATCCAGTCTACAGTATAGTATAGACTCATTTATTCTACTCTTAGTTCTCAGATTGTGTTATGGAAACTTGGAGTTGCCAGATAAGAGACCTCCATATAAAAAGTAGGTTTCCTTCCCACTCTCAGAAGATCTCATGGTGAAAGGAAGAGATAAAGAATTCTGGATAACAGTGCATCCGGGAAGAGAAGGTAGGAATCTAGACCTCTGTGACAGAGATTGCTGGCTGTCATCTGATAAACCTTTTTCACTGTAAAATAATCTTGTTATTATTTGAGATGGCAATAACCCAGCTAAAAGACTGCATTTCCTAGCCTTCTTGCAGCTGAGTGTGGTAAAGTTGAAAAGATCTGGATAATGAAAAGTAAGTAGAAAGCAGGAAAGCTTCTAAAGGAAGCTGACTCAGCTGGAAACTGAGCTCTTTTTTCCTGTACTGCTTCCTCCTGCTGCCAGCTTGGAATGCAGATGTGATATTGTTCCAGCAGCCATCTTGAACAATGAGGTGACCTTGAGAATGAAAGCAATATAAAGTAGAAAGTAGCTGTCCCTGAATATCTTTTGCATGAGAGACAAACTCCACCTCTAAGTCATTACTGTTTGGTATTTCCTATTATGTACAGCTGAACCCAGTCCTAACTGATACTGCAACTTTGCAAGAATAAACCTTGGGAACCTGGGATTTAGATTCAACTCCTTTAAAGTAATGACCAGGGGGTCATCCATATTAAAGAATTCCAGGGATATTATCTAATCTAACCCCCACCTCTTACGTGGCTCCAGCTATGAAATCTACTCCGTATAGCCTCCCTCAAGATGACATTGTTTTCAATTCTGTTTTCTAAAAATCTTGACAACATACCTCTTCCTTTCCACCTCTACTACCATTGCCTTAATTCAGTTTCTCATCTTTTACGTGCTGAACTATTGCTACAACTTCCTACTTTGTTTCCCATCTTCAGTTTCGCTAACCCCATACCCCACACCATTGCCTACTGTCTTACCTCCAGTTGCTATAACAAAATACCATAGACTAGGTACTTATAAACAGCAAACATTTATTTTTCACAGTCCTAGAAGCTGATTAGTCCAAGATCAAGGCACCAGCAGATTTGGTGTCTGGTGAAGGCCATTTCCTGGATCATAGATGGCAACTTTTCACTATGTCCTCATAGGGTGGAAGGGGCAAAGTATCTCTCTGGACCTCTTAGATAAGGCACTAATCTCATTAATAGGCTCCATCCTTATGACCTAGGTACCTCCCAAAGACCCCACCTTCTAATACCATTACCTTGGGGATTAGGATTTCAACATATAGATTTGGAGGGAAAGCAAACATTCTATTTATGACACCTACCCAATTTCCATACTGCCTACAAAGTGCCATGTATAAACCCAAATATAATCACATCATTTTCTTACTTAAAAACTTTCAAAGTCTTCTGATTGACTGACAGAGAACTTTTCTTCTTCAACCTTTTTCTATATAATCTACTCCACATACTCCATTTTCCGTCTGCATCTCTTCTTAAGGTCCTGAATGTGCTACACTGCTTCACGCCTTCTTGTCATTCCACTGGAAGGCTCTTTCATCTCTCATCCATCTTACTTGCTCTTATCCATATTTGAAGACTGTGGTTAGTATCTATGGCAGTAGTTATCAAACATTTTGGTCTCAGAATCAGAGTCCAATCAAATATTACTGAGGACCACAAAATCATTTTCTTGTGTCAGTTATATATATTAATATTTACCATTTAGAAATTTTAAATGAGAACAATTTTGAATATCTACATATTAATCTATTTACAAATAACATATGTTAATATATAAAATATTTTATGAAAAATAACTACATTTTCAAAAAATTAATAAGAAGAGTGGCATTGTTTTACATTTCTGAAAATTTCTTTAATGTCTGACTTAATAGAAGAATTTTCTGGCTTAAAAGAAGATTTTTCATATCTGTGTCTATATTCAATCTATTTTGATATGTTGTTTTGGCTGAAGTATATGAAGAAAATTTGGAGAATTTTGTGGATATTATTCTTTGAATCTAAGCAAACACTCAGTTAGTAGTAACTTCTTAAAGGTTAGCTGCAATGTTGAATCTCAAACCACACTAGTGAGCTTTTTATACTCTTACATAAAATCTATTGGTCAACTCTGTATGGATCTTTTATCCATGGTCTTCATAGAGTCGATGCATGAGTCATTTTAAAAATATTGCTTTAGCCATGTAGGTCTTCTAAATGTTGATATGTTGACTATAATATCAAGAAATCATATTTGTTACTCTCACCACAAATTGCATCAGAAAAGTTATTAAGTATTAGGAACCATCAAGTTCACAGTGGTAGATACAAGTTTTCTAAAATTCTGATTTTTATTTGAAGTTCAAACTTTACCATTGGCAATGAATATTGTTAGTTGTTTCCCTTGAAGTAACAGGCTTACTTTGTTCATGAATATGTCTTCCGAACACCCAAGCCTGAACAGTCATAGTCTTTCAGTAAGTTATTCTTCCAAGTAAAAAGTGTGTTCCATGAAAAAGGCAGCTAGTTCAGCTTGCAACTCAAACAATTGTGCACCTACTTTTCCTCAAGGCAGACGTTTTACTACAGTATGCAGTGAAATAACTTTATGGCAGAACTAATTTGGCACATAGATATTAAAAGGCATGTAAACAGGGTTAATGTTTCATGAATTTAATAGTTTTACTGTTTATTCAAGGGCATTCTAAATTAAACTGGCCTTTGTAGCTGTGAGTGCAATGTAAAGAATACAACAATGATCTTACAGTTTGGTGCTTTGATTCATGCTGAGGTGCCAGCGGTTTTGCTGCTTTTGTAACATTATATTGCTTTTGTAACCTCAGTGCAAATGTCAACATACTGAAGAAAAGGCAAAAATTGTCTTAGGATTATGAAGAAAGTAGTTTTGACTTCATGGACCTTCTAAAAGGGCCTCAAGACCCCAGGGTCCCATGGACCATACTTTGAGAACCACTTGTCTATGGAAACAATAGCCTGATCCTACTTCCCCTCTTTTGGGAACTGCCTCTTGCAAGTCCTCTAATACAGTTTCTGTGGAAGCTGCCTATTTCTAAGTAACTCTGTCCTAGAGATACAACTGATTGGCCGAAAAGTAAACCAATGAATTCCTTCCCTAAAAATTTTGGCCTCAGAACTTTGGAATGTAGACAGTTCATTAAAGCAGCTTCTTTCCAGTGTCTGAAGCTGTAAGATGTAAAATTTTGAAGTGTCAGTGACAATACTTCCTGTCAAAGACACCAAGAGACAGAGATAGCCAGTCTGCAGCAAGAACAGCAAAGCAGAGATTAGAGGGGAAGAGCCATCCTATTAATGTTCAAATAAATGGATCCCATTTTTCCTTGGGTCCAGCCACGTTGCTATCTTTAATTATGATGAGGTCTCTACAATAAAAGCTCCTTTGAGATAAAATCACTTATATTGGTTTTCTATCATTTACAATTAAAAACATCTGGAAATAAAATTCTGCTCAAGGGACACCTCATCTGTGAAACTCTCCCAACCCCATTCTCTAAGTAGAATTGATAGCCCCACCTACGAGCCAACATTAAACCTGTCACTCACCACTGGCACAGCTTCTGTCTCACTGCAATCTTGTTGCACTCTAATACTTTCTCACCTAGATGTCTCCCCAGTACATCGCAAGCTCCTGGAAATCAGTGAAAGAACAGGACTTTTTTTTAAACTTAAAATTTAGCAAATTAAGTGTATGACTGGATATCAGTAGGGGGAGAAGAATGAATGAAAAAGGGAAAAAAATTGACATAGACATAAAATCTTGTTCTATTCCTTCCTGGCTAAGTCATTTCATGTTTCTGTGCTTTCATCTGCCCACCTAAAAATATCTGAGCCCCTAGGCTGAGGCTGGATTAGGTGAGACACTTGAAATGCCTTCAGTAAGTAAAATTTATCTAAGAAACTCCATCCTTGCTGGTTCAGTTAGAAACAGAAACCATATCGGTCCAGGGATACAAGGATTCTTCAAAACATGCAAATCAATCAATGTGATAAACCATATTAACAAGCAGAAGGAGAAAAACCATCTGATCAACTCAATAGATGCAGAAAAAGCTTTTGACAAAATTCAACACCATTTATGATAAAAACTCTCCAGAAAGTGGGCATAGAGGGACCCTACCTTGACATAATAAAGGCCATATATGACAAACCCACAGCAAACATCATTCTCAATGGTGAAAATCTAAAAGAGTTTCCTCTAAGATCAGGAACAAGACAAGGATGTCCACTCTCACCACTATTATTCAACATAGTTGCAGAAGTTCTAGCCACAGCAATCAGAGAAGAAAAAGAAATAAAAGGAAAACAAGTTGGAAAAGAAGTAAAACTGTCACTGTTTGCAGATGACATGACACTATACATAGATAATCCTAAAGATGCCACCAGAAAACTAGTAGAGCTAATCAATGAATTTGGTAAAGTTTCAGGATACAAAATTAATGCATAGAAATCTCTTGCATTCCTATACACTAACAACAAAAGATCAGACAGAGAAATTAAGGAAACAATCCCATTTACCATTGCAACAAAAAGAATAAAATACCTAGGAATAAACCTACCTAAGGAGGTAAAAGATCTGTACTCAGAAAACTATAAGACACTGATGAAAGAAATCAAAGATGACACAAACAGATGGAGAGATATACCATGTTCATGGATTGGAAGAATCAATATTGTGAAAATGACTATACTACCCAAAGCAATCTACAGATTCAATGCAATCCTTATCAAATCACCAATGGCATTTTTCACAGAACTAGAACAAATAATCTTAAAATTTGTATGGAGACACAAAAGACCCCGAATAGCCAAAGCAATCTTGAGAGAAAAAATAGAGCTGGAAGAATAAGACTCCCTGACTTCAGACTATACTAAAAAGCTACATTAATGAAGACAATATGGTACTGTTACAAAAACAGAAATATAGATCAATGGAACAGGAGAGAAAGCCCAGAGATAAACCCACGCACCTATGGTCAACTAGTCTGTGACAAAGGAGGCAAGGGTATACAATGGAGAAAAGACAGTCTCTTCAATAAGTGCTGCTGGGAAAACTGGACAGCTACATGTAAAAGAATGAAATTAGAACACTCCCTAACACCATACACAAAAATAAACTCAAAATGGATTAAAGACCTAAATATAAGACTGGGCACTATAAAACTCTTAGAGGAAAACATAGGAAGAACACTCTTTGACATAAATCACAGGAAAATCTTTTTTGGCCCACCTCCTAGAGTAATGGAAATAAAAACAAAAAAAACAAACGGGACCTAATGAAACTTAAAAGCTTTTGCACAGCAAAGGAAAATATAAACAAGACAAAAAGACAACCCTCAGAATGGGAGAAAATATTTGCAAATGAATTAATGGACAAAGGATTAATCTCCAAAATATATAAACAGCTCATACAGCTCAATATTAAAAACACAAACAACCCAATCAAAAAATAGGCAGAAAACCTAAATAGACATTTCTCCAAAGAAGACCTACAGATGGCCAAGAAGCACATGAAAAGCTTCTCAACATCACTAATTATTAGAGAAATGCAAATCAAAACTACAATGAGGTATCACCTCACACAGGTCAGAATGGGCAGCATCAGAAAACCTTCAAACAACAAATGCTGGAGAGGGTGTGGAGGAAAGGGAACCCTCTTGCACTGTTGGTGGGAATGTAAATTGATAGTCAGTATGGAGAACAGCATGGAGGTTCCTTAAAAAACTAAAAATAGAATTACCATGTGACCCAGCAATCCCACTACTAGACATATACCCAGAGAAAACCTTAATTCAAAAAGGACATGTACCCCAATGTTCATTGCAGCACTATTTACAATAGCCAGGTCATGGAAGCAGCTTAAAAGCCCATAGACAGACGAATGGATAAAGAAGATGTGGTACATATATACAATGGAATATTACTCAGCCATAAAAAGGAACGAAATTGGGTCATTTGCAGAGATGTGGATGGACCTAGAGACTGTCATACAGAGTGAAGTAAGTCAGAAAGAGAAAAACAAATATTGCATATTAACACATACATGTGGAACCTAGAAAAATGGTACAGATGAACTGGTTTGCAAGGCAGAAATAGAGACACAGATATAGAAAACAAACGTATGGACACCAAGGGGGTGGTGGTGGTGGTGGGATGAATTGGGAGATTGAGATTGACATATATACACTAATATGTATAAAAATAGATAACTAATAAGAACCTGCTGCATAAAAAAAATAAAATTCAAAAAAATATATTAAGAAAAGGAACACACACATAAAAGAAAGAAACCATACCAGTAATGATTCCTCTGGGAATCAGATAAAGTTTATAAAACTTTCCATTTTGTAAATTGGAGGCATCCAAAGAGACCCCACTCACCTTCTTCCATTTAACTACTTAATTATTCAAGAAACTTGAAAATTAAGTCCTCCAAACCATTAAGTAGAACTCACCTAAGTATAATTTTATAACTCTTTGACAAGTCTTTTAATCTCCATTTCCTCATCTGTTTCTGATCTGTAACTCATCATCTTATGAGTTCAACGAGACAGTGTTTGTTGACCAATGTGTTCACAGTGCCTAGCATGGGGTAAACTAAGTCTATTGTTTTAAAACCTTTTTCTTCTTTCCTAGAAACACCATGTACTTAAGGTTTCCTCTCAGGAAGTTCAGGTTGCAATAAATTTATCTCTGACCCGTGCTGAGATAAGTCAGAAGATTGGCCTAAACTCACACAGCTAGTAACCACTGCCACCAGAAGCTCAACGTAACTTCCTGACTTCAAATTCTGCTCTCTCCACACCTGCAGTGTCTCTCACTCAGACAAAGAGCCCAAAGATTTTAGTTCAAATAAAAGACAAGGATTGGGGCTTCCCCGGTGGTGCAGTGGTTGAGAATCTGCCTGCCAATGCAGGGGACACGGGTTCGAGCCCTAGTCTGGGAAGATTCCACATGCTGCGGAGCAACTGGGCCCATGAGCCACAACTACTGAACCTGTGCGTCTGGAGCCTGTGCTCTGCAACAAGAGAGGACACGATAGTGAGAGGCCCATGCACCGCGATGAAGAGTGGCCCCCGCTCGCCACAACTAGAGAAAGCCCTCGCACAGAAACGAAGACCCAACACAGCCAAAAATAAATAAATTAATTAATTATTTATTTTTTAAAAAGACAAGGATTTTATTCCATCTTTGGGTATTTAAGCAAATGAATTTTGTGAAGAATTGAAAAACAGCTGGAAAATTATGGTGAGCATTTAAAGACATTGCAATCTGACTAAAACTAATGACAAGGAGACTGGAAAGAGGAGGAGGTGGATTTCAGTCACTGCCCTGACAATTACTAGCTTGGTAAGTTGAGCAGGTCAGTTAAGCAAAACAGACAACAATTTCATCATGTGTAAAATTAAA
The DNA here is from genome assembly GCF_028023285.1 of Balaenoptera ricei. Taxonomy (NCBI): domain Eukaryota; kingdom Metazoa; phylum Chordata; class Mammalia; order Artiodactyla; family Balaenopteridae; genus Balaenoptera; species Balaenoptera ricei. Next base: position 51,853,277 of record NC_082639.1, read on the forward strand.
AAAAAAAAAATTCTTATCTTGCAGAGAAAGAGAACAAACTCATTTTCTGAGCACCTACCCATGGACTTTACAAGCATTATCTTACTTAATTCTTCCAACAACTCTGCTCATTTGATTAGTAGGTATTATAATCCGTTTTTTCTGACAGACAATCTGGGGTCTACAAAATTAATTTAATTTTCCCAAGATCACAGAATTAATACCTGTGATTCCCACCACCACTGGTCTACATGCCTTAAACGAAGGTTGTGAGATAAAATAGGATAAGAGATGAGAACAAATGTGTCACACTGTCCAAAATCTGATACCTTTGGGGAGATCAGCATAACCATTCCTGAATGTCAAATCAGGAAATTTGAGTTTGAAGCTCTTACTTCACCACTTACTAACCATTCAATCTTGACAACCTCACTTCATGTCTCCAAACCTCAGTTTTCTCAACAGTAAAATGGGGCAAATAGAATCACAGCCCCAGATGCCTGCCTTACAGAGCAGTGATGAGACCCCAGCAAGATCACAATTGTAAAAATGCTTTGTGTTCCACAGAGCACTATACAAATGTGCGCTACTATTATTTTTATTGCTATTACCATTATTATTACACCGGGTTCTTTGGGCAAGACATTTATGTTAAACCGACACAGCACATAATTGGAGTACTCAAGTTAAATAAATGAAGTCAGCTGTCTGACTCCTTTAAGATAAATGATGTTATTACAACATAATTGTATAACCCCATATAGCTTACAGCAGCAAAAGGATGTGTATTTCACATGCCCTCCTATAATTACATCCCCATTATAATTTTGCAGTTAGTTGCGATGAGCTCTGGTCATGAAAACATGCCAATTTTGTATGGGATTGAAGTCTGCCTAATTTTAGCAAATTGAGAGTCACACAAAAGAAAAGAGATAAATACTATGTTGTTATTTTTCATTAGAGAATTGCTATATTAAGAGGCTGCGATCCAGCTGTGTTTGTTTAAATAAAAGTGTGATTTGAATACCTCCTACAGCTAATGTTCCTGCCAATGAATAAAAGATAAAATGCAGCTCCCCTCTCGTTGGATGGGAGTCTCTGCATTCTAGCTGACTTGGAGATTTATTGTTCCACACAAGGAAGTTGAAAGCGTGGAGGGCAGACCACACGCAGGGGCCTTTTGTGTATTGTTTCAAGCCACACCACTAATAGATTTCTTCCACTAAGGCTCCCAGCAATTCAGCTGTGCTCAAATGCTCCACTTATCTGTGAAAAAAATAATAATAAAATAGTAATTATGCCTCAATGGCTAATGCAGCCCAGCTCGATGCCATAAGGAAGAAAGTAAACAGGAACAAATACCATTCAGAGAAGGAATGCTGTATTGGAGTGTTGTTGTGATAATGGATTTAAGCCTCCTTTATTTCTTCAAAGCAGACCCTCTCACAGCCCAGTGCCTCTGTCTCCCCAGTGTCCCCCAAAACTAGCAATATTCTCTTGAAATTCACTGCCCTGCAAGTTGGGCAACCCAGAATGAAAGATTAGAGGTGAGATCCAAGATATAGCTATAATGTAGTTAATTCTAAAATGTCTAGAATGATGTTCTAGGGGTCTGGCATACTAAGATATGTACAGCATGAAAGTCTTTCCCATCAGGTAGATCACAGTCTAACGATGCATGTAAGATACATACGTATTTCCCATTCTCCAAACAATTAAGCGTGGCTTTTTCAAAACACCATTATGTGGATACTACTTGCTCTTGACCACTCAATTCTTGCCCACTTTTCCCTCTCACATAGCCATATCAGATCTCTCCCCCACCCTCCTCACACAGACACACACACACACACACACACACACACACACAGCATTCTTTATTTTACCTTCAGGCCTTTTCAGGCATTAACTATCCCCTTTACCTGACTTTCCTTTCCTCCTTTACTCGTGTAGTGAACTCATCTTCATAATTTAGTTCAAACTTCAGCTCCCAGAAATCTTCCCTGCACCACCCGCAAGGATGTTCCAAGTGTGGGATAAACATACCTCCTCTCTGTAGCAGGATCACCTGTGCTAAGCTCACGCACTGGTCCCCAGTTGAGGAGGCTGAGCTGGAGGGAAATGAATCATGTGTTTCCCATCTCCATCCTGGGGGGAGTGGAGGATAGCTCTTCCCTTCTTTCTCCCTTTTCCCTCTCACCAGTCCACACCACCCATAAGAACCTCAGCCATCATGAGTAACTGTTGCTGATAGGAGCACATTTTTCAGATGTGTTGAGCTGGAATAAAAATAAGAGAACTATAGTTGTATTGAAATATTCTGTTCACTTATCTTTCTCTCTGCCAGGCCTTTGAGGAGGAACTGTTTTTTCATCCCTGTATCCTCAGGACCCATTACAGTGACTAAAGATTTATAGACATATAGTAAATGACAGATTGATGAGTGGATGGATAGATAAGCAAATAAACATAATGTAGGAGAAAAGGTGACTTGTGACATATGAAAATTGAGAACAAAATGCAATGAGAACCAAAAATAGGGACAATTCATTTACAGCTGGAAATAATTGGAGGAGCCTTATAGAGAAAGTAACCATTGAGCTAAGACTTCAAAGATCTTGTGATAAGGGACAAGGCATTCCAGGCAAAGAGAACAGTAAAAGTGACTATTTAACAAACGTTCACTATCCACAGGGTGTAGTTACACTACCCAAATGGTGTAGTTACTTTAGAAATAAAAACTTTGAAAGAGAGAGACCTTCAAGATGGCAGAGCAGTAAGACGTGGAGATCACCTTCCTCCCCACAAATACATCCGAAATACATCTACATGTGGAACAACTCCTACAGAACACCTACTGAACACTGGCAGAAGACCTCAGACTTCCCAAAAGGCAAGAAATTCCCCACGTACCTGGGGAGAGCAAAAGAAAAAAGAAACAACAGAGACAAGAGAATAGGGACGGGACCTGCACCAGTGGGAGGGAGCTGTGAAGGAGGAAAGGTTTCCACACACTAGGAAGCCCCTTCCCGGGCGGAGACTGCGGGTGGCGGAGGGGGAAAGCTTCGGAGCCACAGAGGAGAGCGCAGCCACAGGGGTGCGGAGGGCAAAGCGGAGAGATTCCCGCACAGAGGATCAGTGCTGACCAGCACTCACCAGCCCGAGAGGCTCGTCTGCTCACCCGCCAGGGCGGGCGGGGCTGGGAGCTGAGGCTCAGGCTTCGGTTGGATCCCAGGGAGAGGACTGGGGTTAGCAGCGTGAACACAGCCTGAAGAGGTTTGCGCACCACAGCTAGCCGGGAAGGAGTCCGGGGAAAAGTCTGGAACTGCCAAAGAGACAAGAGAGCATTGCTTCGGGGTGCTCAAGAAGAGGGGATTCAGAGCACGGCCTAAACGAACTCCAGAGATGGGCGCAAGCCACGGCTGTCAGTGCGGACCCCGGAAACGGGCATGAAACGCTACAGCTGCAGCTGCTGCGACCAAGAAACCTGTGTGCAAGCACAGGTCGCTATCCACACCTCCCATCCTGGGAGGCTGTGCAGCCCGCCACTGCCAGGGTCCCGTGATCCAGGGACAACTTCCCCTGGAAAACACAGGGCGCACCTCAGGCTATTGCAACGTCGCACCAGCCTCTGCTGCCGCAGGCTCGCCCCGCATCCGTACCCCTCCCTCCCCGCGGCCTGAGTGAGCCAGAACCCCCGAATCAGCTGCTCCTTTAAACCCGTCCTCTCTGAGCGAAGAACAGATGCTCTCAGGCGACCTACACGCAGAGGCGGGACCAAATCCAAAGCTGAACCCCAGGAGCTGTGAGAACATAGAAGAGAAAGGGAAATCTCTCCCAGCAGCCTCATGAGCAGCGGATTAAATCTCCACAATCAACTTGATGTACCCTGCAACTCTGGAATACCTAAATAAACAATGAATCATCCCAAAATTGAGGCAGTGGACTTTGGGAGCAACTGTAGACTTGGGGTTTGCTTTCTGCATCAAATTGTTTCTGGTTTGATGTTTATCTTAGTTTCGTATTTAGAGTTTATTATCATTTGTAGATTTGTTTATTGATTTGGGTTGCTCTCTTCCTTTTTTTAATATATAGATTTTTTTTTCCTTTTTCTCTTTTTGTGGGAGTGTATGTGTATGCTTCTTTGTGTGATTTTGTCTGTATACCTTTGCTTTTACCATTTGTCCTAGGGTTCTGTCTGTCCTTTTTTTGTATATGTTTTAGCACTTGTTATCATTGGTGGATTTGTTATTTCGTTTGGTTGCTCTCTTCTTTCTTGCTTTCTTTTCCTTTTTTATTACTTTTTAATTTTTTTATTTTTAATAATTTTTTTATTTTTTATTTTAATAACTTTTTTTTCTTTCTTTCTTTATTTCACTCTTTTCTTCTGAGCCATGTGGCTGACAGGGTCTTCGTGTTTCGGCCAGATGTCAGGCCTGTGCTTCTGAGGTGGGAGAGCCGAGTTCAGGACATTGGTCCACAAGAGACCTCCTGGCTCCATGAAATATCAAACAGCGAAAGCTCTCCCAGAGATCTCCATTGCAACGCTAAGACCCAGCTCCACTCAACAACCAGCAAACTACAGTGCTGGACAACCTATGCCAAACAACTAGCAAGACAGGAACACAACCCCACCCATTAGCAGACAGGCTGCCTAAAATCATAATAAGGTCACAGGCACCCCAAAACACACCAGCGGATGTGGTCCTGCCCATCAGAAAGACAAGATCCAGCCTCATCAACCAGAACACAGGCACCAATTCCCTCCACCAGAAAGCCTATACAATTCACTGAACCAACCTTAGCCACCGGGGACAGACACCAAAAACAATGGGAACTAAGAACCTGCAGCCTGTGAAAAGGAGACCCCAAACACAGTAAGTTAAGCAAAATGAGAAGACACAGAAACACACAGCAGATGAAGTAGCAAGTTCCTGATCCTCTAAGATCAGGAACAAGACAAGGTTGTCCACTCTCACCGCTATTATTCAACATAGCTTTGGAAGTTTTAGCCACAACAATCAAAGAAAAATAAATAAAAGGAATCCAAATCAGAAAAGAGTAAGTAAAGCTGGCACTGTTTGCAGATGACATGATACTATACATAGAGAACCCTAAAGATGCTACCAGAAAACTACTAGAGCAAATCAATAAATTTGGTAAAGTAGCTGGACACAAAAGTAATGCACAGAAATCTCTTGCATGATGAAAAATTTGAAAGAGAAATTAAGGAAACACTGCCATTTACCACTGCAACAATAAGAATAAAATACCTAGGAATAAACCTACCTAAGGAGACAAAAGAACTGTATGCAGAAAACTATAAGACACTGATGAAAGAAATTAAAGATGATACAAACAGATGGAGAGATATACCATGTTCTTGGATTGGAAGAATCAACATTGTGAAAATGACTATACTACCCAAAGCAATCTACAGATTCAATGCAATCCCTATCAAACTACCAATGGAATTTTTCAAAGAACTAGAACAAAAAATTCACAATTTGTATGGAAACACAAAAGACCCTGAATAGCAAAAGCAACCTTGAGAAAGAAAAACGGAGCTGTAGGAATAAGGCTCCCAGACTTCAGACTATACTACAAAGCTACAGTAATCAAGAGAGTATGGTACTGGCACAGAAACAGAAATATAGATCAATGGAACAGGATAGAAAGCCCAGAGATAAACCCACGCACATATGGTCACCTTATTTTTGATAAAGGAGGCAACAATAACAATGGAGAAAAAACGGCCTCTTCAACAAGTGGTGCTGGGAAAACTGGACAGCTACATGTAACAGAATGAAATTAGAACACTCCCTAACACCATACACAAAAATGAACTCAAATGGATTAAAGACCTAAATGTAAGGCCAGACACTATAAAACTCTTAGAGGAAAACATAGGCAGAACACTCTACGACATAAATCACAGCAAGACCTTTTTTGACCCACCTCCTAGAGCAATGGAAATAAAAACAAAAATAAACAAATGGGACCTAATGAAACTTAAAATATTTTGCACAGCAAAGGAAAACATAAACAAGACAAAAAGACAACCCTCAGAATGGGAGAAAATATTTGCAAATGAAGCAACTGACAAAGGATTATTCTCCAAAATTTACAAGCAGCTCATGCAGCTCAATATCAAAAAAACAAACAATCCAATCCAAAAATAGGCAGAAGACCTAAACAGACATTTCTCCAAAGAAGACATACCGATGGCCAACAAACACATGAAAGGATGCTGAACATCACTAATCATTAGAGAAATGCAAATCAAAACTACAATGAGGTATCACCTCACACCTGTCAGAATGGCCGTCATCAAAAAATCTACAAACAATAAATGCTGGAGAGGGTGTGGAGAAAAGGGAACCCTCTTGCACTGTTGATGGGAATGTAAAATTGATACAGCTACTGTGGAAAACAGTATGAAGGTTCCTTAAGAAACTAAAAGTAGAACTACCATACCACCCAGCAATCCCACTACTGGGCATATACGCTGAGAAAACCATAATTCAAAAAGAGTCATGTACCACAATGTTCATTGCAGCTCTATTTACAATAGCCAGGACATGGAAGCAACCTAAGCGTCCATCAACAGATGAATGGATATAGAAGATGTGGCACATATGTACAATGGAATATTACTCAGCCATAAAAAGAAACGAAATTGAGTTATTTGTAGTGAGGTGGATGGACTAGAGTCTGTCCTACAGAGTGAAGTAAGTCAGAAAGAGAAAAACAAATACCGTATGCTAACACATATATATGGAATCTAAAAAAGAAAGAAAGAAATGGTTCTGAAGAACCTACAGGCAGTACAGGAATAAAGACGCAAACGTAGAGAATGGACTTGAGGACACAGGGAGGGGGAAGGGTAAGCTGGGACGAAGTGAGAGAGTGGCATGGTCTTATATACACTACCAAATGTAAAATAGATGGCTAGTGGGAAGCAGCCACATAGCACAGGGAGATCAGCTCGGTGCTTTGTGACCACCTAGAGGGGTGGGGTAGGGATGATGGGAGGGAGACACAAGAAGGAGGAGATATGGCGATATATGTATATGTATAGCTGATTCACTTTGTTATAAAGCAGAAACTAACACACCATTGTAAAGCAGTTATACTCAAATAAAGATATTTTTAAAAAAAAACTTTGAAAGACTACACACTCTTCCAATAATAACCAATCTCTGAATACCTTTGGAACTGTCTTCAAGGTCTACCTACATTGGCACTGAAGAAAATCTATTTCATATGGCTTTGGGTTGTTTAAACCCAAATCTGTACTACCTAGCTTAATTTCCCACCTCACACTTCCTTCGAAGGTTGAATATATATGATTCACATACACAGCATGTGCTCAATATAGTGAATGAAGTCAGTGAAGTAACAAACCCAGAATTGCCACCACTGGGGACAATAAAAATGTCACATTACTTCATCATAGTCACCAGTTCATAGTGAAGAAGAATTGCCTGGTGAAAAAGAAAAAAGCACACCACTTACTAACTGTTTAACCATGTGCATATTATATAACCTTGCTAAGCTTCAATTTCCTCTTTTACAAAATAACGTTAACAATAGTTGCTTTGTAAAGCTATTGTTAGGATCAAATTCAACTAATATTAGGTTAAATCACATAGAATTGCTATTTTGTAGGTAAATGATCAGCATTTTAATGTGATTCAGCCCAGTGGAACAGTGATTAGGATGTAGTAAATGCTCAATTTATGTTAAGAATAAATCTTCATTGTGTATACATGATAAATGCCAGTTTAAACTTAGTTATATTATTTAATAGCAGTAAACGAGTTAGTCGCTCACTGTCCTAGCCACAGTTTCCTCATCTGTAAATCGCAGTTGATCTTATTTCCCTTGTAGATATAAGGATAAAAAAATGCAAAATATCTGATGCAAAGAGGTCACTCAACCAATAGAAACCTGGATGATTGCAAAAGAACAAGGTCTATAAAAAGATTACAGTATTCCAGAAAAGAATGATAGGGAGAAAGTTTATTCAAGAGCAGGTTACATCCATAGGTATTCTGGTCTCATGTTAGAGTGTTCTGTATTGAAATCCTATGACCTTGCATGTAATTCTAAAGAACTTTAGTGTTGGAGCTGACTTAATTAAGGCTCAGTAGAGAACTGAGTAGGTGCTTGCCAGAAGCCACTGGAAGTCTGATTTATACTGTCTGAGTCCATTTAAGTATCCAGAATGCCCAAAGTCTAAAAAACCTATTCAAACAGTAACCGTCATGATCAAATTAAAACTACATGTTTTGTGTGTGTGTAAAAGTATGGCATGGGGATCAAAACTAGATGTGAAATACTCAGAGGGATCTGATTAACAGTAGAAGTTCCTGACCTAGAAGCACATAAAGAATGTATTCATTCATACCATCAGAAGTTATTATTATTATCTATAATAATAATAAACTAAGTCATGATAGCATGCAAAAGTGCTGGGCAGACATGGTTTTTATCAAGTGTGTAAGGCTAATAGCCATCCAATAAGGTAATTATTTGGGTTAACTTTTGGAATATCTGAGAAGTAGTGTGTAGGGTTTGTAAGAGGATACTGACATACTCAGGGAAGTGTTTTATAATTGATGTTCAGAATGTGTGCTTGGGGACTTGCATCTCACACACATAGTTTAGAGGGCACAACTTAATGTGGTGCTGAAAATAATTACCAAATCTCAAAAGATTTCTTCACTTAGAATTTGGATCAGGGATGATGTGGGTTATCCTCAAGGGAATTTCTTGGAGAGTGTCATTTTTTAAAAGGAAAAAAAGAAAAGAAAGACATCCTGAGCTATACTCTGAAACATTCAGATGGTGAGAAGGGAGAGGCTTCAATTACATCTAAATAAAAAAAATAGAAAAAAAAGAAGGGGTACTTAAAAAAAATACCTAAAGTGATCAAACACCATAAAAACACATTTAGAACATGGTAGCTGTTCAATGTATATTTTTCTGATTAACTTATTAATTAACAACTATATAAGAGTGGGTGAATTGCAACTTTTATTAACACACCTGAAAGTTATAATTTCTACTTCAAAATCAGCTTCTGGAAAAATCCCATTTCCTCAGTTGCTACCCAAAGGGAAGATAAAAAATTAGATGTTCACCATTCAAATGTAAGAATGTGTTAGACCATAAAAGGTTAAAAACAGCATGATGTCAGATAATTGGCAAAGGAAATGGGGTTGAGGAGAGCCCCCTGAGCATGAAGTAACTCCCTGATCTGTACAGTGTTCAGTGAAATAGAAACTAGAAGACACAGTGAGATAACATGTTGGACTAGTGACACCCTCAGATGTCAGACCATGCTGGGTTTAAATCCCAGATCTTCTATTTCTAGGACATGGCGATTTGGGCAAAACTTTGGGCAAAAATCCTAAAAATTTTGCCTCAGTGTCTTTATCTGCAACATGGCCATAATTGTGCCTCCCTTACAAATTTGTCATAAGGATTAAGAAGGATAAGTGAGATAATATATGTGAAAGGTCCTGCGATATAAGAGGAGTTCACTATATGTTTATTTACAAAACACATGTACTTACAAAAAAAGAATGTTATCTAGCAGGAAACAGTAACAGGAGCCAAAGGCAGCACGAGCCAAACTCAGAAATCCAAGAGAGAGATGCCAAACTGGAAGCTCAGATGCCAAGTTTAGGAAGCAGGGGTGACAGTCAGGTAGCACCACACCACTCTGCTGGAACAGAATTAGCCAAACTTGGGTTAATGAAGACAATGTGTCTGAAGCGGGCAAAGAGGGGAGTTTACAAGGAATTCCAGTCTAAGTCACCTTTAATGAGCCATCCAACACTTGCATTTTAGAATTCCATGCTTTGCTTAAAGTTTTCTCCACTAGCTCTCATTTCTAGCCTGGGAGGCAGCATGGTAGAGTAGTTCATTCCTGGGTCTTAGCAAACCGTCCTTTAACACCTCAGCATTGTGACTTTGGGCAAATTCTTGTAACGGACATTTGCCACTCTTTTCAGTTACTTATTATCTTAACTCCTTTCACATATTTGGGATATTTTCTACCTTACAAATCTTGGTTAGAGCATAGCCTAATTCTCAGCATAGAAGCTAAAGAAGTTGGATGCTTGCTTTTTTAACCTCCTCAGCAGACAGGACTTGAGCATTTGAAGTGGCCAATCAGCAGCATTCACCATGAATTAGAAGCTCATAACCCAAAGATTCAGAGCCATAGAGAAGCTCCTCCTTTAAAGATTACCATTGAAAAATAACATTCCAGGACTAATGCTGGTCTCTAGTGTCCCCTCATTTCTAGCTCTGTTCCAGCAGCAGCAATATTTTCCTTCATGAACCAATTTTCTAGAGTTGATTTTGGGTAGCGTTGTTTGGAGTATCCTCTGAACCTGATTTTCCAATCAACCTATCAATTCTTTTAGTAAATTCCTTTTTCCTAAATCAGACATATTAGTACTGAGACTAACACATTGCTCTTTAGCATCAGTTACCTCAACTATAAAATGGGGAAAATAGCAGTTTCTGATTATAGGAAACAGTAATAATTCACATAGAGGAGGCATATAAAATGCTTAAAGGAGTTCCTGAAATACCTATTTTTCTTAATAACTGTTAGCCATTATTATTTAGTGTTTTAGTTTTTACAGGGAAATTTTGCAAACACTATATTATTGAAAGTTTGCAACAACACTTGAAGAAGATATTACTTTTACTAATTTGGAACCACAGGTCCATCAACATTAAGCATACAGAATGAAGAAAACTAGATGTCCTGAGAAAATCACTAGGAAAAACCACCATTAAGATAGCATATGAAATGGTAGGAATGGATGAGCTCAGTGCAATAAAGAGTGTAGTGAGAAGAGGGCTCCAACGTCTCATGACCTCTAATGTTTAAAGGTCCAGTAGAGATGAGATGTGTGTAAGCAATACTGAAAAGAAAAGAATAAAAAGGTTGAAAAAAATTGTTTGGTCAAAAAGCCAAAAGAAAATCATATTTCAAGAAAGGAGGGTCAATTATTCTCCTGCAAATTCTTGTCCATCTCCCTGCTGAAGGAAGAAGAAATATGCAGGGCTGGAGATATAGAGAGGGTGGGAGGAATATGGGTGGCATGATTTGGTAAAGGAGGAAAATAGGGCATTGCTGAAGCAGGAATGACCAGAGGCATCTTGTTTGGTAGTTTCTAAGTAGGGTATCCCACAGGTCAATATAGAGTGTCTGACAGAGTGTAGCAAGGTGCAGTGGGGGCTGGACCTGGTGTATAAGAAGGGATCCAATATCATGCAATATGTTGTTATCCTTGAAATCAAAGTAAGACTTACTCAGAATTCTGGTTACCAGACCTTTTCAAATATGATACTATTTGTTTTTTTTTTTTTTTTAATCAGGGACTGCATCCAAATTCAAAAATGAGACCTAAAAAGAGATGTTTGATCACTAGCCAAGCTAAGAGTTAAGCCAAGGCTCACATACAGTATAGGACTGGAGCAAAAAGAGAAATTCAGTGTAAAACAATCAAACAACAACAACAAAGCAGCACTAGGTAGAGGATCAAGGCTTATAGGCAAGTTAGGTGACAGCCAGGGCCTCAGCGAGCACTCACTGTTGAGAGCCAGCTCCAGACACATCGTGAGAGAGGATGATGGAAATAAAAGTGCAAGGAGAATGAGGCTCCTAATGTGCTGAGAGGGACTGGATACATGAGCCTGTAGGGGAGCCGTCTCAGGTTTCCAGGCTGAAGGGGCTGGAAGACGGAAGAAAGAAAGGGAAGAGAGGAAAAGAAGGAAGGAAAGAGGAAGAAGGTAATATAAAGAAGGAAAGCGTGGAGAGTAAGAGAACTATAAGAAGATTTAGGGGGGAAAGAAAGAAAACAGAATAGAGGAAGGTGGAAGTGTAAGAGAGAATGACAGAAAATGAGGGAGAGAAGATCTATATGTTAAAGCAGGAAGACATGACTGAATCATTGGGAGAGAGAGGGTGCAAAAATGTTTGAAATGTAGGTAAAATGTAACTTAATTATCTGAGGTCATCAACAACACATGGGGGGGACATCACATCAGGTTGTAACTGCAAGAGTACCAAAGAGTTACGTTTCTACATTTATAAACAGATATCTTTTGGCAAGTGAATCAAAAAGGCCTCCATAAGACATGCAATTCTGGGCTTCAGTCCATTCACTCTGTGAATTAATTGACTTTATTTGAACTCTGCTGTTTTCAGTTGGAGAATTCACTGTGAACATGTTGTACATCTCTCAGATATCAAATAGCAAATGCACTGCAGCCAGATACTGAAACAGAACAAGAAATTGTTCTTTAATCAGACAGAGGTTTCTCCATGATTAGGAAAGACAACGAAGAGGTAAATAAATAAAACAAACAGCTAAACACTTTAAAATATCTTACACATTTCTCCTTTCACTTGGGAAGCAGAAGCTCCACTGGAAACCAAGTAATTATACTCAATAGAGGAAGGAGGTGATACATGATACCTGCTTTCAAAATAACATTTGTTCCTAAAATCTCATTTTATAATCAGTTCTCCATATCCTACTCAAAATCATCATTTGCCAGCAATAGATTCACAAAATCAGTTGTTTTCTTCTTTTACAGCATAAAAAGTATTACATTTTAATCTTTTACTGCATATAAAAATTTATTTGAGCTGACAAGCCCAGGGAGTATATGTTCTCATTAATTTATAAACTTATTACATCTTAAAAAGTTAACTGAAGCACATAGTGTTCTAGACAGAATTCATGGGTGCTTTCAAAAGATAATTACTCTTCTTTTCCTAAACAAACAAATTAGATAGATGATAGATAGATAGATAGATAGATAGATAGATAGATAGATAGATAAAAAGATAAAACAAGCTTCACAGACTCCCATGAGAGCCTGGGTGGAAAATTGGGCTTGGAAATAGTTATAGCCAAAGGCAAACCACAGGTGTGACCTGATATACCTGGCACTGTTACGGGAGCTGTGATTATTCTGACCCATGAATATTCCCTCTGTCTGTTTTATTTCATCAAATTCAAGATCACCTCACTATTTCTTCAACTCCCTTCCATGACCTATACTTGGGCTAGGCAATACAGCACAGAGTGAGAGCCTTCAGAAACAGCAGTGCTTTGAATGTACTCTACCAAAATATATATCAGTGTATATCAATACAAACAGCTCATACAACTCAGTAACAACAACAAAAAAGGGCAAAAGACCTAAATAGACATTTCTCCAAAGAAGACATACAGATGGCCAATAGGCACATGAAAAATGCTCAAAATTGCTAATTATTAGAGAAACGCAAATCAAAATCAAAACTACAATGAGGTACCACCTCACACCACTCAGAATGGCCATCATTAAAAAGTTACAAATAACGAATACTGGAGAGGGTGTGGAGAAAAACGAACGCTACTATACTGTTGGTGGGAATGTAAATTGGTGAAGCCACTATGGAAAAGAGTAAGAAGGTTCCCCAAAAACTCTAAAAATAGAGTTGTTGTATGATCCAGAAATCCCACTTCTGAGCATATATCCACAGAAAACTATAATTCAAAAAGATACATGCACCCCTATGTCCATAGAGCACTATTTATAATAGCCAAGACATGGAAACAACTTAAATGTCCATTGACAAATGAATGGATAAAGAAGTTGTGGTATATATACACAATGGAATATTACTCAACTATAAAATGAATGAAATAATGTCACTTGCAGCTACACTGATGGACCTAGAGATTATCATAGTAAGAGAAATTAAGTCAGAAGAGAAAGACAAATACCATGTGATATTAATTATATGTGGGATCTAAAATATGACACAAATGAACTTATCTACAAAACAGAATCAGACTCACAGACATAGAGAATAGATCTGTGGTTGCCAAGAGGGAGGGGGGTGGGAGGGTTGGATTGGGAGTTTGGGACTAGCAGATGCAAGCTATTATACATAGAATGGATAAACAACAAGGTCCTATTGTATAGCACAGGAAGCTAGAGTAAATATCCTGTAATAAACCATAATGAAAAAGAAAAAAATTTTAATTAAAAAAAAGGATGGGAATTGCCTGGGTCCACCTCTCCATTCAACCAGCCATTATGTCTTCTCCATGACCTCCTGCAGCTGGATTTTAGCCGTGTGGCTGACAGGGTCTTGGTGCTCTGGCCCGGGTATAAGGCCTGAGCCTCTGAGGTGGGAGAGCCAAGCTCTGGACATTGGTCCACCAGAGAACTCCCAGCCCCATGTAATATCAAATGGCAAAAGCTCTCCCAGAGACCTCCATCTCAACGTAAGACCCAGCTCCACTCAACGACCAACACTACAGTGCTGGACACCCTATGCCAAACAACTAGCAAGACAGGAACACAACCCCGCCCATTAGCAGACAGGCTGCCTAAAATCATAATAAGGTCACAAACACCCCAAAACACACCAGCAGACGTGGTCCTGCCCACCAGAAAGACAAGATCCAGCCTCATCCACCAGAACACAGGCACCAGGCCCCTCCACCAGGAAGTCAACACAACCCACTGAACCAACCTTAGCCACGGGGGGCAGACACCAAAAACAATGGGAACTAAGAAGCTGCAGCCTGCAAAAAGGAGACCCCAAAAACAGTAAGTTAAGCAAAATGAGAAGACAGAAAAACACACAGCAGATGAAAGAGCAAGGTAAAAACCCACCAGACCCAACAAATGAAGAGAAAATAGGCAGTCTACCTGAAAAGGAATTCAGAGTAATGATAGTAAAGATGATTGAAAATCTTGGAAATAGAATAGAGAAAATACAAGAAATGTTTAACAGGACCTAGAAGAACTAAAGAGCAAACAAACAATGATGAACAATACAGTACATGAAATTTAAAATTCTCTAGAAGGAATCAATAGCAGAATAACTGAGGCAGAAGAACAGATAAGTGACCTGGAAGAGGAAATAGTGGAAATAAGTACTGCAGAGCAGAATAAAGAAAAAAGAATGAAAAGAACTGAGGACAAACTCAGAGACTTCTGGGACAACATTAAATGCACCAACATTCAAATTATAGAAGTCGCAGAAGAAGAAGAGAAAAAGAAAGGGACTGAGAAAATATTTGAAGAGGTTATAGTCCAAAACTTCCCTTACATGGGAAAGGAAATACTCAATCAAACCCAGGGAGCACAGAGAGTCACATATAGGATAAATCCAAGGAGAAACACGCCAAGACACGTATTAATCAAACTATCAAAAATTAAATACAAAAAAAATATTAAAAACAGCAAGGGAAAAACAACAAAGAACATACAAGGGAATCCCCATAAGGTTAACAGATGATCTTTCAGCAGAAACTCTGCAAGACACAAAGGAGTGGCAGGACATATTTAAAGTGATGAAAGGGAAAAACCTACAACCAAGATTACTCTACCCAGCAAGGATCTCATTAAGATTAGACAGAGAAATTAAAAAATTAAAAGCAAAAGCCAAGAGAATTCAGCACCACCAAACCAGCTTTACAACAAATGCTAAAGGAACTTCTCTAGGCAGGAAACACAAGAGAAGGAAAAGACCTACAATAACACACCCAAAACAATTAAGAAAATGGTAATAGGAACATAAATAATGATAACTACCTTAAATATAAATGGATAAAATGCTCCAACCAAAAGACATAGACTGGCTGAATGGATACAAAAACAAGACCCATATATATGCTGTCTACAGCAGACCCACTTCAGACCTAGGGACACATACAGACTGAAAGTGAGGAGATGGAAAAAGAAATTCCATGCAAATGGAAATCAAAAGGAAGCTGGAGTAGAAATTCTCATATCAGAGAAAATAGACTTTAAAATAAAGACTATTACAAGAGGCAAAGAAGGACACTACATAATGATCAACGGATCAATCCAAGAAGAAGATATAACAATGGTAAATATTTATGCACCCAACATAGGAGCACCACAATACAAAAGGCAAATGCTAACAGCCATAAAAGGGGAAATTGACAATAATACAATCATAGTAGGGGACTTTAACACCCCACTTTCACCAAGGGACAGATCATCCAAAATGAAAATAAACAAGGAAACACAAGCTTTAAATGATACATTAAACAAGATGGACTTAATTGATATTTATGGGACATTCCATCTGAAAACAACAGAATACAGTTTCTTCTCAAGTGCTCATGGTACATTCTCCAGGATAGATCACATCTTGGGTCACTAATCAAGCCTTGGAAAATTTAAGAAAATTGAAATCATATCAAGTATCATTTCCAACCACAACGTTATGAGACTAGATATCAATTATAGGAAAAATATCTGTAAAAAACACAAACACATGGAGGCTAAACAATACACTACTAAATAACCAAGAGATCACTGAAGAAATCTAAGAGGAAATCAAAAAATACCTAGAAACAAATAACAATGAAAACACGATGACCCAAAACCTATGGGATGCAGCAAAAGCAGTTCTAAGAGGGAAGTTTATAGCAATACAATCCTACATCAAGAAACAAGAAACATCTCAAATAAACTACCTAACCTTACACCTAAAGCAATTAGAGAAAGAAGAACAAAAAAACCCGAAAGTTAGCGGCAGGAAAGATATCATAAAGATCAGATCAGAAATAAATGAAAAAGAAATGAAGGAAACAATAACAAATATCCATAAAACTAAAAGCTAGTTCTTTGAGAAGATAAACAAAATTGATAAACCATTGGCCAGACTCATCAAGAGAAAAAGGGAGAAGACTCAAATCAATAGAATTAGAAGTGAAAAAGGAGAAGTAACAGCTGACACTGCCGAAATATAAAGGATCATGAGAGATTACTACAAGCAACTATTGCCAATAAAATGGACAACCTGGAAGAAATGGACAAATTCTTAGAAAAGCACAACCTTCTGAGATTGAACCAGGAAGAAACAGAAAATATAGACAGACCAATCACAAGCACTGAAATTGGAACTATGATTAAAAATCTTCCAACAAAAGCCCAGGACCAGACGTCTTCACTGGTGAGTTCTATCAAACATTTAGAGAAGAGCTAACACCTATCCTTCTCAAACTCTTCCAAAATAAAGCAGAGGGAAGAACACTCCCAAACTCATTCCATGAGGCCACCATCACCCTGATACCACAACCAAAGATGTCATCAGGAAAGAAAACTACAGGCCAATATCACTGATGAACATAGATGCAAAAATCCTCAACAAAGTACTAGTAAACAGAATCCAGCAGCACATTAAAAGGATCATACACCATGATCAAGTGGGGTTTATCCCAGGAATGCTAGGATTCTTCAATATAAGCAAATCAAACAATGTGATACACTATATTAACAAATTGAAGGAGGAAAAACCATATGATCATCTCAATCAATGCAGAAAAAGCTTTCTACAAAATTCAACACCCATTTATGATAAAAACCCTCCAGAAAGTAGGCATAGAGGGAGCTTACCTCAACATATTAAAGGCCATATATGACAAACCCACAGCCAACATCGTTCTCAATGGTGAAAAACTGAAACCATTTCCACTAAGATTGGGAACAAGACAAGGTTACTGACTCTCAACACTATTATTCAACATAGTTTTGGAAGTTTTAGCCACAACAATCAGAGAAGAAAAATAAATAAAAGGAATCCAAATCAGAAAAGAAGAAGTAAAACTGTCACTGTTTGCAGATGACATGATACTAAGAGAATCCTGAAGACACTACCACAAAACTACTAGAGCTAATCAATGAATTTAGTAAACTAGCTGGATACAAAATTAATGCACAGAAATCTCTTGCATGATGAAAAATCTGAAAGAGAAATTAAGGAAACACTTCCATTTACCACTGCAACAAAAAGAATAAAATACCTAGGAATAAATCTACCTAAGGAGACA
This sequence comes from Balaenoptera ricei, assembly GCF_028023285.1. Taxonomy (NCBI): domain Eukaryota; kingdom Metazoa; phylum Chordata; class Mammalia; order Artiodactyla; family Balaenopteridae; genus Balaenoptera; species Balaenoptera ricei. The sequence continues at coordinate 51,871,165 of NC_082639.1, forward strand.
AAAGACCTGTATGCAGAAAACTATAAGACACTGATGAAAGAAATTAAAGATGACACAAACAGATGGAGAGATATAACATCTTCTTGGACTGAAAGAATCAACATTGTGAAAATGACTCTACTACCCAAAGCAATCTACAGATTCAATGCAATTCCTATCAAACTACCAATGGCATTTTTCACAGAACTAGAACAAAAAATTGCACAATTTGTATGGAAACACAAAAGACCCCAAATAGCTGAAGCAATCTTGAGAAACAAGCACGGAGCTGGAGGAATCACACTCCCAGACTTCAGACTATACTACAAAGCTACAGTAATCAAGACATAGCTCTGGCACAAAAACAGAAATATAGATCAATGGAACAGGATAGAAACCCCAGAGATAAACCCACACACATATGGTCACCTTATCTTTGATAAAGGAGGCCAAGAATACACAGTAGAGAAAAGACAGCCTCTTCAATAAGTGGTGCTGGGAAAACTGGACAGCTACATGTAAAAGAATGAAATTAGAACACTCCCTAACACTATACACAAAAATAAACTCAAAGTGGATTAAAGACCCAAATGTAAGGCCAGACACTCTAAAACTCTTAGAGGAAAACATAGGCAGAACACTCTACAACATAAATCACAGCAAGTTCCTTTTTGACCTAGCTCCTAGAGAAATTGAAATAAAAACAAAAATTAACAAATGGGACCTAGTGAAACTTAAAAGCTTTTGCACAGCAAAGGAAACCATAAACAAGATGAAAAGATAACACTCAGAACGGGAGGAAATATTTGCAAATGAAACAACCGACAAAGGATTATTCTCCAAAATTTACAAGCAACTCATGTAGCTCAGTATCAAAAAAACAAACAACCCAATCCAAAAATGGGCAAAAGACCTAAACAGACATTTCTCCAAAGAAGACATACAGATGGCCAACAAACACATGAAAGGATGCTGCACATCACTAATCATTAGAGAAATGCAAATCAAAACTACAATGAGGTATCACCTCACACCAGTCAGAATGGCCATCATCAAAAAATCTACAAACAATAAATGCTGAAGAGGGTGTGGAGAAAAGGAACTCTCTTGCACTGTTGGTGGGAATGTAAATTGATACAGCCACTATGGAGAACAGTATGGAGGTTTCTTAAAAAACTAAAAATAGAACTACCATATGACCCAGCAATCCCACTACTGGGCATATACCCCTGAGAAATCCATAATTCAAAAAGAGTCATGTACCACAATGTTCATTGCAGCTCTATTTACAATAGCCAGGACATGGAAGCAACCTAAGTGTCCATCGACAGATGAATGGATAAAGAAGATGTGGCACATATGTACAATGGAATATTACTCAGCCATAAAAAGAAATGAAATTGAGTTATTTGTAGTGAGGTGGATGGACCTAGAGTGTGTCATACAGAGTGAAGTAAGTCAGAAAGAGAAAAACAAATACCGTATGCTAACACATATATATATGGAATCTTTAATAAAAAAAAAATGGTTCTGAAGAACCTGGGGGCAGGACAGGAATAAAGACACAGACATAGAGAATGGACTTGAGGATACGGGCAGGGGGAAGGGTAAGCTGGGACGAAATGAGAGAGTGGCATGTACTTATGTATACTACCAAATGTAAAATAGATTGCTAGTGGGAAGCAGCTGCAGAGCACAGGGAGATCAGCTCAATGCTTTGTGACCACCTAGAGGGGTGGGATAAGGAGGGTGGAAGGGAGACCCAAGAGGGAGGAAATATGGTGATATACGTATATGTATAGCTGATTCACTTTGTTATAAAGCAGAAACTAACACACCCTTGTAAAGCAATTATACTCCAATAAAGATGTTAAAAAAAAATAAATAACCCTCGGGGGAAAAAACAAAGCACACGATTAACACTGAACTAATATAAATAGAAGGCTTTACACTGTTTAAATAAAGACTACATGTTTTGTTTTTTAAAAATGCTTGGGACGTTCACAGAATTCCAACAAATTTGAATGCCCAACAGGAAAGAGAGAATCGAAATTAAGCAAACTGTGTCTTCTAATTACTATACTATAATATCATAAATAAATGATAAAAGGATAACTTTGAAATCCCTTATACCTAAAAATTAAATAATACTACTAAATAATATATCTATTAAAATTAAGTCAGAAGGAAGCTATTAAAATTTAGAGCTGAAAGACTATAAAAGGACTATATGAAAAATTTTGTGAGATAACAATTATAGCAGTGTTTAAAAGGAAAATTTTAGCTCTGAATATTTATTTAAAAATAGGAAAGACTGAAAACAAATAAAATAAGCATTTGACAATAAGTTTTTTTTTTAAAGTACAACTCAATAGGCACACACAAAAAAATCTGATTTAAAAATGGGCAAAGAACTTTAAAAGACATTTCTCCAAAGGAGACATACAAAGACATATGAATGGCCAAGAGGTATATGATAAGATACTCAACATCACTTAACAACAGGAAAATGCAAATCAAAACCACAATGAAATATTACTTCACAGTTGTTAGGGTGGCCATTATTAAAAGGAGAGAGGAGAGAGAGGACAAATGCTGACAAGGATGTGATGAAATTTGAGTCTTTGTGTACTGTTGATGGGAACGTAAAATGTTGCAGTCACTCTGGAAAACAGTACAGATATTCTACAAAAAACTAAAAGTAGAACTATGGTATGATCCAGCAATCTCATTTCTGAGTATTTGCCCAAAAGAATTGAAAACACTATCTTGAAGAGGTATTTGCACTTCCACGTCCATTGCAGCATTGCTTACAATAGCCAAGGGTAAAAACAATGCAAATATCCATCAAGGATGAATGGATAAGGAAAATGTAACATAAACACACAAATATTATTCAGCCTTAACAAAGAAGGAAATTCTGTCATATACTACCACATGGAAGAAACTTGTAGACATTATGGTAAATGAAAAAAACCAGTCACAGAAGGAAAAGTACTGCATGATTCCACTTACATGAGGTATCTAAAATAGTCAAACTCATAGAATCACTAAATACAATTGTGGTTGTCATGGGCTGGGGACAGAGGGAAATGGGGAGTTGCTGCTCAATGGGTATAGAGTATTAGTCAGGAAAGATGAAAAATTCCTAGAGATCTGTTGTGCAAGAATATGCATATAGATAACAATACTATACTGTAAGCTTAAAAATATGTTGAGGATAAATGTCATGCTACCTGGATTTTCTTTGCCAGAATAAAAAAAAAGAAAAGCTAGAAAAAGAATGTCAACATAAACACAAGGAAACAAACAATAAAATAATAAAGATAAGAAAAGAAATACATGAAAAAGAAAAAAAAAAACAGATAAATAGCAAACCATAATCTGTTTTTTAAAAAAAGATTAATAATGTAAATAAATCTCTAGCAAGGAGAAACTGACAAACATAGAAGAAAATACACAAATAGGCACATGCACACACACACAGAAGGAAAAAAAGAAATAAATATAGATATAACAGATGTTTTTATGAAACAATACTTCTGAGAACCTGTATCAAACTGATATATTTCCAGAAAAATATAAAATGCCAACACTGGCACATAAAAAATTAGAAATTTTTAATGACTCAATTATTTTAAAAAATGAAGCAGTAACCAAAAACCTCTGCTTACCTAAACAGCCACAGCATAGACAGATTTTCAGATGAATTACACCAGATTTTCAAGAAATAAATATTCCAATCTTAAATAAGTTTAAGAATAGAAAAAGAGGTAAAACAAGTCTATTCATTTTATGAAGGTAATATATGCTTTTTACCAAATTCAGATATCAAGATGAGAAAATAAAAATACAAGCCAATTTCTATTTTTAAAATAGATGCAATGTCCACACAAAAATCTGCATGAAAATGTTTTTAGCAACTTTTCTCATAATTGCCAAAACTTGGAAGCAACCAAGATGTTCTTCAATAGGTGAATGGTAAGCAAACTGTGCTAATCCATATAATGAAACACACGTCAGTGATAGAAAAGAATTAAGCTATTAATCCATGCAACAACATTGATGAATCTTACATGCACACTGTTACATGAAAGGAGCCAGTTTGAAAGACTTCATACTCTATGATTTCATTTATATGACATTTCAGAAAATGCAAAATGATAGAAATAGAGAAAAGATCAGTGGATACCAGAGATCTGTAGAGGGGAAGTGTTGATTAGGTGAAGCACAAGGATTTTTAGGGCAATGAAACTCTTCTGTATGGTACTATGGTGGTAGATTTGTGCCACCATGCATTTGTCAATATCTATAGACCTTAACAGCAATGAAAATAAACTAAATATGATTTACTGATTTATAAATATATCCATTTAAAACACACAAACAATATGTACATTTTCAAGGGTTTATAAGCACTTACTTTATGCCAGGCACTAACTTTATGCTGTATATGTATTAATCAATTTAATCATCAAATAATGATACACAAATTAGGAAATTGAAGAATGGAGAGGCTAAACAGCTTGCCCAAGTTCACAGTGGCAGAGTGAGGAGTGGAACCCAGGTTCCAATGCCTGCATTCTTAACAGTGTGCTATACATATATCAAATATACCATTTGTTTGACAACTGTGAAGAGGGAGGAAATAGTAAAGGTAGGGAAAGAGAATGAAGGGAGAAAGTACAAAAATATAACAAGAAAAAAGGGCACCTACAAATGCTGATGATGAGAGTCAACCAGACGGAGGAGGATGATTAACTTAAATCTGTGCATCTGGTGTTAAAAAAAAAAAGTGCTGACATTAGCCAGAAAATTATGATTACTCTTCAATCTTAGGTAACCAAACATTTTAGATACATGGTTTTTACTAAATCAGCAAATTTGTAGACCAGAAATGTCTAGCCCAACAGATTCATGAGTACCTGCCTAGAACATCTAAAGGACAACTCCCAGATCCCTTAACTCTGGAGACCTCCTCACCACTTGCTTGGGCTATAGTACCAACACACATATTCCTGATTCGTGCTTAAATTTATTGACTAGAATTTCTCTCAGTTGAAGATCAGTTTATTGTCTAGCATCTAGTTTCTATCCCCCACCTAGCATACATGTCTATTTCTCAAACATTTCTTCTCCTACTCTATTTTGCCCCTCAGCTCTCTATGACATGACCTTGGCCTTGTAGATACTAACCAGTATTTATCCATCCACCTGTCCATGGATGTATTCAGCCAACAGACACTGAGTCCTCACTGTATGCCATGCACTGTGCCAGGCACCAAGGATAAAGGGACAAGTTGGACATGAATCCTAATGACAAGAAACACACATTTCAAGAAGGAAGCCTAACATACAAATAAATGAGTGTAGTAAAATGAAACCCAACTCATTGGATTATCACTGGAGATAAATGAAATAATATATATAACTCAATAAATGGTTCAGCATCTTGCATGACACAGAGCTAGAGTTCAATAAATACTATATACTTGCCTATTTGCAATTTCTTTAATGTCTTTTTGGGAATGTATGATTCCCTTTTTGGTTAAATGTCTCCCCAAACATTTTCTTTCCTTTCAAAAATCCTCAGGATGTGACTGTGGCCCTGCTACTGCTCATATTTATGAGCAAAATAACAAATATATCAGGTACACATTTAGTTTCAGAAAAAATACCAGGGACTTTCTCTACGGTACATTTTCCTCCTTGCCTGCTCATTTTTCAGATCTCTCCTTCTCCAGCTCTTTTCTATGGTATGAAAAGATATAGTGCTTTTGAATCGCAACAATTTAATCTATACAACAACTGTTTCTTTAAATAAAAATTATCATTTACCATTATAAAAGGTATGAATTATTGAAACTTTTGAGAACAAATCAAATATTGCAAAGCCTCCATAAAGGTGAAAGAGGCCAAATGTCATCTGTGTTAGTCTGCAAGTGCTGCCATAACAAAATACCACAGACTAGGTGGATTAAACAACATAATTTATTTTTTCACAGTTCTTGAGGCTAGAAATCCAAGATCAAGGTGTTGGAAGGGTTGTTTTCTCCTGAGGGCTCTCTCCTTAACTTGCATATGACTGCCTTTTCACTGTGTCCTCACATGGTCTTTTCTCTATGTATGCTTCTGGTGTCTTCCTCTTCTCATAAGTTCACCAGTCCCTATTGGATTAGCACCCCACCCTGATGATCTCATTTAACCTTAATTACCTCCTGAAAGGCCCTACCTCAAAATCTTGTTGCATTGGGGGTTAAATCTTCAAAATATGAATTAAAGGGGAGAACACAATTCAAGCCATAACATCATACTTAGAAGCACAATATCTTTATTCCTAAGGAAAACATCACTGTGTGTGCTACACTAGTTGATGTAAAACCTGTAGCTCTACCACAAAAACCAAGGTGATCGTTGGAGAGTGATGTCATCAAAATGGCAAAATAGTTTTCTGCCATCTCACCCCAAAGAAGATTGATTTTGACAATCGTCCATGGACGAGTGTTTTTGTGGAAGTCCAGAAAAGAAATTCTAGCCCACAATTGGAAAAAATTGACATATTGAAGAAGGTAAGAGGAACAGTTTAACTTTACCTGCAACACCTCTCCCCAAATGTGGCACAGCTCAGTACCAAAGGAACATGATAACTTTCTAGTAACAGACCTCAGAAAGACCTTCTAGGCTCTTGATTTCTCCCACAAAGGAAGATGAAAGCATGTGAGTGAACACCTGGCTTCCCCAGCTGTACAGGATGCTGTCAAAAATATCCACTTCTTTCTTGTCCCACTTAGAATACCGAGGTGTGCTGCACAACTAAGGGGTGGGGAGCCATTTGGAGAAAAACAGCCAAGCCTCTCAGAAGGCATCAAAGGGATTATCTTACTAATTGCATAGCAGACTCCATCAGGAAGCCTGAACTCCCACAATGTTCAGTGTGTCTCACCTACACACACCCCCACTTCATGGTTGGTTCCTTGTGCAAACCCCTGAGGACAGCAAGAACAAGCCTTTGCAGACTAGTGAGTATGTACAAAAGTCATCCCAGTTTTGCAGGATTGGGAGAAAGCCTACAAATGTGAGCATTCAACACCACCCTAGGCGAAGTAAATGGGAGGCCATCAGCTCCTGAGCTGGCTCTGCAGGATCAAGGGAAAGTACACAATCTTAAGAATTCCTTCACAAGAGGGAAAAAGAAGAATGAAGTAAGCATAATGAAAAGGTCTGAAGAGGTCCTCAGAATCCCTAACAGGGCTGATGGAAGATATTTCTCTCCTGAAACCAGTCAATACAGAGTGGAGGAGGTGACTGCTTCTTCAATGCAAAGAGAGCAATGCACGACTTCAAGGAGCATGAAAAGTCAAGGAAACATGACACTAATGGCACATGCTAATTTTCCAGTAACTGACCTCAAAGAAATGGAGATCTGTGATTTGCCCTATCGTTACTTTATGGAAGCTCAGTGAACTAAGAAAATGCAGGAAGACAATTCAACAAAATCAAGAAAACAATGCACAAAGAAAATGAGAAGTTTAACTGAGAGGCAGAAATCATAAAAAATAAAAATAAAAAACAGAAATTCTGGAGCTGAAGAATACAGTGTATGAACTGAAAAATCAGCATCAGACTTGATCAACCACAACAAAGAATTGGTGAGACAGAAGACCATTTGAAATTATCTTCAAAAGAGAACAAAGAATAAAGAATAAAAAAGAGTGAAGAAAGCCTACATAAACTGTGGGATAACATGAAAAGAAATAATGTATGTATTTTTTGAGTCTCTGAAGAAAGGAGAAAAGGGACAGAAAGGGGAGGAAAGTTTATTTAAAGAAATAATGGCTGAGAACTTCACAAATCTGGGGAAAGATTTGATATCCAAGTTAATGAAACTCATAGCTCCCCAAACAAATTCAACTCAAAGAGATCTTCTCCAAGACATTAAAATAAAACTGTCAAATCAAAGATGAAGAGAGAATTTTAAAAGCAGTGAGAGAAAAAAAAACAAACTTCTCACATACAAAAGAAGCCCCATAAGGCTGATTTATCAGCAGAAACATTGCAAGCCAGGAGAAAGTAGGATGATTTATTCAATGTGCTGAAAGAAAAAAAGAAAGAAAGGGGGAAAGAAAGCTTCCAATGAAGAATAATTTACCCAGAAAAGCTAACCTTCAGAAATGAAGGAGAAATAAAGGCTTTCTCAGACAAATAAAACCTGAGGGAATTTATCAATACTAGACCTGCATTTCAAGAAATGCTGAAATATTCAAGCTGAAATGAAAGAATGATGATTAGTAACATGAAAACATATGAAAATACAAAACACAATGGTAGAGGTAAGTATACAGTCAAATTCAAAATACTTTAATACACTAATATGGTGGTGTGTTAATAATTTACCTTTAGTATAAACATTAAAACACAAAGTATTGAAATAACTATAGCTACAATAACTTGTTAATGCATACACTGTAAAAAGATGTAAATGGTTAATTCAAAAACATAAAATGTGGAAAGGGGAGTAAAAGGATAAGGTTTTGTATGTGATCAAATTTAAGTTGTCATCAACTTAAAATGGACTGTTACATCTGTAAGAGGTTTTAGGTAAGCCTCCTGGTAACTACAAAGCAAAAATTTACAGTAGATGCACAAGAGATTAAGATTAGGAATCAAAGCATACTATTACAGAAAGTCATCAATTCACAAAAGAAGACAGCAAGAGAGGAAAAAAAGGAACAAGGGACTACAAAACAGTCAGAAAAAAATTAATAAAATGGCATTGGTAATTCCTTACCTGATAATAATACTTTAAATATAAATGGATTAAATTCTCCAATAAAAAGGCATAGAGTGTCTAAATGGATAAAAAATAAGATCCAACTATAATGCTGCCTACAAGACACTCACTTCACCTTTAAAGACACACATAAGTTCAAAGTGAAGGTATGTAAAAAAGATATTCCATGCAAATAGAAACCAAAAGAGAGTAGGGGTATCTACATTAATCATAAAAATAAATTTTAAGTCAAAAATTATAAAAAGGGAAAAATAAGGTCATTATGTAATGATAAAGGGGTCAATTCATGAAGAGAATAAACAGTTGTTGTAAATATATATGCATCCAACATCAAAGCATCTAAATATGTTAAACAAATACTAACAGACTTTCACTGATGAATTCTACCGAACATTTAAAGAGGAATATATGCCAATGCTTCTCAAATTCATCCAAAAAAATGAAGAGGAAGGAACACTCCCATACTCATTTTATGAGTCTAGCTTTACCCTGGTATCAAAGCCAGAAGAGGACAGTACAGTAAAATAAAACTACAGACCAATATCCCTGGTAAATATAGATGCAAAAATTCTCAACAAACACTAGCAAACAGAATTCAACAGCAAATATAAAAGATCATACATCATGATCAAATACAATTTATCCCTGGGATGCAAGGATGTTTTGACATTTGCAAATCAATAAATTTATATAATACACCACATTAATAGAGTGAAAGATTAAAATGTATGATCATCCCAATAGATGCAGAAAAAGCATTTGACAAAATTTAACATCCTTTAATGATAAAAATTCTCAATAAATTGTGTATAGAAGGAATATATCTCAAAAAAATAAAGGCCAAATATGAGACAAGCCCACAGTGAATGTAATACTCAACAATGAAAGATTAAAAGCTTTTCCTTTAAGATCAGGAATGAGACAAAAGTGTCCATTCTCACCACTCCTATTCAACAAAGTACAGGAAGTCCCAGCCAGAGCAATTAGGCAAGAAAAAGAAATTTAAAATATACAAATTGGAAAGAAAGAAGTAAAAGTGTCTATATTTGCAGATGACATGATCTTATACATATAAAATGCAACATACCCTACAAAAAAACTGTTAGAACCAATAAAACTTTGAGTAAAGTTGCAGGATATGAAGCAAACATACAAAAATCAGTTGTGTTTCTATACACTAACAACAAACTATCTGAAAAAGAAAGAAAACAATCCCTTTTATAATTGCATCAAAAACAATAAAATACTTAGGAATAAATTTAACCCAGGAGATTAAAGATTTGTACCTGAAAACTATAAGACTATGATGAAAGAAATTTAAGAAGATATAAATAAATAGAAAGATATTCCATGTTCATGGATTGGAAGAACTAATATTGTTAAAATGTCACATTACCCAAAGCCATCCATAGATTCAGTGCAATCCCTATCACAATTCCAATGGCATTTTTCACAGAAAGAGATCAAACAATCCTAAAATTCATAGGGAGAACAAAAGACCTGAAATAGCTAAATCAATTCTGAGAAAGAATAACAAAGCTGAAGGCATCAAACATCTGTATTTCAAACTATAATACAAAAACTGTAGTAATGAAATCAGTATTGCAATGGCATAAAAAACAGACACATAGACCAATGGAACAGAATCAAGAGCCCAGAAATAAATCCACACATATATGGTCAACTAATATGTTTAAAGGGAGCCAAGAAGACTCAGTGGGAAAAGAGACTAAAGATAGTCTCTTTAATAAACAGTGCTGGCATAAAAAGAAACGAAAGTGAGTTGTTTGCAGTGAGGTGGATGGATCTAGAGTCTGTCATACAGAGTGAAGTAAGTCAGAAAGAGAAAAACAAATACCGTATGCTAACACATATATATGGAATCTAAAAAAACAAATACCGTATGCTAACACATATATATGGAAAATAAAAAACAAATACTGTATGCTAACACATATATATGGAAAATAAAAAAACAAATACCGTATGCTAACACATATATATGGAAAATAAAAAAAAACAAATACCGTATGCTAACACATATATATGGAGTCTAAAAAAAAAAAAAAGTTCTGAAGAAGCTGGGGGCAGGACAGGAATAAAGACGCAGATGTAAAGAATGGACTTGAGGACACAGGGAGGGGGAAGGGTAAGCTGGGACGAAGTGAGAGAGTGGCATGGACTTATATATACTACCAAACGTAAAATAGATAGCTAGTGGGAAGCAACCGCATAGCGCAGGGAGATCAGCTCTGTGCTTTGTGACCACCTAGAGGGGTGGGATAGGGAGGGTGGGAGGGAGACGCAAGATGGAGGGGATATGGGGATATATGTATATGCATAGCTGATTCACTTTGTTATAAAGCAGAAACTAACACACCATTGTAAAGCAATTATACTCCAATAAAGATGTTAAAAAATAAATAAATAAACAGTGCTGGGAAAATTTGATATCCACATGCAAAAAAAGTGAAATTGGACCCTTATATCAAACACAAAATTTAATTCAAACAGATTAAATACTTGAATGGAACCCCTGAAACTGTAAAACTTTTGAAGAAACATAGGAAAAGAGCTCCTTGACAACAGTTTTGGCTATTTTTTTTTTTAAGCTATGACACCAAAAGCAAAAACGATGAAAGCAAAAATAAACAGGTGGGACATCAAACTGAAGAGCTTCTTCATAGAAAAAGAAACAATCAACAAAATGATAAGGTAACATATGGAATGGGAGAAAATATTTGCAAACCATATATCTGATAAAGGATCTCATTCAACTCAATAGTAAAAACATAAATAATCTGATTTAAAACTGGGTAGAGGACGATAGACATTTTTCCACAGAAGACACCTAATTTGCCAACAGGTACATGAAAAGATTTTCAACATCACTAATCATCAAGGAAATGTAAATCAAAACCAAAATGAGATATCACCTCGCACGAGTTAGAATGGCTATCCTCAGAAAGACAAGAGATAAATGTTGGCAAGGATGTGGAGGCATTGTTGGTAGGAATGCAAACTGGTGCAGCCACTATGGAAAACAGTATGGAGGTTCTTCAAAAAAGTAGAAGTAGGACTAACGCATGATCCCACTTCTGGGAATGTATAGAAAGGAAATGAAATCACTATCTCAGAGACATCTGCATCCCCATATTCACTGCAGCATTTTCACAGTAGTCAAGGCGTGGAAGCAACCGCAGTGTCCATCAATAAATGAGTGGATAAAGAAAATGTGGTATATATAAAAAAGGGAATTCAGCCATAAAAAAGAAAGAAATCCTGCCATTTGAAACATGGACGAAACTTGAAGGCATGCGAAGTCAGAGAAAAACAAACGCTGTATAATATCACTTATAAGTGGAATCTAAAAAAGTCAAACTCATAGAAACAGAGAGTGGAATGATGGTTGCCAGGGGCTGGATTGTGGAGGAAGTGGGGAGATTTTGGTCACAGAGTACAAACTTCCAGTTATAAGATGAGTAAGTTCTGTGGATCTAATGTACAGCATGCTGACTATAGTTAACAAGACTATATTATATACTTGAAAGTTGCTAAGAAAGTGGATCTTCATTTTTCTTACCTCCCCCAACAAAAATGGTAATTTTATGAGGTGGTAGAAGTGTTAACTAATCTTATTGTGGTAGTCATTTAGCAATACTTATGTGTATGAAATAAACATGTTGTACACCTTAAAGTTACACAATGTTATATGTCAATTGTACATCAATAAAGCTGGGGGGGAAAGGCAATTGTTAAAAAAGCTTCATTTTCCCTATCTCCTCCTGCTGAATTATGAAAGGTCTAGAGTTCACTGCATTTATTCCTTAATTTATCCATTAGCATAAAACAGAAGCTGAACTAATGTTTTGATAACAAGGGCATTGGTATTGAAGTTTGAGCTGAGTTTTAGTGATGACTCTGATACTTGTCAGTGGTAAGATCTTGGACCAATTATTTAATGTTTTGGAACTTTAGGATGCTCGTCTTTAAAATAGGAAAATTAATGCATACTGTATAGGGTTAGTTAAAGTATTAGGAAAAAATATATAAGTAAATCATATGGTGTATTAGTTTTTTATTGATGGTATTATCACAAACAGTAATTTAAAACAATATACATTTATTCTCTTACAGTTCTGGAGGTCAGAAGTCAGGTGTTGGCAGGACTGCTTTCTTCTGGACACTTCAGTGGGTAATCCATTCCTTGCCTTCACTAGCTTCTAGAGGTTGCCAAAATTCTTTTGCTCATGGTCCCTTACATCTTCAAAGCCAGCAGAGCAGCATCTTCTCTCCTTTCTGACTTCCTGCCTCCCTCTTATAAGGATCCTAGTAACTACATTGTGTCCACCTGTATAATCTTGGAAATCTCCCCATCTCAAGACCCTTAATTTAATCACAACTGCAAAGTCACTTTTGCCATATTCACAAGTTCCAGGAGTTAGGACATAGCCATCTAATGGGCCATTATTCAACCTACCACACATGGCTTATTGTAAACTTGAGTACACATCTTTTGGCTTTGCCTGCACAGTGTCTCCTTCACTCTCTTCCTCATCCTACTCTGGTGGTTGAATTTTGTATCCATGCCCCTTGCCATGTGTCTAGAGAAAAAGGAGGATATTCTTTAGCCTATTGATTGATTTACTTTGGTAAATGAAATGTTTGGTCAATAAATGTAATGTGAGCAGAGGCTTTAAATGTGCTGTTTGGCTTGGCTTTGTCTTGAGAAGAGGATGTCCTGGATAGCTCCTGGTCCCAAAGGAAAAGACATGTGGAAAAGTGTTATACCCAATCGGTAGACTGAAGTAGAGCTTCCTTAGCCAACTTGTTAGTAAAAATAAAATGTTTGATGTGGTAAGCCCCTGAGATTTTGATGACATCTTTTATTCAGCACCATTGTAGCAGTAGTTGACTAATGAAATCCCCTAGGTTAAGTTCCCCAGAAGCAGATCATGAACTAAGGACACTGTCAAAGAATGAAAAAATAAACCACAGACTGGGAGAAAACATTTGCAAAAGACGTATCTAATAAAGGACTAGTATCAGGAATATGCAAAGAACTATACGCAAAGAAGATATAAAGAATATACATAAAACCCAACAACACGAAAACAAGCCTAATTAAAAAGTAGACTGAAGACCTTAACAGACACGTCACCAAAGAAGATAAGCAGGTGGCAAATAAGCATATGTAATGTTCCACATCATAGGTTATCAGAGAAGTGCACATTAAAACAACAATGAGATACCACTACACACCATTAAAATGTCCAAAATTCAGAACACTGACAACATCAAATGCTGGTGAGGATGTGGAGCACCAGGAGCTCTCATTCCTTGCTGTTGGGAAGGCAAGATGGTACAGCCACCTTGGAAAACATTTTGGTGGTTCCTACAAAACTAAACATACTCTTACCATATGATCCAGCAATCACACTCCTTGGTTTTTATCCAAAGGAGTTGTGAAATATGTCCACATAAACACCCGAACATGGATGTTTGTAGTAACTTTATTCATAATTGCCAAAACTTGAGTTTGTAAGATGTCCACCAGTAGGTGACTGGATAAATAAATTGTGTTCCATCCAGACAATGCAATATTATTCAGAACTAAAAAGAAATCAGCTATCAATCCATGAAAAGACATGAAGGAACCTTAAATGCATAATACTAAGTAAAAGAAACCAATCTAAAAAGGCTACATGCTGTATGAGTCCAACAATATGACGTCCTGGTAAAGGTGAGACTGTGCAGACAGAAAAAAGATAAAAATACCAGTGGTTGCTGGAGGTTAGGAGGGAGGGAGGGATAAATAGGTGAAGCCCAGAAGTTTCCTAAAGCAGTGAAGCTACTGTGTATGGTTCTATGATGATGGATATATGTCATTATAAATTTGTCCAAACCCATAGAATGTACAACCCAAGGGTGAACCCTAATGTAAACTATGGATCCTGGATGATAATGATGATCAATGTAGGTTCATCTGTTGTAACAGACATACCACTCTGGTGGGGAAAGTTGACAATGGGGGAAGCTGTGCATGTGTTGAGGCAAGGGATATATGGGAAACCTCTGTACTTCCTCTCAATTTGTCAATAAACCTAAAATTGCTCTTAAAAATAAAGATTATTTTTTTAAAACTTAAAAAAACATAACTGTTAGATAATTTTTATAGCTACTTCCCAGGCTATTCTAATCAATAAGATCTTTCTATATCGGTAATCATAATTGTTTTCGACCTGCATTTTCCTTACCTATATGTATGCAAGTGTGAGGAGTATCAGTATCTCTCCTCCAAACTGTACAACACCCAGGTTACCTCAGGTTGCCAGAGGGAAAGGGCAAATGCGTTCACTGGCATTTATTTTCCAAGCAGGATTCTCAGTTTTACACGGGTGTTAACTCATTTGATCATCAAAACTACCTTATGAAGAAATATTATTATCCTTGTTTAGCAAATGAGAAAAACTAAGGCTCAGAAACATTAAGTAACTTATTCAAAATCACTCAACAAAGGAAAGCGAATATTACTGCAGAAAGTACATGGACTTTTGGGTGAAGGGGACTAAAGTCAGGTCAATTACTGGCTATGAATTTGGGTCAGTAACTTAACAGTTTTGTAGGAACTGACTGAAATGATGTCTCTAAAAGCCTGGTGCATGGTTCATACTTACTAAATAGTGATCCCACCTTCTCCTAGACAGCAGTGGGACTGTGATTTGACTCCACTTCCATCTGACTCCAAAATCCATGCTCTTTGCCCTTCGTAGTCTTCCTGCAGTAAAAGCTGCCTTGTGCAGATTTGGGGCATGTGGTTTTGCGAAGTGCAGAGCTGGAAAAGGATTATTATTCACAGCAGCCTTAAAAATGGAGTATTTAAGTATTGATTCATTTTTATTTAATATGACTTCCTGAAAAAAACCTCTAGTCTACTAAAGATTCAATTGAAATTATTAGCCTATAGGCATTTATGGATACATGACATATGCAGCTCTAATAAAAACAGATTAACCCCTCTCTTTCATATTTTACACTGCATCAGGCACTGAAAACTAAGTCTGATGTAATAGATCTCTTTTGTGGTTTTAATCATAACAATTGTACCAAATGACTTTTTTTGTACGTGTGATAACATCATAATGGAAAACTAAATCGATAGCATATTTCTCAATCTAATTATATGCCTTGCATTTCTAAACCAGTTTTAATGAAATACAGTAAGTGGTAGCGTGCAAATTAGAAGGGGCTAAAAAAAGCAGTTGCAAATAATACTGTCAGTGACAGGAATAGTATGAACTATGCTAGTCTATGCGAACAATGCCTTCCCATCGCGAGTGCACAATAAAAAGACAAAAAGTGAGGAAGGGATCGTCCAAACAAATCATTATTTTCAGAAACAAGCATTTTTTACAGAATAAGCCTAAGATGCAGCAATTCAAAAATGGATAAGGAGCATCAGAGACTGCAAAAGTCATCTACACACAAACGTTACCTGTATATCACACTTAGGTCACCAATTTATAAACACACTAACACCCTCCTATAAATTTTAAATAGCTTCTTTCCCCATTTAGAAGAGTAACTCATGCTCATTATACAAAATCTGGAAAATATTGAAAGACACAAAGGAAAATCGAAAATCATACTTTAACCCAAAATCCACACCCAGAGATAACCCTGGTAAACATTTTGCTCCTTTGTTTTTTCCTACACATACGTTACATACTTGAAATGATACGATAATTCCATTGAATGCATAGTCAGATAGCTCAAAGTATTGATAATAAAGTAGATAACTCACAAATAGATCTTAATAAAAAAATATATACTTTTATAGGTGCTTTATTAGTTTCCTAGGGTATCATTTAAAAAAGGACCATAAATTGGATAGCTTAAATAACAGAAATTTCTTTTCTCACAGTTCTGGAGGACAGGAGGCTTGATTTTACCTGAAATCAAGGTGATGGCAGGGTTGATTTCTTTTGAAGCCTCTCTCCTTGGCTTGTAGATAGCCATCTCTTCTCTGTCTTCATGTGGTCTTCCCTCTGTGTATGCCTGTGTCCATATTTCCTCTTCTTATGAGACCAGTCATACTGGATTAGGGTCAACTCTAATGACCTCTTTTTTAACTTAGTTGCCTCTTTAAGACACAATCTCCAAATGCAGTTCCATTCTGAGGTACCAAGGGTTAGGATTTCAACATATGAATTTTGAAGGGACACAATTCACATCATAACAGGTGCTAAGTGTGACAATACAAATACATCATACACACAATAAGAGGATAATACCTTATAGGCCCTGCAGCAGGTATTAGAGACATAAAGATTAATAAAGCAGAGTTCCCATCCTGAAGAAGCTTAAATTAGTGAGCAAAGGAAGGACTATTTAGTGAATGTCATTGGGAATTTATTAATACTCTGGGGAAAATATGTAAAGGCTCATATCATATACCAAAATATATGACATACTTAGTAAAATGATAAGTGTTAAGAAGAGGAATAGAAGAAAGGAAGAAGAGGAGGAGGAAAGCAAGAGAAAGGGGAAGAGGAGAATGGAGAAGAAAAGAAGTAGAAAATGGAAATGAGTTGTATCTATCTTACCTATGAATGGTTTAAGTATTTTGTTTTAAATCCATTCATTCATTCATTTAATAGATATTAGTTAACCATCTACCACATGCCAGGTGTTTGGCTAGGCACAGAAATGAACCAGGGTTTTTGATGTTCATGCACGTTGGAAGGAGCCCCTCAGATTGTTTATAATGTAAATACAAGTTCACATTTTCTTTACCTTCCTGTTCGATACAGTAAGTCCCCTACATTGGAACCTTCAAGTTGCGAACTTTCAAAGATGCAAACGTGCATCTGGTTCCAGCAAGGAACCAAAACCTGTGCCATCAACGTCAGTCATGAGTGAAATGGCAGCTTGCCCTACATCTCCTATTGCTGACAATCCCTCAGCTCTACCATCTCCCACCTCCTCTCCCTCCTCCAGTCAGTAACTCTTCTTGCCTGTTCACTCAATGCCAGCGCCTGTATGCCAGCTTTTGTACGGCACTACTGTACTTTTCAAGGTACTGTACTATAAGATTAACATTTTTTTCTTGATTATTTGTGTTTGTTTTTTATGTATTATTTGTGTGAAAAGTATTATAAACCTATTACAGTACAGTACTATATAGCCAACTGTGTTAGTTGGGTACCTAGGCTAACTTTGTTGGACTTAAGAACAAATTAGACTTATGAACATGCTCTCAGAACTCGTTCATTTGTAGGGGACTTACTGTATTGGCTTTCTCTCTTTGTACCAACATCACAAGCTGTATGCAGTCAATATGCTCCTGCATAAATTGTTTTCAAGATGGTTTTGTAAATCAGATCTTATTAGAAATGCGCAAAGAGCCGGCTGTTCAAAGGAGCCCTAGAGAGGCCCCTGTGGTTAAGAAGAAGCATCCTTATGTAAAGGGAGGAACTCGGCCTCGGTTCCAGTGCTGTGTCAGTCCCAACTGTCGTACCTGTGTCCTGGTTTGCAGGTTATGCCTGAGCGCTCATCTGTGTTCACACTGTCTATCCTTCTGCCTTGGATTACAAACCTCTGGAGGTTGGCCCACCACATCTGTTCCCTTCATTGTATCCAGTGTAACAATGAAGCATGCACAGAAAGATCTTAGTAAAGGCTTTCAGTTGCTGATAATGGATGCAGAAACAGATCTCAGCCGGCAGTGTCCATGGGGCTACATTGAGCAAATGTCCCATGTGCCCTATTTCTAAACATTAAAGCCCCACATCTTATGCATGGCAAGGCATTGCCAACAGTAGGAAGCAGGACCCAGGATCCCTTAGTCCTATTCATGTCCCAGAAACAGAGAAAAGAAATTATTTGAGGAGATGACGAAAGAGACTAAGAGAGTTGGAGACCCCTTGAGAGGCTCCAAGAAACTCAGTCTGAGCTGTATTTGGTTGCTCACCACCCAGTGCCTTTGAAGAGTGTGGACTTTTCTATACGTTTCCGTGTAGTGAGGAATGACAGTTGCTGTCCTCCCCAATTAGAACCCTCTCAGATTAGTAGCACATTGCATGGCAGCTTGCTCTCAGAATTTAATTATCAACTCAGAAGAAATGCTTATGTCCTTGCCTTTTATCTTTGGTTCAGAGAAATATTTCAGCCAAAAGTTGTTTCTCTAATAAGTAGTTTTACAGTGCCATTGCCAATAAATGAGTGGTATAATTTCTGGTTGACAATTGCTCAATTCAATCAAAATTTAGTGACCCTGAAATTAAACTCAGTATTCACAAATACAAACATGTCCCCAGAACTATACTAATATTGGTGAATTTTCCCTAAGGGGAAAAAAAACTATATTTCTCTGGTATGATTAAGTCATTTTAATTCTTTGACCAAATTTCTATTTAGTCATATTTTCCATCTTTATTTCTATCTTACTAAAATTATTTTCATGAGTATCCCCTGTTTTCCATGTACATTTCATAATAGATTTTTATTTACTTTTTCATCCACATTAAATTGAATACTAATAGCTTCTGCCATGGGAAGCTTTTTTTAGGGGTTATTATTTCCACAAAGTCTAATTTTCTTAACTCAATTTTGCATTTATAAATTTTGTCTAAATTGTTTTATTTACTCATTAATATCTTGTCAACTTTTTTACTTTATCGAGTTTTAGCCTGTGATGGTTTTGTTGGGTTATTTCTCCAGAAACTATATGTCTCCGCAATTTTTGCATTTTCACCTTTACCTATTTTTTTCACCTGTAACATATTTAATCATGCAGTTTTAGTCATTGCCAATTTTCTCTTATTTTGATTATTTCTAAGAGTAATATTCCATATTTCTGTGAGTAATATTCTATAAAAATAATATATTTTTATTCCTTTGTAATGGCAAATAGGAAACAAAATGAGTCGAAATACCTGTGAAGTCAACACAGTGTGGCAAAAATTTCCAGCTTCATTCAAATACGAACATCCCTGGAAAGGTCAACCACCATTTATATTTGGAATATGGAAAAAGTGATTCACATCTCATGCTTTCCTGAGAGATGGAAATGGAGGTTTTCCTTTTCCCAGCTGTCTGGCAGCTGAGGTATGGACACATAACCTGGTGTCCATCTGTCTCTTTCCCTTTCTAAGGCTCTGACTCTACAGCTGGAGACACATAGCAGCAGGAATGGGAAAACTGCTTCCTTGTGGCACAGCTGTGGCAGCAGGGACATACAGAGTCCAGGAATGATCATGAGGGCTTTGAATGCCATGCTAAGGGTTTTGAGCTTTATCCTGCAGGGATTGAGAGACATGGAGGGCTCTATTGGGAGAATCATATGCTCAGCTCTGAGATCTAGAAAGATGACTCTGGCAGCATCAGGCAGAATGGATTGAAGAAGGCAAGTCTGGAGACAGACCTTTGGAGGGATAACTCTGCACCACAGTTCTGCATCTTCCCAGTTCAAGATATTGGGTGTTAATCCTGCTACCCTGGTCCTCGATGACATGGCTCTTGCCCATCTTTGTATCTGCCCAATAATCTCACCTGCTCCATTGGGCGTCTCTCTAGTCTCCAAACAAATCATTCCAGGCCTTCATGTCTGTATTCTCATGTTCTCTTCCCATGACTCAAGAAATTCCTTACTCCCATTCTCTGCCTGACAGATCCAGTTCCAGTTCAGGAGGTTAGTATTTCTAAAGAGGCTGAACGTCTCCCTGAAAAAGGCAATGAAGAAATTTCATAATGCCTCTCTGGGAATGAACTTTTCAGACCTTTCTTTCATTAATAAGAGGAATGAGTGCTTGGATTTGTGAGGGAGGGAGGGAGGGAGGAAAGGCAGAGAGAAAGAGAGAAGATGAATCCATTAACAATAAAGTCTGTATTTTCTGAATTTTCTATAAAAAATATATTACTCTCTTAATTTGAAAAAATAAATAAATACATTTAAAAATTTTCACCCCATTATTCCCATAATTATATTCATTTTTGTCAGGCAGCTCAAATATCCCAGTTTATGTAGGCTTACATACACTTGGCCTACCATGAAGCTTTTTATCTTAGTCTGAGTTCTCTAAAAAACAGAACCAGAGTCAAAAGCTTTCATGGCAAGCTTTGTTGGAGAGTACTGTCCCAGGGAAGCAGGAGGGGGAGAAAGAGGAGTAGAGATGGGAAGAAAGAAAAGCAAATATAAGGAAGGAATTACTGAGCTCGTCCCAACTCAGTCCCAGGAGATGTCTCTGGAGAGATCCTATGAACATATTGCCTCTCCATACAAGCCGAATATGGAGAAAAAGGGAGAGTTATCCCACTGGTAAAGTTCATCCCACGGGGGGCCAACTCCCTCACAAGTCCAACTCACATTACTGAGCCCCTTGGCAACCTCAGGGAAGCCAGATCCCTGGATACATGAAACCAGCCCCCGGCAGTACATGAGTTGTGAGTCACTCTGCAGTGGGGGTAGCCTGTGGGGGGAAGCTGAACCATGGTGAGCCAGCACATAAGCATCACTCTGAACCTTAGGGCTCCATGCTATTTCCTGTCTCTGCAGCAGCAAGGAAGCCACAAAACAGGAGCCATCACGTTAACATGAGAGGCTGGAAACAGGTGAAGTGCCATGACGACCTGGCCCTGCCATGAAGGTGGCCACAGAACTGGAGATCAAAACCTCCCTTCTTCAGCTTGTAAGAATACAGTTCTTGTCAGGTGATCCTCCTAGAGGGCCATCAGTAGCATCAAGCAGAAAACCATGGTCAAGATAATATGGAGTGATTACAAACTGGGTTCAGTAGAACATCTGATAAAAATAAAAAGGATTAAACAGCAGCTTTACAAATTATTGGTTTTGTAATCTAGGCAAGTTTCTTAAATTGGTTAGTGTAGGCCAGGCTGGTACAGTAGGAGACAAGTCTCCAAATCTCAGTTGTTTCAACATAATAAAAGATAATTTTTGCTTATGTCTCAGTCCAGTGTCCATTGGAGCTCTCCTCCATCTTGTAGTGACACCATCTATGATAGGGACCCCCAAGGTCACCAGAGAAGGGCAAGAAAGAGCTGAAGGCTTGTGCAGAATGTTTTTAAAGATCAGTCTTGGAAGTAACCTACATCACTTCTGCCCACATTCCACTGGCCAGAACTCAGTTCATGACCTAATGTAGCTACAAAGGAGGCTGGGAATGTAGTCTGTTTGTGTGCTCAGGAAATGCTATGGTGAGCACATAGTATTAGCTCTGCCATAGTATTAGCTCTACTGGACCTCAGTTTGACCTAAACAATGGAGATTATGATTCTCTCTCTCTTATTCTCTCTCTCACTCTATTGCTATCTGAGTTTATTGTAAGTATTGAATGAGGTGATGTTGACAAAAGCATCAAACTCATGCTCAGATAATAGGTGGTAATAGTGACAAGATGGCGATCATCATAATTGCATAGTTGTCACATTAGACACAATTACTATTGAAATACTACTGTTAGGATTTAGTGACCACATTTTACTTAATGTACTTCAGAATCTTGGATTTGAAGCAATCTCCTTTTCTTTCATCAGTCCCTTCCAATGTGAACAACTATCTCATCCCCCTGAGGTCAGAGTTCCCCTAGCTCAATGTTCCTTTAGAAAAAATATACCCATTACCCAAAACGTTTGGTAATAGTAGCAGGTTCTTGTTTTTTCCCTCTACATTTTGCTATGTTTGATACTTCTTAACTTCCCACCCCCTCAGTTTCTGTAGCTGACTCTTGGCCCAGCCCTGGGTGGCTTTGGTTATATGGCCATAAGCTAGAGCCAACCAGGAGACAGAAAATTAAGCAGAGCAGCAGGAGTTGGTCTTTTCTCCCACAATGAGGCCAGTTTTCCGAATTATACCGAGTCATTTATGTAGCCAGTGTATACCAATCTCCATGCTGAACACTGGGGATATGGTGATGAATAAGACCTGGCCCAGGACTTTAAGGCGGGGTGCCATGAAGGGCAGCATAAACACACGAGACTAAATGGTGGAGAAAAAGTTCAGGGGCTTTCAGGAAGGGACCAGTCATTGTCAGGTAGGTGTCTCAGTTATGAATCAAGAAAGTCTGCCTGAATTTAGCTCCATAGGAAAGGGGGCTAGCAGGATAAGGTGGCCTTGAATCCCAGCTCACCATCTTGGGATGCAGGGTTAGGCTTTAATTGTAAGGGTACTTGAGAACAAAGATCCTGGGTCTGTCAGGCAGACAAGCCACAATGGTGAGGGTGAGGCAAGGGGGCAAAAGCCCGGGACTCATGGAGGCAGAGTGGTGCTATACTCGTCCAAGACTTACCTACACTTCACTCGGGAAGTAATACAATTTATCCAGCCCTCACTCACAGCAAGAACCGGTCATTTAGTGTCCTACTATATCGGATAGGCTGAGTTGTTAGTTCTTAGACCTGGGAGTGGGGGGATGCAGGCAAGGACATTGCAGATTCTTCTGGTCCCTCAAGTCAGGCCTTCATCACCAGGTTCTACCCTTCTGGGAAGAAAGGTTCCAGGGGGAGTAGAATTTTTTTTCAGTTGCCTCATCTCTTACAGCTGTGTCAGACTGAACCCACAACAAAGCATTTCTACAATCCTCCTAGTCCCGTAACATCTAGCTTCACACCCTCTCCCCTTAGTCTCCCGTCATCCATGGTGCTGGAGGCATCACACTGTCATGAGAAAACACTGGTACCTATTTCCATTAGGAGTTATTTTCCTTCAATGACAGAAGTTAAGAGGTTGAAGTCTATGGCTGGGAAGGCAGTTTTATGTTTTTAATCAAGATCTGAGACTCCCTCTATCATTCTCCTCTGCCTTCTGGATAGAGTATTGCAAACACTTTAGGATGATGAGAGTGTAAACGGCCTGTCACTGCTTAATAAGCTTTGCCTTGTTTTAATTTAGTCCTGAAATTTCAGCAATTAAAGACCAATTATTGCCATTCTTCCTAAAAATGCAAATCCTCCTTATGAAAGTAAAGCAGAAAGCATTGGTCTACTCCTTAACACAAGTTTCAAATATCATTAATGCCTGGTAAAATGTTGGATTTTCCGATGGCACAGGAAGGACAGGGGGGTCATTTTGGGATAGAGAGCACTGGTGCTTGTATGTTTAGGCTGCTATAACAAAATACCAAAGACTGAGTGTCTTATAAACAACAGAAATGTATTTCTCACAGTTCTGGAGGCTGGGAAGTCCAAGGTCAAGGCACCAACAGATATAGCATCTGCTGAAGGCCCACTTCCTAGTTCATAGATAGCCATATCCTCACATGGAGGAGAGAGTCAAGGAACTCTCTTCAGTCTGTTTTGTTAAGACACTAATCTCATTGTTATCAAATTCTTACAATAAAATATTATAGTGAGGGTGGAGCCCGCATGACCTAGTCACCTCCCAAAGGCCCCACCTCCCAATACCATCACTTTGGGGGTTAGGGTTCCAACAAATGAATTTGGGGGGAACATAAAGAGTCAGTCTATAGCAACTAGCAAAGTTAGGTGCCTTAGAGAAGACAGTATTTTTATAGGTGTAAAGGGGGAACAAGCCTCTGTTAACTTCAGTCTAAGGGATCTGTTTCAAGGCTACAAGAGAATGTTAGGTTGCTGGGATACCACCTCATTCTTACCCATGGAATCATGTGTCTTTTAGTACCTTGAAGACTGGCATCATACGGCAGGCCTCCACTTTTCTAATGACACAATCTGTACCTAGATATCTGCTTCTCTGTATGCATCTATTAATTCTACACACACACAAAAAAATAAGTATTGTATTAATTGAGGTAATTCTAGCCACTGTGGAAGATAAGCTCAAATACATAAAAATATAAAAGCTTAAATACAATAAAAGTTTCTCAGTCAAGTATAGTCCACACAGGTAATCCTGATGAGTGATGTCTTTATTCTAAGTGATGGTTCAAGGACTCAGGTTCCTGCCATCTGTGACTCCACCATCCTCAATATGCAGCTTCCCAAATCACTGCACTTGTCTGTCACAAGCCAGTGGTATGAGGAAAAATCATAGAAGGTCTCACATGGGAGGTTTTAAAAGGCAAGGCTGGGAAGGGGTACATATGACTCTCATTCCATAGGCCGGAACTCCATCCAATAGCCATGTGTGAACAAGAGGAAACAAGTTCAGTGAAAGCTACTCTGTTTCTGCCAGAAGTGCTTGCTCTGAGACATTGGGTCATACACTGAAAAGACAGCAGTTACAGTATAGACATGGCCTCCCCTCGGGGAGCGGAAAGTATGGAGAAAAATCAAGAGCTTCAACAACTAATCACAAACACAGGAACATATATATTTAAACAATACCATTGCAAATGTGATGAGAACATAGGGTATAAGGGACGAATTTAACAAGTATTATGACATAGACGACAAGGGACTAAGATGTGTAGGAATCAACCAAGTTATGTGAGAAAAATGTGTGTGTGTGTGTGTGTGTGTCTGAGAGAGATGTTTACAGAAAGCATTCCAGGGTACAGGAATAACCTATTTCAGGGTTATTCTTTGGTGGAATATGTCATTTGTTCCATTTACTGATTTAGCAAAGAGAGTACCCAGTATATGCCAGGTATCCTGCAAGTCTCCGTAGAAGATTCCAAAATGAAGAATGTAAAATCCCACTGTCTATTGCCACTGCCTTGAAGAGCTTATTTTGATACATCGGGAACAAGACCTCACAAACAGTCTCCTATGTTTGGCATGATTTCAAATGTGGAAGAGGTCCTTTTTAACACTGAGTAATGTTTCTCCTTCCATTTATTAAGCCAACTATTAAGCCCACAGCCAGGATATCAGTGCCATCCCCTTAACTCGAAGGCCTAGCTTTACCCTACCAGAGAACAGGCTGAAGATTTAAATATCTGCCATCCTCACAGCCCCCTTTTAAGGAAATCACTCCAAGTACACTGTGTATAACATTTCTTCGACAGCCACAGTGCTATCCTGCTACCGTCCTCAGACTGCTTGGATCAGGGCTCAGAGCCTCTAAGCTAATGTGGCAGAAAACTTTCTAATTTTTCTCTCTTTATAGTCATGGTAGTTTTGATAGTAAGAGTAGTAGCAATATTTTATAGTAAGAATTTGATATCAAACTTGTCCAATCAGATTTCCTCTCTTAGTATGATAAAAGCTAGATTCCTATTTCTTAGAGAATAAAATTTAGAGACTGTTTACTGATTTTTTTTTTTTAAATAAAACACAAATATTACGTACAGCAAGGCCTCCTATATTGTTCTGGATGGGTAAGAATTTACAAAAAAAAAAAAAAAAAGACCTGATTTACTCTGAACATGAAGTAATAGGAATTTTGTAGCTGCAGTCTAAGGAGACATGTCTGCAAGCAGGACGTGAACATAAACACAGCGAGTGAGGCTTTCTCTGCAAGAAGGAGGGCTGGAAGTTTTTGAGACATCTAGTAGTCTAGTTTTGCATTTTACGTTGTTTCCTGCACTGCGCTCTAATCCCTGTAGTCATCCCTAAATTTTTAGTAAAAGTCTGTTGCATATGGTTGCCCTGCATCAGTGATGCTTTGAAAAATGAAGGAGAAGACTCCCATCAATGAATGAGACAGAGTGGGGGGAGGCGGGAGGGCAGCCACAAGAGGCAAAGTGTGAGCTGGTTGATCAAGAAGCCGAAATTCACAGCAAGAGGCTCTAAGATATCATAGGGTGTTGTGTTATGAATCCCCTTAGATCTCCTGGAGGACACTGGGCTGCCCATTATAGATGGGAGTGCTGTTCCAGGTCACTTTATCTGGTCATTAAATTAAAAAGTGGCCTGCAGAAGGCCAGTGCACGTGGGTCCACTGAGGTCAACATCACAGACTTCTACTCAGGTCCCAGAGACATCAAACCTGTGTGTTTTCAGACAGTTGTGAAGAAGTATACTGATGACTCGGCTTAGTAATAACACTTAAGTTCTTCAAGCAACCAAATAAGCAGGCAGAAATACTTTGCCTCTACTCACCTCGTCTTCTTATTTCCACACGTGTATGTTGTTGGTTGATTGTAGGTTGCTGGGGAAATGAAAATTATTTTTCTGTAAGGAAATGAAAAATTGCATCTTGAAAAGCAGCCATAAAGCTTTTCTGTAATTACCCAGAAACCTATCAATTTTATAGACAATCCAACTTATAACATATGGTCCATCACTGGTGTTTTTTTTTTTTTTCTTTTTTGTCTTTTGGGTTTTTTTGTTCTTTTTGCTCTCTGAAACCAGCATGATGTGGAGTGATATTTTAATTTACTATTATGAAAGGGACAGCGACTGGTTTTTAATGGTTACAGAATGGTGGCTTGCGGCCCTGTCCCAGCTGCTGTCACTGGCGTGCTGAGGCAGACTTGCAGCATCTTGTCTCCGGCACACATCAGCGCTCCCGCCGGCTGTCTCCCTCCCTCCCAGTGGACGGGCCTCCACCTGCTGCTGGCACAGCGCCGGCCCTTTGGGGAACACATGTTCTCTGGCTGCTGGGTGACAGGACAGGACAGATGCCGGATTTCAAGGAAACCAGGGAAAGGCACCCTGGGGCCTGCTGCCCCTACTCCTCCACCCATCTACCTACCCTGCCTAGCAGAGATATCACTAATCAGGGCCATAGGAGAATGGGGTTTTTGGTCAGACTGTGATCTAGATTGTTCTGTTTCCTTTCCTGACCAGTCTCCCTTCAGGCTAGAGTGACCATTTATTTATTCAGGCCACAAGCATTTTCCGAGCCTCTGTTCCATGCCAGGCAATTTGCTAAGTGCTAGGAATACAGACTCGAACACCTCAATCCCTCACCTTGAGGAGGTCACAGTTTAGTGGGGTAGACAAGACACACCAACCAATAAATTACAATACAGCACTGAGAACATAACAGCAGAGTTAAAAATCAAATGCACAGAGAAGAAGCATTAAAGTATCACAGAGGCATGAAGCATGTGGACTTGGGAGACTCAGCCACAGGGAAATCCAGCTTTGCCTCTTGCTGCCTGTTTCCTTTTGGACAATTCATTTAAGGTCTTTAAGGCCTAGTGACCCACTGGTATAAGGTTATATGAAATAATGCAGTGAATCACTTTAACAGGTATGTAGTAAACACTCAATAAATGTGGGCCTTTGTTACCCAACACAATTTGTTTTCAAATGCCTCTCCTGGAGATGTAGGGTCCCAGCCACTGCATCCAGGTAAGTGTTCTGAAGGCAGAGAAAGGATAGGGGAAGGATAGTGGACTTCAAAGCTTAGAGCCAAAGAAGATCCCCAAAGAGCCATGTTCAAGGACAAGGCTGGAGTACAAAGCCAAGTGAAAAATCTGCCTGGACTGAGGCAGGAGGGGCTAGAGTGAAAGAAACTAAATCCAGGGCAGTAAAACAGAAATTGGAGGCATCAGGCAAAACCCAGTCAGAAAAGAGAACATGATGCAGAGTGAAAATCTGGAGCACTGTAGTCTTGAAAAGGCTGGAAAACTCTTCTCAGAGGAGGTGGTGTTTGATCTGGGTCTTAAAAGATGAGTAGGAAATTGCCAGGAAGAGATGCAAAGGAAGGGATGTCCTGGGAGGGGTGTCTTGGAAGGGGAAACAGCACAAGCAAAGGCATAGTGAGGCCCAAGGGGAAGAACAAGAACGTCAAGTAGCTGGGACGTTGAGTGTGTAGAATGAAAAGTGGAAGGAGGTGAGGTTGGCAACAAGGCAGGAGCAGAGACAATGAAGGCCCTTGAGTGCTAGGCTAGGGAACCTAGTCTTATCTTGTAAGCCCACAACGGGTGCATATCAGAGTCACCTGTCCAGCTCTGGCAAGATGCCAATGTTTGGGCCACACTGTCCGTGATTCCGAGTTAATTGGTCTTGGGTAAGGTTCGGCCATGAGTAGTTTTAAAATCTCCCCAGGTGATTCTAACGTGCACCCAGGGCTGCGAACCACTGCTGCAGGCAATCAGAAGTCAATGGAGATTCTCCCTGTGCATCTAGAATGCTGTGAAGCTAAGAAAAGAGATTCATTTAATTTCAGCCAACATTATCAACAGCGACTCGATGCCAGGCCCCGTGCTAGGCCTTGTAAATATGGAGATGAGTAGGTCAGGGTCCACTGCTCTCTGTTTAGCTCTTTCGAGTTTATGAATCATGTTCACCTTCACTGTCTTACCCGGCCTGGGCATCCAGAGGGAATGTGGCTGCTGTCCTTCAGGGGAAGTGGTGAACATAATCAACTCGGTCATCTTGGGACCTACCCTGAGGTCTGGCACTGGGCCGCAGTGGAGAAAATGAATTGAGCAATCTTTTATAGAACAAAATCAATAGATTCAGAACAGTCAGCCACAGCAGCAGCTGGGGAGGGTGGGCGGGAGGAGGGGAGAGCACAAGGGAGGGGAGAGGGAGCTCCTGGGAGAAAACAAGGACACTGCAAGGGAGAGGAGAGGAGAAAAAGAGGCATCATGGAGGATGGAAGGAAAGGAGGGCCAAGGGGAGCAGGTTAGGGGGATAAGTGATGGCTTCTGAGAGAATCTGGACAAAACCACTGTATCCCTCTTGTCTTCAGCTGCCTCCGCTGCTCAGAGCCCTGAGTGTAGAGGCTGGTAATGGGAGATAGGAGGGAGAAACTGACGCTTAGCAAGTTCCTGTCCCTGTGCTGGGTGTGTTGCATACATTCACACAAGGTAATCCTCACTAATCACTAATTCTACACATGAGAAAACAAATCCTAAAGGTCACAAGGCTACCAAGCTCATGTGTGATGGAGTCATTTAACCCCTTAGAGGCTTAACAGAGAAATGGATGGGAGAGTCACTTGTAAAAAGAGAGGCACTTGAGAAATGATTATTTTTCCACCCTTGGCCCACGCGTAGCACTTGCACAAAGCTCAGAGATGGAAGGGAGCTCACGCATCATCTGAAGTGGATACGAGTGAGCCCAGAACCAGGGACCTTACTGGCCCACCAAGCTTCCAGAGAAGACCTTCAGTCTACTTGGAAACCTGTCCATTCAGTTTCCATGAGGCAGATGGAAGACCAAAGGAAGTCTACCAGGCAACCGCACAGAACAGTTTCTTAGAATCCTAAGGCACATATCCTCCTGGGAGAATCCCATGGGAGGTTCAGTGGCTTCCCCCACTGAGTCTGGAAAGGCCTGCACGGTGGTGAATGAGCTCACTGCAGCCCACTGGAGTGAGAAAGCCCTTCTGGAAGACAGCAGCTCCCCTCTGGCTCACCCCATGTGATCAGGTCTCTAGCGACTGGTTAGATATATGCTCAATTCACTCTAGGTCAGCAAAGGTAGAATTTATTGTAAGGATACTGGATTATCTCACATGGATGGACGTATTGGACTAAACTGCAGGAATGTGGGCTTATAGTTCGGCCTTGGAGCAACTGGAATCGGGGACATGAACCAGAGGGACGTGTCTCATCTCTTGTCTGCACCTCCCTGGTTTTGCACTGCTGGTTTCCTTGTCTATCACTGCAGACTGCCTTCTGCTGTAAAGTGGAAATCATTGCCACCAGCAGCTCCTGAGCCTCATATTGCATAGATTCTACCTCCGAAGAAGTAAGTTTACAGCTTGAAAAAACCCCAGAGTAAGGCTCATATGGAGGATTCTATTTGGTTGACTGTGGGGTAAAGGGGTGGTGCCTACCACTTTACCAATCAGCTGTTTCTAGAGCAGAAAGGTTATGTTCAACAGTATGGCAACCCCAACTGTATTCGTGTGAAAAGAGGGGAATACTACCAGAAGAAGGGAGAGGAATTAGGATTTTACACTCTATCTCACCAACAGAAAGAAAAGAGCCCTCAACAATGGCAGAGGGAGGTTTCGATGGTGGGAAGATATTCAACACATTATTTACATGCAAAAACAATGTGCAGTCCAGAGAGATGAATAAGACCCCTGATCACTAATCCTTAAGGTGCTCACAATAACAATGTAGCAGATCATCATGCCCCTTTCCTTACTGGACACACAGTGAGGGTATATTTCCCACGCTACTTGTGGTCAACCATGGTCATGTGATTGACTTATACCTACTGGAAAGTGGTGTGTCATTTCCAGACCTGCTCCATAAAAATGTTCTCATGCAATCCTACGTGTGCTTCTCCCCTTCCAGCTGAATGGAACTGAGATGGCCCCCCAGGTAACTGGGAGGCCATGTGTTTAAAATTGTAGAACCACAGATGGAAAGAGCCTGGCTCCCTGAATCACTGCTTAGAGACACACTAACCACAAGCACACACGGTGGGCTCTTAGATTGGCAAAACAAAAAAACAAAAAAACTTTTATAGTGTTAAGCATTAAATTTTAGAGGTTTATTTATTACAGATGTTATATCTGCCTTCATTAACAAAGTTAGTAAACATTGCATTAACTGAAATTAACCACTTTGAGTCCCAGCTCTGTGGTAAACTTGCTGGATGACTTGGAGAAAATCACTTTACTTCTCTGAGTCTCCCTATCAATTATAGCTACATTGCAGGATTTTTCATTAATGAATCAAAATAATGCATGCGAACAAACGTGAATGCTAAATTACAGCTTCAGGATGGAATATTATGAACTTGTCTCTGTATTGCCATTTCTCAAGTATGTTAAGATTTAATTTTACTGGCTTAAAAAGCTTTCAAGTTTCTCACTGAAAGTCTCCTATTTAATAAAAGAGTCAATATAGGTTATAAGAATATAATTTTTCTATAGAACTCAATAAAGTTATTTTCACTTTGAATTTTTTAAAATAAGTGGCACTTAAATGTTTTTTATTTCCTGAATTAATCAGCATCAGAAGATGAATAGCTTGTTCATCACTGATATTATGAAACTTCATTTATATCTTCTTGAAGAATTCAAGAATAAATTGGAAGAAAAAAAGAACATTTCCCCTTAGTAATTGGCAGCTCTGAGCCTTGAACCTGGAACCTCTGTTCCAAGTTGTCCTCCTTCCCTATCACCTTTTCGATTCCCCTCTACTGGGCATAGCTAGTTTATAACTGCCACTGCCACTATGTAGGCTCCCAAGAAGTTATGGAGAAGAGCCCAATCTCAACTGACCCTTCCCTTTGCCCTCACCAGAATGCTTTGAATAAAGATCCACACACCCTGTTACATCAATGGTTTTCCAGCTGTGCTCCTCCGAGCTCCCCAGGAGCCATTTGTTTTTGAGTCTGAGGGAGTCTCCATTGCTGCTCTAACCAAAGCAGCACTGACTTTATCAGTTTAACATATTGAGCTTTTAGATAAGATTTTCTTTGAACAAAGAGTTTCCTAGTTTAAAAAAACAAAAAAAAAGGTTGAAAGCCACTGAACCAAAAAAATGAACTTGGGGGTTACAATATGATGGCAAACAAAGGAGACAAGAGATTCATTTTCTAATGCTACATCTGATAGTTCTTATGACTTGAGATGAGTCTTTTTCCCTTTTAGGCCTCAGTTTCATTGTCTGTAAAATGGAAAGTTTAATGACATGAGAGCTTAGCCTCCTTCCTATTTCACTTTAGAAGGTCCACTGGACAAGGCCGCTCAGGGTGTGTACTCAGCATTAGAGGTAGAGACAGGGAAGGTAGGAGGGACTGACTACGACAGGAGGAATAAAAGCCCTGAGAGGGAGATTTTAACTTTATTAAAAAATATTTGTTGAGCTACAATTATGTGCCAGGCACTGTGCAATGCAGTGAGAATATCACATTGAAGCAAGCAGATATGGTGCTTATGGTACCAGATCTTACAGTGATGGATGTCAACGCCAAGGAGTAAGGGGGCTGTCAGAGAGAAAGGGAAGGGCATCAGGAGAAGAACAAATGCTTCCTTGTTTGGGGATTTTCCCCCTAAATTCAATCATCATTTTCTTCATAGAGTTTTAACTCCCTCTCTCACTCTTTCAGCCATTCTTAGTAGCAGCTAGAAAGAAACTATTTCTTCCTTTAATCATTCATTTGCTCGCTCATTTGTCATTTTTATAGCATACACACTGAGAATCTCCTTTCCCAACATACTACACCATACACTGACGACCCAGAGATGAATTCAATGTGATACCAGCCCTCAGGATACTCAAAATCCAGTGGGGAGACGTGTAAAGCCCTGCAACAAATGTGCTAAGAGCTGTGATGGAGGGACACGCGTGAGGATGGTGGAATCATGGGTGGTCTTGCCCCACTCCTCAGGTGACTCCAGATCCCTCCTTCCTCCACCCTCCCACCTCTCTGCACCTCACCTATGGCTTTCAGAGGCACCCCCTTATGCTGAATCAACAAGATCAGGTACAGACATCGCAGTGAGAAAATAATGAGGACACCAGAAGGTCACCACAAATAGAAGACAGTTATGTTGCTTCGTGATTTAAAGTACTAGATGGTACATTTATTTCCATTAACTGCAGTAGGGTGGTGTTCTCATGGGTGAAAACAGTAGGATTTTCATGACATCACTTTGGTCTATCTGGTTACAGAAACTACTAGGTTTCCTGAGTATTGAATGTTCCTGAAATATTGAGTAATAAAGGATATTCTGTACTTTATCTTCCTAGCTCCCCTCCACCTGATCTTTTTTAGTTATAGACAAAGTCCTTATTTTTCAATCACTCAGTTAAGAAATATTTACTGCACCCTAGTAAATGGCAGACACTGTGCTTTGTACAGACATGTAAATGAAAAAGAAATGATCTCTGATCTCAAAGACCTAACAGTCTCGCAGGAAAAGCAATCAGGATGATTAAATTCAATACGATTGGTACCACCTGGGAAGTGAGGCCAGGGTACACAGGGAGCACAAAAGAGGGACACACCACCAGCTATGAAGTTCTAGAAAAGCTTCCTAGAAGAGAAAACCAACCTGAGTCTTGGGTGAAGAATCATGGCTGGTCAAGTAGATGGGGATTGGAAGGGTGTCCAGGCAGAAGGGAGTTTGTCTCCTGAAGACACTGCCCAAAGCCAACGTGCTCACACTACTTGGAAACTCAGCATGCAGCATGTGCTTTGGAGTCAGAGAAATTTTATTCTCATGTTTGTTCTGACTCTTCACCTACTTTGACTGTGAAGTTGAAATGAGAAAATAAAGTAGATCATGTGTTTCATACAGTATCTGACACCAGCAAGATTTCATAAACTTGGAGAGATGGGAGGTTGCATGTGGGCTCATGAGTGTGTGGATCAGAGAGAAGCCCCTGAACATGTCTTTGTAGGACTGAAGACTTACCTTATCTAATATAATTAACTATCCATCTCCAATTAGTTACCCCAGATCCACCCCCCAACCCTTGTCTCCAGCTTCGTGCTCTGGCAGCCTGGCCTGCTTGGACTCCAACAGAGGGCTCCCTCGTTGACTTCCAGTTGGGTCCAGCAATGAAGGGCATCATAGGAGGTCAGAGAAGCAAGAGTCAGCTCCAGCTCCCTCCTCCGCAGTCATCTCAGGCTGCTGCACCCTTGGCACAAGGGCGCAACTACTGCCAAGTGGTCCTCTCCCTCCATTTCTATATCTCTGGATCCTGGTAACTGCCCCCTCCTTTTATCCCTCACACACAAGTGTAAAAATAGCCAGCTGCTACAAGCCCCAGGACGCCGCATTATCCTTATGATTTCCATACAACCGATCCCTACCTTTATAAGTGAGTCCTTTATTCAATTCTTCTCTAATCACACAGTTTGAGTATGCCATTTATTCTGTGTCTTTCTGGGACTCTGACAGATTCATATTCTCTAAGTCCTGCAGAGGAACTCTAAATAAATAGGTGGACACGGGAATTCAGTTTTAGGTGAAGAAAAAAGGAATATATTTTGTTAGGGACATATTGAGGTACTAAACAAGCTCAGAGCTAACTGAGAGAGGTGGGGAGGCTCTCTTTCCTGTCTCTCCCCTCTAAGCTGAGAAAATTGAGAAGTGTCCAAATTTTATTCGTCTTTTAATCTGTACCCCCAGCATCTAGCTTAGAAACTGGGATACAGAAGATATGCTCAATATATGTGTATTGAATGGATTTTCACAGAATTATCAGTGGATGAAAAAGATGAGGGAGATGATATATCCATATTTTCTGCTCTCGCCATATTCATACGCGTATATACAACCACACCACACTTATGATTTTTTTTCACATTTCAAAGAACCTTCACTTGGTCATTCCAATCTTCATGAAAATAACATTCCTCTGGAGGTCCACAGGAAATAACCCTTCTTCACTTTGTGGGATCACAACCCAAAATTATGATACTAGAGATGGGATGGACGTTATGCCATTGAATCAAGAACCTCAGAGCCAGATAGAAGCTTGGAGGTCATATGGCCATAAGATAACTGTTTCCTTTAAACTCCCTGACTTTATTGTATTGTGACCGGGCTTTAGGAGTACAGAGCTGGGAGACTAAACGGGTACCAGATGAGGCAGGATCTCAGAGGATGAGGCAGTATCCCAGGCAGCCATGAAAGAAGTAGTATCCTAGCATTGGGAACAGCATTTGCAAAAGCACAGAGAAGTAAAGTGTCCTGCCAAAGTGTCAGATGCCACAGTAGTTGGTGAGATTGCAGAGTGCCTGTAGAGAGGGGTAAGCTATGGGCTGGGGAGGAAGCAGAGTCCAACTCTGCTACCTTCTAGCTATGACCTTGGGAGAGTCACTTCCCCTTGCTGTGAAATGAGGAAGTGGGAGGGCTACATCATTTCTAAAGGGCTTCCTTTTCCATAAATCAACGCTTCTAAAAATGCCTCACATTTCTGTAGTTCTTCACAGCTCATAAAGTACATTACCTCATTTCACACTGCAGCACTGAAGGCAAAACTTGGCAGAATTCAGAGTTGACCTTACTCTTTTCTGATGACTTTTCAACTGGAATGCAAAACCCAAGCAGCCCTATGTTGTTGCCTCTGAACCACTCTCTCAAGTAACCTGTCACCCCTTACACACACACACACACACACACACACACACATATTTTCTCAAGGACAAAATAGTTCTTCTTATAAGAGTTCCCACATTTAAATTTCAAAAAGTGGTCTGCTGCACCAACCCCAACCCAAAGTAAAATGGTGAAGAGTAAAGGTCACTTGCAGTGCCTGGAGAATAGGCAAATCTTATTCCTGTCCTAGAAGCCCTGAGAGATTTGCAGATTCAGCTAACATTCCTGTCCACAGAGTCTGAATCCAGAGTATCAAGAAAGGTATTTCTAATGGGGATATGTGAGAAGAATGAGGTCAGAGAACACTTCGCTTCCTCAGTCTAGAATTCTAAGTGGTGTAATTGATCCAAAAGGCTCTTAATAATTGAGGCTATGTAGTAATGGCAAATGCTGGAAAGTTGCTTTTAGTCTAGATTCTAATGCTGCCCAGATTGGTAACCTCGAACAAGGTAACTAACTTCTCTGAGATCTGTTCTCTCATTCATAAAATTAGGAGTTCGGTTAAATGATCAATAAGATGCCATTCTGTTTATTTCTTTTTTCATTAAATGCACGCTGATTGAACATCTATGCTGTGTCAGGTATTTTGGAAGGTACTGGAATAAAATATTTTTAATGTTAATTAAAATTAAATGTGAGAGAGACAGAGAAATGTTCCATGTCTTCAGGAGTTCACATTATGTCTGGGGAGATAGATGTACAAACAAATAAATGCATTGTGTAATAATAATCATCTATAGAGAAGAAACGTAAAGGAAGGAATTTTTCTGGTGGAAGAGTTGGAGAATCTTCAGAGAGAAAGAGATGCTTAAGTTGGATCTGAAGGTGAATAAAGCTGAGAGGGGCTTCCCGCCGACAGGGAGCAGAGCAAATGAAGACAGGCTTAGGGAAACAGACTTGATAATGCTTAGAACATGCGGTGATGAGGAGAGACAATAGCTCCTGGAGATGCAGGCAGGAGCCAGGCTATGCAGAGCCAAGTCAGCCTCGGTGAGACGATCAAGTCACTCAGAGGTGTAGACAGAGGAGAAACATGATCAGCTCTGCATTCAGTAAACTTCACTCTGGTTAACATAGGGAGTATAGCCTGGAGGAACCCAGGACTGGAGGCCGGAGCTCACTGAGAAATGAAGATCACTATAGGATGCCAGAGGAGCTAGAGTCTGAACGAAGGCAGCCTCCATGGAGATGGAGAGGAAAGTGTGAAGTTAACAGCCTTTCAGGGAATGCAATGTGTGATTTATTTATTTAACAAACATTTACATAGCATTTACTATGTGCCAAGCCCTATTCTAAGCCCTCAAAAATATTAACTCATTTAATCATCACACCAAACCTATGATGTTAGAATTATTATCCCTATGCTATGGATGAGATGAATATGACACCAACAGGTTAAGTCACTTACTCAAGGTCCCGCAGCTCATGAATAGATAGTCTTCCCCTTGAGTCTATGTTCTTAACCGTTAACAGTAATACCAGTAATATACACTGCCAAGATTGACTCCCAAGAGTAAATGGCTTAGTTGACTACTGGATAGATGGCCATGCCATTTACATCCTGACAGGAGAAAGAGCAGATATGGGGAGAAAGACCAAGTTTTGGGGGGAGTATGTTAATCAAGGCACCTGTGACATCATGGTGGAAAAGCCCAGCAAGGAGATGGGCAGGTGGGTGTGGAGCAGAGAAGAGAGTTCTAGGCTGGAGATCTAGATTTGGAAGTCATTTGTGTATACATGACAGTGGTCGTCAAGTGGGTGACGTCAACGGTTCACCACGGTCACTGGTGTGGCCCATGTGACATGACAGGTGGTGCTCTTCAAGTGGCACATCTGGTTCTGGTTGCATGTCAAGAGCTGTTCTCCATTGCCTATGCAATGTGTGTTATTCTGCTAGTTGTGAACTAACTATTGTCTAAGGATATGGCTATTTTCACCCAAGAGCCATGCTTGAAAGTATTCCAAAACACACAAAAATCATAAGCAATTGAGTTGGTAAGAGGAAATAGAACTTTGATAGAGAATCTATAATAAGAACTTGAGGCAAATGAAACCTCTAGCAAGACTTGATTTCATAAAGTCCTCCTTTGTAATCCTGTTCTTTAATATTTAAAACCTACATGTAATAATTGGTACAAAATGTCAGCACTGTAATTTGGTCAGGCTGGTTCTGTATTTACATTTCTTTTATTAAAAATTTAGTGAAAATGAATAATTTAAGAAAGACCAGAGCTTAAAGACTTTTGCAGAGACAAGTTAAATGTTGAACTCTGGTCTACTGAATAATAACTATATCCATTTAAAAATTAGGGTATTTTGCTTTCAGAGTTCAAAGAATTCCTGACATGATTTAATGGAAAGCAGAGAAAACACTCAGTGACTGCAGGTTAAGTCACTTCATTCACATGAACCTCAGTTTACTCTTCGGTCATCACAAATAAATATATGAAGTTTTTTGATATGTGCCAGGCATTGGGCTATATGCCTTCTATCCAGTCTCATTAAGATCTCATAACTGCCAAGCAAAGGCAAAATTATTGTCTTCATTTTATGGATGATGAAACCATAGTTCAGAGAGGGGAATTCACTTGTCCAAGCTCATTCAGTGAATAAATGACAAAAATGAGGACCCTTCCCCCAAACCCTGTACCAAGTCTACATTCAGTTTGCCCAGTAATCAAAGTCTCTCAAACTCCAGGGCCCAGCTCTTTTCTTGATGTTAATACTATTTCTCTTGCTCTCTGGAAGGCCTGCCAAGTATTCTTGAACTACCCCATCTTTCCCATCCTTCCAGACATCATCTCAGGGCCCACCTCCCCACCAACTCCAGCCCATACCAGTTCCTTTTTTGGCTCTTCCCTGGTTTGCCTGCACCACTCAAACCACTCACATTGTCATTTGGGACCATAGGCTTCCCATGGGTAAGTCCTGCCTTTTCCACATCACTGTAATCCCTTTTCAGCCTGAACTTACCAGCTCCTTGCATTGTGGATCTCACTTGACTTGTTTAATAAGTTATTGCCAAATTAGCTGAAAAGTGGTTGTTGGGGGTCTCTGAGGGAGACCACAGTGTATGGCACCCCTCTTCTCTTCCTGACTCTTGAACACATTGAGAAGTAAGCAAAAGAGTGGCAGATGACAGTCGAAAGTTCAGCTTTAGTGCCTGAACTGATAGATTAGAGGATCAAAATGGCTTTCCTAGCACTGAAAACATAAACCTGGCAACATAGGCTCAGTTACAGCACATTAGCCAGGGGAAGCAGGCTCAGATGACACTCACAACGTGGCTAAGGAGAAGAGAAATTAACTGGAAAAAAGAACAGAGAACCCCCAGTTATTCTTACCTAATATTTTCATAATGTCTTGACACCTGTCTCGGGACAGAGCAATTCCATAAGAAAGGGAGACTAAGAATATGAATAGGGCAAGATGTAGGGAAAATGTGTCTTTCTAACAGTGCTGAATTACTCACCAAATTTCCATCCATTCTACATGTATTGAGTATAAAAGAATGAAGAATGACAGCATCCTCTGAGAGTACCTGAAAAACATGAAAGACTCAATCATAGTCATAACAATAACAATAATTATTGTTATTATTATATTGATCACTTACTATACACTAAGAATTATGCTGTATTTCAAATCTCTAAAATTACCGTATGTTCGACTCCCATTCTACAGATGAGGCTTACCAAAATTAAATTTCCAAGGTCACACATCAACTAAATCGTAGAGTCAAGACTCAAATCCAATTTTTCTAACTCTACAGGCTGTTAATGAAGATAGCCTGTAAGTAGCCATTACTATTTTTGCATGCAAGATAGATAACTCCCAGACATAGGACCTTTACTTATAATTCTCATATATATAGCACATCGACTCTCTTCAAATATGGTTTCCAGAAGTTGTTACCCTTTTATTCTGCTGAAGTGATTATCACATCAACAGCAAATATATATGCATGCTGAATAAAGGCAGCTATTCTATCATTTAAATGTGATGTCCTTGAAGTCCAAAGACCCACTCTTAAAAGCCAGCTCAGAAACTTACCAGCCACAACAGGCTATTTTGAATAAATTACTTAATATCCCAGACCTATTTTTTAAAATAAGATAATTAAACATACCATAATGCTGCTATGAAGACTAAAAGAGATGGTCTGATTAAAGTGTGTAGGGCTTGCATAGCACAGGGAGTGCACACGGAGATCAGCTTGATACTTTGTGATGACCTAGAGGGGTGGAATAAGGAGGGTGGGAGGGAGGCTCAAGAGGGAGGGGATATGGGGATATATGTATATGTATAGCTGATTCAATATGTTGTACAGCATAAACTAACACAACATTGTATAGCAGTTATACTCCAATAAAGATGAAAAAATAAAATTAAAAAATAAAGTGTTCAGCACAAAGTCTGGCACATAGTAAATACACAAGAAATTGTTACTAAGAGGAAGGCAAAGGGTGAGAGAGAATGAGGGAGAGAAGGAAGAATAGCCAAACTGTCTCCGCCGTGTGTTTACAGGCTGAGAATTGAGGGAAGAAAAGGAGGGAGGAGGAATGAAGCAGAAGCTACAGCAAGAAAGTGTAAATGTAAACTGTTTACGCAAGTACTGAGAGCATTGTAATTGCAGGAGCCATGTGTAATTGGCTATGTCACCAGTAACTAGTAGAGTATGTAACTCAGAGCAGGAGCCCCATTAAACGCATGTGAGACAAGACCAGCGAGCCTCAAGATCATCCCAGACCCACTGTATTTCTCAACTTCTCTGCTCCTGAGACCCTCCTGGACTCTCCATCTGAGCTAAATTACGGTACCTTTTTTTCACCAATGACGTCGGAGAAGAATACAGTCCCCTCCCCAATCACCACTGCCTAAAGTCATGTGGAGCAGCCAGTGACTGCTATGGGCAGGATGCTTACACTTTCTGGACTTCAGTTTCCTCAGCTGTAAAACAGGGGGCTTCCAATAGCTGTTCCTCAAGGATTTTGGTACGAATATAGTAATCAATGCATTTAAACCATTTGGCAGACTCATGGTCCTTCCTTACACACACGTACTCATGCATCCTTCACAATAACCCTATCAGGTAGAAAGTTGAGCTTGGGTAAAGAGACAAGCACTTATTGTTATAATTAATTTGTTCTAATTCATCCTATTTTAGCATAATCTGTTCTGTTACAGTTGAGCTTAGGTTAATGCACAGTATTTTTTCTCAGTTTGTAAACAACATAGTTGTTTAAACATATATATTTAAAATATGTTGCAGAGGGCTTCCCTGGTGGTGCAGTGGTAAAGAATCCGCCTGCCAATGCAAGAGACACAGGTTCGAGCCCTGGTCCGGGAAGATTCCACATGCTGCGTAGCAACTAAGCCCATGCGCCACAACTACTGGGCCCATGTGCCACAACTACTGGGCCCATGTGCCACAACTACTGAAGGCCGTGAGCCTAGAGCCCTTGCTCTGCAACAAGAGAAGCCACCGCAATGAGAAGGCCGCGCACCGCATCGAAGAGTAGCTCCCACTCGCTGCAACTAGAGAAAGCCCACGTGCAGCAATGAAGACCAAATGCAGCCAAAAATAAATAAATAAATAAATTTATAAAAAAAAAAAGAAAAGAAAGAAAGGCCCGAAGAAAGAAAGAAAGGCCCGAGAACTGAGATTCAAAACTCCACCGGGTGAAAGGGAGTGGGAAGGGAATGCAAAAACAATGAGTATCCATGAGGATTCAACCAGGAAAATAAAAACCATTCTATGTGAAACAGAATTTAATGCAGAGAATTAATGCACAGGTGACAGAAGAGCTGAGAACAGGAGACAGCAGTACAGAGATTAGCAACAGGAAGGCACTAGCATGCTTAGGCTGTTAGGACAAAGGGAAGAAGCAGGGTTACCAAAGCCAAGGGGTCAGGGTCACCTGGCAGAAGCAAGAACCAAAGGAGTCACAGACATTGTCAGAAACACCATCTAAGGCAGAGAGAGGAAAAAAATAATGTAAAAAAATAAATAAAAATAAATAAAATATGTTGTAGGAATTGTATTAACTCCTGACTTGATAGACAGCGTTTTATGGTTATACCATTTTCATTGTCTTTTATTAATTTGGCCCTTAGCCATATCTTGATGAAGCAGAGCAGCCACAATGATCACTATTTTGCAGGTGAAGAAACACTCTAAAGAGATTGCAGGTCCTGGCTTAACCACATGGTTAATTGCAAACCTGTGGCCAAACCCAGTTCTCTTGATGCTGAAGCCCAGACTCCATCTATTCTCCCACATTATGGGGAAAGGAGGTGATGAACATGGCAGTACCTCCAGAAGGGGACAATAGTGAGGGCACTTCTCTGGCACTATGAAATTATTTAACAGTGAGGACAGCCTGACAGATGAAATCTTCAGCTTCCTGCAACATGGAAAGGAGCTGCCATTAGTCCCATGTTATAGTGACAGCCCTTCCTCCTGCTAGGGAAAGACTTCCACAGAGATGAAAGCCTCTACTACTCTGCTGAACAGAACATGAGCTCCCCAGTGCTAGGTTTTCCAGCTGCGCTGCTGGGGTCTTCAGAGGAGGGTAAGAAGGAAGCCCTGACTCACCATCTCAGCATCTCTTTTATTTCTTTCATGGATTGAGCCTCTCCCTAAGATTTCCATTCAGAAAGGTTTCTGCCACAAATAATAAACAAATAAATAGTTTGAAAATCGCAAATCTTGTCCATGCTCTCAACTGGTATTCAAATTTTCTTTACAGCATCTGCAAGAACTTGTCCAAAGAACTTGACATCCCCACTGATGGGAACATGGCTACTGCAGGAAGCAGTTCATGTCATCTTCAGCTGTTAGGAATTTCTTCACTGTGTTAAGTAGTGATCAGTCCCTTCATGAAGCTTATTGCCCTTTGGTCTCAAGTTAGGGTAATATTCAAAGTATTAACAACCTGCCAGGCTGATGCAGTGCATGCCATCTGCATATCAGACCTGGTCCAAGTCAAGCCCTAAGGCCATACGGAACAGGTGTAATTGCTTATCTGCAGGAGGCCCTTTTAGTAAGGTGCATGGGGCTGGAGGGAGGTGGGGCAGGGAAGAGAAAGCCACTAATTCAAGGCATTTCATGACTGTCTGGGATCCCCAGATGTGCCCATTCCGTGAGCATTCCTGGTTCTGAGCTGCTTTTTAGATTCCAGTCAACACCCAAATCTGAAAAAATACGTTTTGATCCTCACTAAAGTTGACGTCACCAGCAGAGAGGTACCTAGCCTGGTAGAGGGGAAAGAACATACCTTTATTCATTCATTCAAACATTATCTACCCTGTTTATCTAACTCTATTTATTGAGTACCTAATATATGCCAGACCCTGTGCCAGGTGCTGGAGATACACAAGTGAGTTAAACAGGCATGTCTTCATCCACTACAGGTGAATATTTAGAGTATAAAAAAATTGTTTTTGAACCCTAGCTTGACAGACCACAGGAAAGTGACTCAACCTCTCTCAGTTTTGTTTATTCGTTTGTAAAATAATAATGCCTGTCTCATAGGATCACTGTGGTTTTTAGGTGAGGTAACAAACTTAAAAGACTCTGGTACTTAATAAAGAGTGGTAGTTTGTCTTTTTGTTCTTATCAATGTCACTTAAAACCCCCATTTCAGTATATGGCTTACCTTAGGATTTCAGAAGTGCTGGATTCCTTCTTTTACATTTCATTCTTATTATTATTATCAAAGTTTTACAGTAAGTCCTAAATCTTAGGTTACATCTATATGAAGTGTGTGTGTGAGCACGTGCGCATCCTTGTAACCACAACACAGTTCAATACATAGAACATTTCCAAGACTGCAAATTTCCTTCATGCTCCTTCCCAATCAATATCCACCACCCCTCTCCAGAGATAACCACTTTTGGACTGCTATCACTATCATTAGTTTTGTTTACTCTTGACCTTCACTAAATGGAACAATGAAGTGTGCAGTCAAGCTTCTTCCACTCATTATTATGTCTAGAGATTCGTCCATTTTATTGTGTACAGCAATACATCACTTTTTTATTGCTGTGTACTTTTCCATCATATGAATTCATTAATCTTTTCCACTGCCATTGGACAGTTGAGTTGTTTGATTTGGCTATAATGAATGAAGCTGCTATATGAACATCCTTGTACATGTCTTTTGGTGCACATGTGCATTCATTTCTGTGGGGTATATATCTAGGAGGGTCTTAAGGTAAACATATGTTTATCCTTAGTATACACTGCCAGTCAGTTTTCCAACTTATTTATACCAATTCCCATTCCTAGCAGCAACATATGAGTTCGACATTGTCGCCAACATTTTTATTAGTCACTTTAACCAATATGATGGATGTAGACTGAAATTCTATTGTGATTTATATTTGCATTTTGCTGATAAGTAATGATGTTGAATAAATTTTCAAATGTTCATTGACCATTTGTCTGTCCTTCTTCATGAAATAACTGTTCAAGTCTTTAGCTCATTTTTAAATTGTGG
This sequence comes from Balaenoptera ricei, assembly GCF_028023285.1. Classification (NCBI taxonomy): domain Eukaryota; kingdom Metazoa; phylum Chordata; class Mammalia; order Artiodactyla; family Balaenopteridae; genus Balaenoptera; species Balaenoptera ricei. Next base: position 51,915,296 of record NC_082639.1, read on the forward strand.
TATTTTTCTTTTGTTGTTTGGTTGACCTGTAGGGATTGGTTGTGTCTTCTGGATATAAATTCTTTCTAGAGATACGTATTGTACATATTCTATCCAAGTGTGTGACTTGCATATTCACTCTCTTAATGGGGTTTTAATGAACAGAAATTCTTAATTTTAATAAATTTCAATTTATCAATCTTTTCTATTACGATACATACTTTTTTTGTCTTAAGAAATATTTGACTGACCTTCCCTTGAGTTTTAAGTGAAGAGCTTATACATAATTTTTAAACTCTTGGTCTTAGCATAAAGACCTAACCCTCATTTGTCTTTAAGAAAAAACTGTCAGTAAACTTTATTCTTATGAACAAAAGAGATAGCAAGCTGGAAGCAGAACTTCACTAGACTCAAGAAAAAGTAGTTATTTCCATAAGCTCTTTTACTGACTGGTTCATTCAGTCAACATATAGAAGAGTAGTTTAGCATGATAATTCAAAGCAGGAACCTAAGATTTGCTATGTGCGTTTAATGCCTAATTTTGATATTCCTAGAACTTGAGTTCTGGTTTACACTAAATTGCAAAGAGCATCACTTAACTAGAACTGGATGGTAGCAATGTTATTTGGTCCACAAGTTTTCTCTCCTCCAGGCTGAGTGGTCATAGCTCCTTCAACTACAGCAAGGACACTCACCACACTGATTGCTCTTCTCTGAGTACACTGCAAATTTTAAATCTCCTTAAAATGAGTTGCTCAAAAGTGACTTCAACAATGCAGGTATGTTTGCTCCTTGATCAACGTAAATCTGTCTCACTTTCAGATTTCTTTGTCTTTTCAGAAATATTACCCTGTTGATTTATATTAAATCCAAGTTTAATTAAACTCTCAGACCCTGGTTCTCTGACTTTGGTGTGCATGTGAATCACCTGGATGTTTGCTAGATTTCTGGGTCCCAACTTAGAGATCCTAATTCAGTAGATCTATGGCATAGCTCCAAAATCTGCATTTTTAACAGTCCCCCCACCACCACTGATAATTCTTGTTTTGGTGACTTTTGGACTGTACTTTGAGAAATGTTGCTTTAAATCTATCTCACAGATGCCTTAGATAAAGCGTATCTCCTAATGGTGTTCTTTGTGAATTTGAATTTGAGGGTCCAAGCTCATAACTTTGTATCGATACCTCTTAAAACCACCAATGAAAAATCGTGGTGAAGAAAAAAAAGCATGGGTTTTGGAGGTAAGAAGACTTGTGTTCAACACCTCCTCTGCAAATGCTGGCCTTGGACAAGTAAGTTAACTCCCTGAATTTCAATTCCCTCAACTGTAAAATAAGAGAACGCATTCCTGCCTGGGTTGTTGCAACCATCAGATAATCTACGTGCTGTAGCTACACAGTGCGGTGCTTACAGAAGGTTTTCCATTTATATGAAGTCCCCTCAGCACATTCACTTATTATTCCAGCATATGGACATCTTGGGGAAAACTTATATTACCACCCAATTAATTAATTCTTCTTTCCAGCCTCCTGTCATTTGAAAATTTTGTTGACATTTTACCTCTGTCTTCCTCTCAGCCAGTGTTACCCAAACAGATGTGCATATGGGAATCCTCTGGGAACATTTAAAAGTGCCAGATCCCTGGAATAAAACACTCCAGAGGTTGAGCCTGGGAAAGTATAGCCTTAAAAAGCTCTCCAGATGATTTTTGATATGCACCCTGATTAAAGAATCTCTGATCTAAATAACTGATAATAATGTGGTTCACTATGTATCAAAACCCATAAAATGTGCAGACCCTGTGAGCCATCAAGATTCACTCCTAGAAATGGACTCTGAGGAGATAATCATAGATGAGTGCAAAGATTCGATTACAAGGATGTTTAATACAGATCTCTTTGTAAGTAGAAAAAGGAAGAGGAACAGGAAGAAGAGAAGGCAGAAGAATTGAAGAAGTTGAAGGAGAAGGAGGAAAGAAAGGAAAAAAACTGGTTGCCCAACAGCAGGCCACTGGGCACCCCCAAAAAGTGAATAAATGTGATACTCCTTTCTGCATAATATCACGCAGCCCTAAAATAGACTGCTGCATTTTTTATAATGATTCCATTAGATACCACAATCTAATGTGGTATGTATGAGAGGTACGATCATACTTTTTTCTTGTTTAAAACATGACTATGGGGGAAATACAATAAAATGTTAGCAATAATTTTAACTGGGTGTTAGGATGATGGATTATTTAAGTCTATTTTTTGTTATTCTATTTTTCTAATTTTTTCTACAAAAACATCATTCTTATATCAAACTTTAAAAACATATGCTATTTTTCATGACAGAATTTAAATCAAAACAATGAATATACTGCTAGAGACCCTCTCCAGGTCAATATTCCTCCATTAATCAGAATTCTTTGGCTACCGTCATTTCATGCTGTGCAAACTGTCTTTTGAGAACAGGCTGGGTACCAGTGCTGTGCTAGGGTGCCTCACAGATGTTATTTCAGATGATCTTCCAAACAGTCTCGTGTGGTGTGTACTATTATTATTCTCATTTTACAGATGAGGAAAATGAGACCTAGGTACACTAAGTAACTTACCTAAGGTCAAAAGCAACTGATGGGAGAAATGGGGTGTAGGGTACATGAGACATCTCTGTATTCTCTCTTACAACTGCCTGTGAACCTACAAGTATCTCAAAATAAAAAGTTTAATGTTTTTAAAAGCAAGTAATTGGCAGAGCAGGGTTTCACATGTAACCCTGTGTGACTCCAATACCTATACTTTTCCAGTCACACCAGTACTAAATTGGTGCCAATTAGTATTGTCATCTGACCTCTTCTTCTGCACCTTGCCCACTAAGATACCGAGTAACTTTGTTGGAACTTTATGAAAGCCCGACCCGTTGTGCTCTACAGTGTGATTCTGCTTACTCAGTTCACGAAGGCCATTTGCTGGGTCCGCTAGAAGCAACAGAGGGGCAGACTGTGGTTTCGGTGCCAAGAAGGAGCAGAGTAAAGGAGGTAAGAGTCAATGGGCATTCTGCCTGACTAAGGACTCTGGGATTGGACCCTCAATAGATATGCAAATCGAATTCTGTGTAATTTGCGCTTTTCAATAACCTCAGCATGTGTTGGATGTGTACAAAAAGAACCATAAAATAAAATTGCAGACAAAGCGGGGGGGGGGTCAGAACACAGAAAGGGGAAGAATCAGTTTATTCCACGAGCCAAACAATGGGTCGTAATAAATTCGCCAGCCATTAGCTCTTTGGTTGCATAGAACAAAGAGATTGAAATGAAATGGGGAAAAAAAGAATCACAGTTAACTGTTAGATGGCTGGCCTGCTTCCATTTGGCCAACCAGACAGATCACGGGATGAGCCAGGGAGCTGCGGCCGGGCATCTACCTCCATGGGGCAGCCCCCACCAGTTTGCAACCCAGCCGTGGCTCTTCCATATGTTCAGGTGCCATTGGGGCAATCTTTCCTTAGGAAAAACATGCAATAAAAAGATCCAGTTGTGTTTTAATCATCCATAGTTACATGCTCCCAAAAGAATTATAAGATAGACAGGGTGTGAAAGGGAAATCCAGAGATGTAAAGTAAAAAAAACAGAAAAAAAACAGAGAGAAACATGCAGAAAGAAACTGAAGGAGAAGCAGAGAAAAAGAAGAGAGAGAAACTGACTGAGAAAGATGATAATAATAATCAGAGCTCCCATTGCCAGTGCTGCCATTCCCACCAGCAGTGCCATCATCATTTCTGAGTATTAACTATGGCCTCAAACCTAAGGGCAGCCCTCCCCCGAGAACAGAGCCCCGGCAGCTCTCCACACACCTCCCAGGAGCCCTGTGAAGATTGTTCTGAAACTGTCATATTGTCTGAGCATATCTCAATCATGGAACTTCCCACCTTAGTTTTTAGTTAGCTTTTAATTTGTCCATCCTTCCAGTAGATTCCAAGGTCCTTGACAGTAGAGTCTAGAGTTCAACTATGTATCCTAAATGCTAAGCATTTGGCCTGACCCATTTAAGGTATTCAAACAATATTTATAAAGTGAATGAATGTGTTTTAAATGGATGGATGGATAGATGGATGGATGGATGGATGGATGGATGGATGGATGGATGAATGGATGGATACCAGGCACACTAATACTCACATGAGCCCAGTAAGTTAGCAGTTATTAATCTCATTTTACAAATGAGGAAAGTAATGCCCAGGGAAGCCCAAATCTAACTGATTCTTTACCCTGTGAAATAGCAAACAGTTTCTCAGAGATATTGTGAGAAACAGAGGGGTACAAAAGTTGGGAGAGGTTTGGGGAACAAATGAATAGGGAAAGAGGAAGAGAAGAGGAGGAAGAAGGATGAAGGAGAAGATGGGGCAGAGCAAAAAAGAGGGTTCTGCTTGGTGCCCTCAAAACAGAGGACAAGGCTTTAGCTTTGTTTGAAAAATGAGTAATAAAGTGTGGGGTGAGCATAAGCCAGGACTGGATGACATCATATTAGCATAGAATCAGGAGTTTAAGAGAGACTCCTAAATCCTATTTGGCTCTGACAGCAGGTGGACTGGGGTTGGGGATTTGCAAACTGGCCAAGGTCATCCCTGGTAGCCCTAATGCAAAGTGAATGTCAACAGAGATTTGATAAATAAACAGAAGTGCTCAGAGATTCTGGTGTCCACATACACAGGAGGAACATAGTAAGGCAGTCTTACTTGAGTGAGGCTGGAACAATCTCGCTCTTAAAGCCCTAAGCCCCATGGACGCCGCTTGCCATAGTTTTCAGAGTAATATGATTTGTGACAAATTCATTAAGCAGTAAGATATGACAGACTGTAAATTGCTCCACTGTTAATTTATGTCCACTATATTGTTAGGCACCCAGCCAAAGCTTGGTCCTATCTGAAAGCAGAGATATAAATTGCCGTTGTGTAACCACAATCTGGAAAGCTTTGTGAGGATCAGAGAATGAGCAAATCCCAGAATCCTCAACACATAGAATGAGAATTCAACCCCTTCCTCAGCATCAACTTCCAGTGAGTGCCCACTCTGGAACAGCCCCCTCCCCTGAGGAGAGTTTATCAGAGTGTTGGGAATACAAAGAGCTTTCTTTCTATAAAGTGATAAATCCTACACTAAAGGTAAGACATCATTACTTATGGAGCCCAGAAAAAGAAGTGATGGGTTCTAGCCTAGGGATGAGAACAGGAGATCATGGAAGGTTCCAGAAAGAAGATGATTTTTTAATTGGGTCCTAAAATAAACATAGACATTCCTCAAGTGGAAAAAGATGGAAGTTCATTGCAAGAAAACCTCACAGAGGCATGAAAGTATGGTATATTCAAAGAGCTTGAGCAATTTGCTGCGACTTTAACCCAGGTTGCCTGGAGGAGAATCATAAGCAAGTTATATGGCAAGAGAGTAAGTCCGGGTTAAACTGAGAAGCCTTGGACTTCATACTAAACGTCTAAGAGTTTATTCAACAGTCCCCTTCTCTGCATAATCCCATTGCCACTACCTAATTCAGGTTGTTACTGTCACACCTGGAAATTGAAGACTCCCATTGAGAAAGACTATCTGGATGAATCATTAGTTATTAAGGATATAAACCCCGAGGCTGGTACACTATGTTGATAACTTAAGCAGCAAACAATAATAAAAAGAACAATGGCTAGTATATACTGATTGTCACAGTCACTGAGCTGGAGCACTGGATCAGAACATAACCTCTCAAAGGCTACTTTTAGTGGAGAGGTTTTCCAGGCCAATTTCCTCCTAATCCAAAAAACAAGTTCAGAACTATGAGAGAAGACTTGGCTTTGGGACAACATAAATCCCCAGGCCACCAGCCCTGTTCCCTATTTATGCAGCAGAGTCCCTTCCATACACCCCTAGACTGAGTTAACAGATTCAACACCATGGACTCCTTTCCCCTTTAAGTGTCCACTGGGCATATCTAAGGAAAGGAAAAGAAAGGGGAAGAAATTGCAGAAACTGCATCCCAACCTGTGGCAGCAGAATTGGGGGAATTAGACTCTGAAAAGAACCAGGAGACCTGGGTTTTACTCCACCCTCTCACTCACCGGCCCTATGGCCTTGAGCAAAGATGGCCTCACCTGTCTGGGCTGCAATGGGAATTAAAAGGAGATCATGCATATGGAAACATCTGGCACAGAGTAGGCCCTCAGAAGACGCTTATCAAATTTGAATCTATAGTCAGGGAGTATGGAACTTGAGAAATAAGTAGCATTCATACAGGAGATGTTAGATATGTTGGAAAAGGGCTGTAGACCCAAGGAATAAGCTCAATGAAATCATCAGCATGATCTCTTGGCATTGTGGGGTGATTTTTAGTACTTTGTCCAGTTATTTTGAGCCCCCGGAGACCTTTTATCAGTTCCCACTCTATACTGATGTTGTTCATAAAGTTGGCGGGCTTTATGAGTCTTCATCAACCTACACACCGTGAGACAGGTCCCAGGAGGTGGCGGGAAGTTTTGTTTCTTGTGAAACTAGCTGTGTGTGCAATGCATTGAGTCCTTGGGATTTCTGACATGATTTAGACGTTCTTTGCCTACCCACTGCAGGAGGCTTTATACAGGAAAGGAGTCCTGTCATCTCACTAACTAAAAAGAAGACAAGGTGCAGTAGAAAGAATGCTGGTTTTGGTCTCAGGAGGCCAGGTTTAGGAAGCTCAGTTCTGTCACCTGGGAGACCTTGGGAGACTTTTCTGAGCCTCAGTTTGCTTGTCTAAACAGTAAATAATAGCACCTACTATTGGGGATTATTTCTTGACTCAAATGATATAATTTATGTGAAAGCACTTTATAAATTGTAAAGTGCTAATAACTGTGAGTGTTAAAACTCTCATCATTGTTATTTATGGTGGTGGAGCATATAGGATTTGCAGCCAGTTAAATCTTTCAGTCCTCATGTCCCCATTACCCCTTGGCTACTGTCTCTATCATTCAGGAAGACATAATTCATTTCCAGATGATTCAAATGGGGAGACTCTAATGAAGCCCCTACTTAGAAAGGTGTAGGTAGTGTTAAGGGAATAAACAAAGGATGGTGAGGTACCAAGAGGCCAGCAATAGCTGGAAGAAGTTACTCCCCACTATCGATGAAAGAACAGAGTTATACCTTCTATCAGAGCTCAGTGAGGACTAGAGCCCTAAAGGAGGAGGGGCTAGCCAGAGGGATGCAGCTATTGCCAGATCTGGGGCACAAAAACAGGAGAAACTTCTCTCCTTCTGCCCACCAATCTCCCATTGGTTGAATCCAATCAGAAAGCAATCAGCAAGGGATCCCAAATAATGCAATTCACAGGGTCAAACTCTCAAAGATTCAAGTTTTTGTGGTCACCTGTTATTTCCTATATTCGACTCTTTATAGTGTTTTGTATATGACATCTAAGGAGCAGCATAGCTGGTAATTATGAACAAGATTCTGAACCAAGAGCTGTGTTCAAATCTTGGCTCTGTCATTTGCTAGCTATATGACCTTAGGGAGATTTATTTAACTTCTCAGAACCTCAATTTTCTCATCTGTAAAAGGAGCTCTATGAGAGTGCCAATTTCAGGGGATAGTGAGAGTATTAAATTCAGTAATACTGGTAAAGCACTTTCCAGGGTACACATTAAGCACTCCATAACTAGTATTGATGTTGCTGTTTTACTTTTCACAGACCCATTTTTTACTGTTCCCCTCTCTCCCAAACCTCTGCACTAGAAACCCTTCTCCATGGAAACATCACCCTTTTACATCTTTAACCTGTATAATAATTCTACAATTTTTTTCCTAACTGAAACCTGGATCTCCCTGGTAGACTTTTCTAATTTACTTCTTTTTTACTTGACTTATTGGCAGAATTTATATTTTGATCATTCCTTCCTCCTAGAAAAGACTTCTTCCTTTGGCTTTGGTGTCATTATCTCCCGACTTGCATCTTAATTGGATATACTGTGTCCTAAATTTATTTTCTTTCCTGAAAAACACGCTCCACTCCTCTTACCTTAACTAATGACAGCCATATAAGTCAATTGCTTAAACCTAGATGTCTCACCTCTTTCTCACTCTTTATATCCAATAAATCATGGCGCTCCATACATTAAGCCTGTAAAATATCTCTAGAATCTATCTACTCTTCTCCATCTCTAAGAGCACCATGTTTGTGAGTCATCACCACCTCTTGCAACTTTATTGCAATAACTTCCTAAGTGGTCTCATTGCTTCTTGTCTTTCTTTTTCTACCCATTCTTCACACTGTGGTCAGAAAGGTTATTGTAAAGAAGACACTTTCTCATGCCCTCACCCTTATTAAACCCCCCTCAGTGATTTTCCACTGCCCTTATTAGAAAGCCCACTCTCATAATTGCTAGCAAGACCCTCTATGACCTAAAACCTGGATACTCACCTAGGGACATTCCTTTCTCTCACTCAACCCCAATAGCAACAAATGATTTGTAAATCCCCCAGCACTTAAACTTCTCACTCCTCTGGGTGGTGTACATGCTGGCCAGGACCCTCCATGCCCAAGCTGCCCTTGGCTAACTCTCATTTGCCCTTTGCATCTCAGCTTGGATGCCACTTTCTCCAGTAACCTTTCCTGACCCTGAAATTCCAATTTAGTTGGCCCTTCTAAGTGTACCCCCATGACTTTGAAGTGCTGATTCTATGAAGGCAGATCTTTGTTCATATTGTTTAACCTTTGTATGCAGTACCTGGAACTTTTGAATAACGGAAGACTCAGCATGACAAGATAGTCATTGTCTGATCTCCATTTTCCCATAAGCTCACTACTGTGACTCTAGAATTGTCTCCCAGATAGAGATGAAATTTGAGAGACTGAAGCATGGTCTTGATATTGAGCCACTTAAGTTCTAGACACATCTCTCTGTTACAGCTACCATTGTAGCAAATGCGGTATTCCACAAGGAACTTCAGGAATCCTGTTCAAGTTCTCAAAACAGTAGAAGGTCAATCGGGGAAAATGAAATGACACATACTTTCAAAGAGGGCTATTAATAAAGCAAATGCAAAGTTGATGTTGACCCGAGATAAGCAACACATTTTCCTAAGTGTTCTAGGGCATTTTCTCATCTTAGGAAAGCCCATCAGGCTATTTACTACCGGGTTCCCTGTCTAAATGCACAGATTTCACCACTGGACCAAGTTAAAAATGTCCATATTTTTTGTCCATAACACAACTCTTCAATCTGTACTGAATTATTTGGAACGTATATTATAAAAAGATCATTCATTGTCCTTTTTTCCTGTAGTTTTCACCCTTTACTCCTAGCTGGGCTTTCTTATTTCATGAAAAGTAAGTCTACTAAATAAATCTAGTTGTACAATAAGAACATATCTTTTTAACAATGAAAACTCTTGAGTTTCAGAGTTAAGCCTTCACAAGTACACAGTGTTATATATTAATTATATCTCAATTAAAAAACTAAAAAAAGGACAAATGGTTAATATATCACTCTAGCCCATTGATTGAGTAATTGTGTGAGCACTGAGGTAGTATGGTGTGAATAGACAGAAAAATGTTTCTATCAAGACATCCATGTTGTTGTTTTTTTTAAAACAAATATTGAGCACATACTATGTGCAAGCCCAATGTTAGGTTCTGATGATACAACACCAAACAAGACACATTTCCTGCCATCAAAACCTCAAGGGTTAGTGGGGTAAAGAGACAAGTAAACATACATCTACAATTTGGTGTTTTAACTGTTTGGACATAGAAAAACATATTAAGGGGGCTTCCCTGGTGGTGCAGCAGTTAAGAATCTGTCTGCCAATGCAGAGGGCAGGGCTTCGAGCCCTGGTCCGGGAAGATCCCACATGCCACGGAGCAATTAAGCCCGTGCGCCACAACTACTGAAGGCCGCGTGTCTAGAGCCCCGTGCTCTGCAACAAGAGAAACCACCACAATGAGAAGCCCGGGCACCGCAACAAAGAGTAGCCCCCTCTCGCCATAACTAGAGAAAAGCCCGTGCGCAGCAACAAAGACCCAACGCAGCCAAAAATAAAATAAATAAAATAAATTAATTTTTAAAAACATTAAAAAAAGAAAAACATATTAAGCATTTTTGAGCACTTTTAATAATAGCACTTGCCTAGTATGTTTATTGTGAGGATTGAATGAACTAATGCATAGGAAGCACTTAGAATAGTACCAAGCACAAGTGCTTCTTATGCATTAATTCACTCAATCTTCACATCAACCATGTGACATAAGTGCTATTATTAAAGCCCATTTTACAGGTGAGAAAACTAGGGCACAGAGCCGATAAGCAATTTAACACAGATCCAGAACGCTTTCATGATGGTACTTGGCTCTGAACCTAGCAGGCAGATTCCAGAGCCCACAGGATTTAATCACTACCCAACACTACCTGTCCGGGGGCAAACACACAAGGATCTATGGGAGCAGAGAAGGAAGGAGTCTAGTCCAGCCTGAGTGTCTGAGAATGGTACACATTTCCTGTCTGACTTACATAAATCAGTCTCCATTCAGGCTAATACTAAAGGGAATACTCAGCTGTGACCTCCAGTGCCTTCCCCCCAAAGCAGAACTGTGCATGAAACCAACACAGTTGATTTTATATCAGCCCATCATGTTATTAGTCAGTTAGGCCTTGGGAAGCTGACAAAGGAGCATATGTTAGGATTATTGTATGTAGTGTAACTATCATAACGATGTGCATTTGTCAGAAGCATCTATTTTCTTAGTTAAAAAGAGGAACATTTTATGTGGGAAATTTCTTACAAAGCCGATATTTCAGCTGAGGGCAAGAGGAGAGAGTAAACATGAAAAGCCCAAGGAAAGGTAGATGGAAGCGGAGGATGAATGTTTAGTCTGTGTCTAATAGTCTGCCAAGAACACGTGTAATTTAGGAAGATTATGGGAGGGACTGCCAAGGCCAGGCAAGCTCTCTTTGAGGTATGTACACTACATATTTGGAAAGCATCAGCCAGCACTCACTGAGATACCTTGCCCTTCGGTTTGCCCAAGTGGAGTGGCACACAGATGCAAAGAAAGGATATGCTCCCTAGTAAGCATATGTCAGGTGCTACCCCCTTAGAGTTATCAGTTAATCCTCAGAATAGTATTACAAGAGAAATATTTTTATCTCCTTCTTGCAATTGAGCAAATGAGGCTCGAAAATATGTCCAGAGTTGTGCTTATAAGTTGCATAGTCAGAATTCAACTCCACTCCTGACTACCACCAAAGTCCTTTCAACTCTTACTGCTCCCTCTCTGAGAAGTTTTAGGACTCTTTCATCAGACATCACATAACCTTTAGGTTGGCACTCCCAAGATCCATGAGGGCAGGGACTAACATTTAATCCCAAATACTGCCTTTAGAGTACCTAAAATACAATGGATGCTCAATAATTTTTTTCTAAAAATCCTTTAGTAGACTTTATTTTTAGCATAGTTTTAGGTTTACAGCAATATTGAGAGGAAGAGAGTTCCCATATACCTTCTGCCCCACACACGCACAGGTTCCTCCACCATCAACATCCTGCACCAGAGTGATGCATTTGTTACCATCGATGAACATACATTGAAACATCGTTATTACCAAAGTCCACAGTTTACATCAGGGTTCATCTTGGTATTGTACAGTCTATAGGTTTTGGCAAATGTATAATGACATGAATCCACCATTAGAGCATCATACAAAATAGTTTCACTGCTCTCAAAGTCTTATTTTTCATCCTACTCATCTCTTCCTTGCCCTTAACCCCTGGCAACCATTGATTTCTTTACTGTTTCCATAGTTTTGCCTTTTCATGAATGTCATATAGTTGGAGTCATCAAGCATGTAGCCTTCTCAGATTGCCTTCTTTTTCTTGATAGTGTACATTGAAGGTTTCCCCATGTGTTTTCATGGCTTGATAGCTCATTTCTTTTTAGCATTGAATAATATTCCATTGTCTGGACATACCACAATTTACCTATCCATTTACCTACTGAAGGACATCTTGGTTGCTTCCAAGTTTTGACAATTATGAATCAAGCTTCTATAAATATCTGTGTGCAGGTTTCTGTGGAGACATAAGTCTTCAGCTCTTTTGGGTAAACACTAAAGAACATGATTGCTGGATCATATGGTAAGAGTATGTTCAGTTTTGTAAGAAACTGCCAAACTCTCTTCCAAAGTGGCTGTACCATTTTACATTCCCACCAGCAATGAATGAGAGTTCCTATGGCTCCACATCCTCACAAGCATTTTGTGTTGTCAGTGTTTTGGATTTTGCCCATTCTAATAGGTGTATAGTCAACAAGTATTTTTTCAATAAATAAATGCTTTAGTAATAAATTGAGATGAAATAAAGTTCTAAATCATTAAGAAAGTAGAGTTATAAAATCTGTTATTTACATTATCACTTTTAGAAGACTGGGAGTAATGAGAGAGCATCCACAATCAAACCCTAACCTGTCACTTTCATGTTACCATCCACACTCTTTGGGGCAAATGGTCCTGCCTGCTCCAGGCAGGCAGTCTGCTGAGTGTGTGTGTACTGGGGCTGGGGGTGATTGATAGGAATGTACTTTGGAATCTTAGTCTAAGATCCCTCTCATGGCCACATTTTATTCTTTTCTAGCTACTGTGTTCTTCTCCCCAAATTTGAGATGTGAATATTCATATCTTTTATTATTATAGTTAATCGCTATGGGGTTTCTTGCCATTATTAGAAGGAAAAACAGTACCTCTACACTGACATGCCCCTTCATATAAGCCCCAGATATTAAGCATAGTATTTAGGCTGGCACACATTTAAATAGAACAATGTCAAATTATGAAATAAAGCCAAATGCATAGAGGAATTTAGTATATGAGAAGTGACATATCAGTTTTGGGAAAATTGTATCAGTGGATAAACAAAATTAATGTGAAAGGTACAATTTGAAAAAAAAAAGGTGTTAGATCCTACTTCATACCTCACACACAAATTAATTCTAGAAGTATCAAAGTTTTCAATAATTTAAAAGGAAACTAAAAAAAGGCTAGAGGAAAATGTATGATTTATTTGAACAATCTAGGAGTAGTGAAGACTTTTTAAAGAATAACACAAAACCCTGAAACTTAAACAACTTGATGTTTGACCACATAAAAATAAAATATTTATGAATGGCTAAAAAGTAGTCAGAAGACAAATGAAGTATTTGAGAAAAATATGTTTGCAACCCGTATCACATAAAAGAGATATTTTTCCTAATACATAAAAGGTGTTTGGAGAGCAATAGAGAAAATATCACCAATCCCATTGAAAATGATAAACTTATATGTACCTAGTTTACAAAAGAGTACAAATGGGTTTTTAAAATAAGAAATAATGTTCAATGTCACTCATTGTGAGAAAATATAGTGAGATGCCACTTTTCTCTTAAAAATCAGCAATGATCCACATTTTGAAAATATGCTTAGATGGTGAGGGAAGCAAGCACTCTTGGATATTGTTGGTGGGATATTTTTGTACTTTACTACAAATGCACAGGGGGACAAATGGGCGGTACCTTTCCAAATTACACAGGTACATACCCTGTGACCTAGCAATTTCACTTCCTTGTATTCATCAAACAGATATACCTGCACACGTGCTTGTGCATATTTTATTGCAAATTCCACCTACATAAGAACAGAGTGGTTAACTAAAGCACGGTGCATTCTTACAATGGGATGCCATGTAATCGTAAAAGAGGATGAGAAAAAAATGTATGTCCCTTATCTTTATGAGATACAGTCATAAAGATATGTTTTTATATTAAAAAATACAGAATCTTGAGTGAACAGACAGAAACCAAATAGCACATATGACATGATTCCATCCATATGGCCTTTGAGACCAGGAGAAACTAATAGATGGTGATAAAATGAGGCTAGCAATGATCTCAGGAGAGACTGGCAAGAGGCACAAGGGTAGTGTTGGGGTGCTAGAAATACATATCTTGATCTGGATGGTGATTACATAGGTATACGTTGGAAGAAAAATTCACCACACTGTATACATTTCTGCACTTTACTGTACATGTTATATCTTAGTTTAAAAAAATACAAACAGGATGCAGAACAGTATGTATACTATTCTATATTTTGCACAAAGTAAGCAAAAGAGAAAAAATATATAGGTCTCTACGTGGATTTGTTTAAACTATTTCCAGAAGGCCACACAAGAAACTGATAAAACTACCTACATCTGAAGAGGGGTTCTGGGTTACTAGAACCCTCACATATACCTTATGCTACTTTTGCAAATTAAGCCATGTGAATATATTACCTTACCACAATCATATGTTGAATTAAAATTTTTAAAACACATCACCTAGAATTGCCCAAGACCTCTGGAACTTACTCAATCCTACTTACAAATACCAGACTGACAGAAAACTGGAGGATCTACAGTCAGCCCTCTGCCAGCATTGTTTCTCCTTCCACAGAGTGTCACTACTGAAGGCTGGGCCTGTAAGACCTGACAGACACTGGTCCATCACCAGCCTCCATCACTTCCCGGGATGGGAGTCATCACAATTGCTTAGATCTTTAGGTTGACCATGATCACATGCCCAGATGTCCCATTTTATTCATTCATTTAACAATATTTACAAGTGCCCATTAGGTGTCCATTGTATGTTCCAGGCAAAAGGGACACAGTAGCTCATATTTCTAGTTGAGGAAGACAGATAACAAGCAAATAACAAAATATCGAGAGAGAACATGTCAGATGGTGATATGTGCAAGGAAGAGAAACAAGACAAGACATAGAGAGAAAGTTTCAAGGTGGAGGTGGTGAGGGAGAGTAGTGGCTATTCCATGGGAGTGGCTTACAGAAGGCCTCGCAGGTGAGGTGGTACTTAAGCTCTAAATGAAACAAAGAGACAAGCATGGAGAACATCTGCAGATAGAGAATTTGAGGCAGAGGGAAGAGCAAATCCAAAACCCCTGAAATCAGAGACTGCTTGCCATAGCTGAGAAACATCACGGAGGCCAGTGTGGCTGCAGCATCAGGAACCAAATAAGGAAGAGTAGAAATAAGGAAGGAGAGGGAAGCAGGGCCCAGATCACAAAGGGCCTCGGAGGCCATGTAAAGATTTAGACTCTTACTCTGAGCAACATGGGAAACCAGTGGAGGGTTTTGAGCAGAATCAAGAGATTGTTTTGGGACCTGTCATGTGGAAATGTCAGGATGGATGTACAAATCTGGGCTTTACAAAAGAGAAAGAGTCCAGGCATAGAAATCTGGGAGTCACCGAGTTTCTCTTTGCTCCAATTCAGTTACTCTTTGAGGTCTTTGGGTTCTTTGAAGTCCTTTCTCACCAGCACACCTTGGTCAGTCCCACCCTAGTCTACTCAGTCAGGTCCCCTACATTCACATCATGCGAAGCAAGTGCTTGGTTATTTACCCCTCTATCTCAGCAGGCAAACTGATCTCTCCCCACCTGGAGGCTCCATATGTCAAAGGATCTAAGGGGCACAGCTTTTGCTGAGTCACACACATGTGCCCACGTGCACTCACGTCCAGTTATGCTCTCCTACCAGGACCATAGATACATACTTTCCTTAAGTTTTACATTTCCTTAATCAAGAAGGGCCACTTAAACAAATCTCCTCTGAACTAAAAAGGGCTACTTTGTCCACCTGTGCAGACAGTTTAATATCACTAAAAATTTTAGTTATGCCTTACTAAGGCTTCCAAGACATTTCTATGACCTTTCACTACCTTTTGTAGATTTCTTAAACATTTTTCCATCTTTGTCTATTCCTCCTCCACTAACATCTGGATTATCTATCTGCTCCTGTTTAACAACACATGTCATCCAACCTTTAAGGTCCTGACATCAAGGCACAGCCTTCTCACTAGCTGGATGACCATGAGAAAGTCACTTCATTTCTGTAAACCTCAGTTTCCTTACTTAATAATGAATTCCTATCTCTAAGAACAGAATGAGAGTTATTTTATTTATATTTTTTCTATAGTTGTCTACTTAGATTGATAATGATAAAGATGATGTTACTTATCTGGTGATGCCCTAGTGAACTAGGGGATTTTCATACTCTTTGCAGGGCAAGAAGGAAAAAGTTGGCAAGTGAAGATGAGAAGTGTGAAAAGAATTCCGAGCACGCATGCAATATAAAGAATATATGTATTATTATTATTATTATTATTATTATTATTATTAATTATTAGCCTGAATTGGCTATCAATTAACTAGCTGTGTTACCTTGGGAAAACTCACATATCCTCTCTGAGACACTGCTAGTCTGTGAAATGTAGGCAATAATAATTCTATTTATGGAATTGTTATAAGGGATATTTAAATCTAAAGAATATTTAAATATTTAAATTCTTTATTTAAATAAGAAACATTTAAATAAGCCTCAGTCCTGAGTCTAATATCTTGACAGTGACAAAACACTTCATAAACTTATATTATCCTCATCACCATCAGGGAGAAAGGTCAGCTGGAGCAGAGCAGATGGAGGGTCCAGGGAGGAACTGAGCACCAGATGAGGGCAAACCAAAAATTCTGGTACAGCGGCCAAGGGAGTCCTCAATTTTTAGAAGTTATGCAGAAGAAGGTAGATGCAGCAGAGATTCAGACTTGAAATAGCAATATTTCACTCAGGGCAAACATGTATTGAGTTTGTTTGTACCAGGGAGGTAGTAGAACATAATGATCAAGAGGTTGGATTTTATACAAAAACAGACATGGTTTTAATCCTGACTCTGGAACATCCTGGCTGTGGAAACTCCATTTCCAAACCTCAGTTCCTCATCCACAAGGGAAAAGATAAAAGTGATAGAATTTGGCCACCCATGGATCCCAGTGATATCATCCTCATTGAAGCATCTGGAGAGGTCTCTTGAGAGGCAGAGCACCATAAAAAGGACTCAGAGCCTGGAGACAGATCTGGCTTGAATCCTAACTTAGGTATTTACTATGTGACTTTGGATAAGTTTCTCGATCTTTCCAAGCCTGAGTTTCCTCCGCTATAAATTGGAGGTAATAATCATTTCTGGTTGAGATATGGCAAGCAAAACACTATAACAATGACTAGAACATAGTATGTGCTCAAAAAGTGGTGATTACTGTTGTTACTGATTGCTCTTTACCAGGAACTGTACTACGTGTTGGGGATTCAATGTGGACAAGAATACATTTCATACTATGTACAACATGATACCTTTCAACTATTTAAAGACAGTTGCCATGTTCCTCCACGCCATATCCATTCCAGTTTTCTCTGGTTTCTTAGCTATTTCTCCCAGAACAAGATTTCCCCATGGAATCATCTCCTCCCTGGCCTTCACTAGGTGACTTGTTTCTATCAATGCCTGTTGAAAATATGGCACCCACAATGGAGACGCCATCCAGCCATGAATTCCACTATCAACCTGGACTATCACAGGAGAATTTGGCTTTGGCCTTAACCCTCTACTTCAGCTAATGCAGCCACACATTTCTGTTGGCTCTGTTAGTTTCTCTATTCTTGCAACAGTCACAAAGAAAACTACCATGGAGCTGCCGAACTCATGAGTCCAGAGAGAGTACCTGAGAAAGTCTTCAGTTGTTTTAATCAAACCTAAGGGTAAAGAAGCATATATCCTGTATGAGGATTCAAAGTAAAATCCGGGAGAATCCACTCTACCTCTTATCCTTTAAGTAGTGAGGGTGGCCCTAATTTAGTACCACTGAGAAGATGGATATTTCAATCTAGGGAGAAAGAACAAAACCTTTAACGTGACTAAGAATAGAAATACTTAACCAAGAAGAAATCAGCTTTGAGTGTATTTTAAAGGCAGACTCCCTAGTAAAGTTGAGAAGATCTTTATTATTAATGTCAAATATCCTTTTTCACAGCTCATAAATCCTCCTAGAGGAATAGAGTGGAGCTAGAAGAGATTTATACCCTCCTCCTAAGGCAGAGTCTTCTACTGATGCCTCCAGGTAACCTAAAGGGTCAGCAAAAGCTGCAGCTTTAAGACAGTCAACAGGTAGTTCCTACAACCTCAGAATGTAAACAACCCCTTTTTCAAATCAGCAAAAAAAAAAAAAAAAAAAAAAAAGAGTCCTAAAATATAGATCCTAGTCTCTGAACATTCACAAGGACTGCTTTCTACTTTTTGATTTATGTGCCTAGGCCTGAGTGTCAGAGACCTGAGAAATCACAGCTGGATTAAAGAGATGAGCTTAGCATGAACACTGTATTTTGTTTTATAAAAGGAGCTCAAGTAACAGAGTTTGAATGGCTCAGCACCTCTTTAATCAAACCAGGGCTTCTCAGGCCAGGGCTTTGTAAGTGAGCTAATTAGTAATGTGCCAGAGACTTACCTGGTCAATCAAATGATTAATCACTCCATAGACTTCATTTCTCTTGTTTCCTGGCTGTCTTTGGCTCTTCTGTTTGGTTCTTTTTTTGTATTTTGGGGGGAAATTAGCATTTTAATAGCTGGCAGTCACCATTCAGGGTAAAAAATGGCATTGTCCCATTTTAACCATTTTTTGTGCAAATAAAAATGAGACAGAGGAGATTCTTTCCTAGGAGTAAGAAAAGAATAGTCCTCGACTATGGCTTGACCACAACGTGTTAAGCCATTTCTGAGGAAACATGGTGTTCAGGTAGAAGAGGATTTGAAGCACTATGGAAGGTTTGAGCATTTCTTTACACGGACAACCTTGTTTGGAGAAAAGGTTTCTGAAAAATTATATGACCACAAACCATATAATGATTTAATGATATTCTTAAAGTTTAGATATCTAAACCATTCAGGAGCTCAATTATCTTTTTCAAAGGTAATATTATAATGGCCCAATTTCAGTTCAATGTTTTAAAATAGTTGTCAGTCATAAAAACATGTAAATAGCTAAAAACTATAATAAATTCATCAATTACCAGCAATCCCCTCATTATGTCACTACAGTCACCCATGAAAATCACCCTCCCGCTCTGACCCTATGATCCTTCAGCCCATTTTCCACAACTCTGTGGATCTTCACCATGTACCATATGAAAGCATCCTCTGATGACCCCAATGGCATGTCAAATGGATGACAATAATAACATCAATTACACATTTGTTAACAATAATTCCTTGTGTTTGAATCCCCATTTAATTTTCTTCCATTGCCACACATGTTCCATTGCCACACATGTAAAATTCCCATATGTAGTACAGAGAAGGTGATCCAATAAATACTTTCCTTTTTTAGAGGCCAGTGTAGGTGGATCCTGAAGGTAGGTGTGAATGATGCAAAGGGACAATGGGCCTCCAACCTGTAAGGCTGGTGATTCTCAGCCCTTCTAGAAAGAGCAACATGTCTATGTGAAATTTTTCAAACTGCATGATTTGTTGCCTCTTTAAAGATCCTGATCTTTTGCCATAATGAACCACTGTTTCTGATGGGAGAGGGTCAAGCACTTCAGGGGTGGTGTGTAAGTCGTGTGTGCGGGGGGGGGGGGGTTGTGTGTATGTGTGTGGTATGTGTTTCAGTCAAGAGAGAGCTGATGGCTATAACATTAGTAGGTGTAATGTTACTACTAAACGTCACTAGGTACACTAAAAAGCACACAAGTTTTAAGAAAAGGAATATTCCTGTTGCTTTAGAGTGAAATGGAGAAAACATGGAACGGGTAAGAATCCAACTGGAGGGATCAGATTTCATTCATTGTTTCTTTATTAACTACTGTCCCAGAATAATCAGATCTTCTAGAAGCCTATAATAAAGGCAGAAATTAGTTCTTCAGACAAAAACGTTGATTATCAAGAAGGCTCATAAAATGAAAGATTCTTCAACAAAAGTCTGTAAGTTAAAGGACTCTTTGATGACTGGAAAACAAAGTCATCAAAAGAGAATTCAAGATAAAGACTAAGTTTTCACATCATTCCCTGAACAGTTAGCCCATCCAAATAGAGGACCTAGGGGAGGAAATGCTACCACTTCCTGGACCGGGCATATCCCATAGCCAGGAGCAGCCCTAGAAATACTGAGAATTAGTTCAAGTTGTTAGTTTCCCCTCCTTCAATTTTACCCCTTTCCAATCAGTTACCTACCAGCCTCCAAACTGATCTTTCTCAAACACAATCTGACCAGTCTTCACAATTGATTCAAGCTACCTTGGACAGGTTACAAGGTTGCCCATGGTCTTTCCCTATCATCCTCTTCAGCCTTGTCCCCATCATTCCTCCACTTACACTTTCTGCTTCTGGATCACGTTGACCTGAATAACCAAAAACTTTGTGACATTTTGCCTCCACTGGACTAACACTAACCACCTTCAAGGCTTCTCCTTCAAGTAACTTCTAGAATTCCATGGGCAGATCTCACTTCTGAACAAACCCACCCATGCAGAGTTCTACACCTGGACACAAGGCAGCTCCATGTTCACTGCTTCTCTATGCCAACCAATCAAGCCCTAGACCAAGGTTCATGGCTGTTTTACCTCCGCTCTGCCAAGGCTCACCCTCAATGACTCAGAGACTTCAATGTGCCAGAGCTACAGTACAATTTTATGGTCAAATGGAGGAGAATATTTCTATTCCTTTTGTGTAAATCTCCAGGAATGAGGGGGTGGGAGGTGTTACCAAAATGTTGGAATGCAGAGATTTAAACAAAGTCGTTATTTCTGTTTTGTTTTGGTTTGGTTTGGTTTTTTATAAATGGCAACTCCTGTGCCCCCAAGACACAACCTTCACAAGCTAGGACACAAATCCAGATGGCAAACATGGTACTATATTCAGAGCTATCTCTCTCTGACCTGTGAGGGTAAAGCTTGTCACTGCATCAAGATCTTTAAGTGGGATTCCTCCTCACGAGAGGATAAGTTTTTTGCTTGAGAATCTGCTATCCCCTCCCTAAAACCTGAGGTCACTCGATTGGTTCTCCAGACATGCTGAGATGTGTCTGTCTGGTTCCCACAAGTGGAAACATGATTTATTTCACAGGAGGATTCTCAATATCCCCCAAAACAGAGTTTCATCAGGCCTCAATCTGCAGTTTTCCAGACACTCTCAGACATGCCTAGATCCATGGGTAGACATGGCCCATGCTCAAGCTGAGACCCAGCTACACCTTAATTTATGGGTTAGGTGGGAGAAAACAGTATCTGTGGAAAAGGAGGTATATGAGCCATATTTTGAAGGCAGAGTAGGATTTATGGAAGCACTGCAACAAATGATTCATGAAGAGAAAGCATGACAGAGAAAGCAGAAACATTATAGAGGCCAAATATCAAAATAATCCATTTTAAACAAATTTTGTTAAGCTGTCCAGAGAAGGATATACTGACATTCTTTGAGATCATACCAACTCACAATGACAACTCAATAAATATTGTTGAATGAGTAAATTGTTTCATTTTCTTTAAGCAAATTAAATTCAGCTCTGAGATCCTACTTGCCAGGGGCAGGGAGGATTCAATTTCAGTCACTTTTGAGGGTGATTTTCTTCCCTGCCTAGGGTTTTGAAAACAATCTTGAAGGTTTATATGGATGCACAAAATGAGGGCTTACTTCATGGTATTTAACCTCCTTACAGTCATATCTATCCTGTACATGACAGTACTGGGCAAACAGTCCTCCACCATCTAGCAGGTAATGATGCTCCAGGTGGGCTCAGAGATGCTTCCCCAGCAGTGCTCTCCACACAACACAAGCCCAACCACAGATCCAACACCTGCTCCAAAAGCCTCAGTGTTAGCATAGACATCTTCCCATTGTTTGGTGCTTCGTCCACATAGGTCATGGATTTCTGCCATTCATAGAAGCACCCCAAATCCTAACTAACCCTGTCTCAGTCAGAGAAAGGTAAATTCATCCTTCTACTTCTAGATAAACCCCTTTTGTTTCCTTGAATCACAGCACCAGCCTCTCTCCATGAGTTTGTAAGCCCAAATATAATAATGAGTGCTTCACAATTTCTGGTTTCAACTCTGACACATAAAAACTATTAACAATCCCTTAGACAAGGAACCCAAACTCAGAACAGAGATTTGACTCTTATATCAGGGGAGCTTGCTCTTTCAAGTCTGGATAGATCACAGAAAAAAAAATGCCAAAATCATGTTGCAGCGTAGTATTTTGTCCCCATCATCACTCTAGTTCCCATGATACTGTGGATTAATAGCGTCCTGGAAAGAACTCTGAATTCGGAGTTGGAAGACTCCACCCTCTGGACCCACTGCAGCTCATCATGGCTCCATTTTCTTTTGTGTAAAAGTTGTCCCATTGACCTCCCAAAACCATCATGAAAATCAAATGAGAAAAGGAATTTTATACATGCTGAGGGCTGGACAAGGAGTGCTTGCTAGTGTGGACCAGGCCAAAAGTTGGCAGAAACCTAGATTAGCTGTGCCTGCTCACCTGTGACTCTGAAAAAAACGTCCTTAGAGTTGCAGTGACCCTGGTGGCCTCAGAACAGGTGGCCCATCTTCTCATGGGCGAGTTCTGCTGTTTCATAATCCTAGAGGGAGGACGAGCCCTAGTGGCAACCCACAAGAAACGCCAGCCAGAAATGCGATACCTGGGCCACTGCAGGGCAGGAAAGCAGGTCTATCACCTGTGCAATGTTTGCTGTGGGGCCCGAGGCCTGAAAGGCAGCTTTGTTCACCACCAGGTGAGCTGCAAGAGGAAGGTGCCTCTCCAGCCACTGCCACCAAGACCTGCACAAAGCACTCATTCAGGGGCCCCGTCCTGGCCGTGCCCTCTCATGCTGCCTCTGACTTACTGGGTTCCCCGTACAGAGATCATTTCCCTGCCTGTGCCCCCTCCCCACTGCTGACCCCACTACTGCACAATGCCACTCCGAGGGCATGGGTAGAATATTACATTCCAGAGAGAAAAGGCAATGCTCAGGCTGAAAAGACCAGGCCGCAGTGGAGGACACTCCCCTTTCACCACAGAGCTCCCTGTGTCCCTGCAGACAATAGACCTCTGTGCGGCCCCATCTCCTAATGCAAGGACTGCTTACATGTTTTCATCTTTGGAAACTTCAAACTGCTCAGTCCCCAGGAACGGCTGTACAAGGAAGCGTCTGTCTAGGATGGAAGGGGAGAAGAAGAGGTGAGATTTGTTCTTTCAAAATAATCTCCCAGCCAGGTTTATTTATTCCCAGGGGCAATGCCAGGTTTTTACCAGTTTATTCTTTCATTCATTTCAACAGTCAATATCTATAGATCATCTACAATGTGCTAGGCATCTTGCTAAGATCTCTTACTAGAGCTGCCTTGCCCTAAAGAGAAAAATTAAATAAGACTGCCCTGCCCTTAAGCAGACGGTGTCCAAGGGTCTGAAAAAGCACTTTGTGTATTGGCTTTGTGTTGGGCGTCTTTTTTCCCACTTTGTGCAGCACTTGACATTTGATCTTCATTCTGTCCTGGCTCCTGAATCCCTTCTAATTTATCATCATGTGAAAAGAAAAGTCAAAATATTGGGTTTCCCAGGCACTCTCTTACTAGCGGGAATGTAAAACGGCATAACCCCCATAGGGACAATTTGTCCATATGTAATAAAACTGCGTAGGTATTTACTCTTCTACCCAGAGTATCACCTCTAAGAATTTACCCTGAACATATATCTCTAAAAATATAAAACTACGTATACACAATGTTATTTATCATTTTTATTTGCAAAACATTGGAAATTACCTATATGTCCAAGCATAGGAGACTGGTTCAATAAACCACAGTGTTACACAATGGAGTACTATGCTGTTGTCAAAAAGAGTGATGATCACTATATACTGACAGGAAATGATTTCCAGGAAGTAATGTTAATTGATAAAAGCAGAATGCAAAAGAACATATACAGTATGCAAGTTTTTATGTAAAACAAAAGGGGAAATAAGAAAACATACAAATCTCTGTTTATCTTTACTCAAAAAAGGGTAAACAAAAAAACAATTAAGTTGGATACCTACTGGGGTAAAGAAACAGGGAGAAAGGGAGGTGAGGGAGTGACACTCCTCTGAGTGTAACTTTTTATATAGTTTTGACTTTTGGATTCTATAATGAAGGTTTTAAAATGCTGTAAAGGATCACTATCTTGTAATTACCTATAATGGAAAAGAATATGAAAAAGAATATATATATATATGAATCACTTTGCTGTACATCTGGCACTAACACAACATTGTAAATCAACTAAGCTTCAATTTTTAAAAAAGCTGTACAGGATATTATTGCATCAATTGACAAAGCTGGAATAAGGACAGTAGATTATATCAAAGTATTTTTTCAGTGTTTACTGAAGTTGATAACTACATTGTGGTTATGTAAAGGAATATCATTTTTCCTAGAAAATAGACACTGCAGTATTTAGGGTAAAGTCTATAATATATGCAACTTACTCTCAAATGGTTCAGAAAAAAATATTTTGTGTGTGTGTGTGTGTGTGTGTGTGTGTACAGGACAGAAAGAGAGAGGAAATGAGAAAACAAATGGAGCAGAATGTTGGTAATAGAAGACTCCATGTAAAGGACATATGGCTATCCTTGTACTATTCTTATTCTTATGATTTTTCTTTAAGTTTGAAATTATTTCCAGTTAAAAAAAGTTTTTTTAATATTGGATTGGGTTTCCAATGATTACATTTCATAAGAGAAATGTGAACCTGATTGCCTCAGACTATCCTGCTACTCCAGTGGATATCAGCACTTCTGAATGCAGCAGCCTTTTGGCCCACACATGTGTTCTTCCTAAAGCCATTCTTTTAAGATTCTGACAAGTAAGGATGCATCCTGGATGTACCCATCATTGTATCAGGAAGACTGCAAGTAAAGGATCTTAAAGGGTATACTTGATCTGGCTTGGAACTTGAGTCATCTTGGGTCATTTGGAATAAGAATAGTTACCATTTATGCACCAGGATTATGCCAAGAACTTTATGGATATTGTTTCATTTAATCCTCATAACAACACTGGGGAGGGAGCAATAATGTCCTTGAAAAAGAAGCTAAGATATAGGGGTTTTAACCCGTGAGAAGTGGCAGTGTCATGACTGGAATTCCAATGGTATGGTCCCAAAGCCTGTGTCCTTAACCTCTGGGATTTAATACCTGCCCCAGAGGTAAAGAGATCAGACCCTCATGGCAAACCTTAACACTCTCCAGGTCTTGGTTCTGATGCTATATCCTCTATAAAGCCCTCCTTGAACCCCAGGAGACATTGATACTACTTTTCCCTTTCTCCCATCTCAGTTGGTACCCATTACCAAAAATAATAAACTGACAATCTTGTTGTATTATTGTTTTTGCATGTCTGTTTTACTTTTTGGACTTTGACTTCCTTGAGAACAGAAACTGTCTTTTCTTCTTTATATTCCCAGCATCTATCACAGGGCTTAGTCCATGATAGATATTCTTTAAATGCTATTGAAGTTGTATTGGGTTGTGCTGAGTATCTACTGAGCCTTTATTTATTTATTTATTTGTTAACATCTTTATTGGAGTATAATTGTTTTACAATGGTGTGTTAGTTTCTGCTTTATAACAAAGTGAATCAGCTATACATATACATATATCCCCATATCTCCTCCCTCTTGCGTCTAGGTCCCACACTCCCTATTCCACCCCTCTAGGTGGTCACAAAGCACTGAGCTGATCTCCCTGTGCTATGTGGCTGCTTCCCACTAGCTATCTATTTTACATTTGATAGTATTTATAAGTCCATGCTACTCTCTCACTTCGTCCCAGCTTACCCTTCCCCCTCCCCGTATCCTCAAATCCATTCTCTACGTCTGTGTCTTTATTCTTGTCCCGCCCATAGGTTCTTCAGAACCATTTTTTTTTTAGATTTATATATATGTGTTAGCATACGGCATTTGTTTTTCTCTTTCTGACTTACTTCACTCTGCATGACAGACTCTAAGTCTATCCACCTCTCTACAAATAACTCACTTTCATTACTTTTTATGTCTGAGTAATATTCCATTGTACACATGTGCCACATCTTCTTTATCCATTCATCTGTTGATGGACACTTAGGTTGCTTCCATGTCCTGGCTATTGTAAATAGAGCTACAATGAACATTGTGGTACGTGACTCTTTTTGAATTATGGTTTTCTCAGGGTATATGCCCAGTAGTGGGATTGCTGGGTTGTATGGTACTTCTATTTTTAGTTTCTTAAGGAACCTCCATACAGTTCTCCATAGTGGCTGTATCAATTTCCATTCCCACCAACAGTGCAAGAGGGTTCCCTTTTCTCACACCCTCTCCAGCATTTATTGTTTGTAGATTTTTGGATGATAGCCATTCTGACTGGTGTGAGGTGATACCTCATTGTAGTTTTGATTTGCATTTCTCTAATGATTAGGGATGTTGAGCATTCTTTCATGTGTTTGTTGGCAATCTGTATGTCTTCTTCGGAGAAATGTCTATTTAGGTCTTCTGCCCATTGTTGCGTTAGGTTGTTTGTTTTTTTGATATTGAGCTGCATGAGCTGCTTGTAAATTTTGGAGGTTAAGCCTTTGTCCATTAATTCATTTGCAAATATTTTCTCCCATTCTGAGGGTTGTCTTTTCGTCTTGTTTATGGTTTCCTTTGCTGTGCAAAAGCTTTTAAGTTTCATTTGGTCCAATTTGTTTATTTTTGTTTTTCTTTCCATTTCTCTAGGAGGTAGGTCAAAAAGGATCTTGCTGTGATTTATGCCATGGAGTGTTCTGCCTATGTTTTCCTCTAAGAGTTTTATAGTGTCTGGCCTTATATTTAGGTCTTTAACCTACTCTGGGTTTATGTTTGTGTATGGTGTTAGGGAGTGTTCTAATTTCATTCTATTACATGTAGCTGTCCAGTTTTCCCAGCACCACTTATTGAAGAGGCTTCCTTTTCTCCATTGTATATTCTTACTTCCTTTATCAATGATAAGGTGAACATATGTGCGTGGGTTTATCTCTGGGCTTTCTATCCTGTACCACTGATCTATATTTCTGTTTTTGTGCCAGTACCATACTGTCTTGATTACTGTAGCTTTGTAGTATAGTCTGAAGTCCGGGAGCCTGATTCCTCCAGCTCCATTTTTCTTTGTCAAGATTGCTTTGGCTATTCGGGGTCTTTTGTGTTTCCATACAAATTGTGAAATTTTTTGTTCTAGTTCTGTGGAAAATGCCATTGGTAGTTTGATAGGGATTGCATTGAATCTGTAGATTGCTTTGGGTAGTATAGTCATTTTGACAATGTTGATTCTTCTAATTCAAGACCATGGTATATCTCTCCATCTGTTTGTATCATATTTAATTTCTTTCATCAGTGTCTCATAGTTTTCTGCATACAGGTCTTTTGTCTCCTTAGGTAGGTGTAGTCCTAGGTATTTTATTCTTTTTGTTGTATCAAACATTTCAAGAAGAGCTAACACCCATCCTTCTTAAACTCTTCCAAAATATAGCAGAGGGAGGAACACTCCCAAACTCATTCTATGAGGG
The DNA here is from genome assembly GCF_028023285.1 of Balaenoptera ricei. NCBI lineage: Eukaryota > Metazoa > Chordata > Mammalia > Artiodactyla > Balaenopteridae > Balaenoptera > Balaenoptera ricei. The sequence continues at coordinate 51,942,710 of NC_082639.1, forward strand.
CACCATCACCCTGATACCAAAACCAGGCCAAGATGTCACAAAGAAACAAAACTACAGGCCAATATCACTGATGAACATAGATGCAAAAATCCTCAACAAAAATACTAGCAAACAGAATCCAACAGCACATTAAAAGGATCATACACCATGATCAAGTGGGGTTTATCCCAGGAATGCAAGGATTCTTCAATATATGCAAATCAATCAATGTGATAAACATATTAACAAATTGAAGGAGAAAAACCATATGATCATCTCAATAGATGCAGAAAAAGCTTTCAACAAAATTCAACACCCATTTATGATAAAAACCCTCCAGAAAGTAGGCATAGAGGGAACTTTCCTCAACATAATAAAGACCATATATGACAAACCCACAGCAAACATCATTCTCAATGGTGAAAAACTGAAACCATTTCCTCTAAGATCAGGAGCAAGGCAAGGTTTTCTGCTCTCACCACTATTATTCAACATAGTTTTGGAAGTTTTAGCCACAGCAATCAGAGAAGAAAAAGAAATAAATGGAATCCAAATCGGAAAAGAAGAAGTAAAGCTGTCACTGTTTGCAGATGACATGATACTATACATAGAGAATCCTAAAGATGCTACCAGAAGACTAGTAGAACTAATCAACGAATTTGGTAAAGTAGCAGGATACAAAATTAATGCACAGAAATCTCATGCATTCCTATACACTAATGATGAAAAATCTGAAAGAGAAATTAAGGAAACGCTTGCATTTACCATCTACTGAGCCTTTAAAACAGCTCTATAATGCTCACATTTTATTCATACACAAATTGAGGCTTAAACTTCAGCCTTGAGTCAACAGCTTGATAAGATTTTCTGCTAAGGCAAGTATGATCTTAAACCTCATTAACAAAAGAATCATATGTAGAAAGAAAAAATGGATGGCCTAATCTACTGCAGCTGATCAGGCCAAGCCCAGAGACATAAACGGACTTCTACATGCACATGAAGGCAGACGTAGTCAAACTGGATGAAGCCTGAGAGCAGAATGAGAGCAGATGGCACTCAAAGACAACACTGTCTCAGTGGCGACCAAAGGGACTAGGGTTCAGGGGAGCCATGGCTGTTTTCCAACACCTTAGTGCATTCAATTTTTCTAGTTGAGCACCAAAAGATGAATTTCAGCTGATGGGTTGTTGTCACTGGGAGAAGGATTAGGGTTCAATATAATAAAAGAATATTATTCTTTGGTTCAGCTATCTAAAGATGGAGTGAACTGCCGCAAATAATAGTGAGCTCTCTGTCACTAGAAGTATGCAAACAACGATTGAAGACCACAAGTTAGGAATGTTTTAGAGGGGATTCAAGTACCAGGAAGTGAAAAGGCAGGGCTAGATTAGTGGTTTCTATACACTGGTCCTTTGACCAATGTAAAGACATCCCTGGCTGACAACAAAATAAGCAAAAATAAAGACAAAGTAGTAAGTTTTCACAAAGCTGAACTAATTCAATTTAAACAATAGCTCTTAATTACAAAATTATGCCTTTTGGTGTTGAAGTTTCATTCTTTTAATGATATGAGGATGATAGGAGATGGTTTTTACAGTGCCTTGACTTGGCAAAAAAATAGCAGGTTGAGAAATCTGTGTTCGTTGCCAAAATACCTTTTGAAATGATAGTGACCCATGGAAATTCAAAAGCCTATCAGCTAATGGACCAGACAACCTCTAAGGTCTCTTCCACCCCCAAGAGTGAATGGCTCCACATCTCACAGACTCTCTGAACCTTGAGTGTCACCATCCAGGTCCAGCAGAAATTCACTGGCTTTGGAGTCAGACATGCCAGCCTTCACACCAAGGTTTAGCGACTCACTATTCAAGGGACTTTGAGCAAGTTGCTTAATATCTTTGAACTTCAGTTTGTTCATCTATAAATAAGGAGGAAAATAATGTCCTTCACCATAGGATCGTGGGCTTTGGGGTCCAAAGCCACACCTAGGTTTGTGTAGCATATAACACAAATGGCCACAATTCTTTTCACTTCTTCCACAAAGAGGTAGAACCTACTTTTCCATCCTTTGAATCTGTGTTGTGTTGCTTTGGCCAAAAGCCGGCAGCAGAAGCAATATTCTGAGCCCAGGCCACAAGTGTCTGCTCATGTCTGCTCTTGGTCTTGGAACATTCCCTCTGTGCCATGTGAATAAGCCGGCTGGCCTGCTAGTTAATGAGGTCCAGTCACTCTCACTGCTCTATTTGACAGCAGGCCAGCAGCCAGAGAAAGCTGTTGAGAGGGGTCATTCAAAACTAGCCTGTGCTCCATCTGACCACAGATGCAGGAGTAAGCCCAGTTGACACCAGCCAAGCCTGACCCAGATCATCAAAAACACCCAGCTGACCCCTCGATTCTCGAGGAATAATAAATGGTAGTTCTTTGAAGCCACCCTGTTTCCGTGGATTTGTCATTCAGCAAAAGCTAACTGAAAAGTTCCTTTTCCAGAGTTAATATTTTCTAGTTAAGTGACCTCGAGCAAGTTATTTACAGTGCTTTAGCTTCAATACTCTTTATCTGTAAAATAGATGAATAAGTCCTACTTCATAAGTTTATTGTGAGACCTAAGTGATACTATATAATTAAAATATTTGTCACACAGTGCCTGGTACATGTTAAATACTCCATTAGTGATAGTATTAAGATTAGTGGCACTATAATAGTGATAGTAGAAGTAGCAATATACTTTCTTCCTACCCTACCCTCCACATGGATTCCAGTCCCAAGAAACTGCAAACAGAGGTTATTTGTTTGAAATACCTATTTCATCCTGTGACTAATAAGATGTCTTATGCAAAATTTACTCAGTTAGGGTTTGATAGATTTTATATTCTTGACTCACCCTCTGAACTATTCAGTTCTACAAAGTGAGTGCTAGGTAGCCCAAAGTATAGAATTTTCATCAAATTGTTCAGAGAGTTGACGGCATAACCGTTCTCAAACAACCTTCCAGGGCAAAGAAGGCTGGAATGGGTACAGCTAACTCATTTTGCAGGGTCACAGAGCACCAGGCATTCTCCCAAGGGAGAATATTATTACATATATTATTCACAACAATCTTGGGTCGAGCATTTTCTTTAGCATATATTGATGAGGAATCCAAGTCCAAGATCGTTTAGTGACTCTCCCATGATCATGTAGCCGATCAGAGATAGAGCCAGTGTGCCACCAGGTCAGGTGCATCCAGAGCTTTTCTCTAAGGACTTGCTCTCTGGCTTTGATATCATCTAAGAAATCTCTCATGGCAACCCCCTCCCCATCCCCACCTCCACTGCCTTCCTAGTGGGTCAGGGCCAAGTCATGCCTGCCACCTCTCACCTGTGCGCTTACAGTAGCCTTTGTCTCACTGCCGTTAGGCTCACCCTCAGACCACAGCCCTGACTCCTTGCCAGAGCTACTACCCCACTGACATGCACATCTGATTATGTCAAAGTCTGGCTTTCAAAATTGGAATTCCCTGGCTTTCCTTAACCTACGTGATAAAATCGAAACTCTTCTCTATGTCAAGCACAGCTCTGCCTACCTCCTCAGCCACAAATTCCAACTCTCCTCCTTCCAGGCCATGCTAACCTTCTTCCAGTTCCCATGGTCCACTGTGGTTTTCCTTGCTGCCACTTCTCTGCACATCCTGTCGTTCTCTGCTGAATTCTCCCCAAGGGTTTGAGTTCCTGACAAACTCTAACTTGATCTTCAAATCTTCCTTCAAAAGCCAGATCCTTTGTAAAGCCTTCCCTGAAGCCCTCACAGATGTAGATCATCTCCCATCATCCCTCCTCTCACCCAATTAAGGCAAAACTCATATTATATTAAAATTGTTGCCTTGTGTGTCTTCCCCATTAGAATCACAAACCAGTCATCAACCACAATTAGTGAGATTTTGTGTTTGTACCATGCTAATAAAAAGGATTATTACAGTGGCCTCTGCTGTTTAGCTTAGTGGGCAAAGGATGAAGGGAGAAACCAAGTTAGATGTCACTGGTCAGTTATCAGACTTTGAACTAGTCAGCATGTTAGAACTGTAGGGTAATAGGTCTTTAATATACATCTCATTTTTAGATATAATAAAGAACTGCTCAAAACAAGCAGCTATATCCTGAACTGAGGAAACACTGGGCTACAAAATAAGAGCGAGAGATGACATGGAAAACCTAAATGGAATAAGTAGCAAAACCTGCAGGAAAACTTAGAAAAATCATTTACTTCAATTTCCAGAGGTGCCAAGGACAGAATGCATTTTCCTTGTGAGTTAGAAAAAGGAAATTTTGTGAGAAACAAGATCTTTCCAGAACAGGTGTTGAAAAACTTAAATCTCACAGAGGATGGACTAAGGCCAGAATTATGATCCACATGGTAAACAAGGAAGAGGTATTAGGCTGAGCCAAGAGCAGAAAAGGATTGCAGAGAGACAAAGTGATGCAGAGAAGGCAAAGAGGGCCTCCTGGGTACAGCCATGCTGGCTGTGAGCAAAAGGTTTATCCTTCCAGACCTCAGGCAGTTTTCCAGGGAACACTTAAACGCTGGAGATGCGGGCTGTTTTTAAGTCACCCTGCAAAGAAATAGTAGCATCTTTTGGTTGTCTGGATCACAGAACCATAAAGACAATTTAATTACTGCCCTTCAAGCATAAAGATGAAAGCATTCTCAAGCACATTAAAAACTCAGAAACACAACACCTTTGAGACTTTGGTGAAAAAGGTGCCTAATAACAAAATATAGCAAATCAATGATGCTTCAAAATAGAAGAATTCTGCAATGGCAAAGCCATGGTAAAAGGGCTGGGAGTGAGCACTAAATGGATTTGAATATTGAATTGAGTTTAAACAACTGAGAGAGGCCGCGACAGTGAAGAGGCCTGCGCACCGCGATGAAGAGTGGCCCCCGCTTGCCGCAACTAGAGGAAGCCCTCGCACAGAAACGAAGACCCAACACAGCCAAAAATAAATATAAAACTAAATAAATAAATAAAAGAGACTTCCCTAAAAATTAAAAAAAAAAAAAAAAGATTAAACAACTGGGAATTATGGTTATAAATTAGAATATTAATATTATGAATTCCAACAAGGTAAAATAATTTCACTAAGGAAAAAATGGGATGTGTGAGGAAGGGCTGTGAAGACATAGATGACCCACTATTCTCATATTTCAAAAAAGGCACTAATAGATACGGCCCAGTTTGAAGCATGTAATTTAAAAGCAATTTTTCCTCATCCCCTTAATGTATTTCACAATGTTTTTCTTAACTTCGGAAGGATTTTTCAAGAACAAATAGCTTGTAAAGAAACAGTCTGAGGTTTAGCAATTCATTGTTTTTATTCTCCCATTAGATTCAAGAAAAAATAAACATACTCTTTATTAAAAATGATGTGCATATTAAGGACCACACTTTTATATAATTGTTTCTGACAAGCTTTATCCCTATGTTTCTCAAAAGAAGTGTAGAAAATAAAACACTCTCAAACTTACAATGCTACTATATGGGTGGAGGAATTTGGGGTGAAATTTTACTTTCTTCTATGAACTTTTCAATACTGCTTGATTTTTATTTGTACTACGTACCATATTTGCAAATATAATAACGACATTATTCTTTACCAAAAAACCCCACAAGGACATAAAATTGATTTCAGTTCTCATGCCCATTCTGTTGGTTGGTAGTAATTGTCTGGAGCAGCATGTTAAGAAAGATTTTTGAGCCGCATCAAGGCTCAGAAGAAAACAATACTCTGATCAGTCAATCTGCCATGGCTCTCAAGAAACAGTGATGCCACACAGCTTGTACAGTCAACATTCCAAAAGCCTAATAAAAATGAGAGTAATATTATGCATATAACAAGTAGAGAAGTCGAATAAGGACAGATGCTCACACCATTCACTCAATAAAAATGGACTAAGCAAAGACTTATACATGCTAAAGAGCTTACATGCAGTAGAATGTGCAATTTGCTGGCAACCATAAAAAAGGTCAAATGATAATTGTATTATACTAGTCTCTCTAGTTAGCACATATTTGAAGTCTCCAATAATATAAAATATTTAAGAAAAACAGAAAATTGAAATAGAATTAATATAGAAGCCTCTGTCATTAGAATAACTAGTAGTCCTCCAACGACCCATAAACTACATGCATAAGTCCATTATTGAGAGATGCTTTTTCAATGAAATTCTAATTTTAGGTGTAATAATTGTCAATATTTACAATGTATGTAGATTATTTTGATCAAATGAGAGCTAAGAATAATTATAGTGATGACTCAATCCAGAAGAGAAAATACTACACCTAGATCGGTATAGTAACAGATTTTTTTAAACTTATATTTCAAAGGGAAAAAATAAGGAAAGAGTACATTTAAATGATTTCATCATTTCTTTACCCTACAAATGCTTCCTGAACCCAATGTGTGCCAGGTTCTGTGCTGGTTGCTGAGGTTATGAAGATGAATGCAGCACTGCTGTCATTAGGAAGGGAAACAAAAAGCTGAAGAAAGAAAGACTGTCACTTAGGTGAAGGGAACCAAGAGAGGGTGAGCATTTGGAAGCCACTGGCAGGAAGAAATTTGAAAAAGTGGAGTGAAAACGGTGAGCACTGCTGGAGGTCACCGGGTGTTTCATTGGGGCAGTAAGCAAAATTCTTTGTTCTCCAGTAATCTTGGATTGACTTGCAAAGGTCTATGATTAAGTTAGACGTTTTGTATGCACAGCCCTCGGAGTAAGAGACACTTAATAGCAAGGGGAAGAGCTGGGGGGGGGGATCTCTAAACTTGCTTAAATATCCCAATCTATAAAATCAAATGCACAAGGCAGAGGCTGGGGGATTTCTGGCGGGGAAACCTGGGGCCAGAGGGGAGAGCTGGCTAGGGGGACAACACCAGCTGTAAGTACACTCCTCTGAATTTGCTTGGACAGAATTTGCTGAGATCCTGAATGAAAGGAGGCTTGAGGGCTGCCTAGCAACACTGTGTTTATGCAATGGTCCCAAGGACGTGGAGGGAATAAGAGAAAAAAAACCCTGCCTTTCTGGAGAGAGGGTGCCAGAGAAGAAGAGCAGCGCCCGGTATGGGGAGCCCCAGCTTGGAAGCGGGATTGCCAAGGCTGAGCAGGGCCAAGTGATACCCAGATTCTGCGGGCTGTGTGCTGATGTGGGAAATGCGCCTGGTGGGTCCCAGATTTCCCCTGCTTCCCCCACTAATCACAGCTCTCCTCGGCTTCTACATTGTTTTCACAGCTGTTCGGCAGCTCCTGCTCAGTCAGGGGACAGACAGGCTGACTCGGAATCACAGAGCAGAGAATAATACTTGGGCCAAAGAGAGGGTGCACAAAACATGATTTTTATTGATGGGGCGGGGATGAGGGGTGGCAGGGAGATGGAAAAGATATAAACTCTTAACCCTTTTATTGGCTGATCAGATATGAATGTTTATTCTGGGAGAGACGAGATCGTACTCAGAATTAAAATTGTTCTGCGGCTTCAAAATTTGTGAAGGATTGGGTTTTTCCAACTTGAGATCGTATTTGCCCATAAAAATAACATTAGAAATGGCAGCTCTTTGCCCAAGCCAGACCACAAAATCCCATTTAAAATCCCAACGTATTCACCAACTTGGTCAGAGAGCAGAGAGACGGAGGAAACTTAATCGTCTAAAAGAAAATCATAACTAACATTCACAGATTGCTCACTATGGACTCAGTGCAATATGTATATAATTTCACAACACCCACACTCTAAATCTATGAAGTACGTATAATTGTCTCACTTTACAGATGAGAATACTAAGCATGAAGCAGTTAGTAACTTGCCCAAAGTCATAGAACTCTTCAGAGATAAGGCCATGATTATAAAAGAGGCACTCTGACTCTCAAATCAAGATTCTTAATTACCATGTGACGTCTCTCCTTTTCATACCCCTGTATTCGTTTCCTATGGCTGCTTTAATAAATTACCACAGATTTCATAGCTTAAAACAACATGGATTACAGTCTGTAGGTCAGAAGTCCGAAATCAAGTTTCAATAAGCTAAAATCGAGTTATGACAGGCCTGCATTCCTTCTGGAGGCTCTAAAGGAGAATCCGTTTTCTTGCCTTTTCCAGACTCTAAGGCTGCTGACATTCCTTGGTTCATGGCCCCTTCCTCCATCTTCAAAGCCAGTAGCACAACATCTTCTCTCTCCCTCTGCTCCCATCCTTACATCTTTGCTCTCTTATAAGGATCCCTGTGACTACATTCAAGACCCAGCCAGATAATCCAGGATAACCTACCCATTTCAAGGTTTTTAACTTAACCACATCTGCAAAGTCCCTTTGGCCATGTGAGACAACATATTTACAAGCTCTAGGAGCTAAGATGTCCGTATGTTTGGGGCCCATCACTCAGCCTCCCCCAACCCCTTAGAACATATGCATATTTTACCCAGTGTGCTCAGCATGAGGTATTGTATGTATCTGTTTATGCTCTGTTTCTAACCACACGACAAGGTCTTTGAGGGCAGGGACTGTGTTGTACTCAGCTTTAAATCGTTTCAGGGAAAAACACTAAGTAGGCTCTCGTAAATGTTTGTTGTGACTGACGAATGATGAAAAAACACAATGAATAGACTTAAATATGACAACAATTTATTTGAGTTCATTTATTTGCATAACATACATGTAGTTTATAACAAAAAAAAAAAAGAGAGAGAGAGCAGAAATGAACACATGCTAACCTTCTGTAACCACCCTAAAGTGGACTAAACACTCTGTCCTTATACGTCGTTGCACTTTGGGCTTCCTTCCTTTGTTTGTTCTGTTCCCCTGCCTGGGATGTCCTTCCTACCCTTCTTTGCCTGGTTATTTCCTACTCACCATTTCAGACTTAGGTCAGGAGTCCGTTCTCCTAGAAAGCCTTCACTGACGCATGTGCACGCATACACACACACACACACAGGTATGCTGGAGGTATCTGAAATAGCTCACTTGAGCTGATTGTGCACACTTTTTCTCTACTTGTCATCTTGTAACATCATGTTGATAGCCATGGCAGGAGTATTTACACCACAGAAATTGGCAAATGCTACAAATCACAGCTTTTTCTTTCCAGAGAGCCATTATTCAATATTTACACCTCTGCACACATATGTTCTCCGCGGACTCAGTCCTCAGTTTTTGGCTGTGTACCCATAGCATCCCCTACTTACCTCTACCACACTATTTTCCCATTCTTTTATAATATTTTGTTGATATGCTGATTGCTTTTCAAGTGTCACCACCACATGTTAGTGGAGAGGGGCAGTGAGGGGAAGGGTTTGGTGATGCCTTAAGGTTATCAAATAACCATTTGACAATATCTTAGTCCTTCCAATAACTCAACCTGTTTCAGCAATTTGTGGACTGATCCTCTGATTCATTCCAGGCAGATATTTAATCCCACACAGGAATTACCATCCCCCATCCCTGCATCTTCTGTGAAGCAGCTGCAGGGGGCTGCTGAGGAAGGAGAGAAGTGTGGCCCGCTCACCCCTGACCATTCATTCTCACGCTCTTGTGCTTCTTCTTTCTCCTCCATGTCTCATGGACTGGCTAACCTGGGGGAGGGGTAGGTGGGGAGCAATCTCTTTCCCAGGAGAATGTGAGGGGCACACTTAGGAGTTCCAGTGACCTTTCTCCTATCTCTGTCATTGCTAATCTACTCATGGTCTGTGTATTCATCTGAGATAGGTGGGAATTGATTCATGGACATGGCCCTATTCTGGGGAACCCCAAGACATTCAAGAACATCTTCACTCTGACTCCAGACCCCTATCTTCAATATCCACAGTAATCTCTGGCAAAATTGCAGATTACCAATATCCTTACCCTCCTCATCCGAAACTCAAAGTCTGTGGAAGCAAGTGGGATTTTTCACTGTTCCTTGAGAACCCACAATAGTATGTGGGACGGTCTCTGTCCCTTTCCAACATCCAGCACCACTTCTGTCTCCAAACTCCAAGGTCTTGGGGGCATGTCTTAAATTCAGCAAACAACCATCTGGAGAATGAGCTACCAGTTTTCCCTTCTTGAAAAAAAAGCAAGAATTCAATTAGAATAGGGAAAGGAGGCTAACTTTCCACATAATACTCTCCATTAAACTCTTTCTGCAAAGTTACTTCTACACACACACACACACACACACACCTCTATTTGTTTAGACAAGTGGGGGTAGGGTTGTCATACACTTCCTTATGGAATGCCATGCTGTGCAAAACCAATGTGTGGCCATCACTGAGCATTGGAGCAGAGGGTTCTTTGACTTTAGAATGGGAGGCAACAGCATATTTGTTCCCAGCTGTGAGCTACCTCTATGTTATTCTACTTCTCCATGTTACATGTCTGTGTGTACAAAGCACCACGATAAGCATTTTATAGGAATTATGTCACAGCAATAATCAGGTCTATATTACAGATGGGGACTCTGAGTTTCACAAAGATTAAATCATTTGCTCAGCATCACACAGCTAATAAGATCCAAAGTAAAATTCAAACACAAGTTGATCTAACTCAAAACCTTGGGTTCTTGACTACTTATTTTCTCCCCATCTCAAACCTGTCCCCAACTGTGGACCCACCTTTGCCTTTCCATAAGTACCTCAGGTTATATTATTAAGTATCTTTTAAAATATATGTTGCTGCCTGAAAGGCAAGCTCGTTAGCCCTTTTTATTATAAGGGTTTGTATTGTTCATCACTGCCAGGGAGCAGGTAAGTGTTCACCAAAACAGCCAAAAGGAGAAGTTTAAAGTTTTAAGGCATTTTACTAAGCTCCTGCAGAACTTTCTCTGGTCTAGTAAAGTAAGAAAAGTGGCTGGCTTAGGGAAATTCTCCCAACTCTGGCCCTAGGGAGGGTCACTGCTTCCAGGATGCTAGGAATTAAGTGACTCCCAGAAGGATCTGGGCCCCCACAGAACAAAGAAAGATATATTTGCAAAACCTTCTGCTGGTCGTATCAATGGGGAGCACTAGAATTTGCCGGATTTTCAACTGGGATCCCTGGTCCCATAGCTTCCAACTTCCCCCATCTGTGATCTCACTAGCCCCTGCTGAAGGTCACGCCACTATTAAAGCCCTCTCCCCACCCTAACTATCTGGACTGGACATTTCCAGAATCTTTTTCCCACTCAAGCATCAGACCTAAGCATCCATTTCCAGGTTCCTTTCACTGAGCAGCATCTTGACCCTGAGATGCCTTTGGAGGTAGAGTCCTACCTCCTCAGTGAGAAGAAGCCCCAGACTATCTAACCTCACCATCCAGAATGAAGAATGAAAAAACACAAAGAAGAAAAAACACAAGAGCTTGTGACATCTTTCTCCCCTTCCATGCATAAGAAATTCCAACCACAGAAGTTTTGAGTAAAATTTCCAAAAATAAAGTAGTGAAAAGCAAAAATTGTCATTTCAACGAATTTCTTGTTTTGACCAAATTAGCTGCTCCCAACCACCAGTGCCAAAGCGACTTCATCTATTCAGTACTATGAGCTCAGGGCCTTAGACCTGCATGCAGGAAAAAATATAGGATCCAGAAATGACCTTATCTATGAAACAGAAACAGACTCACATGAGAACAGACTTGTGGTTGCCAAGGGGAAGGAGGGGTTGGGGAAAGAGGGATCGAGAGTTTGGGATTAGCAGATGCAAACTATTACATATAGAATGGATAAACAACAAGGTCCTACTGTATAGCACAGGGAACTATATTCAATATGCTGTGATAAACCATCAAGGAAAAGAATATGATAAAGAATGTATGTATGTATAACTGAATCACTTTGCTATATAGCAAAAATAAACACAACATTGTAAATCAACTATACTTGAATAAACTAAATTAAAAATATATTTAATAGGATCCAAAATGAAGAAAAACACTGCAAATCAAAATGAATGAATGTTGAATTAAGCATCTATATAATGTAACATTTTGTCAGCTACTAGATTACAACTCTACTCCTAGGGTTATTCATAATTATAGGAAATAGGGAATGTGGCTGCATTTTAATATGTTTGCAAGACCTCCCAAAGAAAGACTGCCCAGAATACTAGAACATCCCTGCCTAGTTCCATGGCCCATGGTATGTCCTTGACCAAAATTGGAGTTCATTTTCTCTTAAGGAGTGAGGAAGCGAAGGGAAAGATGGAACAATCCTTCACCTCAACTAGAGGGTGCAGGTGTCCCATCATTCACCCAGCCTGTTTCCCATCCCCTCCCCCTGCAGACACAGAGATCTGCCCTACACTCTTTGCATTGTGGGCTGATCTTTCTGTCCCCATCTCCTCTAGTCTCTATCTGGGTCCCCCTTTCCATTGCAGGAATTCCAGGTGGAGGAGATTACAAACTTCATTTACTTCCAGTGAGTAATCTTACCTTAGGCATCTCCAGAAAGGGGAACACCCATCTCCAGGAACCAACTGATGGGAAAATACTAAGACCCCACTATATACATATAAAAATCACGTACACATAATATAACACTCACTATATGCCAAGCACTATTCTAGACATTTTTCAATTATATCAATAACTCTATTATTATGCTTATTTTTCAGGTGAGAAATCTGCAGCACAGAGAGTAAATACCCTGCCTGAGTTCCCACAGACATAAAGTGACAGAGGTCTTAATCGTTACACTATCCCAGGTGTCCACCCAGATAGGAGGAACCCAAGACCAGTAACAACTGGAGCAGCTGCCTCGGACTCAACCCTCATGTGAGGATGGCAGACAAAACTGGGCATCCCAGGACCACACACCCCTGGATAACTCCTTGAGAGAGAAACATATTCTATTCTATTTCCATTATGTGATTTCGAGTCTCTTTGAGCAGCTCAGCCTGTTCTCCAGCCACTTTGTCTCAGGGCTTTCCAACAAGACAGGCAGAATCCCTTTGGGCACTTAATCACACATGGCTGTGTGACTAACCAATTATAGTTTTTGGTAAGTTTCATCTCCCCAATGAGATTTGAAGAAAGTCCTTGAAGGAATGGAATTGATCCTACTATGATCTTAGAGAACACACCTGTGTCTTCTCATTTCCTAGGTTTAAATTTCTGCTCTCCACATTCCAGCCATAGCACCATGGACAAAATTCTTAATTTCCCTGTGTTTCAATCTCCTCAACTGTAAAATGGGAGCAATAATGGTATCTAACTATAGGGCTGCCAAAAACATTATATAAAAGAATAATTCATGGAAGGGGCTTAGCCCTTTGACTGACAGATAATAACTACTCATTAACTATTAGCAAAAACTAAACAGCCATAAAAAGTGCCCCAAACTGTACCTGGTACTTTACATACATTATCTCATTTAATCCCCCAAACAGTGCTTCAAGGGAGGCAAAAGTATTAAAATATTACAGAAACTAAGTTTAGATTTAGAGAAGCTTAGAAAATTACCTAACCATGTGGCTTGTAAAACATGGAGCTGGAACTGGAGCCCTAGAGTTCTTTCAGAAAGAACATAACTCCTCAGCCCGAATTCCTGGCACAAGTGGCACTCATTTATCTGGTGTTTGTTGATTGAATAAATGATTCTTAATTAAAGTAGGATTTAAATAGGGTTGGTGATATTCCTAAATTTGATTTTTCTGATTCAAGAATTGTATTTTAAAATCTAAGTCCATGACCAGAGGTTTCATGCTAATCAACTAAAATTTATAGTAAGAAAAACAAAGATAAAAAGCTTACTATGTGCAAAAAACTGAGCTAAGCAAGAGTCTGAGGTTTTTTTCCCATCGACCTTACTTGAGCCAGGGGGATGGGGGAGGAGAGAAAATATATGTGCTAGTGGTATCATGTTATTTCCAGAACTATAATTTATGGAACAGATTGCATTTACAGTATTTGTTTGAGTAAGTCTATAGTTAGTTATACCCTAGGGACTAGTCACTGCAACTAACCCATCAAAAATCACCAGCGCAAGGAATTGGAGGCTCCTGACATAATCTGTATATTTATAAGAGGCTTTGCTTCAAAAAGGTAGCTCCTACCCCGGATCCCAAGACCTTTATTTGAACTCTTGGCTGAGGCATAATTGACAGAGAGAATTAAAGGGGATATGAAGACCTGGGACTGAATTTTTTCAATAGTCTCAGCTCAGCTCAGCTCACATTGCTCACGATATTAGAGGTTGCCGAGATGATATTAAATGATGCTGCACTGACAGAGATTAACAGAGTATGCAATTAGATTTAAATGCTGTAATTGGAACATGCTGTTAAGTGCCTACCATCAGTCCTGGTTCTCCCCTCATGGCAAGCGAGTCTCTCCTTAGGTTGCTCTGTAAATTTAACACTGTCCTCACCAGCCACAAATCCTCCGCCACTTATGCAGAGAGCAAACTGGCCTGACATTATTATGAAATCGTTATGTATTATGCTGCACACTTCTGTGCTACTTTTTAGTTTTGAAAAGCTTTCAAATCTAGTTAGATCTTTCAAGCTTTAGAGCAGCCTATGAGGATAGGAGGACAGATATCACAGGGATGAGGTCAATGATTGATACAGGTGAAAAGAACCAACCAGGGTCTACTAAGCTACTCTGTGAATGAATCATGAATCTAAACCAGATCTTTTGATTCCAAATTCCATGTGCCTTCCATGATGCCATGTGGCCTCCATAGGCTGTGATTTGAAATTAATTTTGCCTCCTGAATGTTCTTCCCTCAGGAGGTAAAGCTCCTCAGGCCCCAACAGGACAAGCTACCACATTGTGATATCTGTTACCCTCCACCAACAATATGACCTCGATTAATCACTGACGGTACAACAGGATGAGGTCAATCCATCACCATGCACTTGTTGACTATCTACTGTGTGTCAAGACATCAATAAGCACCATATAAGAAAGAAAATAGAGGATCTTAAAATCTCATTGACTATTTCTGTGTTATTGTTTGCCCACCTACAAAGTATAAAAATAAAAATAATACTTAAGATTTGCCAAGATAATCACTATGTGCCAGACTTTTTAGAGATGCTCTATATCCACTCACTCTTGGATATTAAAAGTTGGTTTTCAAACTGTCCACATGGTAACAGGATTCTCAAATGATGCTTTAGAGGTCATTGAGAAGCAAGAAGGTTCATTGGATGGGCCTCTGGGTTTGGCCATCCCAACTTTACCCAGAAAATGTACCTGAAAATTTGGGGTTTATTCATTGATCTATTTTGTAGGTATTGAGTTTCTTAAAATAATTTTTATATTATACATGGTTCAAAATTCAAAAAGTAAAAACATGTGTCAAATGAAACATCTTTCTCCTCTTCAAATTCTACAGCTGCCAGTTCACCTGTCTCCAAAAGAAAAAGCAAAACAAGAGAACAGAAAAAGTTATCACTGTCATTAAGTCAACTCTGTCCTTTCAGGTATATATTTTAATGAATGCAGAAGCAAAGATGAATATTTATTCTTTTTTTCCATTTCTTCCATGCCATACACACTGTTCTACATCTTCATTTTTCACTCAAAAATGCCACTTGGAGGTCTTTCAATATCAGTTCCTAAAAAGCTTCAGTTGCCTAATTCCATTTAACCAGTCTTCTGTTGATGAATATGTAGGTGATTTCTCATTCTTTGCTGTGAAGAATAATATTGCTTATGTCATTTTTTCACATGGGCAAATATATCCGTAGTATAATTTCCTGGATGTGGAATTATAGAGTCAAAGAATAGATGTATTTGTAATTTTGTTTGATATTGTTTAAACTGTACCAATTACTTCTCACCAGTAGCATATAAAAGTGTTTCCACACTGTCTTGGCAACATAAGGTTATTATCAAATGTTTGAATGTTTGCCAATTTGGAAGATGAAAATGGTATATGAGAATAATTTAAATTTTCATTTCTTTTATTATGTAAAAAGACAGTCAACTCTCCTTTTTATAGAGTGTTTAGTTTTGGATTTTCCTTTTCTCTGACCTGTCTATGCATATCCTTTGCCCATTTTTCTAGTGGTTTGATGATCTTTTCTATATTGATTTGTAAAAGCTATTTATATATTAAAAACATTAGCCCTTTTTCTGTGATAAGTTGCAGATATTTCGCCAAGGGTCATTTGTCTTTTGACTCTGCTTAAGGCATTTTTGCGGAGAGATTTTTTTAAATACATAAAGTGAGTGTTTTTTTTTCTCTTCTGGCTTTTTCATTTTGTATAATAAATGAAATGATTTTTCCATTCCTGGGTAATAAAGTAACTCTCACATGTCTTCTACTACCTTTACAATTTCTTTTTTTACTTTTAAATTTTTGACCCATTTGGAACTCATCTTAGTGTACAGTGTGAATGTGAATCCAATTATTTTCCAAATAGCTACCTAGTTATTATTGTATGGCCTAGTCTGTTTCCTTTCCTCTACACACACACACACACACACACACACACACACACACTGGCTTGAGTTGCTAACTTTATTATATCCTAATTTGTATATATATTTGAATTCCATACATATTTCGATATTTATTCTTTTCTATAGGTCTTATTTACTAGCCAATACCTCACTAATTTGTTAAAGATTTATGATATGTTTTAATATTTTCTAGAACAGGTGCTCCCTCATTGCTTTTTTTTCTGTGTTTTCTGGCTATTCTCATTTGTTTCTTTTTCCATAAGAACTTTTTAAAAATTATTTTGGTATTTTTATTAGAATTATATTTAATTTATAAATTAATGTAGGGAAAACTTGCATCTTTATTAGGTTGGGTCTTCCTATCCAAGAACTTAATATATGCCTTGCTATTTGTTCAGCTCTTCTTTTGTGAAATTTCAGAACTGTGTGTGTATATTGTACACATGTAGACAAGCGGACAAGTGTGTGCTTGCTTTTATACATGTATATAATGTCTTATATATGCATATATAATTTGTATATACATAAAAAATATGGGATGTTGCATTAATCAGTTGCCTTTCATTATCTCTGGAATATGATCATAGAAATTATGTCATTACATCTATTAGTATGAAGAATTTTATTAATATATGTCTCTATATTGATTCATCTTTATATTCCTGGAGTAATTCCTCTTCCTCATGGTGTAGTATTCTTTAATATGCTGCTGGGTTCTTCTAACTAATGTTTTATTTTAAACTTTTGCATCTTGATTACAAGAATCTTTTAAAGTATGAAAACATTGACTAAATGATCTTTAAGATCCTTTCCAATTCTAATATCCATCGAGTAAAATCCAAGAAACAGTATGAGAACAATTAATTGTCACACAGTTTGGTACTGACCATAAGAGCAAAAAGGAATTAAAAGAATTCTTTTCCACTCTCTATGCTCACTATTGTGTCCAGCACAAAAATGGTGCACAATGTTTGTTTTAAAAGTAAATAAGTGAACAGGGACCTCCCTGGTGGTGCAGCGGTTAAGAATCCGCCTGCCAATGCAGGGGACACGGGTTCGAGCCCTGGTCCGGGAAGATCCCACATGCTGTGGAGCAACTAAGTCTGTGTGCCACAACTACTGAACCTGTGCTCTAGAGTCCGCGAGCCGCAACTACTGAGCCCATGTGCCACGACTACTGAAGCCCGCATGCCTAGAGCCCATGCTCTGCAACAAAGAGAAGCCACCGCAATGAGAAGCCTGTGCACTGTAACAAAGCGTAGCCCCCGCTCGCCTCAACTAGAGAAAAGCCCGCATGCAGCAACGAAGACCCAGCACAGTCAACAATAAATAAATAAATTTATTTTTTTTAAAGTAAATAAGTGAACAAATATTTATTGAACATTAGAAGGCACATGACACAGTGCAGAATATAACATTGACTTTGAGGGCCCCAGAGACTAAGGTGACGGGCTATAAAAAGCACGGAATCTGGACTCAAGCATACCTGCAATCTAATCCCAGCTCTACTGCCTTGGTAGATGAAAGATCTTAGACAAAACACTTAACTCATTTTCCTCATCTTTAAAATGGAGACAATAATATGTGGCATGCAGTTTGTGGTTAACATTAAGTGAAATAGTCTATGTAATAAGCAAGCATATTGCTTGGTGAAGAGCAGATTTTTCAAAAAATTACTTCCTTTCCCCACTCTTTCATCTCCTTCCCTTATTAAAAACATATACTCTAGTATATGTTTTTAAAAACATATTATAAAAACATATAAAATAGAATAAAGCAACACACACACACACACACACACACACACACCCCACAGTGGGGAAAAAACCTAGGACTATGGTAGGAACACTGAGTTTAAATCCAGACAGAATTGGGTTCTAACCCTAGTCACTGCTTAAATGCGTGACCGTGCGCATGTTTTCCACATCACTAAATCTTAGTTTCCTTGTCTGTAAAATGGGAGTAGTAATACTATTTCATACAGCTGGTGTGAGGACTGAGACAGTACACTTGAAGCATCTGGTACAAAGCAGCAATGGTTCCCCAGTGTCCTTGCTCCTTCCTGAGAGTTGCTCGCTGACAGCTGATGGAGGGATTACCTACTGGCTGCCAAGAATTCCCCTCTTCAGTCAGACTCCCTTCTGCGGAGTGGAGAATTCCAGCTGTCTGATCAGGAGACGTGACAACAGGAAGCCCCATCCCACTCTGCTTTCTTCCCTGACCTCCAACTCTCCGAGCCACTTAGACCCCTCATTGAGGTCCTTAATCATATACTGTCGTATATGGTTGCTCAACTTGCTGGCGTGTTAGGTTCTACTCACCAAAGCACCCTGTCTCTTGCTGTTCTTTTATTTCTCAAAACAGCTCTTACTGGATTGAACCCAAGCAAGTAAGTGCTGTAAATCATGTCATTTTAGGATTGGAAGGTTATGGAAAGGTATGATGAGTGAGTCCTCTTAGCTATAGTTGATTAACTTGTTGGAAAACTCCACCAAAAGACTCTATTTCCCACCACAGACCATCTCACTAGAATGTTCCCTCCCTCCCCAGGGCCTTTGCATGGCTCTTCTTTGTCCCTAGAACTCTCTTCCCCACACCCTCTCTTTGTTTTTTGGGGGCGAGGGTTGTTTGTTTGTTTGGTTTTTTTTAGTCCTACTCCTATGATACTAAAAAAATCTCAGATCACTTACCTTTTTTTCTAGGAAGCCCTCCCTAATCCCCCCAGGCTAGACCAGTGTCCCCTACAATATACCATTATAGCTCCCTGCAGTCTTCCTTTACTGCACTTATCACTTTTGAAATATAAGCATCTTTCTCACCCATTGGCTACAAAATCCAAAAGGCCAGAAGCAAGTCTATTTTTGCAAATATTATTATCACTAGTACCTGGTCCATAGTTGGCTTTTAACGATGTTTGTTGAATTAATTAGTTACTGGATTAACCACTGCTAAGTGCTTCTCAGGGAGGCTATATTTTTACACTCTCTATATTATTGGATCCCCACCTCAGCTCAATCATGAAGTAAGCTCCAGTCCTTTGTCCTCTTTACCAAATATCTTACCTTGATGGCAGACAGTTTACCACTAACCATCTCCCATTTATCCACTACTGGGGAAGAATCTGTCATTCCCTTTTCTCCCAGGCAAGCCGTCTACCCCACCCCACTCCCACCCACCTAGGTGTGCACACCACACACACACACAGATACACTCATACTGGGAGTTTCCTCTGCAAACAGCAGACTTTACATGTGTTTTCAGGGTGATGTATACACTTTCTCTACATTTAAGTGTAATGAGTGTTAGGCAGTGATAAATCTTAGAGTTCTGTGCAAGGCTGAGGCCAGTTTGCCTTCAGATCCAGTCCTCACCCTTCCCCTGTGCCGTATCATAGCCGAGGCTCACCTTCACAGCCTGCAGCTCCCAGGAAAGGTTCTGAGAGGACTGAAGAGGCAAGAGGGAGGGGGAAGTAGAGCATCCCCCAGCCCTTCTTTATGCTTGAGAGCCACATCATTTCCATAGGTACAGATCCCATCTGATAGACTAGCCATCGTCAAGATTCTCCCAGTGAAACCCGGCCCTGGGCTCCAGAAACCCTCACCTTCGTTACCACGCTGACTCCCAAAGTAACTTCTACATATTAAAACTTCCATAAATATTTGTTGAATGAATGAATGAATTGAACCTTGGGGGTTATATTATCTTAAGTGTTTAAAGCCTCTCTATATATCATAAAGTTGTTATATATTAATTAGAATCAGTAGATAAGCACCTTCCTCAATAGCATACAAATCTGGAAGTAATGTAATTAATTCAAAATTACATAAGCAATCAAGGTGTACTTACTTTTCCATCAATCAAGGCATAATTACTTAGCTGTGAGAAAGCTCAAAAGGGGTTTGTATAGCCTTTATTGGGTTTTACATAGCATACGAAAACTCAGGCATCAGCAGGGCATTGTTGAAAGCACTAGACAATTAAGGCTGATTAAACATCGGGCATGAAAGAAAAGTCTATTTCTTCTCAGACACTGTTATAATTTTCTTAACAGAATTTCTTGAAGAGATGAAGAGATTTTGTATTTGGATGCAATTTCACACATACACACACACACACACACCACCACCACCAATAACAACAACAACAACAAAAACAAAAATAAAACAACCAGTTAGATATATAGATAGATTGATAATGTGTAGATGTGTACATTTATATAAGAGGGGAAAGAGAAAGAGATTTAGTAGTATCATAGCTTAGCTATGTTCCCTTGCAAAAGCAGAGCTGGGAGAAGGACTTAAGTGCAAGTAACTTGTTTAAGAGGTTGTTATGGGCTGAATTATGTTGCCCCAAAATCCACATGTTGAAGTCCTAACCCCCAATACTTCAGAATGTAACTGTATTTGGAGATAGGGCCTTTAAAGTGGGATAAATTTGTATGAAGTCATATGAATGGGCCTGAATCCATTATTACTGGTCTCCTTATAAGAAAAAGAGATTAGGACGCAGACAGGCACAGAGGAAAGACCTTGTGAAGACAGAGGGAAAAGATGGCCATCTACAAGCCAAAGAGAGAGGCCTCCGAAGAAATCAATCCTGCCAACACCTTGATCTTGGTCTCCTAGCCTCCAGACCTATGAGAAAATTAATTCATGTTGTTTAAGCCACCCATTCTGTGGTATTTCTCACCACAACCCTAGAAAACTAATATAGAGGTAATCCTAGGGAGCAGAAGTGAAGTTCAAGGGTAGATAAGGGGATGTGGACAAAGCAATGTATATTCCCAATTCCAGTATCCATTCCTTGTCTTTTATGGTTTCAGATCTCTTTGTCATTGTACATTTATTCATTCAGCAAATATTTATTGAAACATCGGTTAAGTACTGTGCCTGGCCTTACAGGTTCAGGAGAATGAGAAGGCAATCCCTGCCCTCATGGTGGGAACTTAGCTGCAACATCCAGCACATGATCCTGCAGGCTCTGCCCTTAAGGCACTTTGAGTAGCAACGTGCCTCTTACATCAGACCCCACAGGATTCACTGGCCCCCAACTCTCACACACCACCCACAGCCAGATTGTGTGACCCACCCTTCCAGGATTCTCTGGTATCCCATGTATTTAGATTTCTTCAGCATTATGGTTCTAGGATCTTCTTGACTATTAAAGATCTAAATAATTTATTACCATAAATAATACTGATGCCAACCACATTGCTACATTTTCACAACAACCTGCAGCTCATCCATTTTTACTTTTTAGGATTGTGTCTGTGTGTTAAGGATCTAACTTTTGGTCAAATCTCTAACCAGGAATGATTATTCCAAAGTGAGTGGGAAGGTGGGTAATATAACATCAGTTATTTCTGATTTTACTGACAGCAGTTAAGAATGTTCTATCACCTTCAGAAAAGACCACTGGCACAAGGCATGTTACAGTCAGAGAAAAAGGATTCTACATGTCCTGACTTAGTCCAGCCCTATGTTTTACGAATGAAAAACTACAGGCAGTGTAGCATTGCAGAAATAGCCTGGATTCAAGGTCACTCAGATCTGGGTCCAAATACCTACTCAGCCATTAACTCCCTATGTGACCTCAGCCAAGTCAGTTCACCACTCTGAGCCAAGGCGCTTCATCTGTAAAATAGAAATAACACCTAATTCATAAATTTGCCTTCAACTTTGTGACGAGGTCTTTCCTACCTGGGTCATGTTAACTGAAATGGTAATCCCAGCCCCCCAACACTCCTTCTCTCTTTTCCCTGCTTATATTTTTCTCTTCAGTTCTTATCACCATCTGATACTCCATATATTTCTACAACTGTATCTCTCTTTTCACTTAAATGTTACCACCACTAGAATATAAAATTCGAAAGGACAAAGATTCTTGATTCTTTCATTTAATGTTATACCTTTAGCACCTAGTGGGAATTCAATAAGTATTTGTTGAATGAATCAGTGAATGAATGAGTGAATGAAACATTAAAAGAGACTCATTAAATGTTAGTTGAATGAAGGAAAGGGCCATAGTTTAGCTCAGATAGCTGATAGAATGATACCAGTACCACATAGAGACAAGACCAACAAGTTATGGCTTTTCCC
Source organism: Balaenoptera ricei (assembly GCF_028023285.1). Taxonomy (NCBI): domain Eukaryota; kingdom Metazoa; phylum Chordata; class Mammalia; order Artiodactyla; family Balaenopteridae; genus Balaenoptera; species Balaenoptera ricei. Next base: position 51,965,177 of record NC_082639.1, read on the forward strand.
CATGGGGAAGACTAAGATTTGGCTGTGACTTGACCACAACGTGCTTTTTTAACAACAGCATCAGTTATTCTGGGTGAGTATCTTCTCCCTGGCATCCTAAATTTCTCACAAGTACCCGGCTGGCTGGCAGGCAGTCCTACTTAATAACAACCTCTGACCCTTGAAGAGCAGTTTCCCTTGCTCAAAGAATTTTCAGATATACATTCTTTGCAGCAAAAGGCTCTTCCCACCACTTCTATCTTGTGTGCTAGGAAGGAGACAAAGCTTAGAACCAGAGCATGTCTCAAAGAGAAATGAGGCCAGCAAAGGAGAGAAAATGTGCAATAACAGACTGGGAGTAAAGCCAAAAAAATAATGTCTATTCCTGTTAATATGACCTCACTTTTAACCCTCAGGCTGATTCGGCCTGGGATATGGCCTGGGTCCCACAGAGATGGTGAGGGAAGAAAGGGATGCTTTCTAACCATATACACTGGCTAACTAAAATGCTGGCAGTCAATGGGGTCACAGAAGTTATGGGCAAATTCTCCTCACAACCCAACAGCAGGTGAACAAGTGTTTCTCTGGTGACTAGATGAATGAATGAAATTTGTATTTGTTTTCATTCATAAATATTTATGAAGCACCTCCATTGCACCAGCGTCCGTGGTAGGCACCAGGGTTACAAAGATGAATGAGACTCACAGAGGGGCTTGGCCTGCACCAGTGACTATCAAACATTTTTGAGTCTTGTCATCTTCCTTCAAAAGAACAAAAGCAACACAGCTCCAAGCTGAGCTGCTCGAAATTGAAACTGGCTGTGTGTGGAGGGGGAGGGAGGGGAAGGGAGAAAAGGATCTTCACTTCAGTGGGGTGTCTGAGGGAGCCCTGTGGCTCCCCAGAGCATGTTTGAAAACATTGACCTGGATGGCCCTTCAGGGGCCTCTGTGACAGAGATGCTAGGGTTCTGTGGTTTATACATCAAGCTTGTTATGAGAGGGGGGGGGGGCTCTGAGAGGTCGAAGATGAGGAGGGAAAGGTTTGGAACTCAGAGTGTCCTCCTCAGAGGATGCTGCCATAGTGTTCCTCAGAAGCCAAGAGTTCGTTTGCGGCACGAGACCGTCATGGACATTAGTCATTTACATTGGCTACTCAGCATGGATCTTATTGGAGGGTAAAATTGTTTCTTCTGGTAGAGGCAGAGATGCTAGATACTTGCTTTCCCAGACTCATTTGCATCTAAGGCACAGGTATGAACCAGGAACTAGGGACATAAGTACGTATGTCCTCTCCCCTTTCCTTCCTTTCCCTTCCCTTCCCTTCCCTTCCCTCCTACCCTCCCCTATTCTCTCTTCTTCCCTCCCTCCCCTCCCCTGCTCCTCCTTCCTCTCTTTTCCTCCCCTCTCCTTAATGGCATCTCAGTGTCTAATGTTGCAAGATCAGATCCTGACACAGTCGAGCAGTGCTGGGGCTCACATAACACTTTCCTAATCAGACAAGTTCCACTGAGAGCTTCCCCTCAAACCTGCTCTGTGCTCCCCAACACTTACGTTGGCACAGGGAGGTCGAGTGGGAGCCTGGGAGACAGGGACCCTTCTCCTGCAGAAGCTTGCCTCAAATCAAACCAGAAAACTGCCTAAAATGAGTCTGCAAAAGGAAAAAAGCTAAAGAGTTTCCAAAAGTATCATGTGGGAATAGTTCTGAATTCTCCCTCTTTCAATGCACAGCTTAAAAAAATAAAAAGATTTCCTACCCTTGAGCCTCTGTATTTATATTTTGGGACATGTCAGCCAAAGACAGTGACTTCTTCCTGCCCAGAACTTTGAGCGATCTAAGAGTCAGATGTTCTGAGAAGACATTTTTCATTTGGGAAACTCCTTAAAAAGGAATCCAGGTGGCCTTCAGCCTGATAGCCAAGTTGTTGACAAAGCACCAGCATTTCTGATATTTCCTGGACACCAATCCATATTGCTTTAACAGGATTTCATTGCACTGAACTTGATATTCCCTCCAAAACCATCAACCCAGTCTCAGGTAATTCTGTTGGTCAAAATTGACTTGGCAGCTGTACTTAGAGAGGTCCAGAGAGAGGAAAATATTCTCCTGTGTTAATTAAACAAATGTTGACCAGGAAATAAAGTCCTAGTTAGAGAATTAGGAGTTAGGAATTTGGGGTTCTTATGGTGGACTTGCCAATTTCCAGTTTTGCGAACTTGGGGATCCACCTCTGTGAAGCAGGGACAATATACTTCATGGAATTTTTGTGGATATTAAATAAAAACGAGAGACGGGGGAAATCTCTCTCAATAAAATTTAGCTGCTATTGTTATTTCTTTGTCTTCGTTGTTATTATAGAGACGGAAGCAAGTGTGACCAGAGACTGGGGGCAAGACGTGTGTGTGGGAAATAAGGGAAGCTGTGATGATGGGGAAGAAAGAGCACTTTGGATTCCAAGGATTCTGCTTCCCACCAGTCATATGATTGTGGACAATCTATTTCAGCTTTTTGAAACTCCATTTTTTGATCAGTAGCATAGGGATTAAATTGTGGGGATTAAGTATAGGATGAACATAAAACCCATGAGTACAGTGCCTAGTTTATAGTATGAACTCAATCAATGTTAATGTCCTTCCACTTTGCCCCTCTTGTCAAAGAAGGGGGAAACTTTCTCACCTACAAAGAAGTAAATCAAGGATCAACATATACAACCAGTGGGCCAAATGAGCCTGCCATCTGTTTATCCAATAAAACTTTATTTGCTGTTTTCACAAATAAAGTTTTATTGGGACACAGCCATGACCATTTGTTTACTATTGCCTATGACTGCTTTAGTTGCTACAGAGATCAAATGACCTGCAAAGCCTAAAATATTTACTGTCTGGTCCCTTACAGAAAAGGTTTACTGACCCTTGATCTAAGCTATCTAAATCCAAACTCCTTATTTACAGCTTTGGGTCAGAGCTCTATTGTCATATACGACCTGGCCATTTTCCGTTTGTATATTCAGTCCCCCTTTTGATCATTCTTTCACCTGCAAGAGGTTGATCAATTCAAAGAAGACTAATCCAGATCGTCCTGATGAGGGATTGTCCAGTTGTCTCCATAGTCAAATGTATCCCAAGATCTTCTTGACCTTTAATTGTTGAATCAGTATGGTGATGAGAGAGATGCTGCACAGAAGAATTTACAACCCTGCATTGAATGTAATGAACCAGCATTATAACTAATATGACAAAAACAAGAACAATAAATAGTCCCTTTAAAATGGTTGGAACCAGAAACTCCAATTGCCTAATCCAGGCAAAGAGTATAAATCCCATAGGCCATGACGATTGGCTTTAGAGGGTCAAGTCACTTTTTCTTTAAAGTGACTTATAGCTTGCTCTATCTTGCCTGTTTCATTGATTTACATAATCCAGGGCTATTAGCAATGACACAAACACCACCATGACTAACCGACAAAAAATCTAGAGCAATGCAATTGTCCATTACTACTCATGCCAACAAGTTGAGACTGATCCATATCTAGGGCAAGAGTGGCACCATTAATAACCCCTTCTAGAGTTAGTGATATGTTTCTTACAGTCTTTTCTATTTGTAGAATTCGCACAATTGGGAACATTGCTCTGACTGTTCATGTAAACAATGATTAATTCCCCCAATCTGAGTGCCTGTGTAATCAAGGGTGGTCTCCTTTGGAGCTCGAATCTGAGTTGAAAGTTCCAGCTTTGATGTTTTATAGAATTAGGGTTCCTGTGTTCTGACAAGTTTCCGCATGCTATTCCTAAAGTGCATGAAATATTACTCTGAGGGAAAAAGAATCAGGAAGTCCTAGCCATAAGGTACATGGTAGGAGCACATGGACATCCAGAGCAAAAAGTTATTCATGACATAAGGTCAAGGCCTCACTTGAGCTGGATTACATATTTGTATCTTTATTAGTCTCTTCCAGTTGGCGAGTATTTATTTGGCCATTCATCCTAAGATGGTTGTTGAATTCAAATTTATATTATCTAAGGTATGATCAATAGGTTGTAATAATTTATTCTTTTTCTAGGATAGAGGGACACTAGCAAAGTCACTGGTTGACTTATTTAAGGGCCTCTGTCCATGGAGGTGCAAATGGAAATAGTATTAGCTGCAATTCTTTGAGACTGCAATTGATGAGACTGGAACTGCTCTAAGGTTTTTAGCATGGGGGTCTGGTGGTTGACGGCACATCCAAAAGTTGTTACAGTGGAAGTCAGAACTATTGTTTGGGATAATCTAAGAATGGTGTTACAATGAGTATGTTCTGACCTAACAATTATCATAAAGAAGAATGATAAAAGAAAAGGGGCCATTACAGGTGGAAAACAATTAGAACTCTATAGAAAATGATTAGGAATGAGAAACAAAATAGGAATTATACTGAGGTGTTGGTCCAACATGTTGGGTGCAAGCTGTCCATGAGCTAATGTCAGCAGATTGTTCTGAAGATCCTGGGTCAGATATCTACTTCCAAAACTCAGATAGTTCTAGAGGATCCATGAAAACCTTTTTTGTATTTTCTACGTGAGTAGAATTGTGTGGAATTCTGTGTTGCTTGTTTAGTTGTGAAACATGATCCCAAGGAATGCTCCACTGTATTTGTTGTGAAAGCACCTTCCAATCAAGCTCAAGTGCAATTTATTTTCTTATGCCTTTTCCAGGGTATGTAATCTCCTGGTTGAAAATCATGAAAAGGTTGTTCAGATAGATTTTATGGGAAAGAGGCCTTAAACTATAGGTGAAAGAACCAAGGATAGTACATGAGTCCCTTGCAATATTTTGCCATGTCTTCATGCAAAAGGGAAGAGTCTAGTATGAGAGATGAAATCTCTTAATGCATGGGCCTTCCACTTACCAGTTCTTAAGAGGATAACTGTTGTGTCCCCAGGGGAGTGGACTATACGGCCATAAGGGCTAGTAGAAGTATCTTTCACCAAGGATTACTGAAATTTTTGATAATTATGCAAAATTTTTATCAAAGTATAGTTGCTTCACAATACTATATTAGTTTCAGGTGTACAACATAGTGATTCAATATTTCTATAGATTATACTCCATTTACAGATATTATAAAATATTGACTATATTCCCTGTGCTATACAGTATATCCTTGTAGCTTATTTATTTTATACATAATAGTTGTGCCTCGATCCCCAACTCCTATCTTTCCCCTCCCCCTTCTCTCTCCCCACTGGTAAACCTCTAGTTTCTTTTCTATATCTGTGAGTCTGTTTCTATTTTATTATATTCACTAGTTTGTTTTATTTCTTAAGTTCTACATACAAGTGATAACATTCAGTATTTGTCTTTCTCTGTCTGACTTATTTCACTCAGCATAATACCCTCCAAACCCACCTATGTTTTTACAAGTGGCAACATTTCATCCTTTTTAATAGCTCAGTAATACTCCATTATATATATATATAATGGAATATATATGTATGTGTGTATGTATATATATATATATATATATATATATATATATATATATATATATCACATCTTCTTTACCCATTCATCTGTTGGTGGACATTTAGGTTGATTCTATATCTTGGTTATTGTAAATAATGCTGCTATGAACATTGGGGTGCATGTATCTTTTCAAATTAGTGCCTTTGTTTTCTTTGGATATATACCCAGGAGTGGAATCCTGGTTCATATGGTAGTTATATTTTTATTTCTTTGAGGAAACTCCACATTGTTTTCCATAAGGCTGCACCAATTTACATTCCCACCACCAGTGTCCTAGGGTTCCCTTTTCTCCACATCCTCATCAACATTTTTTTATTTGTGATCTTTTTGATGATAGAAATTCTGTCAGGTGTGAGGTGATATCTCATTGTGGTTTTGATTTGCATTGCTCTGAAGATTAGTGATATTGAGCATCTTTTCATGTGCCTGTTGGACATCTGTATGTCTTCTTTGGAAAAATATCTATTCAGGCCTTCTAATTTAAGGATGCCATTTGTTCTTTTAATCTTTCCAGAAGATTTAGATGGTAACGACAGTATAGTTTTTGAGTTTTTAATAATGCCTTATAGAGTTTTTTTTATAATGTTCCCATAGTGTGTGTCTCAATCAGCTAATATAAATATAAAAGTTGGTATACCTTAGCTTGGAAACAAAAAAAAATCAAGCAGCTTTTTAGCAACTGTAAAAGCTGTAGGTTTTTGGCAAGGAAATACTTCAACATCAACACATCCTGAAAATAGACATACAATAACTAAAACATGTTTAAACCCCATGGAGGGTGGAAGCTGGATAAAATCCCACTCTTTTTGCATGGGCCTCAACTTCTGTAATAGCTATCTTTCTAGGAAGTAAGTGTAGCATCTAAAAGTTTCTTAACTTGTCCATTTTTGATAAAAGTTCCAGAGGAGGTGAGAAATTCTTTGTTTCCAAAGCATCTCAAAGTTTGGTATTACTCCAGAACATACCTGCTATCTGTATATATATTTACACTCTGGTCTTTGGATAGTATACATAATACATACCATATTTTTAGTTAATTTAACTAGGGAAACTATGCCTGAAGGCAGCCAGAGCTGGACCCTATAGTGGTTAAGACAGGTGGATTTGGAGTCATCCAGATCTAAGTTCAAGTCCCATTTCCAGCACATACTGGCAGTATGAACTTTAACAAACTCATTAACCCACTGAGCTTTGAGTTCCCCATGTGAAAAATGGGGAGACAATACCCAGAGCCAGAGGAAATCTTTCAAGCCTTCTAGGCAGATATCTATGATACCTCAAAACATCATTGAAGATGAAATGAGGTAAGAAAAAGGTATGTTCCAGAACTTCTTACACAAAGAGTAAAATATGTGGCAGGAAGGAATATTTTAATCAATTATTGTCTGTGGGGGAGACAATATTAAGTAATAATAAACAGTTGCTAAACCACCTTCTAAAGACAGGTGTGTCTGGTTAACAGGAGAACTTTTGTTTAGCAGAGTTCTTTATGAAATCTTCGGTCAGACCCTAATTATTTTGTAAACTAGAAGAATGGCTGGCATGGCAGGAATCCCCTTTATCTACTTCCCCATCTTTCCTTTAGTCTTTCTGTAAGTGCTAGACATTTAAAGATGATCAATTTGAAAGGTCACAAATTATTCAGTTACCACGACACCCATGTGTCTTGTTCTGGCCCAGCAAAGATTTAACTCATAGAAACATTGTAAAGATTAAGTGAAACCACACAATTGCCAATATTTAACTGTTTTGACCTACAAAAATCATAATTTTGTGTGGTTCAATCTAATATAAAGTATTGCAAATACTTTCACCCAGGACTTGGCCCAAGGTAATTCCTTCATAAATGGTAACTAGTCTTATTGTCAATTGCCAAGAAGAGACCAGCTAACTCAGGCATGCTTCTGGCAGGCAGCATTTGGGGTCCAATCGAATGAATGGGAACATCTCAAACTCTGGTGAATACTGGCTTCATGGTTTGGAACTTTAGTTCCTTTGAAGCAGGATGTCTGTCCATGAGGTGTCTGACACAGGACACAGCTCCCAGAAAGCAGTCCTAGCAAGACTGAGAAAGATTGTCAGAGTTTTCAGCCAGCAGACTGAGGTTCACGGCTGTGTCTATACTGCATCATTAGGCAGGAATGGACACAGGGAAACTGAGGCAGAAGTTCAGGCCTTGGACAAGGCCAACTTGAAAAGAAAAAAGAGGACTGGAAAAGGAATGCTTTAATTTCCCCTTCTGTTCTCATTCCTAAAATATTTTCCACAATAAAATAGTTCAGATGTAAGTTTCAAGGAAAGAAGCTCTGAAGTCAGAAAATCCTACCTCTACCTTGGAGATGTACAATGCACTTTTGTCCAATAAGCTTCATTTGACAAACATTTGTTCAGGGCTAATAGATGCACATTAAATGCCCTAAAAGTCTTACAATAAAGAGCGTGTCTGATTTTATTGAACTCCACATTTCTCAAATATTTGATAACATAACTTTTTTCTTCATAAAATGTTTAATATTCTATGGAGCCCAATTTTTCAAAAGATGCTTTAGGAAATATGTCCCTGGATTATAAATTTCTTAAATAGATATTCTGTGCAAAACTTTCTATCCTCTGTATTTAGCACAATGGCTGGCATAGCGTTGAGCTTAATTTATCCAGAGATGGGGTGAAGTGTGGAATAAGAGGATCCTCCCCAGCTGAAGACAGGAAAAAGCCTTGGAGGACTGGACTTTGCTAACACCTGCCAGATATTTTTTAATGAATGTGTAGCACATGCTTTCACACTGGCCATTTCACTGAACCCTCACAACCACCCTAGGAGGCAGGTAATGTTAATCCTTGTTATGAGTAAAGAAAACAGAACTCAGACAATTACAGGTACTTGCCCAAGTCATATGCTTCTAGGGGTCAGAAGTACCATACAGAGCCTGGTCTTCAGTCTCCAAATCCAAACCCCCATATCCACTTCACATTAAGAGTATGAAAACCCTGGATAGGGAGTTAAATTTGTAACCATGAGATCTAAACACAAGTATCCTGAAGCACTGATTGTTCGGACATAAATAAGGCAATAGTGAATTAGGTCTTGAGACAGGCAGAGACATTCACCACAACCTGGGGGAGGACTTGTTTTCTCCATTGTCTAAGTGCCCTTGGACCTCAGACAAACCTCATATTTCTTGGAAACGTGTATTCCTCCGAGAGCCAGGGAAGGCGTGTGGTCCAGTAAATGCAATTAGCAGTCTCACCACGTGTTTCCTCATCTGTTGTCTCCCGGAGTACAGCCATCATAAAGCTCACATTTTCAAAACACTCTTCCAAATGACCAGAGTCTCCAGCAGATTTTAAGTGGGTCTGAGATGCCTATCTAGGGAGCCCTTAGGATATATGAAAAATTTTACTGAGCATCTCTAGGAACAAGACTCGACTCTAGGCACAGAGACATACAGGAATGATTGAAAGAGAGAGAGAGAAACACAGTTAGCCAGAGAGACATCATGTAAGATATAGGAGAGATTCCAGCAAGTTATTTAACCTCATCGCCAATGTAAGACTAATAATAATGTGATGGTACACAAATTTATATCTCCAGCTCAGCCGCTCTTACAGCTCCAGACATTTATATCCAAATGCCTACTTGAGATTTGCTCTCAGATGATTCACAGGGGCGCAAGAATCAACATAAGCAAAACTGAACTTAGGGCTACTCCCCCCAGTTCTGCACCTTCTCCGGTATTTCTATCTTTGTAAAAAGTTCCCAGAAATTCCATCCTAACAATTCTATCAAATTGAAGATCTTAAACGTTAATACGGAAAACACATCAAAACATCTTCTCAGTTCTCTGAACTCCAAACCAAAGGCAATGTTATGCCCTTTTAGCCACCAACGGCAGAGGAGTGGGGACAAGTCTGTATTTTTAGTGTTTCTTGCATTTGACTGCCTGACCTCCCATCAGACAGGCATGCCTGGTCTCTGTGACTGGGTCTGGGACTCTGCAACACTTACTGCAATGGTCAGGCCATATGCCAAGAAACAGCCTGATTTTGAGGGGCAACTCCCTCTGAGAATAACTACAGCAGAGAACAGGACCAATGCAGGTCACAACTCAGAATTTCTTATGTTTTCTCTGCAGGGTGATAGTAACCAGGACTGACCTCTTGAATATATTTCAAGTTCCTGGGAATTCTTGACTCAATTACAGCAGTGACTCTGAGTTGAGAAGAAAGGCCTCATTGCAATAAATGGAGCTGGGACTCAGAAATGTTTAATTTGTGCCTTCAAATAGGAGTGGAACTCATCATGTTGTATCAGCAGATAGTGCCCTTGAATATCTCCCTCCCTAGACTGTGAGCTCCTTGAGGCCAGAAACAAGGTCTAAACCATGTCTGTTGTCCTCACAGAGCCTAACACTGTCAGTACGCAGAATATGTGTATTGAATCACTTGATGCACTAAGCTTCCTATGGACAGCCATGCATTTTCCATTTCTTTCACTTCCATTATAAAATCAAGAGACACTTAATGAATTGAAGGTCTTGAGTTTCAGTCCATGGTTTTCAGTAATTAGATTTCTGAAATTTGTACCTTTTATGAAATAGGTAGTTGGGGGAATTCCCTGGAGGTCCAGTGGTTAGGACTCGGCACTTCCACTGCAGGTGGCCCAGGTTCAATCCCTGGTCGGGGAACTAAGATCCTGCAAACCATGCAGCCAAAAAACAAAAAAAGAAGAAAAAAAGGAAAGAAAAAGAAAAAAGAAATAACTAGTTGGAATTGATTGTGGTAGATAGTTCACCAAGGTTGTAATGAACGAGTATAAGGCTTGCTTGCTCTTTGGCAACCATTTTGTAAGAATTTAAATCTTAAAAAGTAATATGGCATTGTGGTCCATCTGGGTTGAGAGAATGGACTTATTCTTTGGGTGGATATGCCAGCATTAATATGAGAGGAGACAGGAGAGCTGTGAGCTGAACTGTATGGAAACCATCCTTTTCTCTTTCGTGCTACAGCTCCGTAATATGCGGCATATGTATGGGAGGGTCGAAGCCACAACAAGAGGGATGGAGGCTGCAGATTGGGATGGAGGTGTTTCTTGCATGGTACTGGAATCAATTTGGTCTTGCTCTCTCTTGTTTGCAGGGCTTGGGCATGTGTTTTCTATTTGATTTTTCATAGCTATCCCACAGGCTCAAATACCACACGGGAGAAGTACAGGCGTGGTAAGTCTGTGGGTTGAGGGGTTTTTTTTTAAGTAAAATCAAATGAATGAGAAATAGATGTTGGAGGAAAAATCATAAAAGGCATGACTGCCTGAGATATTTAATCTCTCCACAGATAGTACAATCCCACTCCAGAGAAGTTTCCAGGGGCTGGAAAGTATTATGGGGTGAAGGCAAACCCTATAAACAGGAGCCTTTTGTCTATATCTTCCATCCAAACTACTGGGATCTTTAAGGTGCTGCACCTGTCTCTACTTTATACGAGGCAACAGTTAAATGAGTTGTGTTGGTGGCTTTTTGACTCATGACTTCCTTCCTTAACCATTTTCTATTTTCTGTAGCTCACATCTCACACTGTTCCAATATAGAGAGTTCTAGAAATGGTTTATCTTTTCATGTTTGCATCATGTCTCCCTCCACCCTTTTACTCATACTGTGTTTTTACAGTCTAGAACACAGACTACTTGGAAGATGGATTGCTCTCCTTCTCCCAAATGGGTACCTTGCTTCTGGCTGCACTGGGTAACCCATCCCTGCTCCCCAAGCCTGGACCTCTTTGCTACCTTGTGGAAAAGAACTCTATCAATCTCATCCTTTGATAGAGGGAAAGCCCTGACCCACCCTTGAACTCTTGAAGCCTCATTCCGATAATACAGCACCAAAATGTCTGAGGGCAGGAAAAATCAATGGAGAGTAAATTAAAATAAAAGAAAATATCTGGAAAAGACCATGAAGATGATTAAGGACACATCAAGAACTAAAAATCCATCCAATGGTTTTCTAAAATTACAAATCCCTCCCAGAAAACAGACATGGCATATTCATGCCCACTACAGTCACCACATTTTTATGTTGACCAACTTAAATAACTTGGAGCTTCTCTCACCCTCTAGGAGGCATAAATCATTCCCATCTCTGAATAAAGGAACAAAAATCAAGTGAGAGAAGTGAACAATCATCTCTAGGAGCTAAGTAAGTACAGCAATCCCCAGGGGTACCGTTTAAAAAAAAATGGCTTCATTAGAGTTGTATCTAACCTGTTCTACAAATCAATCAAAGAAGGTAAAGAAAGACTGAACAAATCCGAGGAAGAAGAGGATGTTGGAAGAAAGTCTGCTGAGAAAACCTCCCACCTCTGGGATTACCATAGATTCTCCTTCCAAAACACGTACTACTGAGTTCAATTCCATTCACAAACACCAACTGAGAACCTTCCTTTTTTAGGCACTCCATTCAAGAAGAAGCCAAATGAAGTACAGCTCCTGACCTCGATGAGCTGACAGTAGATTAGGTAAACAGAGCTAATAATTTTAACATAATGTGACAAGCACCAGATGCTAGAGGACCCACCACATGGGCACCTAGCCCAACGTGAATGCCCAAAGGTTTCCTAAGGACACATCTGAACTGAGCCTTGAAGGCTGAGTAAGAATCACTGAGATGGACCTGAAGCTACCCAAAAGATTTTCATTAGTCCCTCATTATTTTACAATAACCCAATCCAGTGCACACATTCTGGGTCATGGAGACTTGGACATTTCCATAATGAGTTTACAATCTGGTCATAAAGAAAAGACTGCATGCACACAGAGCAGTTACAGGCACCTCTCTAAGATTGTAGATACAGGCTAGACATTGTCATTCCAACTGTATGAATTGTAGTTTAGTATTGATAAGAAAGAGGAAGCAGGGGCTGAAAGAGTCAAAGAAGATTATCTTTATCATTTTCATCCAGAACGTCTAAGCTAGAGACAGACTCCTACAAAGCTAGTGAATCTAATCGTCTTTGAGAAAACTGACTCAGCAGTTCAAGTTCACATGACCATGAAGTGATAGAGCAAGACAGAGAATTCCTTGAAAGTACATTCAGGTGAGTATTCCCAGTGCTTGGAATATAGTTAGTTCTCAGTAAATATTTGTTGGGTTAATCAACATCACTCTCTGTAGGACAATCTTGTGACAATCGTAAAACACTGATTTCTATAGAGGCAAGAAAAAAATGATGATATCACAAGAGATCAATGCAAGAAAAAAAAAGGGCTTTGTCCCTTGAATGAACGCATATAGAGTCAGATTTCAGAGGCCAAATGAAATAGTCCACATCCAATGACATGACATAGTTAAGAACTGTATTCTTGGATACTGCAAACTTCATCTCAGCAAATCTTTTTCAAATACCTACTGTGTGCCAAGCATTTGATTCATCTCTAAAACACAAAGATTACTAAACCCATCCTTGACCTCAGGACTCCACTACCTAGGAAAGGAGAGAGTACCTCCACTTGGGACATTTCTCCAGTTTCGTAGAAGCAAACTTGAAATGTTAAGTGACCAAATGAGAGGGGGAGTTTGATTCTAACTTAGGTGGATCTGGGAGGGCTTTGTGGAAATGAGAACATTTCATCTTTGTCTTGAATTATGACTAAGGATACAGGGACATCCTAGGCAAAGGGAACAAAACGAAAAATCAAACAGAAATAAGACCATATTGTTCATATTTCAGAATTGGTGAGGAGTTTGGTGCAGCAAATCCAAGAGGAGTGTCTCCTGTAAGGAGAGGTGGCCCAGAGCCTGGGCTGTACTGGGAGGGGTGTTTACCCAAAGCTATAAAAAATCCAGGTAGTCAGAAGATGAAGCTAAATCAAGTAGGGCTGTGGCCCCACTGTTGGGGCCCCACTTGTATTTCTTCATCATGTACCACTTCTGTCCAAGTCAGCCCAACTTGCAATTGCGGTAGCCTATGTTGCTCTAGCTGCTATAACCCACTTTTCCTGCATGCTAAGCAGGCCAGAGTGCTGGAGAGTTGATAATTTCTCTCCCCCTTCCCCAAGCAATGATTAATGGTAGATAACACCCCTCTTCACTTACCTCAACTATGGAAACCCTGAGGCATGTGTAGGCCAGCAGGATTAGGCTCCAGCTGCCCACATTTTTAACTTGTTTGATAATAATTCTCCATCTGCTTCCTTCTCTACACTGTCTTACTTCTCCACTCCCTTGCTTTGGTTTTCTAGGATCACCCTCAAAACACACCATTTACACCTGACTTAGTCTCACGGTCTGCTTCTGAGGGGAAGTCAAACTGAGACACTATCAGGAAATTATCATTAATGAAAAACTAAGTCATTATCAAGAAAATAAAACCAACAGTCAGCTTTGATGATCAGGAAAAATACTGTAAAAGGAAAAAGAGGAGATAAACCAGTAAGTAGAAAGGTGAGAGAAGGTGCAAGATATGGGCTAAGAAGGCAGTAGGTAGGGGCACAGCAGGGCAAGAAGTTCAAAACTAAAAGTCTATAAAAATGAGTTTGATATGCCAGTTGCCTGATTCAAGGGCAAGCCTAATGGATTGATGGGTACTTAATCATTTTGATTGCTGAACATCTTTGAAAAACTAATGAAAGCTTGGGACTCTCTATCCAGAAAAAAAAAAAAAAAAGTATATACAAACAATGCTACTTGGAGCTTCAGTGGATTCCCAAACCCCAGATTAAGAAGCCCTGATTAAAGTCTCTATGTGAGGTTGGACTTGGAGGGTCTTGATTGCCTGCAGAGTGCTTCAGCATTTATTCTGTAGGCAATGAGGAGCCAGCAAAGGTTTTTACTATCAGAGTTCCCAAGTGGTTATAGCTTTCCATTCTAAATGGAACCCAAGAAATCTGGATGTTTTTAACAGATTGAAAGATAGATTGGAAAAAAAGTGCATATATAATTGAGCTCCTTTTTGGCCAAAAACATTTTCAACCAGATGCACTGTAGGGCTTCAAAGGCTGCTAACTGCAGAATCCAGATGCACCTCAATGGATGCCATGGGGAGTCACTTCCACAGCCAAATGTTTTGGCCTCAAAAATTCCTCGAGCAGCATAGATGCTGAATGGAGTTGGAAACAAACTCAGGGCAAACACAACTGTCTATATGACCACATATAAGGAGTCTGGGATAAAAAAAAAAGGCCCCTTTTGCAGAATAGACAGGGCAAGGGTGGGGTGTGGATAGAGAACAGAGACAGAGACAGAAACGGAGGGGCTAAGAACAAAAGAATCTGTTTGGAGGAATAAACAATGCTGGAAGGGAAAAGCAGAGAAAATATGGAGAAAGACCTATCAGAAATATAATTGTAGGAAATAGAAGATGGTTTGAGAAGAATTGAGACATCTATGGAGATGGGGAGGGGGAATGATAGTAACTGACCTTGAAGGATCTGGAGTACTAATAGGGAGGAAGAAAAGTGATTTTTTTCTCTTTTTTATAAATGAATTTAAGGAATGACTACCATTTTAAGTATTCATTATATGGGGAGACTATATTCAACATCACATGCCATAATCCTACAAGTAAGGTGTCATTCCCATGTCACAGGTAAGTAAACTGAGACCTAGAACTTGCACAAGGCCACCAAGTGAGTAGTGGTAGAGCCAAGGCTTGAACCCAGGCCAGTCTCACTTGGAGTCACACACACTAGTTCCTGTTGCCTTTGTCCCAGAGTTCAGATTTGTAGACCAAACATGACTGAAGTGAACATAAATTACAAGACCTAGGCACCAAAACAAAAATGAAGAGTCATCCAGGCCTAGGTTTTCATGGAATAGGCTGATGGGGAAGGAAGAGGTCGCTGTGGCTGGTCACTATGATCATCTACATCATGACCTCTAAACTTTCACTATCCACGCCACTGTGGTACCAACCCTCTGCTCAGGCAGGGAAGGACCTGTGGGAAAATGGGAGCCTTGGTATGCTTGAGGCAGAAGGGCCTCAGAGTAGGTCATCCAAATAGACACCTTCAAGTTTCTGGAGAGGCCAGTGGTGTGGCAGAAAGAGCATGGATGCTGAGCCAGGTGATGAAGGTCTGAATTCTGCTCCACCACCCTTTATCTCACCCATTAACCCACTGAACCTCTCACAGCTTCAGTTTCTTCATTGGTAAAAACCAAACCACTTGTGTTTCAGGGTTAATGTGATGATTATACAAAATAATGGATGTTTTGTGTCTAACACCATGCCTGACACAAAAACAAGTCCTCAAAAGTGAGCAATTTTGCAATCCAACATCTTTTTTTACTCCCCTTTTCTATATGAAACCCTTCTTTTTTGTGTTCACTACAAACCCACCTCCAAGGCCTGTTAGCACCTTGGTTAGCTCTTCCCCTATTTCACCTCAATACACATATAGTAGGTATCTAGTATAATAGCAAAATTAATTTGCTTAGAATTGTGCAATTTGCAAAACTCTTCTACTTCTGTCACAACATCTATCTTTACCATGGACCTAGGAAGTGAGCAAACAGGAATCATTACCCTTTGTTACCTATGTTAGAAAGAGACTCAGAGAGTAGGTGTGATGTGCCCCAGTCACACAGCAAGTAAGAATCAGTTCAGGTTAAAGAAACAGAGCCATGAAATATATAGGTGCTGACTTAGTTGACTCTGATCATTATAACAAAATACCAGAGACTGGGTAGCTTCAACAATAGGAATTTTGCACAGTTCTGAAAGATCATGGAGCTGGCTGATTCCATTTCTAGTGAGGACTCTCTTCCTCGCTGTGTCCTCACATGGTGGAGAGAGAGTGTGCTCTCTGATGAATCTTCTTATAAGGGCACTAATCCTACTGGATCAGGGCCCCACCCTTATGACCTCATTTAACCTCACTCTATCTCCAAATACAGTCACACTGGGGTTGGGATTTCAACAACTGAATTTGTGGGAGACACAAACATTAGTCCATAACAGGTGCCTTGCACACATTACTTGCCTTCTTTGGGCCTCTTTTCTTCATCTTAAAAAAAAAAAAAAAAAAAGCAGCTTGGGATAACTGTGTTTAAGACCCCTTCCTGATCTGATAGTCAAGGATTTCACTCTAACTCCAAGTGGGGATTATGCAGCATAAATTTTTACTTGCCCACACTCAGTGTCTCCTCAAGCTTTGATTTCAAACTGCCTCACAGACAAGAGTGTTGCATTTCCACTTTCAGTGAGTTTCCCTGACAGAGCTGTTATTCATTCAGTCAACAAACATTTGATGAGCACCCACCGTGTGCCAGTTACAATACTAGATGGTGAGGATATACCTTTAAACAAGAAAAAAATCTCTACCTTCCAAGGTAGAGACAGATCAAGAGACAGTTTCAAGGTGTCAGTTACAATGCTGTCAGCTGCAAATACTGGGATTACAAACCCAAATTCAAAGTATGAATTTACATCTGCGGAGGTTTTATTACCTCATACAACAAGAAGTTCAAGGTAGGTGCTATGGTCTGGATGTTTGTGTCACCCCAAAATTCATGTGTTGAAATCCTAACCCCCAAAAGTGATGATAGTATTAGTAAGTGGGATCTTTGAGAAGTGCTTAAGTCATAAGAGTAGAGTGAATGGGATTAGTGCCATTATATAAAAGGCTCCAGAGAGATCCTGGTTCATTCCACAATGTGACAATGTGAGGACATAGCAAGAAAGCATCAGCTGAGAAAGTGGCCCTCACCAAACACAGCCATGCTGGTGCCTTAATCTTGGACTTCCCAGCCATAAGAACTGTAAGCAATAAATTTCTGTTATCGACAACCTACCCAGGCTGTGGTATTTTGTTATAGCAGCCCGAACAGACTAAGACAGGACTCCTTCGAGAATGGTTTATGCAATAGCTCAATACTGTTATAAAACTCAGCTTCTTTCCATTTCCAGCACATTGGCATCGCCACAGGCTAGCTCTTTTCATAGACACAACATGGTTGCCATAGTTCTAAGAACCCACATGTAGGGCAACATCAGGCAGCAGAGGAAGCAGGGACACAGCTTCTTGCATGTCTTTTTGTCAGTGAAGAACCTTTTCCCAGAAGCCCTCGGGAGATTCACTGTGTAATATGCCCCTCCCTAAAACAATGACTAGAAAGCAGAATAGAGCTGCTATGAATAGACAATTATGGCTTACTCCTAGAGCTGGAGTGGGTCACTTCTCCTGAGTCACATGGGAAAGAAGCAGGCAGTTGAACCAATCAGCGTGTTACAACAAGGAGTAGGGGGTGGGCACCCAACAGTGCCTGCAGCACACAATTCACTGCTTTAAGGAATACAGAATAATTAAGCCTGAGAAACGAAGGGAGCAGATAGGACAGGCTCCTAGGGCAGCCTGCATGAGCATGTGCCGAAAATAGAAAACACTGTATTTAAAAGCTAGACTTCAGATGCGGTTTGAGGCAGAACAAGAAATGCAATTGATTTGGGGTGAAGCAGTGATATTTACAGACTCTCATGTGCCCCTGGCAGCATCTGACTTCAGCAGGATATGGCTAGTCCCTTGCAGCAGAGTCCAAACTAAGGCTCGGGGCCAGGGGAGACAAGCTATCCCAAGGGAGCTTGGGGCCCATAAGGGACAAGCAAAGGTCAACTTTCTAATGATGAGACCAGAATGAGGATTTAATGTGCTATGATTTAGGGGGTGCGGGTTTTGTCAGACAGCCTTGAGTTAAATCCAAGCTCTGTTATTTATTAGGGAAATTATGTAAACTCTTTGTATCTCAGTCTCCTTATCTGTAAAATGGGGATACCTACTTGGCTGGTAAGGATTAGAAATAATGTGTGTAAACAGTAACAAAGTGCCTGGCACATAGCAGCCACTCAGTAAATGGTAGCTATTATCATCACTAGAAGAAAATACAAGTGAGAATGGCTCAGAGATGAACAGGATGAGAAGGATGAACAAACCCTGGGAAAAAAATTCAAACAGAGCTCAAATTTTAAAATTAGATAATATTTTCATAGTCTTTTACAATCAGCAAAACCCCTTCTCACCCGCTGTCTCATTGGATCCTCACAATCAAGGTATTATTAGGGCTCGCCCATTTTACAGATCAAAAAACTGAGATTCAGCAAGGCTTCATCTATGACATACTTTGTTCATCTCTGATACCATGACAAAAGGAAGTAGCTAGGAATTCAGTTTCTCAGGGAACTCAGGCTTCAAGAGAGACGTCTGCAGGTTATAAACTCAGAAACAGTGGGACTCTGAGACTAACCCACTATTGAGTCACTAGCTCTGAGTCTCCTTAAAGGTCTCCAGTGGAGAGCAGTGTTTCTTCAACTTTATCAAGCATCAGAATCTCCTGGAGGTCTTGTTAAACCACAGATTACGGGGCGGGACCCCAGAGGATTCAGTTCAGTGTGTCTGGGGTGGGGCCTGGTCATCTGCATTTCTAACAAATTTCCAGATGATGCAAAAGCTAATGCTTTGGGACCACACCTTGAAAACCCCTGGCCCAGAAAATGGATGTCAGAATTTAGATCAGGGCTCTCAAATGTAAGTATGCGTAACCTGGATAACCTGAATATGCAGTCCCCACTTCCTCCTGTGATGCAGTTCAGATCCATATAGGGGACTCTGATGAGGGAGATGAACTCTGCCCTACTGGAGAAAAGCTGAGTGGTCAATTCTATCATGCTCTTTTTGACACGCACCCCTAATTGTGTGTATTTATTTACATATAAATTTACATATAAATATTTACATATACTACTGTAATAATACATTATCTTATTTAATATTTAAAAATCACAAATTTTTTAAATTTACTAAAAATATACATAAATGTTCAATTTTCTTTCTACACCACAGTGGATTGCCTGTCACCACCCCTTTAGGGACAATTGAATTCACCAAGTGCTATTCAAAGTGTGTTCTACAAAGTGACAGCATCCGAATCACGTGGGATCTAGTTGGAGGTCCAAGTTCACAGCCCCTGCCCCCCACCTACAGAATCAGAATCTCTGGGGCTGAGGCAATTGGTTTTTTAACAAGCTCCCCGCATGATTCTACAGGCAATAAACTTTAAGAACCACTGATGGCTATATGCACAGATGGGGTCAGGGTGGTCTTGGCTCTAAGATGATGACTGATGGGGCAAAAGCACAATCACAAGACACAGCTCAGCTGGGTCAAGTTCTTGAACTCCAAGATATTGGAATTCCCCACCAGAATTAACTTTTTTTAGTGAATGATTTTGAGCCAACAATGATCACATTATTATTATTCAGAAATCTAGTGTGATTATGATGCTATTTCCTTGCCTTGACATTGCCGAAGAAAATTAATGGTTTCTGTGAAATTCAAGAAAATCTACCTGGCCAGCAGAATCAATCCTCCCAGTTTGCCCAGGGCTGAGGGTACTTTCAGGACACAAGACTTCTGTGCTAACACCAGGAAAGGCCTGGGAAAATCAAGACAAGTTGGTCACCTCTCCTGGATTCCATTTGATGACTTTAAGAAATCAACTTCTTTCCTCTTGACACCTACAGAACCTCTGCAGAAGGTGGGTGTGGACAGGGCAAAGAACCCTAGACTTGAAGACCTGGGTCTGGCCATCATTTGGTAGCAGCGTGACCCAGGGCAAGTCAGATAATCTGTGAACCTCTGTTCATCATCTGCAAAATGGGGACCCAAACCCCTGCCTCCGACACCCCAGAAGATGATTATCAAGGCCAAGAGAGTTGGTGTTATGAAGGCACTTTATGCATTACAAAGCAGTCCAGGAATATAAGGTAGAGCTGCTTGACATCCTGGGAAGAGCTCAGGCTTTGGGACAGGCAGATCCTAGTGTCAACCGAGCACCACATCGGGCACATTATTTTATCTCTCTGAGATGATTCCTTTCTGTAAAATGGGGATTCAAATTACCTCTCTCCTAGAGTATTGAGAAAATTAAAAGAGATGGTGGTCGCTAAGCACCTGGCATATTTGGAGCTCCAAAGTATTAGTTCCCTTCCCCATGATTATAAGACAGTCAAAGACTTAATGATAGTTTTTTGCAGTTAATGCAATGAATAGCATCATTATGCTTGCTTCCTGAAGTGAAAAGCCACAATAACACTCCTCCCTGCTCCCAGGGCCCCTTTGATGTGGCAGGGGGTGGGAAAGGATGTTACTTCCACTTGGTATAACCAAGTCAGTTCCTAGCCAGAGGAGGAGTGGAGTGAACTAGTGGCTTAGAGAGGCCTGAGGTTGACATTCACAATGACCTTTGCATGTGGGAATGCCAAATCTGTAACTTCTGCACCTGTTTAGGCATTTCTTCAGTAAATAATACCAAATGTGAATAGATTTCTTTTTTCAAATCATCTCAAAAAATTGCAAAAAAAGAAAGAAAAAGAAGTACAAGCCCAGCCTTTCTTCGCAGAGGGAAAAAGTGCCTTTAGTTGAATATCTCTTTTCATGCAGGGATTTTGTAACATTTCATTTCTAAAGGATTTCACCTGTTCATCAAGCCTTTACTGAGCCAGATATCCTGTGTTTTGAGCATCTACTTTGTGCCAGCCTTGGCACATAATAAATATGAATAGTTTGTTCTTGGCAGGAAGCTCACCTATACAAATAAACAGAGTTACAATCCACAGTGAAAAAAGTATTAATAGAGGTAAGTCCGACAGATGACAAAAAGAAGGTTTAGAAACCCCACCTGGGGCAGTGTTAGAAATGAGCCGTATTCTGTAAATTAAGCACGCACACGGGATTGATGGCAAGTATCCCCTGGTGTCCATTGTCTTTGCCTTGGCACATGGTCTCTTCCAGGGACCCTGAGAATAAATTGTGGCCAGTGGGATCTGAACACATGTGATGTATGTGATGTCCAGGCTCTGCCTTTAAAGGGAAAGTCATGTTCACTCCTTTCCCTCTCCCCCTTCCTTCTGGATGGAATCCAGGCTTGGTAGTGAGCCATCGTGGACCATGTGGTTGAGAATATCACCTAGGAATATCAGAGCAACAAAACAAAAGAGGCATAGGTCCTTCCTGCATGAATTCATAAAGCAGAGTCACCGTAGCAGCCGGACATTTATACGACAGATAATTGAATGTCCATCTCACATACGCCTCTATCATCTTGGGTTTCTGTTGCATACAGCCATATTTATATCCTTTTACACCTACCTGTAGTGAGAGTTATTTGTCCAATTGTCTATATTTCAATTGACAAATATGCCAAACATAAGAGATCTACAAACACTAGCTATTATGAAATGATGAACTATAGTCAGAAGCCCAGCTGAGCATTTCTGTGAGTCCTCAGACAGCTTGCATGTCACTCAAAGGTGGTAGCAGCCTGAAATCTGTAAAGTCTCTATCTAGGGAAGCCAGTGTTGGACTCTTCCTGGATTCCAGTCTCTACTGTTCTTTTCTCTTCCCAGCAGGAGCTGCTTGAGTCTCAAGTCCAAACCCCAAATCTTTCTGAGGTAGGTAAGTTTGAGTAGCCCCACAGCTTCCTCCTAGGTCTTGGCTTCAATTCTCTCGTGCCCGTAGTTTGACTAGGATGTTTTCTTCCCAATCTATTGCTGGTTTTCTGCCTCAAATAATGTTCTTGAATTCCTCTTTCAAGTCTAAAGTCTAGACTACAAACACCCAAAGGCAGGAACTCTGTTCATTCTTATTTCCATCCCCAGCTATCATAGAACCTAGCACAGCACAAACACTTGTTGAATATTAAAAGAAAAAAAAAAGGTGAATGAATGATATGTTATATTCTACCATTGCCCTCTTAGGAGCCTTTCCTATTTTTCCAAACCTGTCTCCAAAGATTAGAGCACTATCAAGGAATCCTATTGACTGCACCCTTCTGAGTACCCTTCTGCAACTCAACTAGACTCCCGGGCATTCGTGCCTAACTTCCACCTGATGCGATATCCCACTTTCCAGCATTGAGTTTCATTTATAGTCTTGTCCACTTTCCCTTCCAGGCAAGAAGGGGCCCACTGATTTACTCAGGCTGGGATTCAAACACTCAAGGTTGGGAATGAGCCAGGTGGCTGAGACCATGGAGTACAGATGAAAGAAGAATCAGGATCTCTATCTTGAGCAAGGCTGGGCCTTGAATAACAGTACAGTCAAAAATATCAAGCTGCAGACAGTGGTCAGAGATGAAATATGAGCTCTGAACTATTGAGTCTGCTCCAAGAGAAGAGGCAGGACAGAGTTAAAGGACACAGACAGCAAAGACTAGAAAGGTGAAGGGCAATAAATCTTTCATAGGATGTTTCCAGGAAGCTTATGGCTGAGAAGAGAGCTATGAAGGACTCTGAGATAAATAAGACAGGCCTGGCTGCCTGCTCAGACCATGACTTGCAGTTATATTCTTTGGAGATCCTAATTGTCTTTCATGAAGAACCTTCCCTCACATGTCAGGTCCTCCAAAACACAAAAGCCAGGGTGGAATTAGAAGTGCAAGGGATTTATCGAGGATGGTGCTTGTCAAAGATAAAGGAAGAGGAGAAGAAGCAGGCAATGCTGCAATGCGGATCTGACACCTGTGAAAGGAGAGGGGGAGACGGAAGGATTGGGTAGAAAGAGCCTCAGACTCTTCATCCAATGAATGGGAGCTTCATTGCAAAAATTGCTCATAGAGGAATCCTGGGAAGGGCAGAAATGGCATTTGACCTCATCCCTGACACAGAGTAACTTTCTTTACAGTTCCCAAACTGGCTCAGAGAAAATCCAGGTTGGAAGATGCTTTAGAGATAATCTAGGCAACATTGTTCAAAATACTTTTCTGCAGTAATGGACATCTTTCATATCTGCCCTGTGCAATATGGTAGCTACTAACCACGTGTAGCTATTGACCACTTGAAATGTGACTAGTGTGACTGAAGAACTAAATTTTTTTCATATAATTAATTTAAATTTAAAGTTAAATAATCATATGTGGCTACCATATTAGACAGCAAAGATCTAGAGTTCAATCTTTTAGACAAAGAAAAGGAGGCAAAATGGAACATGTCCAAGCACATATAAGAAGTTAAGGGTAGACCTAGGACTTGAACGTAGTCTTTTTAAGTACAGACTTCTCCATCTAAATCAACCCCTTCTGAGTCGAGATATAGAACATAGTACTTTTATTTAGAAACTTGGGCCTTCACTTGCAAGTTGTCTCACATATTTAAGGGGTCACAGACTCTGATCTTTCCTCAACTACTTAGCAGCTAGTTTCATGCCAAAATATGTCTCTTTTTTTATGACCAACCCCTTGGTCCTTCATTTCTGCTCTTGTCTATGTATTTAGACATGGCTTCCCTGAACTTGGCTGTTTAAAAAGTCTCCTGCTCTCCTTCACTTCCAAACTCAGGTGTTCCTCTAGTATTGTTTAGACCCCCCAGGGCCTTCCCCCTGCACTGTACCCAATCATGCTGCTTTTGAGAGTTGAAAATTCCTCTGCTTGGCCATGACTGCAGCCTTCATGTTAAACCAACTAAAGCTCCTGCCGAGCCCCAGGTCTCGGATCCCCTCTTGGGCCTTTCCCTCCTCCCTGATCTAATCCCACTCCATCACCTGCAGCCCAGATGGGGAGACCACAAATCCCCAGGAATGCATTCCTAGCAGAGGACATGTGATTGCTCCAAGGCTTACCATTCATTTCAAGACCTGGAATCTGGCTGCCTCAGAGAGTACACACTTCCTTTGGGCCCAAGATGGGAGAGCACTTTTCCTACATCATCTGAAACACAGAGGCCTCACTGTAGCTAGACATCTCAAAACAAAAAATAACAAAAAAGCACTTTTAGAGCCTCCACAAATCTTTCCCATCCTCTTCACCCTGAATCCCCCTTCTTTTTTGATTAAAATGATCGTCACGTATAAAACCCTAATAGACATTCTTCTCATGTGCATTCTCTCCTCCTTTACCTTGGATTGATTCAGTTACAAACACTTATTACATCCAGACCTCTCGGTTCTTTGTTTTATGCAACAGCATCTCCTGTCATTAACACTCACTTCTCTTTATCTAAAAATGAGTTACAGAACTGGTAAGTAAGGCAATCAGGCAATAGAAAATGTAAACAAGTTGGTCAGAGAAGTTTAGGATTTTACTTCCAAGTGGAATGTACGTACTGGGTCTTCCTTTAACATAGAGCTTGGCAGCTTTTTATTTGGTGTGTCATTCTGTGTCTTTTGGACACTGGGTGTGACACTACAGAACCACTTCCACGGGACAGAGAACATTACATATGGAGTGACAATATAATTTAATCATTCAAATCAGGACTATTTTGTAAGTGAAAGGGAAAGTTATTAATAACTGTACTGGGATAAGGAAGTAAACAAGAATCATTCTTGGCAAACCAGTACGTGGTCAGCTTAATCTTTATTAAAGCCCTCGTCCATCTTATCCTCCAGTTGTCAGGGAGCTGTGGAAAGGTGGGAGCACTAACAGAGCCATTCACGACCACAGTATTGAGTGCTGAATGCTGGCATGGACAGCATCCAGTGAGGCCACTGCTAAGGAAACCTGGATGCAAGGATATGAAAGAGTAAGTCGAGCCAGGACCTGGAGAAAACCCGAAGTATTAATGCTAAGGCTGGAGGGGCCACAGAGCTGAGTACATGAGGAAATCATTCAGTAAAGTCTAGTCACATTGAAGGGCATGCAAGTACGTCTCCTAGGTCATGGCTTCAGTCACCTGCTGGCCTGTGAGGATGGTGTAAGCATAAGTATGGGTGACTTAGCCACCAGAGATCTCCTGGCTGCCTAGGTGCATTGCTAATGTTTCCCAAAGTCATTTAGCTCTAAAATGAGGCAGGCTGTATTATAAATAGAACAGGCATTTAGAAAAAAGGCCCTTAACCTTTGCTGGTACAGAGTGTCCTCGAGGTTAGACACCATTTATCCAGGAATGTAGAAGGCAAATAGCCATAGCAAATGTGAGACCATTTTTTATTTTTCTAGTTTTGCTGAATAAGTCTCTTGAGATTCTGTTGGTATTAATATATATGACCTTACTTCAAGGGCAGGAGACCAGGAACATTCTAAATTACATAAGTAAATAAAGAATGCCAATACATCTTCAACACACTGGATTTCTATCTCAAGCTACCTGCACATATGAGGAAAGTAGAATTCTTTTTAAACATTTAAATATTGACTTCAGACAGTTACTTAGAAGAGAAAACAAATATGACCCTCAGATGCCAGACTCAATTCCCAAGGATGTTCTTTCTGTGGTCCAATGTCTTTCATTAGATATTTGAGAAGGATGACCACTAGAGAAAATAGAGCCATATCCTTACACAGCACTGAGGCTATAAAGAGTGAGGAAACCGAGGCCCGGAGACATAGCTAATACCACAAAGATAGACACTATCAGAGTGGGGATTCAAGTTTAGTTCTTTTGACTTACACATTGTTCAGTACAGATTTCCTGGCAATTTGGTATGGTATAGTCAGGCATGAGGCTTTAATGTCAGTTAGACCCAAATTTCTATCTTGGTTCTACTTCTTCTAACTCTGGGACTTCAAATAAGGCCCTCTATAATGAGTGTCCTAATATCTGTTTTATGACATGGTTATCACGAAAAAATGACATTATACTGATAAATTGCCAAGTACCTTGCCTTAGATTCAGTAGGTCCCAGTGTAGCTAGCTCCCTTCCCCATTTCTCTGGCTGAGACAACTCCCACCCAATTGTTTGTTAGAGTCAATTCAAATAACACAAACTTTCAACGTCCATGGTCCATTCATAGGAGAATATACTGTAATTCTCAAACTCCTTTAACATAAGGATCACCTAGTCAAGAGAATGAGAACATAAGTCACAAACCAGGAGAAAATATTGCCAAAGACACATCTGATAAAGGACTGATCCAAAATATACAAAGAACTCTTAAAATTCAACAATAAGCAAGTAAGCAACCTAATTTAAAAATGGATCAAAGACCTTAACAGACACCTCAGTAAAGAAGATATACAGATGGCAAATAAGCATATGAAAAGATGTTTTGCATCCTATGTCATGAAGAAAGTGCATATTACACAGGTATAGAGAACAAACTAGTGGTTACCAGTGGGGAGAGGGAAGGGGGGAGGGGCAATATAGGGGTAGGGGAGTAAGAGGTACAAACTATCATGTATAATATAAGCTACAAGGATATATTGTACAACACAGGGAATATAGCCAATATTTTATAATAACTGTAAGTAGAGTATAACCTTTGAAAATTGTGAATCACTATATTGCACACCTGTAACTTATATAATATTGTACAGCAACTATACTTCAATTTTAAAAAAAGAATGCTTAAAAAAATCATGACAAAAATATTGTTCTTTGTCAAATTTTCACCCATTGTCAAACAATCTGACCTAATTGTAGGCATAAATATTTGCGGAACTTTCTTGAAAATAAAATAGCATACATTTTTCAAAAAAACACAAAGATCGTAGCAGGGAAATGAAGACAGTCCCACAGGTTTGAAAGAAAGACTGACTATTCAGGAAGCCATATTTCACACTGTTCTCCAGTGACATTACAGATATGTTAAAATAGAGCATATTATGTGTTTAAAGTTCATTGAGAATTCTATAAATACTATCAAGAAATAATTTCCTTTGAAGAATAGTTCTAATATAGGAACACAACAAATCAATTATCACCTGCCAATATTTCTCAGGGGAGTATCTTAATTTGTGATTGATTTATTCATGTATATTTAAGAGCATCTCTCCACAGTTCTTAGTGATATAACAGTAACAGTTTTGAGGAAAATTTAAATAAGCCTTGCTTCACAAATAGCTTAAAAATTCTGTCAACTATAGCTTGAAGGTTTACTACAATCAGAAGGATAAAAATCATTGTGGAAAGTTTGCACATGGTTATGCTGTGGCATGCTCCTCAGTATCAGCTTTATCCTTGTTCTGTTAATAAAAGAATGTTTGTCCCCTCAGAAAAAAAAAAAAAGAAAATGCAGATTAAAACAACAATGAGATACCGCTACACACCTATTAGAATAGCCAAAATCCAGAGCACGGATAACACCAGATGCTGGCAAGAATATGGAGCAACAGGAGCTCTCATTCATTGCTGGTGGAAATGCAAAATAGCACAACCATTTTGAAAGGCAGTTTGATGGTTCCTTATAAAGCTAAATATACTCTTACCACACAATCCAGCAATCACGTTCTTTGGTATTTACCCAAAGGAGTTGAAATATATGACAACACAAAAACCAGCCTTTGAATGTTTATAGCAGCTTTATTCATAATTGTCCAAACTTGGATTTGGCAAGATGTCCTTCAATAGGTGAATAAAGAAAGTATGGTACACACAGACAATGGAATATTATTCAGCCTTTTTAAAAGTGAACTATCAAGCCATGAAAAGACATGGAGGAAACTTCAATGCATATTACTAATCTGAAAGAGTACATCATTATATGATCCCAACTATATGACATTCTGGAAAAGACAAAACTATGGAGACAGTAAAAAGATCAGCAGTTGCCAGGGGCTGGGGAGCAGGGGAGGGATGAATAGGTGGAGCGCAGAGGATTTTTTGGGCAGTGAAATACTCTGTATGATACCATAATGATGGGTACATGTCATTATACATGTCCAAACTCACAGAATGTGCAAAACCAAGAGTGAACTGTAATGTAAATTATGGTCTTTGGGTGATTATGATGTGTTGACATAGGTTCATCAGTTGTAACAAATGGACCACTGTGTTGAGGGACGTTGATAATGGGGGAGGCAGGGAGAATATGAAAATCTCTGTACCTTTCCCTCAAGTTTGCTCTAAAGCTCAAACTGCTCTTAAAAAATTTCGCCTTTTACATTAATTAGAAAGGCAGGTTCAGCAGGATTGAAGTGCAGCCCAAGAATCTGTATTTTAACATGCGTTTCTTTCTCACTTCCACTCTCACCTTCTCACTCCAAGACTCAGATGCAACTGAACTACAGACCACACTTGGACAAACCCTAAGAGAGAGAAATCGTTTTAGTGCACTTCCCCAATAGTTATAAATCTTTTCTGTGCTTCAGATTAAAATATGAAGAAAATCCATACTATAAATTTAGGATTTTCTCATCCCAAGAAACACTAATTCAGTGAGTGGGGTCTGTCAGCTGTATTTTAATAGGTTCACTGTTAACTCTGATGCTTAACCAGGTTTGAGAACCACTGCTTTATTTATGCTGCAGGATTGTGGTCCCATCCACTCTGATTTCAATTCTAATGGCTAATTTTGCATTAAATCATTCAAAGTCATTCCACTCTGGACTTATTTTCCTACCAGAGTGGAAGGATTTTGCTATCTAACATTCCAATCAGAGGCTTTCATGCGTAAGGCATTGCTCACAGGTGTTCATAATGATTGCTTTCCACAGCCAGTTAGGATGTGAAGCCCGTCTTCATTTTTGTTCGTTTTTAAATAGACACAATGCATAGGTAATACCACAGTTCTTAAACATGAATATGTTAATTTCATCATGGAGGAAAGGTGGAGAAAAAGAGGCACAATGGCATTTACTGATTGCAACTTGGTTTTTAGAGATGGCAAAGAGTGGTAGAATGGACATCCTTTAAATAAGCATAATAGCTACTGCATTCATTTCATGCCTAGACCATTAAATGTAGCCCACCCTCCCAGATTCCAAGCTGAAGCACATCCTTGAAGACCAACAAAGACTCTAATGTCTGTTCCACATAAATGTCTATGATAACCCCTCACATATTCTCAACCGGCTGGTCTTCATTGGTCTCTACAGTTCTCCCAACCTTTGGATTGTATTCCAGTTTCCAAGTATACAGAGACTTCTTTTACTTATTACACTTAACTTTCTGGTCAAATCTAGCCTACATGTACTGCACTGCCAAGATTTTCAGCTCTGAGTGAGAAACTTCTTCCTGCAGCACCAGGCCTACCAACCAGGTCAACTTCTCGGACAAAGAGAGGGGCATTTAGACAATTTAACGGTGCTCCAATAAAATGCATACATTACAAAAGCCTCCACTGTGCAGATAACCAGCAGTGTATTCCAGAAACACTCTGAAACTCATCACCACTACATAAATTCTAGATTAGACCCCTAAATCCCCATTGTTGAAAACAATCGAATGCATCTTTCTACGTTTGGATATTAAATCATGCAGAAATGTTTATATTTGTATCAGACAAGAATCCTAAAATATTGACTCTGCTTTGTAGGAACGCCTGGAGAAATAAGAGGGGAAGTCAATTTGCTGAAGATCACCAAACCTGTGAAATTTCTGTCTTTCTAACATACTCCTGGTCAATCCATTCTGTTCTCCATTGAAGATGACCATTTCCAAGGACAGTTTCATTTTAGTTAGAGTATTGGCTTTTATAGTATATGTTGTATGGTTTCTTATGAATATTTACTTACCCTCAATGATCTTGTTCTTCAAGATGCTGTATTACCAAAGGGTCCTATCACTGGCAAGTCATTTGCTCAACATAAGCTTTTTTATTAGATCATTTTTAGGAACTCCTAAAAGAAATAATTAGTTATTCAACATTTACTATGTGCCTGATATAATATGATATTAAACCACAGTATTTCTCATCCCTCTATAAATCTCTTTGCCCTGGAAATCACATTCTCAGATAGCCTTCGACAAGGAAGGCTAAGCAAGAAAGATCAACCCAGGAAAGAGTGAACAAACTACAAAAATGTGAATCTTTTGTCAACTCAAAGCTGACCCTCTTGAATCCTTAACAAGCCCACAGTCCTAAAAGTCAGGGTTTGTAAAAAGAAAAAAAATTCTAAATTATAATATTGCCCTTTATACATAATAAAATCCAGGACAACTTAGACCACAGAAAATACTATTTGTTCATTTTAAGATAATAACACCCCTTATTGATTGATCTTTTCATGACAAGCACTGTTTTGCATGTATTAACTCCTTTCAACCTTACAATAGTCTCCATTTCATTTGTTCACCAATGTGTCCCAAGCTCCCAGAACATAGCCTGGTGTACAGTAGGCACTTAATAAATATGTGTTAAGTGAATGAATGACTTCATGAGATATATACTGTTATCTACATTTTTCAGTTAAGGAACAGAGGTACAGAGCAGTTAAGTATCTTTTCCTATATTTTATAGTTAGTAGTAAGAACCAGAATTCAGGATAAGGAAACATTCCCATGAACATCAAGTGAGTTGCTCAAAGTCATTAGAGGTAAAGCAACTCTAGGCATTCTGATTTCAGTCCTGTGCATCCTTCATAGGAGTGGCAGGCAAATACAAATAAATTATGAGTTGAGTGCTATATATATATAATTTATATATATACATATATAATATTATATATAATATATATTAAGTATACAATACACACACATGCACATGCAAACATGCACACACACACATATAACACCTGACACATAATTAGCATCCATGAAATGCCAGCAGCTTTTCTTTTGAAATGTCCTAAAAACAAATGAAATCATAGGTGTAAAGCGTGCTTCAAAAGATGTGAAACATACTCATGCAAGATGTTATAAAAATAATAATGATGAACATTTATCATAATACTGCCTGGGGCCATCCCCATAGGTCTGGATCTGTCTTCTTCACTCCTGATATAAATGCCCAGCTGCTTCCTGCCTTGAGTTTTGAATGACAGCCAGGTTCTTCTCACATCTATCAAATAAATCCTACCAGTGCCTGCCCAAACTCTAACCATCCTACAACATCACCAGTTGGTTGGAAAGGGAAGGGATTTCCATTTATTATGAATTTTGTGTTTCGGGTACTATTCTACCTATTCACTGATTTAATTATCAAATATTTATTGAGCACCTACCGTGTGCTAGACACTGTGCCGAACAACTGGGAGTTTCCTGCAAGTGAGCAAGCCTCTGTCTCCAAAGAGTCTCATAATGTGCTTTGCATGCATTATCTCATTCAATCCCATGAATAAGTCCTTAGATGGTCCTCTTATTGCCATCCCCATATAGATAAGAAAATGAGGCTAAGCAAGGTTAAGTAACTTGTTAGTTCACACAGCTACATGATGAGGTTGGATTTAAATATACAGTTGACCCCAGAGCCCATGTGAAGTTTCTCCTCTTTGTCAATTTTTGTCGTGCTTTGCCTGCTTTTATTGCAGCCTAACATACAACTCAGTTCTTACTATTCCAAAGTCATGGAAAGACTTACAGAGAGCATGCAATAAGAAGTAAGTGTAAGTCAGAACAGAACGTGCCTGACCCCACTCACCTCAGTTCTTCTCAGTGCAGTGGGAGCAGCCTCTTGACCTATCTCACCTCCTTGGCCAAGAGCAAAGAAGATGTACCAAAGTGAGCAAATAACTCAGTGCCTGGAGCTTGCCAAGATAGATACAGGCCAGTGGTTGAATAATTACCTCCTATAAGTAGTCCTCCAAATTCATGTCTTTTCTGTAGTTCCTAAGGGTGCAAAATTCCATACAACTTCAACCTATTAATAAGTTATCTACTAAGTAAGATATTTAAGGATATAAAATTTATTATTCAAAACTGTTATTAATACATTACTAGAGTCTCCCAAGGATGGAAATCCGTTTTCTACTAAGAAGACTGACTTCCTCAAAATGTTCTCCTATGTTGCACAGTTCCTACTGTAGCTCAAGCAGGTCATTGGAATGCCTGCAATTTACAGGAAAGAAATTTTGTTACCATTGCATCACCAGCATTGCTTTGATCATGGTTTTATTTCTGCCATTCTTGCTTTGTAATGACCATTTACTGTTACTTTAGCAGCAATATCAGTCTCACTTACTGTGGGTTGTTTGGTTAACCTTGCAGTACATAATGATAGATATGTACATATTTTTTATATACTGATTTAATACTAGACTTTGACATGCATACATTATGTTTCAAATATGAATCACTTCATTGATAAAGCAGATGGATACATAATTATAAATTCTTTTAATGTATGATAACACTTGATTGGCATTGCTTGTGAACTTGAGCCATTCACATAGGGTTTTGCTTCTGGTTTAGCTAACTAAACTCCAACTGAATCAGCTATTGGGCAGATAAATATATACTCCAGACAAATATAAGGAAAAAACTAAAGTTACTGGAAAATGAAAAAAAGAGAAAGATTTTGGAGAGAAGGGAACAGCAGGGTAACTTTCACTTCTTTATAGACTTAACCCTAACAACAGGCTACAGTTGGCGCCACTAAATAAATAAAACTCCAATAGAAAAAATATTCTTTTTATCCTGAAAACTAGAGAACAAAGTTTAGTATAACTGTAGCTGTTGTAAAGTGGGGTGGGGGGTCCTCAAAAAGGAGAGAATAAGAGTGGAAAACCCTAAATTCTGTACATGAACTCTGTCCAAATCTCTGGATGACCTCTGAATCATGCACACATGGGACAGATTATTAGAAGCTAAAATAAGAATAATAGAATTGAACTAAAATCTGAAATGCTTTCAAAAAAGCATATTTTTCAGTTTGAGCCCAATAAAGTTAACATTCTATTAGGAAAAAAAAAAAGAACACTCTCAGAGGAGTATGGAGAATTTATAATCTGTACAACATAATAGTTTACAATGTCCAAGATACAATCCAAAATGTCCAAGATACAATGTCTAAGATACAATCCAAAATCACTCAACATAAAAGAAAGAAGAAAATATAGTCCATTCTCAAGAGAAAATATAATCAACAGAAACCAACCCCAAGATGACCCAGAATTTGGAATTAGCAGGAAAAGATTTTAAACAGCCATTATAAGTGTGCCCAATAATATAAAAGAAAATATGGTCATAATGAAAAAAGAAATAGAAAATCTCAGAAAATTAATAGAAAATATTTCTAAAGATCAAAAGGAAATCCTAGAAATGAAAATAAAATATCTGAAATTTTTAAATTCACAGTATGGACTTAATGGCAGAGTGGAGAATACAGTAGACCAGCTAACTTGAAGAGAGATAAATAGAAAACATCTAATCTGAAAAAGAAAGAGAAAAAAGACAGAAAAAAATAAAGCCTTGAGGACCTATAGGACTATATCAAATTGTTTAACATATATGTAATTACAGTTATAGGAGGAAACAATAGAAGCAGAAAAAGATTTGAAAAAAATGACAAAAACTCTCCTTTCATGAAAGACATACGTTTACAAATTCAAGAAATTCAATGAACTCCAAGCAAAATAAAATGAAGAAAAATCACACCTAAGCATGTCATAGTTAAATTACTGATAACCAAAGATGAAATCATCTGGAAAGCAACCAAAGAAAAAGACACATGGCATACAAGAGAAGAGCAATTCAGATGATAATGGGGAAATAATGGAGTTCAGAAGACAGTGTGACAACATCTTGAAAGTGCTGAAGGAAATTGTCAACCCAGAATTCTAACCTAGCAAAAATATCCTTCAAGAACAAAGGTGAAATAAAGATATATTTAGATAAAAGAAAACTAAAAGATTTTGTCACTTTATAAGAAAGTATTTTTTAAAATGCTTTAAACTGAAAGCAAGCAATAACATGAAAACTCAGATCTTCAGGCACTATGAAGATAATTGGAAGTATTAAATTCCTAGGTAAATATAAAATATAGTTTTCCTCCTAATTTGTTTACATAACTATTTAAAGCAAAAATTATAATATTGTCTTGTGAGAATTACAATATATACATGAAAACCATAGCATATCAGGTAGCAGTATGGACTGCAATGTTTTTACATTTTGCATGAAGTGGTAAAATATTAAAATTAGGGAGTATACTCTAACACCATACACAAAAATAAACTCAAAATGGATTAAAGACCTAAATGTAAAGCCAGACACTATAAAAAGAGGAAAACATAGGCAGAACACTCCATGGCATAAATCACAGCAAGATCCTTTTTGACCCAGCTCCTAGAGAAATGGAAATAAAAACAAAAATAAACAAATGGGACCTAATGAACCTTAAAAGCTTTGCACAGCAAAGGAAACCATAAACAAGATGAAAAGACAACCTTCAGGATGGGAGAAAATATTTGCAAACAAAGCAACTGACAAAGGATTAATCTCCAAAATATACAAGCAGCTCATGCAGCTTAATATCAAAAAAACAAACAACCCAGTCCCAAAATGGCCAGAAGATCTAAATAGACATTTCTCCAGAGGAGATATACAGATTGCCAACAAACACATGAAAGGATGCTCAACGTCACTAATCATTAGAGAAATGCAAATCAAAACCACAATGAGATATCACCTCACACCTGTCAGAATGGCCATCATCAAAAAATCTACAAACAATAAATGCTGGAGAGGGTGTGGAGAAAAGGGAACCCTCTTGCACTGTTGGTGGGAATGTAAATTGATACAGCCACTATGGAGAACAGTATGGAGGTTCCTTAAAAAACTAAAGATAGAAATACCATATGACCCAGCAATCCCACTACTGGGCATATACCCTGAGAAAACCATAATTCAAAAAGAGTCATGTACCACAATGTTCATTGCAGCTCTATTTACAATAGCCAGGACATGGAAGCAACCTAAGTGTCCATCAACAGATGAATGGATAAAGAAGATGTGGCACATATATACAATATTACTCAGCCATAAAAAGAAATGAAATTGAGTTATTTGTAGTGAGGTGGATAGACCTAGAGTGTGTCATACAGAGTGAAGTAAGTCAGAAAGAGAAAAACAAATACCGTATGCTAACACACATATATGGAATCTAAAAAAAAAAAAAAAATGGTTCTGATGAACCTAGGGACTGGACAGGAATAAAGACACAGATGTAGAGAATGGACTTGAGGACACAGGGAGGGGGAAGGGTAAGCTGGGACGAAGTGAGAGAGTGACATGGACATATATACACTACCAAATGTAAAATAGATAGCTAGTGGGAAGCAGCTACATCGCATGGGGAGATCAGCTCAGTGCTTTGTGATCACCTAGAAGGGTGGGATAGGGAGGGTGGGAGGGAGATGCAAGAGGGAGGGGATATGGGGACATATGTATACATATAGCTGATTCACTTTGTTATACAGGAGAAACTAACACAACATTGTAAAGCAATTATACTCCAATAAAGATGTTAAAAATAAATAAATAATAAATATTATATTAATTAATTAATTAAGGAGTGTCTTTTAATCCCTAGGGCAGCCACTAAAAAAGATAATGCAAAGAGGTATAACTTAAAAGCCAAGAAATAAATTGAAATTAAATTCTAAAAAATCATCAAATAATCCAAAAGAAAAAAAAAAGGAACAACGTATCATAGGGAACAAATAACAAAGCTTAATATATTATAATTATTGAGTTATCTTGTGGTCATTGGGCATAGTCCTATAATATTAAAGCATGTATACACGTTTTTCACTAGAAATTAAATAATAACCTATTTTTGTACATTCCTCTCAGATTATTTACTAGCATTAAAATCTTGGAGAGTTGAGAAGTAGGGATATGTGGAGTGAGTGGTCCACAGCTAGGACATTGATAGCCACTGTCCTAAAGACACTCAACAAGCTCCTTATATATCAGCCCTCAGTATAATTTTCAGAGTTCTACACTATTTCTTCAATTTTTTCTCCCACTTCACTTACCCTTGTTTACCCATACTCCATTCATGGTCCATGATGCCCCCCCCCCCTTCCTGGAATATCCTCATATCGTCACCTCTTAATATTCTTATTAATATCTCCCTTACAATTACCCTCGTATTTCCCCCACTTGATTTTACATATAGCAGCCAGACCAATACTGTTTTTTAAAAATCACTCATTCAACAAATATTTATTGAATTAATACTATGTTCAATGCGTTAATGTTAGGTGCCTGGTACACAGTGGTAAACAAAAAGATTTTGTCTTTTTTATAAAAGCAATAGGAAATCATGAAAGGTGTTTGAGCAGGGAAATAACATGATAAGATCTGCGTTTGTAAAGCTCTCTCTGTGAGGAGCTAGGTAGAGGAGCACAGGGGTGAATGCAAGGGGAAGAGGACAGGGCTGTTGCTGTGATGTGGAAGAGAGGTAAAGATTGCTTGGGAATGGTTAACAAGACTGAAATTGGAGACCTTTCTCTGAAATTAAAAGATCTAAAAATATGTTAGAAAAAAATTGATAGGACTTAGTGATGAATTGTTTATAAGGAGTGAAGAAGAGGGCGATTTCACAGATGATTCCTGGTTTTCTTTTGCGGAAAGCCACTTGAAGAGGGTGCCAATTGCTGAAGCTAGGGGATACCGGTAAAAGTGAAGATCATGAGTTCATTTGGGGATATTTTAAGTTTGAGTGAAGCTAAAGCAGCTGATTGGAGATGTCAAGTGGGGAGGTTATGTTTTATTCAATGCAGTATCTAGTGTTCAGTACAGTGTACATTTCAAAATACAAATTCAATACATATTTGTTAATTGACTAACTTGGAATCAGAGGAAAAAAATAATTATTAAGCATTGACTCCACCAGGCATTCTGACAGACATTTTGTCTGCAGCATCTCATTTAATCCCACAGTAACCATTCAGCTTTAATATGGTGATTCCAATTTTATAGATTAGGGAACAGGCTCAGGGATTTTAAGTAAGAAAACAAGGAGATCGTAGAATCAAGATTAAAACTTAGATCTGCCTATATTACAAGTCGCTTGCAAAGTCTTTGTTCCTCCCCACCGCCTCCCGCTCGCCCACCACCATGTAACTTTTATTTTATGGAAAATAAAGCAGCTTCTTCCTCCGTGTCTTAAAAAACCTCTCCCTCTTTTTTTTCCCCATACTTATTTCTTTTCTCTCACTCAGGCATGGGTACTTCAGAATGAAATTCGGGAATTTCTCCTTTGCTTCTACGCAAGATCAAGAGAAGGGAGTCTACTGCCTTCTCTACCTGCACTTTGCTGAGGAAAAATCAAAATAGAAAAATGACAATGCTCCCAGTGCTCCAAGATTATGGATGTACTCATTTCATGTGTATTCTTCAAAAATTCAAGAAAGCTGAAATCCAATTTCATCTATTACATGATTGTCCTAAATTACTTAACCACATCAAAGCATCAATGGCCTCACACTCTGGAGAGGGACATTGTAAAATGGTTTTCAAATATATAA
This sequence comes from Balaenoptera ricei, assembly GCF_028023285.1. Lineage (NCBI taxonomy): Eukaryota > Metazoa > Chordata > Mammalia > Artiodactyla > Balaenopteridae > Balaenoptera > Balaenoptera ricei. Next base: position 52,002,707 of record NC_082639.1, read on the forward strand.
TGCAGTCTCTCAGGTGCCTGAGACAGGGACGCCCAACTCTGAATATAAAGATTCCCTTACACTTCTGAGATCAAACAGCAGAGCCATTATTTGAGAGGCTGGATGAAATACCAGAGCCATTTCTTATTAGCTTCAGTCATTAAAGAGAATTTAGTAGCCTGGCTATTTATGCATTTCTTTTTCTTCCTTTAAAAAAAAGGCAATCTTAATGGAATGAAAAGGCAGAAGATTTTGAAGATCAAGATTACAGGTAAATTTCCTACTAATTACATTGTTTTCTGCTTTCAGAAAAGAAAACCCAAACCAGTTTTCCAATACCCCTCTCTATCTCATGTTAAACAGTTCAAGAACAAAAAAGAGATGTTAAGCGTATTGCCCTTTGCTAGGAGTGAGGAAAATTACTACCGTACTACTGTCACTACTGTGAGTACTAGCGAAAAATATCCTTGTGTGAATCTATCCTCTGGCATGTCGGCCATGTTTTCCCATAGCAACGATATTATGAACAAAATTTGGATTCCCAGTAGGACCCTTAAAAGCCAAGTCAAGCCATGATGCTGATGTAAAAACAGTGCTACATCTAAGCACTAAGGCAAGATCCTACAAATCTCAGAAACATCAGAAATGCATCTCTTCTCCCTCTCTCTCGATAACAACTATTTTGAAAGCCATATAATAGTGGGAATTCAGCCTTTGTATAAAGAAGAGAATATCTGAGAAGGCACTACAGCTTAATATTTAATAGCATAGGCACTAGAACCAGATTATCTAGGTTTGACTCCTGTCTCCCAGCACTACGTAGCTCTGAATATTGGACAAATTACTTCCTTTATTCTGTGCCTCAGTTTCCACATCTATACAATGGGAATTTAAGGAGTATCCCTGTTGTTGTTGTGATTAAATAAGTTACTACTTCAAAACACATGGAACAGTTCTAGGTACATAGTAAGTACTCAATAAATGTCAACCATTTTTAGTAACATGCTACATATTTTATCTCATTTAATCCGTGCTATGACCCTTCAAGATAAATAAACCATTTATCTTCCATTTTATAGATGAAGAAACTGAAACCCACAGAGGTTAGGCAATTTGCTCAGGGAAAAACAGTTACAAAAGATAATTTTTAAAATGTAGAGCCAGATTTCTAATCCAGCTCTGATTCTCAAATTCCAGGCTCTGAAATATACAACCATGATGCCTGCAAAGATGGAAGTTCTCAGGAACATTTCTCTTGCCCTGACTCCCAATCCCCTTCACTAATTCCTGTGCCACGGTCTCCACAGTAAGAAGACAATATGGACAGCAGTCAGAACTCTTTCTCCCTTTCCAGGGCCCAGCTCCCTGCCCACCATGGGCCCAGGCTTCACGGATATTTGACCTTTGTAAATTGGGTATTCAGAGGTCAAGGAATGCTTGTGTTTTGAATTTCCACTGTAGCTTTCTGGCAAATCTGTGAGTTTGAGCTCTTTGAAAATGCCACAGGCCTGTGGAAATACTGATCTTGGCCCTGGAAATCCTGATGGATGTAATTAGTTAGAGAAAGAAAAGATGACTGACCATATACAGTCAGAAACATAACAAATTGAAGTATTACAGAAACTATGAAGTCAAAACCCAGGGAGGGCTGGGGTCCAAAAGCAAGCTGGAGGTAGAGACATTTTCCAGAAATCAATTGTGAAAGAATTAAGAAGGTGTTCTCCTCACAGGCTTGACACTTTTTCCCTTCCCATTCAGAGAGGGATGCTGAAGAAAACAGAGCAAAGACAGATGAGGAACAAAAATTTTCCAAGGCCTGAAAAACAGGTCTAGGGGCAGTGGGGTTTCCTTAGGGAGAAGATAGGAAAGGATAGGTTTGCCTTCACATTATCTTGATTTCTGTGAGCCTCCCAGAGCACCCAAAATTCTTCTTGATTATTTTGAAAATATATTTTTGATTTTTAGGAAGGTTCCTTTAAGAAATTATAGAATCCCCAAACCGGAAAAGGCTTTGGCCTTTTTGGAGCACTTACCATGTCAGGCATTGTGTTCTCACCCTAAATCCTCCCAGCGACCAGGTAATTATTGTCCTCACATTACAGTTGAGACTCGGAGAGGGTTAAGTAACGCCCAGGGTCACGGGGCCAGAACAGGGCACACTGGCTCCCAGCCTGCCCAACCCACAAGCAGAGTTCTTATTCACTCAGTGTTCACTGACTGCCCTTGAAGCCATCTCGTCCAAACTTCATCGCTCTGTGGAGTTGCCTGGGCAGTATCCCCACTGAGTGGGTTTTCAGTGTCCGTCTGAACACCTGTTACAAAAGGAATCGCACTATTTCCTTTTTAATTATGGCAAAACACACGTACATAAAATTTGCCATTTTAACCATTTTAAAACACGCAATTCAGTAGCATCTAGTACATTCATGATGTCGTACCACCGTTGCCACATTCTATCTGCAGAAAGTTTGCATCTCCCCAAGTGGCAAACCCCTTCCCCATTAAGCAGTCACTCCCACCCCTGCTCCCCCACTGCCACTAATTAGCTTTCTGTCTCTATCATCTGCCTATTCTGGATAATTCATATAAATGAAATCATACAAAATGGGCCTTTGTATCTGGCTTCTTTCACTCAGTACATTTTCAATGTTCATCCATGTATTAACATGTATCTGTACTTCATTCCTTTTTAAGGCTGAATAATATTGCAATGTAATAAATATATCATGTCTTATTTATCCATTCATCAGTTGCTGGCCATTTGTGTTACTTCTACTTTTGGCTATTGTGAATAGTGCTGCTGTGAATAGTTTTATACACATTTTTTGAACATCTGTTTTCAATTATTTGGGGAATATACCTAGGGGTAGAATTGCTGGTTCATATGGTAATTTTGTTTAAGTTATTGAGCAACCATCAAAGTGTTTTCCATCATGGCTGTACCATTTTACATTTACACCAGCAATGTATGAAGTTTCCAATTTCTCCACATCTTTGTCAAGGTTTGTTATTTTCTGTTGTTTTTAATTATAGCCATCCCAGTGGGTGTGAACAGGTAACCCATTATGCTTTTGATTTGCATTTCCCTAATAATTGACACTGAGCACCTTTTCATGTGTTTGTTGGCCATCTACATGTTTCCTTGGATAAATGTCTATTCAAGTCCTTTGCCCACTTTTTAACTGGGCTGTTTGTCTTTTTGTTGTTGAGTTGTAAGAATTTTTTATATATTATGGATACTAGACTATAGGTGGATACATGATTTGTAAATATTTTTTCCCATTCTGTTTTTTCACTCTTTTGACAGTGTCCTTTAATGCAATAAAGTTTTTAATTTTGATGAAGCCCAACTTATCTATTTTTTCTTTTGTTGCTTGTGCTGTTGGTGTCATGTCAAACAAACCATTGCCAAAGCCAAAGTCATGAAGATTTTTCCTATGTTTTCTTCTAAGAGGTTTATAGTTTTAGCTCTTGTAAGTAGGTCTTTGATCCATTTTGAATTAATTTTTCTACACGATATGAGGTAAGGGTCCAAATTCATTCTTTTGCATGTGGATCCAATTGTTCATACCAATTGTTGAAGAAGCTATTCTTTCCCCATTAAATGATCATGGCACCCACGTCAAAAATCAATTGACCATATGTGTATGGTTTTATTTCTGGACTCTCAATTTATTTCATTGATCTATATGTCTATCTTTATGCCATTGCCACACTGTTTTGATTACTGTAATTCACAACATTTTTAGGCAGCCTATTCAGCCTTCAGATATCCTCACTTACTTATTAGAAAATTCTTCCTCACCTTGTGTTGAAATATACCTTGTGTTGCTACTAACCTCTGATCCCAGTTCTGCCCTCTGGAGTCTTATTACTATCAACAGCAACATGATCAGGAAACTTGTTAAGGTCTCATTATTTTTCAGGAATATTCTAGGTGTTTTGCTCCTATTGTTTATCACATTATGTCCTCAAATAGTATAGATACCATCATTATCCCCAGTTTATAGATGAAGAAACTGTGGCATGGAGATGTTAAGTAACTAACCCACTCACAGTTACATAGCAAGTGGCAGATCTAGGATGCAAACCCAGACAGTTCAACATTCCAGCTCACACTCCTTTTTTTTTTTTAACATCTTTATTGGAGTATAATTGCTTTACAATGTTGTGTTAGTTTCTGCTGTATAACAAAGTGAATCAGCTATATGTACACATATATCCCCATATCCCCTCCCTCTTGCATCTCCCTCCCACCCTCCCTATCCCACCCTTCTAGGTGATCACAAAACACCAAGCTGATCTCCCCATGCGATGTAGCTGCTTCCCACTAGCTATCTATTTTACATTTGGTAGTGTATATATGTCCATGTCACTCTCTCACTTCGTCCCAGCTTACCCTTCCCCCTCCCCGTGTCCTCAAGTCCATTCTCTACATCTGCGTCTTTTTTCCTGTCCGGCCCCTAGGTTCATCAGAACCAATTTTTTTTGTTTTTTTAGATTCCATATATGTGTGTTAGCATACGGTATTTGTTTTTCTCTTTCTGACTTACTTCACTCTGTATGACACACTCTAGGTCTATCCACCTCACTACAAATAACTCCATTTCATTTCTTTTTATGGCTGAGCAATATTCCATTGTATATATGTGCCACATCTTCTTTATCCATTCATCTGTCGATGGACACTTAGGTTGTTTCCATGTCCTGGTTATTGTAAATAGAGCTACAATGAACATTGTGGTACATGACTATTTTTGAATTATGGTTTTCTCAGGGTATATGCCCAGTAGTGGGAATTCTGGGTCATATGGTACTTCTATTTTTAGTTTTTTAAGGAACTTCCATACTGTTCTCCATAGTGGCTATATCAGTTTACATTCCCACCAACAGTGCAAGAGGGTTCCCTTTTCTCCACACCCTCTCCAGCATTTATTGTTTGTAGATTTTTTGATGATGGCCATTCTGACAGGTGTGAGATGATACCTCATTGTGGTTTTGATTTGCATCTCTCTAATGATTAGTGATGTTGAGCATCCTTTCATGTGTTTGTTGGCAATCTGTATATCTTCTCTGGAGAAATGTCTATTTAGATCTTCTGCCCATTTTGGGATTGGGTTGTTTGTTTTTCTGATATTGAGCTGCATGACAAACTCACACTCTTAACCTGCAGAGTGGTTGAGCAAACATTCATTGAGTGCCTCTGGGTCAGGCACTGTGTTAAGAGCTGTAAGTACAAAGGTAACTGGGCCCCCCTCCCTGCTTTCATGGAGTTCATATATTAAGACACCAGTCAATATCAAGTCTCCTCTGGAGAGTGGTGTAATTCAGGAACACCAAGGATAAATGTTCTTCCTGGGAAAGTAGAAAACTTCACTAAGTTCACAACAACTCTTGCCTCTCACCACTCCACTCCCGCATCCAATCTAACCCATGTTCATGGTATCACTGCTAATATAAATACGCCTGTCCCTCAGCAGAGACCTAGACTCTCTGGACCACTGATGCTCTCCTGAGCTTCACATGACCCCACATTGACCTGGACCATCGAGAGGGATCATTCTCTAACTTGTATGAATTTCAACTCATACATCGGTGTTCATGGTACCATTCCCAAAATGATTCCCCACTCATTTCCCATAGTATTTGAAATCTCTTCAACTATAAATTCTTTCCATCGGTAAAGGTGTTTTCTCTTCCAAAGATCAAATATCTATGTCTCTAAAAAAGTAAGCAAGTAGAGAACTACATTTATTGAGGACCTATCATATACTAGGCATTTTATATGGACTATCTCACTTCTTCCCCATAACAACACAGTGAGGTAAGCATTATTAGCCCCATTTGACACAGGCGGAAGCTAAGCCTCAGAGTTTAGAGAATGAAGTGACAGGTTAATATTTAAGCCCAAGACTGTCTAATCTCTGTGCAGGAATCCCTTTGATGGCTTCGTTGAAAAGGGAACATTTAGTTCATGCTTAACCACTTTCTGGGACTAAGAGCTCATAATCCACATTTGACCCAACCCATCATGGAACATCTCTGATTGTTAGAAAGTGTTTTCTTCTAAAAATGAAAACATTCCGGAAATGAAATGGACTGCTTCGGGGGGGCAATGATCTTCTCATCTCAGGACTTTCTCAGCTGCCAAAAGGCCTTCGGTTTGTTTTGAATAAAGATTCTCAGTCCCTTTCGCCAACTCACTCCCAAATGCAACATGCCAAAGATGACAATCCACCACCAGAGACAATCTGAATTCTTACATCATTCCCTTAAAGCAGAAAAGACAAAACTGATAAGAAAAGCCATGTTTATGTTGCCACTTTTCCAAAGGCAAAGGCATTGCAGGCAGTGGAGAGTAAGAGGAAAATTAAACTGTAAAGAAATATTTCACAGTGTTTCCTTAATCATGGTCTATATCTGCTGATCCAGCCAAAAGCGAGGGGGCAGAGGTGATCTTTGCTATGCTACAGTGAATAATGCAATCATATTTTTGATACCAAACTACATTTAACTACCATATAAATCCTGCCTGCCTCCATACCACACCTCATTATCTCAAAGGAAATGTACAACTTCTGGAAAGTCAAATGTGGTCAGACCTGTGTCTCTGTAGCTGGGATGGAGACACAAAGCTGAGAGGCAGATGCTTGTTGCACAACAGTCCATCTTCCTGAGTGCACACAAGGAGACTCACCCAGGTATCTTTGGCACTAAATTGCACTGGAACATTAAGAAAATATTCCACCTTTCTGGGATTCAGTGTTTCATCTTTAAAATGGGAGTAGGGGGTATCATTATTCCCATTTTGCAAATGACAAAAGTCAGGTACAGAGAAGTTAGAAAACTGCTCAAGGTCAAAGTCAAATATCTAGTCAAAGGGAATCCAGGCATCAAGCCCAAGTGTGTCTGTCCTGACTCATAAGTATGCTCTTCCATAAATGAAAAAGCTCTAACACTGTGGCTCAGTGGAACTTTGCTGGAACTGTTAGGGTCAAAAACCCTTAACAATAGCTTCCACAGTCTGGAGCATCTTATTGTCAACATCTGAACTTCCCAGATTCCCAAAGGAGGAAAAATGTGTGAAATAAGCACAGTGATAAATGTTCAAGCTTGATTTCGGGGAAAGTGGTAGGGGTAACAGAAATGATTGGTACAGAGAAGCGGGGAGAGTTCTTTCTCAATCTCTTTGCAGGGCAAGAGCAGGAGGATGCCACTCTGCCTGACCTGGGAAGAAGAAAAGAGCACACTGGGTCATTTTTGCCCTGTTTCCAGCTACACGAGTTGAAAAGCCAAGTCCAGGTTCAATGCATCATTCTTGAGGCAGGGAACAAAATCCCTCTTTGTTCCCCAGTGAAACTTATCTCTGAAGAGCTGCACAACTTCCTGTGAGATACAGCCCTGCAGATGTGCCTCAGGAGACCCGCCCGTCTGTGCTACCATCACTCAAAGTGCAAGAATGGGCACTTTGTACTGCTGGGCTGAAAATAACACTCACTTCTCTGATCCCCACTGGGGTTCCCAAGTGGACAAAACTTCCTGCTTAGGGGAGGGGTCATGGGCAGTGGATGTGTGTGTGATTTTGTTTTGTTCCTTTGTGAATTTGTTTAGCTATTTATAGAGCCAGAGGAGAAAGCAAGGGGGCAGAGTGTAGCACGGTGTTTTGCAAACTGTATTCCATGGAACCCTTCCAAGGGTTGGAGACCCCGAGGGTTGGAAGTAGAGGATGGGGTGGGTGGGAGGAGCAGGCATAGCTCCAAGCATTTATATCTGCCTCCTTCTCCCCCTGCCAACACCACCAACAATAACAATCACAGCAGTTCTATTTCTAACAATACGATGTAGTGGGCTAGATATGATTTTATTTCAACAAAGACTTTTATAGTTTAAAAACTGTTTGAAAACCACAGTTGCTGTAGATAAATTCTATTCTCAATTCTGCTAAAATGTAGCTCTGATTTTGAGTAGTGATTTTGAGTAGTTCTTTTCAACGCTGGTCTCAGTCTCTTCATCTATAGAACAAGGAAAAGCATCAAGTCCCCTAGTATACTCTAGGTCAAAGGAGGAATTGGTTACAATAAAATAGGCACAGCTTTCTCCCAGAGAAAGTGAAAAAAGACAGAAAACCTCCCTGTATGATGGTTTAATTTTCAATTAATATCGGGTAAGAAGCTCTTTCTGACATTCCTATTATGGGCCCAGAATTAAATGAGTACCAACAGACTGTACATAGTACACAGAAAGCCACTGTTGGTGCTACTAAAATTAAAGGGCTATTTAAACAGTGCTTTTATAAGGACATTAATTTTTCTCTGGTGGAAAACATGAGCTATACTAAATTGATGTATAGATAACCAAAAAGGGGGAAAAGACAATGCAGTTGGACAAAAAGAAAAGGGAAGCATCAAAATCTTCTCATTGTGTGTGCATGTAGGAACTATTGATAGCATAAGATAGGAAGGAGTTTATGCTGGATTGTTCAGTTGTCAACTTGATTAAACTGGAATTCCGTTCCATATATGATTCTGAGTTAGAGTTGGCCAAGAAAGGAAGTTGTGTGAGATCAGAGGACCAGAAGTGGAACAGTGGCCATGACTCTCTGAAGGTCTTATTGTGGTCAGTGACAGACAGACACAGAGGTTCCCAGTGGTTTCCAGCTTGTCCTCACTTCTCTTCTACATGTCGAGCTCTTCTTCTGGACCTTGGGCTCTGCTGAACAACAGCAGGTCCCAGGCTCACCACCAGACACTTGAAGGCAGTAGCTACTCAAAGACAACAACTTCCCAATGATTTCATTCATCGCAAGCTGCTCCCTCAAGGTGTCACTCCAGCAGCTGAACATACTTGACTTCTCAGGTACCCCTGCAATCTCCAACTTGTTCTTTTGCACCAACGTTTCAAAAAGATTTGTTTGCAACGTATTTCTCAGATACTTCAAATCTCCTTTTGGACCATCACTTCATCAGATCCTTCCATAATTGCACCAGGTCTAATTCATCCAATCAATCCCTTATCCGAACACCCACAGGATCTCTGCTTCCCTGACTGATCCCTGAGAGATACAGAAAATTCTGCATGGAAATCAAAAGGTACCATAGCATAAAATCTACAATATGTGGCATTGCCTTTGAAATGGCAGCAAACAGAGGTTGGAAGGGCAATTAGGACATTGTTTGTAGAGGCTAAAAGAGCAGTGAGTAAATTGGAGACCAGATAAAGGGCAATCAGTATTATACAATGGTGAAAAAATTGGCAAAGCTCTCACTTGTGGTGATTTGGAAGATAGAAAATGTCCTGAATAACCTTGTTGATCTGCCTAAAAGCATTTCCAAGCAGGATGCTGAAAGTGTCAATTGGCATCTTTTATCTACATCCAACAAGTTGCAGGAAAAGAAATATGAGCTAAAAAGAGAAATGACCAATTTTCAAGCAGAATTGTTAAAATTATATATGCAAATCAGACTGCTATAAGCAAACACCTGTGTGTGTGTGTGTGTGTGTGTGTGTGTGTGTTATACATATGCAATTTAGGATTTGCTGAGTTAGAAAATAAAGTTAATTTCACATTCCCTAGTCTCTATAGCCAGCAAAAACTTCTTAAATTAAGAATCAGCCTCTGAGTAAAGGTTAAATTAAACGTGTGGCTGTAAGAGGCTTTATTAAGAGCTCAGGAAATTTTAAATTAGTGACTAATGGATCTTCTTAGTAAGCAAAAAGGAGTTAAAAGTCTTAAGGGTGTCACCCATAACAGTCTGACTTGCAGCATAAGGCAAAGGGAAGTGTTTCTCAAAAAGACTTATTGGGGGCTTCCCTGGTGGCGCAGTGGTTGAGAACCTGCCTGAACGCAGGGGACACGGGTTCGAGCCCTGGTCTGGGAGAATCCCACATGCCGCGGAGCAACTAGGCCCGTGAGCCACAATTACTGAGCCTGCGCGTCTGGAGCCTGTGCTCCGCAACAAGAGAGGCTGCGATAATGAGAGGCCCGCGCACGGCGATGAAGAGTGGCCCCCACTTGCCATAACTAGAGAAAGCCCTCGCACAGAAACAAAGACCTAACACAGCCATAAATAAATAAATAAATAAACCCAAAGTTTAAAAAAAAAAAAAAAAAGACTTACTAATATGGATTAGACATGAACTGAACCCCAAGGAGATATATAGAAACCCACAAAATTTTTATGAAACTTGTACTAACAAAAACACTATCAAATTGGATGAAAAGGAGTAGAAACCATTCAAAATGAAAAAAATCCCTCTGGGTGCCAAACTTTCTCTGGGCAAAAAGTAGGCTGATAATGCACTCAGCTGCAAACACAGGCCAGCTCTTTTCCAAAAATGAAAGAAAGAAAAAGAAGAGCTCAGAGAGCTCTATCAAAACAGAAGAGAGTCAAGAGCAAAGGAGAACAGTGGGTTAGAGAATTACACACAGGTTCAAAACTGAACCCTTGTCAATGAACATGCCCCATCATTAGAGTAGGGACCTCTGACAACCTGTGTCCTGCTGGATTTCAGAATTTCTATGGAAATTCTTTACTCTTTACTTTGCAATCCTCCCCTTTTTGAATGTGTCTTTTGCAGTTATCCTTTCTCTATCTCACCATTGTATCCTGGATGTGTGAGAGACAGATAACTTGTTTTTTAATTAATAGTTCTCTGAATCAAGAGCAGCTATCCCCAAAAAGCTACATTAGAGGAAATTCATCTCCATCTAGATCTGATGCAGAGAGTGAGATAATAATTTCAGGACTTTGCCATAATGGGATGAGGCTTTGGGGGTTTTTATCCCATAATGAGAGGATAAATTTATTTTGTATGTGGGAATAATGTAAATAAGTATGACCAGAATATATACTGTGGAGTGGGGGTGGAAGGAGGAAAAATGGCTATGAATTCTTTGAAGTTCCTCCCATCAAGGCAGAGAGTCAATTTCCCCACCTCTTTCATCTGGGGTGACCATGTGACTTGCTCTGACAATAGAAAGCAAAAGAAGTGATGTTGTATGGCTTCTTAGTGCTTCTACTCTCACCCTTGTGCATGTACCGCTTCCATTCTTAGTCTATTGGTCATTGCCACTTTATGAACAAGCCCAGGCTAGCCTCCTTGAGGATTCAACACCACATGGTGAGAGAGACCATGAAGAAGTATACAAGATCAGGCATCCCAAATGCTGTAGCCACCCCAGCTGATTCCCAGTTGAGTCAGGGATGTATAAGTGAGGTCACCTAGACCAGACACTCCCTAGAAAACCAACCGACTTTAAATGCATGAGTGAGCCCAGTACAACATGGATGAGTCCCATCGAAATTGCCAGTCCACAGAATCACCAGTAAAAAAAAAATGACTAATTTTGTAGGTGTCTTTTTGTACAGCAATAGAAAGCTGAGGTGATTTCAGGGAAAGAAAACCTTAAAGGTGAAAATCCGGAATTGATTCTTTGGAGTACAGAGACCAGGGTGAGGCAAGCATGTTATATAGAATGCAAATATGAAAAAGGCATTCACTCTCAGGGTTGTGCAAGTGCCCCCTTAAATTTTTCACCATATGCATCTCTCTGCCCCAGCTCTAGACCCTGGTTCTCCTATCTGACTAAATAAAAAGGCATTAATGACCCAGTCACCAGTGGTAAAAGGGACACTGCTCATCCACATCGTGAAGTGGAAAAATCATTACCTAAATTATCATCTGTAGCACCTGGAATCAAGTCACCATACAAGAGAAGTCCTTGAGTGTCCAACTAGCTGCTGCCATTGAATATTTTAGTAAAAATAGGAGTTGGTACATTGTTCCTAAGAGTGATGGAGAACTTGGGAAGAGAATGATGAACTTAGTGCTTTAAATTCCCAGTTCAAAGTTTGATTAAGGAACCAGAAATCTTCTATGACCATACTACAAGAAACCATTAGCTCTCGTAGCCATGGGTAGAGATTTCAAAAAAAACAGACCAAAAATCTAATCCTAAAGGTAGCTGATTTATAACATAGAATGTATCACAAGCTCATAGGGTCTTGTATTAAAATTAAGTACTGAATGGGAAGGGGTAAGGTCCCTTGAAATAGGGATGATGCATATGAGCAGATTCCAGTGAAGCTGAGGACCTTGAACTCCAGTTTCTCTGAGCATCCTTTGCCAGTAGAAGCAATACTTCCTCCTTAATAGTGTTAGGAAAAAGGATAGTGAAGAGACTGAAAAACGTCAAAGAATATGGCTGGAAAAAGGATTGCTTTGCCTAGGAAAGAATACACAAGCAGGAACATGTGATATGACTCTAATTATGCAAAGAGCTAGCTATTATAGAAGGCTTAGATTTGTTTCATCTAGCCTACAGGAGCAAATCAAGAACCAGTTAGTAAACATGGTGTGTATACCACTGTTTCCATGTCAGAATTCTTTCCTGGCATTTCTTGATAAAATTATGCTTTTCCAAATCCTAAATGCCAAGAAAACCTGTCAAGAAATTAGGAAAATGGAAAAGGTAAGAAATCCAGTGTGTACATATATCAAATCATTGCACTGTACACTTCAAATATTTTACAGTTTTGTTAATTATACCCCGATAAAGCCGAAAAAGCTGAGGCGATTCCTCAAAAAATTCATCTTAACAGCTTAGTATCTCCAGTTACACCAAATATCTTCCATTTACCCTTTCAAACCCATTCTCCACCTTTATCCACCCTACTCTGCACCCTAGAAGACTGTCTGGTATGGACTACATCAAAAAATTCCTATGTGCTCTTTTGGGTAGATTTGGCTTTGGGGTAGATTTGGCCAATAGTAAGCCATGGAAGGAGGACAGAGGGAAGAGAATGTGTGCAGCTGGCTCCCTCCCTAAAAGGTCACCTTGAATTGTCTGTGTCCCATGACCAAAGTGGTCTATTTTACACGACTCTGTCTAATTACTTCTAAATGCTCCTTCCCCTCATCCCTTTGCCTCAGGGAGATGGCTCTTCCACTCCTACTAACCTACTAACCTCAAGATACTGAAGTATCTCTTACAGTGCTCTTGTTAAAAGTCCCTTTGTAAATAGACATTCCTTGAGTCATCTAATTTGAATGTGTTGTTTATTTCTTGTCGAGACACAGACTTATAGACCAGTGGAAGGATAACTTCCTTTTCTCAATAGTTCTAGCAAAAGTCTCAGGGCTGATGCTCATTGGCTTCCATGTCATAGCTTTAGCTATATGATCACCAATAATTGTGGCCCTAAAAATGCAATGTTTTGATTAACCAGACCTGGTTCATGTATCTATCCCTGGGAGTAAGGTCATTCCCACTGGAATCACATAGACTGAGAGTTTGAGAGAGATAGTTCCCCAAAGAAAAATCTGAATGAGCATGGATCTTAAAGAAAAATCATCTGATATCTACAAAACCAGGCAAGCACAAATGTTTAGAATCCCAGTTCACCTATGAAGTAGTAATAATACATTACTTAAATTGGGTAAATGGACTAGGTTCTCTTTAAGTTTTCTTATATCTTTACAAGCTATGGCTCTAACTCCAACAATGCACACTGGTAAAACGGAACAAATTTAATTCTATTTCCTGCTCTACCAACAAATATCTATATGACCTTGAACGAGTCAGGTCTTTTCTAGGTTTCTATTTCTTTGTCTGTAAAAGGAGCAGGTTGGATTAAATGATCTCTTGGGTTTTTTCTAGATATAAAACCTCTATGAATCTATGATTATCTCCAAAATTCCAAGTTCTGTTAGGGTTCTTGGATTGCAAACATCACAAACAGGCTCGGTATAACATCAGATTCTGCCCTCCAGATAAGAGGAATGTATTGAAAAGATATGAAAAGACAGGATCTAAGGCAAACATTAAGAACAAAACCTTGGAAACATCAGACACCAGACTATTTGAGAATCTAAGCAGAAGTGTGGTCTCTTTAGGCATTGCCTACACAATGAGTCAGCTCCATTTTTCATCCCTCCATCCCACTCAATATTCAAATTCCCAAGCATAAGATTGGAAATGGATTAGGGTGAGTGGCCTTCTCATCTTCTGGCTGGGGATGGCATAGCATCTTGCTGACTTTCCCACCAGGACAATACATCATGGGAGGAGATGACTACCAGAAGGTAGAAAGGATAAGGAGCAAGCAAAAATTACTGATACCCTTTACACAAGCCAGCAACAGCATCAGAAGCTGGGTACAATTTTCCTTTGCTCGTATTTCCAATATAGCTCTATGTAAATTCCTTTTCAAATTTTCTTGGAATTATACATGTTATGCCTAAGTCACAGTCTCAGAATCTTAAAAAAAAAAGTCTCAACCTCCAAAATTCAAATGACTTGGTTAGGTCACCAAAAGATCTAGAGATTAGAAATGACAATTTTAAAATGAGATTCACTTCTCAAGAACATTGTAAAGCAAAGACCTATAACTTGGTTTTGTTTTCATTAGACTCTATTATTTTTCAGCCACAGGCAAATACACACAAAATGAGATATTACTTGAATATATGAATGCAAAATCAAGAACTCCAGCAGAACAGGTGAATAATTTATAAGTGTACAAAATGAACCCAGCCCTCCTTTAGCCACTATCAGTGTGTATAGAAACCAAAAGCCACATAATTTCACAGTAATTATCCAATTCCTAACTTGAGGCTTCAATATCAGTGCTGAAAATTATGTACCAGTTATACTTGGAACTGTAGGTTTTAGAGTGGGGTGAAACTACCATGAATTAGCAACTTGTTGGCATCTTTAAAGAGAATTTTAATGTTTGGTGTTGAAATGGACATCTTACAAGGGTCTGGATATGCATTAGCAACACATATCATATGTGCATGTGCCTTATGTTTATAGTTCTGTGTTTGCATGAATCCTGGATCTATTTACTTTGCATTTGTAAACATTTGCAAAGATTACATTTTTCTATTTCAGGTATGTTTCATTTTTTTAAATGTGCTTAATCTGCGTAATTTAGCTAAATAAAGTGGAGGGGAAAACTTTGTAAGGAATTACTATTACTCTCTACACTCCTGCTCTGAAAGTTGTAGGTAATTAGCTAGCAGACAGGCCCTACTGAGGCTTCATGGGTCCTGAAGCAGAGTTGGCACACAAGGTACTCACAAGTGAGTTATGAAGAGATGAATGAATGAATATCAAAATTGTTCACATGAGTTTGGGGTTAGAGTTAAGATTCCTTTCCCAAGAAAGGGAACATCAAGGGATGTTTAGAAGATACCAAAGGAGATCTAGAAACAAGAGGTATGTTTCCAAGCTATGCTCTAGTCCAGGCCCCCACCATGGCAGGGACTTTTGGCTTAAGCTGTTTGTCATTATGATGAACACTGTGCCTGATCTAACACCTCACCATGGCATGGAAGTGGAAGAAAGATGATAAAATGGAAAACCCTACCAATACAGGTAGGATCCTTCCTAAAAGCCTGGACTCTCACCTTCACTCTAAATATGCCTCAAATTGAAAGAAAAAATAGAGATGAATGAGGTTTGAGTTCCTTTGGTTCCTCACTACCTCCACAAAGTGGAATCTGTCCAACTTCCCTAAGGAAAGCACAATCAGCAACAACAAGCATTTTCTAAAAACATGCCATGGGTAGACACTGCTTGTGATGGGATATAGAGATGGATACAGCATTGCTCCTGCTCTCATTGATGGGTACATGTGTTAAAATTAGAGAAAATTACAGAAGAAGCAGTCACTGAAAGCTAGGGCAATAAAAGCAAGATTTGCAGACAAAATAAGTCATTAGCTCGACGATAAAGGTTGAGATGGTTTATAAAAGAAGGCAGAAAGGGTAACTGTGCAATCTATGAGAACCACAGACTTAAAGTTATGAATGAGTATGGACACTGGACACCAAGAATATCAGTGTGACTGAAGAAACAGAAGCAGGGAAATAATTGGAAATCAAATCTTGCACTTTTCCTTTCAGCCAATTCTTTCTAACTTTTGCTACTCATTAAAATAATCTGAGAAACTTAATAAAAAAAAAAAAAACAGGCATTTTATGGGCCCTATCTCTGGAGATTGATTTAATTGTTCTGGGGTGAGGCCCAGGTACGTTTGTTTGTTTTATCGTTTTTTCTTTCTTAAGCTCTCTAGGTGATTCTAATGTACAGCCAGGGTTGAAAACCGCTGTTTAGGTCATCAGGACCCACCAGTATTATGCAAATGACATCATTAAAAGAGGGCTGTAAGTACCCCTAAACGTTTTGCAATCCCAGTCCCAAGTCACTGGATGTAATGCAAATAACAACATATAAACCTTAAACAAATGTCATTCAATTCCTCACTTTGTAGTACTCTACTAGAAGGCTTAGCAATGAAACTTGTTGCCACATGGAAGAAGAGGGTGAGCTACCACCTCAAACAGTGGTTCCTGTTGAAAAAATATAGTGCCCAAATTCCATGGACCAGACATGTAAAAAAGCTTTTCCTTGAGCTCTGAAAGGTGTTAATAATGAAAGCAGAGGTATAGGATTAAAGAGGTATAGGAGGGCTGTGTGTGTCAGTCCTCAACAACAGATCCTGAACAACAAAGGTGCTCATGTGCTTTTGAATAAATCTGTCTTTTTTTGTTTGTGATATGCACAGCCCTCCAATACAAAGCCCAGAGAGGAAACCCCATGGTTTGAGTCTAGAGGTGGTATTTTAGTACCTATTCATGAAACCTCAGAGCTCACTGGCTGGGCAATAGTGAGGGAAAGGGTGCTCTAGTGGGAGGGTTATGGAAATAAGAAGGGGGTCAGAGGTAGGAGAATCAGGGAATAGGAGGTGTGTGTTCTCCTACATGCGAGTGTAGTGTGAGCACGTGTTCTTTTCTCACTATTTAAGAGATATGAGAACATGACATCAGCATGATGGTGGAATAGGAAGCCCCAGATCTTGTTCCTTGACTTAACAACATATATATATGGTCCAAAAAGCTTTTATGAGTATTTCAGAAATCAGTTAGAAAGTTGCAGTACGCCAGGCATTCTCAAAGCCAAGAACAGCTACATTGAAATGAGTAAGAAAAGACATTTCATTTCAACTGTATTAGCTCCTTCCCCAAGATGACACAGCTTGCAATCAAGAGGAAAAGTTCCACTCATGGATTCTCCCTTGGGAGAGGAAGAGAAGAGTGGAATGTATGTCCAACATTCCAGCTTTTTGAGGGCTACCTGAGAAACTGGTTTCTGTCTCACCTGATGTGGAGTGCTGATCAGGAACCAGCATATCTTGGGTATCTGGGGTCACAGAGAACAAAAGAGAGCTCAGCAGTTTATGACAGCACCACAGAATTTGTAAAACCACAGAAAGAAACTGGCACAGCTCACCATGATCAGAGGTAAACACTCTTGTGACTTCTTCCTTGAGAGGGAAAGAAAAGAGTAGAATGTGCATCCAACATATGGATTTTTAAGGGGCTGTCAGAGTGACTGGTTTCTTTCTTGACTGACTCAGAGCACTTATGGAACTGGCATACCTTGGATACCTGGCACAAATAATACTCTTAGCACAAATAATCCTAAAATTTATATGGAACCATAAAAGACCCAGAATTGCCAAAGCAATCCTGAAGAAAAAGAACAAAGCAGGAGGCATAATCCCCCCAGACTTCAGACAATACTACAGAGCTACAGTAATCAAAACAGTGTGGTACTGGCACAGAAACAGACATATGGATCGATGGAACAGAACAGAGAGCCCAGAAATACACCTACACACCTACAGTCAATTAATCTTCAACAAAAGAGGCAAGAATATACAATGGGAAAAAAACGGTCTCTTCAGCAAGTGGTGTTGGGAAGTTTGGACAGCTGCAAATAAATCAATGAAATCAAGACCTTGAAGAGATATTTGCACTCCCATCTTTATTGAAGCAATATTTATAATAGCTAAGAGGTGGAAAAAAACCTAAAAGTCTATCAAAAAAATGAACGGATAAAAATATATAATATATACATACAATGAAATATTACTCAGCCTTTAAAAAGAAGGAAATTCTGTCATATGTTACAACATGGATGAACCTTGAGGACATTATGCTAAGTGAAATAAACCAGTCACAGTAGGATAAATACTGCATGATTCCACTTACTTGAGATGTCTAAAGTAGTCAAACTCTTAGAAGCAGAAAGAAGAATGGGGGTTGCCAGTGGTTAGGGGAAGGGAGAAATGGTGAGCTGTTGTTCAATGAGCATAGAGTTTCAGTCATGAAAGATGAAAAAGTTCTAGAGATCTGCTGTACAACAATGTGTAGATGGTTAACAATACTGTACTATACACTTAAACTGTTAAGAATGTTGATTTCATGTTATGTTTTTACCACTATTTTAAAAATTAAAATTAAAAAAGAGAGACATGAACAGCAGCTACACTCTGTAAGAAGTTACTAAGCTAGACATAGACAATCTAGATTGTCCAGTCCAATGGTTTTGAAACTTTTATTAACATAGGAATCATTGTTCACTTAAAATTTTTCTTGCAAACTCAATGAGGAAACTATAAAAGCAGAACTGTTTGTTTTGAGTTGGGTTGGAGGGAAGGAATCCAGATTTTTGATAGCACTCACTGTCACTGAGACTTCTCTCTCTCTTTCAGCCCAATCCCCAGGTACCCCTGATCTCATCTAAGCTCTCCTCATTTTATAGATAAAGAACCTGAAGCCCTGGGAAGAAAAGGGACTCACTCAGGAGTATTCAGCAAATTAGCGGCATGGCCCTGGCTAGAATCCACATCTCCTAGTTCCCAGCTTGGTATACTCGTTAGGCTCCTTATAACTAACCTGGGAAGTATCCAGCTGACCGAAGAGAAAACAGAGAAGCAGTCGGCTGTGGAGGAAGGGGGGATCTTTAAAACTAATCAGCAGTAGACACAGATTTCCAATTTCAACAGGTTTTTATGCCTATTTGTTTCCATTATAGAAATAACATCTATTCATTAGAGGAACTTTTGAAATCACAGAGAAGAAGAAAAAAAGAAAAAATTATAATTCCACCAATTATATACACAACCATTAACACTTGAATGTGTTTTCTTTCTGTCTTTTAATGAATAGATTGTTGAGTTTTCACTGAACCATGTTCATTCTGTATATTCAGTTTTGTATCCTGCTTATTTACAATATTATAAGCATTTTCCATTTGTAAACATTTTCATTCATAGCTACATAATATGCTTGAAAGTAGTTGTGCCATGCAGAACATTTTTCTAATTTTTTCACTATTTCAAATAATGCTAAAATGAACAGGTATCTGTGTACAGGATGGTTGATCCACATTTATCAACCACTGATCCACCTTGATAGTGTACTAAGGTGAAATTATGGCATTAAAGAATTTGAAGATTTTGTTTTTTTTAAGGAATTCCTTTATTTTTTTATTTTATTTTATTTTTTAATGTATTTTTGGCTGTGTTGGGTCTTCGTTTCTGTGCAAGGGCTTTCTCTAGTTGCGGCAAGTGGGGGCCACTCCTCATTGTGGTGCGCGGGCCTCTCACTATCGTGGCCTCTCTTGTTGCAGAGCACAAGCTCCAGACGCGCAGGCTCAGTAGTTGTGGCTCACGGGCCGAGTTGCTCCACGGCATGTGGGATCTTCCCATACCAGGGCTCGAACCTGTGTCCCCTGCATTGGCAGGCAGATTCTCAACCACTGCGCCACCAGGGAAGCCCCAAAGAATTTGAAGATTTTTAAAGTGTTTTGGTACATAGTTCCACATCACTTATAATACTTATAATATATATTTTCTTATTTATGCACAATTATACAAACATTGTTTTAGAATTCTGGAAATAGAAAGAACCCAGGGGCAGACAACTACTGAATATCCTGGCATATTCCTTCCCCATCTTTTTGAAAGCATATACATATACACACACAACTACCAAACTGAAATCATTGTGCTTAGGTTTGGTTTTTGGTAGAATAATTTGTGGACATATTTCCATGTCAATAAATAATACTTGAAGACCAAACAGATTTTATTAATCACAGCATTTTATCCCAGTCATACAGCCAAACATACTCTCATTCATCCACTCCCAGTGCAGCCATACCCACATTCACAGACCCAAGTAACAGAGAACATACAGGGCAACCCCTAATAGGACAACTCTCAAGGAATCACCCTGGTTGTAGTTCTCATGGGAAACCTCTGAGAAACTGCCTCTAGAATGGATGTAGGAAGTGGCAACATTTTCTTAAATTGGCACTTCTGCAGAACTCAACTCAGAGTGATGCTCCAACATGGCAGTCACCAGGAACAGCTGTGGGCCCTGAAACTTGGGTCCCTTGCTCTCATCAGATGTTCCCAAAATCACAGCAGTTAAGGCAGACACTCTGGCATCAGACATTCCAGGTCCATCATGACTCTGCCTCCTACTGGCTGTGTGGCTTGGCTTAACTTACATAACTTCTCTAAACCTCAGTCTCCTCAAATGCAAAATTGAGTGACAATGGTTGCTCCCTCATAGGTTGAAATGATGATCAGGTAAGACAGGGCATGTAAAGTACTTAGCAGCATAGTATAGCAGGGATTCAATCAATTTTAGCTCTAATTATTAAGTTATTTGAGGAGTTCTGGCAACACTTGTCTCTGATTCCTCACAGCTTTCTCTTCTCACTCACAAATATGATTTTCTCTTTCCCCATTTATCTACTAACTATCTGCTTTTTTAACCGATAATTCCCAAAGCAGTCATTCCGGCAATGAATATGGCAGGTCACAATGTTATCATATTTATCTTATCACAAATGTTATTAATAGCTCAAAATGGTTGAAATTGTCATTAACTATTTTTAATAAATAATTTTACTCAGGCTTACTATTCCCAGTAAGTAACTTATATGACAGTATCTCCTTCAATCTTTATAAGCCCATGAAGTATTATTATGACCATTTTTCAAGTGAGCAAACTGACATAGAGGCAGTTTAAGAAATTTGTTGATGGTCACACCCTTAGATGTTGAAGACTCAGCATTTGAATCCAAGCCTGTTGGACTACAAACCCTAAGCCCCATTCACTTGGCCAGGGGTCAGCAAACTTTTTTCTGTAAAGAACCAGATAGTAAATATTTTAGGCTTTTCAGGCTACATGGTCTCCATCATAACTACTCTCCTCTGCCACTGTAGAGTGAAAGCAGGCATAAACAACATGGAAACTTGTTGGATGCTGAAAGCTGAATTTCATATCATTTCTGTATGTCACGATATATGATTCTTCTTTTCATTTTTTTCCAAACATTTAAAAGGTAAAAACTATTCTTAGCTCGTGGGCCCTATAAAAACGGAAGATAAGATGTAGTTTTATCTACAGAAAGAATATGGTGATCAGGTGACATAAGACTCTCCAGGCATATTAGGTTATTTTTAGGTTACCAGACTCTCCCTCAGGTCTTTGCTGTGTTATTCTTTTGGACTACAAACTCCTGCCACCATCTGCCTTCTCAACATCTGCCTTTGTCGATCATACTCTTTGTCATACTTTAAGCCAAACTTTGTTGTTACTTCTTGCAGGAAATGCAACCCACCCACCCCTACCTCCAATCCCATACTAATTTTGGTGCCCTTTTTGGGTTCTCCCTCAACACCCTATACGTTCCCATCATAGTGTCTATCACACTGGATTGGAATGGCTTGCTTACCTGCTCCAAGGACAAGTGCCATGAAAGCAGGTTCCTGTCTTGACTCTAACTGTACCTGCTTAGTAACTAACACAGTGTTTGGAATATAAGAGGAGCTAAATACATGTCAAAATAAGGGACAAGAGGGAGGGAGGAAAGTAGGGAAGGGGAAAAGAAAAATGATAGAAGTACATAACTATAAACACAAGTTCTGAGTGGGATATAGAGAGGCAGGAGAGAAGGGGGGGAGCCTACACCAAACCATTAGGAGAAAAATGGAAGAAAAATTGCCCAAAGTGGTTGTGAATATTTCCACTTCTTGTGAGGGGTAGTCCGTGACCCCCAGTAAAAGTTGTTTCCCATTGTGTTGGGACAGTGAAGAAACGCAGAAACATGTCTCTTGGATTTGTCCCATCAAGACCCAGGGAAAACATACCAGCTTAGATATTCTGGGTGCCCCATGGATTCCCAAGTCATTTATGTCATGCTCTCTGCCAGTGGAATGTTAGAAATGGCAATGGCTCAAAAAACAAAATGGTGGGGGTTTCCCTGGTGGCACAGTGGTTGGGAATCTGCCTGCCAGTGCAGGGGACACGGGTTCGAGCCCTGGTCCAGGAAGATCCCACATGCCGCGGAGCAACAAAGCCTGTGAGCCACAACTACGGAGCCTGCGCTCTAGAGCCATAATAAATAAATTAATTAATTAATTAAATGTTAAAAAAAAAGAAAGCACAGACTCAAAAAAAGAATGGTGTCTTCTAAATATGTTATATTTTTATATATTTTTTTAAATGTTATAGCAGATAAAAGAATTCAACTGAAGACATAAAGGAAAAAGAAATTAAAGAGTCAGGGGTGAGATGGGGAGTGGATATCTAAAAGCCTTCTTTCAGCTTTAAACAAATTTGCTCTTTTTAAGAGATGATCAGAGCTTGGATTTGTTCTCCAAAACTCTCCTTTGAAGCTGAGAGTTTAATCATCCCATACCATTAATGCTACAGGTTTGGGGGAGGGGGGTTGTTTTGTTTTGTTTTGTTTTTTGTTTTTGTTGTTTTCTTCTCTTGACAAGGTGCTCTATGGGAGAGTTTCTTTGAGATGAAAATATAGGAACTAAGAAACACCAATTTTTCACTCCATTGCTGCTCTTTGCTTCCCCCTCCCCTCACCCAAATTCTCTTCTTCACTGGTGCAGTAATCCAGGGAGATGCCAACACATGCTTCTACCAAGGGACTCTTTGGAGGTGCAAACAGGGATCTGATTGCATGGTTTAGAGTCACACTCCAAACCTCTCTTTCATTCTTTCTCTGAACCCTTGTATATTCCAAGAAAGATGCCAGTCACTGCAGAGCTGGAGATAAAGCCAAGAAATGCCCAACATTGTTCTCATTGCCTTGGCTTCCTTTCCCTTCTTCCTGTTATGTCTCAATGAGAAGAGGTGCTCCTGGATGTGTACTGGCAAGAGATTGTCTCTGATCCCTCACAGCTTTCTCTTCTCACTCACAAATATGACCTTCTCTTTCCCCATTTATCTATTAACAGACAATGCTTTTTTAACTGATAATTCCCAAAGCAGTCATTCTGGCAATGAATATGGCAGTTCACAATGTTCTCTTAAAGAGGTGTATCACTCTTAAAAAGAAGAGGTGTACTGGGTAGATTCTGCTCAAATAAGGCATGAAGCGTTCTCCCTGCCATTTGGGAAATGAATAAAGCTATGGACTGAGACTCATGAATTCCAGGCCCAAGTCTGTCACTAACTTGGCAGGTGTCCTTAAGTAAGCCATTTGACTTCTCTGAGTTCAGATAGATCCTATGGCACACCATCCAGATGCCCTGCATCTACTGGGAACATTGGAAGTCAACAGTTCTCAGTTGAAAACCCCTCTGGATTTTGTCTTAGCTGAAATATTCATGTAGCCCAAAGCTGCATTTAATGACTGATTGGTCATTGCAAGAGTACCAAGGTCTGGCCCCCTTGACTAATTTGGAACAGTTCTACAGGGCCATCCCAGCTTCTGTGTTCCCTGTAGGATTAGCCTTGCCTTTGTTGGGACTGCATGGATTTTTAACTCCTCCCTCTGCCCAGCTCTCCTTCTTTTCCTTCCCTGCAGGTGTTGATCCTGACAGCCACTCCAATAAAATTATTGCACACAAATCTCCACAAGCCTTACCCAAGATTCAAATTTGGCCACCCACCTGGGACACTGGTCCTTAGCTTGCCCATCAATCCAATAAGGGGGCTATGCTAGATGCCTCCATTTCTGTCTGTAAACAGGTGTAAAGTACAGTGGTCCAACTGCCAGATGTATAACATAATCAGCAGAGGGAGCAGAGGCTGGATCTCATGTGCCTCTGAATCCATCTGAATTACAGAATCCAGGACACAGCTCTTCAAACTCTATGAAACAAGTGGTATAGTGGCAACAGAGACACTGAATATTAGGGTCTCTGGGTTGGAGCCCTGTCTCTGCCACTAACTTGCTGGGTGATTCCAGGTGATTCTCTCTGCTGGGCCTCATTTTCTTAATCTACAAAATAAGAGGCTTTGTCATGTTCCACCTCTCTCCTCATTTTAAATAAATTCATGCGATCTCTGCTTCGAAAAGAAAAAAAAAAAAGGTCATTTTTGGCAAAATCAGTCTCTCATTCAATATCAACCAAAAGCACACATTAGGTGCCTAATTATTCATGACGCTGTATGGTGCCTTCTGCAGGCCTGGTCCTCAGAAACCTTTGATCTGAGGCTGGCTGACGTGTACAGGGAGCCACAACCCTGCCAAAGGGGCAGTCTCCCTGGATTCAACGTGCTACTCAACCACAAAGCAGAAATCTGCTAGAAGTTCACTCTTCAATATATAAGGTTGTTGTGTATTCAGAGGATAACTAGAAAGGAATGGAAACTTACATATATTGAGAAACCACTAAGTTCCTATCACTGACTTTCATCATTTTACATAGTTAGTTCATTTAATTTCAACAACGCTCCCTGAAAGTAAGCCATTGCCCTCTCCATGTTACAGGTGAAGCCTACAGAGGACAAGTGACAAACCACAGTCATGCATGGAGAACGTGGAAGAATGAAGGCTAGAACCCACCATGGTTCCATCACATCATAATAGAGGTACCTGCTCCTTTGTCTCCTCAACTAGAGTTGGGGGGCTCCTTGACAGCAGGTCCCATGTTTCTCTTATTTGTATCCTGAGCACCTAGCACAGTGGCAAGCATCTGTTGTTACTAAATGCATATGTATAACGTTAATTAATGAAGACCTCCTGACTTCTCCTCTTGCTATTTCTATTATACTGTCTCACAATCAGCTTTGCTTCTTCACCTCTGAATTTTTCTAAAAATGATTAATCTTGAGACAGAAGATCAACCCCAAATCCCAAAGATATAACTTATTAAAATCTCCCAATTTACACAGGGACACTAGTCATTTGGATCCTTGGGGATTCGATAGCTGACTAACTAGCCTCCACTCTGTCTACTTGCATAAGATTGGCTCACTTGGGCCAGCCGAACTAGGGCTTTCATTGATTGTTCCTAAAAAGCCATTACGCTTCTGAAAGCCATTACATTTTAAGATGGTTTAAATACAACCATCTTGTCATTTTTAACCATGCCCACAAAAAGCATCCTGAAGATATTTGATCATTCAATTAGACTAAATGAGGCCAATGTATATGCTGCCACCTCAGAGGTTATCATGCTTAGTAAAACATACTTTAAAAACCCCATGAAGACTGTAATTAAATTTACAGGAGCCCTACGCACAACTTGAACAAAGGATGTCTGAACGTTGTGTGTGTGTGTATGTGGGTGTGTGTTTTGTGAGCGCTTGTGTGTGTTGTAAAGTCCTGTTCCATAGGGATTATAGCTCCCCTGCTGTTTGGAAAAGATAATTTCACTTGTAACACTAATAACTTGAGCAGGGGAGAAGCTGGCCTGGTGAATGGAATGCACTTCACTGCACATCTTGGCTCAGCTAGAAATCGGAAACAGATGGTCCTTGCGGCTGGTTTCCCACTCGAGCCCGCTCACTGCCAGCCTGTGGTCTTCAGTGAGCTGCTGCTGGCAGTCTGTGACTTGAACATAGTAGGACAGTGGCAAAAGAAATCAAATCTTTTCCAATGAGCAGCAAGTTATAATGAAATTTGACAGATCTGACATTCTATACCCAACATCTAGTTAGAATATATTAACCTTTTAGTTTTCTTAAGCGCCTGCGTAGAAGTTGTGAATATACTTATTAGACGGCTGTGTTGTATGCATTTTTTTTCTTTTTTTCCTTTTTAACAGGGGGCAGAGGGTTTAGGCCAATCTTGGGTGGCAGCTGGTTAACAGAAAATGCAGGGAAAGTATAAGTCAGAGAATTTCTAAATGGCAATGAGGCACAAGAACTGCCACTAAAACCAATTCTTTGCAGGACATAGGCGGGTGAGTTTCTGCTGAAAAAATTATCAATATTTTTCTCGAGAAAAAAATACATATCCTAGATCAAAAATCTGGGCAATCTCTGGGCATATCATTAAAATGGATGGGGCTGTCTGGACCCCTTGGCATTTTCTTCAGTTCTGCCCTTTTCAGCTTTGCAGCATTTGCTTCTGCCATACGGTGAGAAAACCATGCCAGGTGACTTGGGACACAGGTGTTTTTAAGTCACCACACTCATGCCCCATGATACGAGTACCTGTGCAGAAGACTTTGCTACTTTCATCAGAAAGGGCTAAATCTCCCACCAGAGACTTCGGCATTTTTTCTAGGCTTTGGCAGAACTAGACTCTCTATCCTTTTGTGTAGATTCTTCCTCTGATTCCAAAGCTTACATGTGAGTACACACTTATTTTCAATGTTAGACAGTGATGTCCTGAACATCATTTTAAGATTTTCCACCTGACTAAGGTTAGAAAATGACCTAGGTCTGTAAATAGTAGATAATCCCTCTTCAATACAAGCCTTTTTTTTTAAGTCTTAGACACCCATTGCCCTAAACTGAACTTCTCTACAGTTTCAGCAACAGGGTACATTACTAATTTCATTATTTCCAAGAGCATGGCGAGTCAAGATCATACATATTCATTAAGCCCAACATCCAATGATACAAAAGAATTTTTTTTTAAATATTCTGAGAGCTAGCTAATTGGAACAGGAAAAGCATGAGCTTTTTTGTCAAGTAGGTATCAGGTTGACTTGGCTCTTTCTGCTTTAGTATGTGTCCTTAGGCAAGACTCTTACCTTTTTGACCCTGACCTGCAAATTGAAAATAATGATACCAACCTCCTAGGGTTGTTGTGGAGGTTAAATGGTATATCATATCTGAAAGCACCTTAACAAGCACATAGCAGGTGCTAGGTCCTTTGGTGGTTTGGAGGCAACACCACCCTGGTGAAGCTCTGGGTCATAATTCCTAGGCTTGAATCCTTCTTCCATCTCTAATTCCAAGGTCCTAAACAAGTCTCTTCAACTCTTAGAGCCTGTTTTCTTGTATGTAAAATGGGGTTAATAATAGATCCTACCTCATAAGGACCTATCTGGAAAAAAAAAAAAGGATCTTAGAACAGTGCCTGGCTAAGGGGAAGCGCTCAGTACATGTTAGCTGTTACTACATGTTGCATTCAAAATCAAGTTTTTCTTCTAGAGTTTCAGATTTCCCATGGCGGTAGAAACAAAGCTTGAAAAGGGGAGAAATATTTAGTTGCCTACATTGTGGAAGTTTCCTTTAAATGAGTAAATGAATGAATGAATGACATATGTTCATTAAAGACAAATAATAATATAATCCATCTATGTGAGGTACCAATGGATCATACAGATAAGGAAGACAACAGGAATTCAAAGGTGCTGGAGATCACTGCGGACCAGAGCTTGAAGAAGGGTGTTAACTGGTAAAGGCAGATGTGGTACTAGAAGGGGCAATAGTTCAAACCAAGGTAAATGAAAATGCTGTGTAAATATGAGAAGAATGCAATCAAATTTCAAATCAACTAATGTTCTGTGCCTTTTTACTATCTTTCTGTCACTATTTAGGGAGCCCCTACTGTTTGTCCAGCTCTGAGCTTGACCTCATAGCTACTGAGACAAACAAGACACAGCCCCTGCCCTCAAGCATCAGAAGGTCCAGGAGGGAAGGCCGACTGAGAAGCAGATAGTTCTAGGAAAGTGTGCTAAGAGCTGAAATGGAGCAAGGCAGAGATTATTATGGAAGAACAGAGTGAAGGGACCTAACCCAGCCTCACAGGGCAGGACCAGAAGGGGGAAGAAAGGGGGTTTCCCTCAACAAAGGAATAATAATAACAAAACATCAATAACAAAATAATAGCTTTGCTTGAAAACTCGTTACATATCAGGAACTATTGACTTTATGCATATTTTTGCTTCGAACTATATATA
The DNA here is from genome assembly GCF_028023285.1 of Balaenoptera ricei. NCBI lineage: Eukaryota > Metazoa > Chordata > Mammalia > Artiodactyla > Balaenopteridae > Balaenoptera > Balaenoptera ricei. The sequence goes on from NC_082639.1 coordinate 52,030,663, forward strand.
TATTTAATAACAATGGTTATCTTCATTTTTCTGATTAAGACTCAGAGAATCAGAGAGGTTAAGTAACTTGGAAGTGGTCACACAGTAACCAACCAAGCCAGGACATGGGTAATTGGACTTCAGAAACTATCTCTTCAATGACTCTACTAGCCTGCCTCTGAAAATCAATAATATTGCATTTCATGCTGACTTTTAGCAACATACAACAAATACCAAAAACCCGCCTCGGTATTGTACACCTGTTGGCAGCAGAGCCTTCGAGGCCTTTATCGAAATGCACTGCAGCAAAGACGCAGATGAGAATCCCCCATGCCCTCAACTCTCCCATTCAGAGGGGAGGGGAAGATCCCCCATGCCCTCAACTCTTCCCATTCAGCCAAGGAGGATGGGTAGCTGATTTGGGTAGCACTGGCCATGACAGCCAGAAAGAGGCTGCAAAGTGACTTGCTCTTTGCCCCGGGGACCTCATGTTATAAGAAAACAATTCCTGTCCTAATGTTCCCTCATAGTCACCCGGACCATATTCCTCATCCGTGCCCAGCGGTTTAACCCATCACTTGACTTCACGGCTAAGAGGATTCCTACTTCTTAGAAAACAAGTTCAAAGGAAGTAAGAAAGTCCACATCCTGATGGGCTTATTTCTTGATGAGAGTGCTGTTTTTTGCCTCAGATTCATTCACGTGCAGTGGGAAGAAGTATTCAAATGACAAGAGTTAAATTCAAAACATGTAGCCACTTTCTGTTATATTTTTTTTCTGACTGAAAGCAAACCATTTAGATGTTTGTTTCCAAAAAGGCATCTGTCAGCAATCAAAGGGGAAAAATGCATAAAGCAAATGCAATTGTTTGGAGTAGAATTTCCTGGATCATGTTAAATGCTTGAATTGCTCCCCATTATGCTCACCAAATAATTTTATTTCCCACAATAATTGCAATATTTAACATGTTTTATTTAATCTTGTTTTAAGGCTATTAACAACAGGCCACACAGTGAAAAGATTGATTGCTATATGGGAAAGGACAGTTTCCACCAGCCTCTTAGAGAACAATGATAAAGTTAAATGCACCTAATTGTTCTGGATTTAAAACACTATTATCCAATAATATTTCTCATTTCTTTGTTCAAAACTACTGTGCCATCTCCTGTAAAAATCCTCCTGGGTATTCCATCATTCACAAAGTGAAATCTGGACTCCAGTTTACCTTATGCCCCATTCATTCATAAATAATGGGCATGCATAGGGTGTTCTGAGTCTCAGAAATGCAGCGGCTCAGATCAGAGACACCTCCAACTTCAGAGCCTGCTGCGGGGCAAATTTAGAAACTGTACCCACAAACTTGGACCCATGAATCCAAAATATCCTTGTGCCTTTTTGCTCTACGAGAAGGCTGAGGAGACTAAAGCAAGGAAACTTGGTTTTGTCTACTTGTCAGAGGCAAGTCGGAAAGGATGAGATGGAACAAGAGGTTGATTCAAAGACAGAATGCTACTTCATTTCTTTTCTTTTTCCGTTTTCCCTTTTGTTTCTGGTTTATGCTATTTTACATTTATATAGGATTTTCAACTTTTTCCTCTTTCTTTCTCTAAATGGTAAGCTGAAGAAAGGCTAGGTCATTTTAATGGCGCTGCAGTTACACAAGGCAACAACTGTTTTGACCAGCAAGCTCAGAGCAAGGTCCGTTTGCCTGTGGACACCAAAGGGAGCTTAGCATTTCCTGTGCTATCGACTGTTTTTCTGAATAGAGAGGTGACGCCAAACTAATAAAGACTACAAAGATGCTTCTAAAGAGTAATGACAATGTCCGTATTTATGATCATTCCCAATACCACCTCCTACCCCCATATTATTAGAAGAAATCCCATTAAATGAGGAATGAGAAGGAAAACAAATGCCTTATTTTTTGTATTTGTGTTTCATTCTGTAGAAGCAGTCTGTGGATTGTGCTTTAAATGATAAAACATTTCAGGTGCAACTGGATAAAATTTGCTTTGCTGGAATTATATTTGTCAAAATAGCCACTTCCCTGATGCTAAATGGTTAAAATAACACCAACTAAGGAAGAGCTCAGAAATAGGAAAGCAAAAGCCACCAAATTTCACCTCTTAGGAACTTATAATGTGTCCTGAATAAGTTCATCTAAATATTATTCACTCGAAAATGCGACTAGAAAAAACTCCACTGGGTAGTGCGGCTGTCAATGCACAACTTTTTAAATAATCACAGTTCAGTTGACCTGAAAAATACCAGAGATAAATTCTCCCATGCTCCAGAGTGCCTATATAGGAGACGTGCTGTGTAAAGAATTGTAATATCACTGCTAGGTTCTTGGAGATCAAGGTATCATTTATATTCTGGAAAAAAAAATTGGGATGTGTTTGGTACAGTACTCTTATAAAGGTATATCTGCAGTTCCTAATTTCACACAGTTAGCAAGAATAAAATATAACAAATATAAGACATCTTCCCTACTTCTTTCTCCCCTCTTAGTCCTGAAGTCAAATGACTTGAAATTCAGCAGTTGCTTGGACTTCTCAGTTAAATTTTTAAAAAATTATATTTACAGCCATTCTTATTGGTAGGTCCATGTTGTGGTTTATTTTTCCTGCTAAAGAAAGGATGTGTGGTTAAAAACCCCTGTGAAGAAAATGGCTTGGTTACAGTAAGGAAATCAGAAGTGATTTTCCCTGAATAAGGAAGTCATCATGTCAAGTTTAGCCTGAATTGTGTTAAACTGGATTGATAATGACTGATCACTTTATTTACAAACAATGGAAAAGCCCAGAATTAATTTTTTTTTCAAAAAAAAAGGTACACCAAAGATAGAGATGGCGCCTAGCCTAGATGAGAACTTGTGAAACCAGTAATGTATTCCCTCCCAGAAAAACACACATGTAAATACAACACCAGCCAAACCAAAAATCAAGGGACTTGAACGCTGTCCTCACATGTTTACGTTCCTTCACAACCAAATCAACTAAAGAATCATTTTTTTAAAATAAGGTAAGGAAGGAGAAATATTTTTCCCCAGATTTTTTTTTTTACTCCTTGGAAAACCTGTTCAGCTTTTCCCAGATTTAGTTTTAGACTTTTCGCTTTGCTTCCAACGAGATGTGTAAGACAAGAAAACCGAACTAAACACTTTTTAAAATGCACAGCTCACGTTCCTGAGAAAAGTGGCTGTGAAAAACAGATACTGAATCAGACTTAAAGTCGAAGAAGGGGGGTAGAAAGAAAAAAAAAAAAGCCCAAAACATCGCATGATAGTCTCTAAGCAGTTCCATCTGTCAAGCAGAAATTTTAGGCTAATAGCCTGTGGCGATCTCCCTCCGCAGTCCACTACCTGCCTTTGTCCTATTAAATCTCTTTATTCTCCTTAAAAAAAAAAAAAAAAAAAAAAAGAGGGGGATTGGTTGTTGGAAGGAAAGGAAAAACCTTGCAGACCAAAATCATCTGAGTGATGAAGCCCTAATTTTAACCGCCTCTCTTTGATGTGTAGCAGTGGGTTCTTGTTTTTTAAAAAGGAGAGAGAAGACAGTGCTAGGAGCAGAAGACTTTTCATCTCCACTTCACCTTGCCACTGGGTCTGTGAGAGATTGGTTCATTGTCAAGGAGATTTTTTTTTTTACCCATGATTCCATATGGTATGGACCGGACTACATGTTGCCCCACATGCCACTGCAAATGTTTTCTCAATTAGGTGTCTTATCTCCCGTGAGTTAGCATCAGATGAAGCTTGCTGACAGCGTAATGGCAGGGAAAGCTTCCGACGGCTCCATCAAATGGCAGCTCTGCTACGACATCTCGGCCAGAACTTGGTGGATGGTGAGTTGGCAGCCGGGGCTGCTTTTTTTTTTTTTTTTCCCTTTTCTATTTTCCCTCCCTCTTTGACAAAATGTCCCAGACCTCACATTCATCAAATTCACATTTGATTTTTTTCACACTCTTCAGCGAGGCAGCCTCACACTGCTTCCTCTTGCCATCGTCTCTCTGCCACTCTGCGACTTGAGTTCCCAGGAATGCTTGTCCTGGTTTTCCATGGGACAGTGTATGGGAGTTGTTGTTTTTTTTGTTTTTTGTTTTTGTAATTTTTTTTTTAAAGAGTATCAGAAGTTTTAAGGTAGAGGTGGGTATTTTAGCCAAGCCAATCTTGGAGTAAAAGAATGAGACATTTGTCCTGGCCCTCAGGTTTTACTCCTTCTCTCTAGCTTTACATCCCCTTTACTGCTGTTTTCAGGGACTTTGGGATGCATGGTTTTTCCTTGACTGTCGTATTTTCTGAGGACGCATGTTGGATGCTGGGGAGAAGCAAACCCTGGGAGAATTCCTGTTTTGCCCCATTAATTGGATTGCCTGAAGTCACCTGTGGGAGAACTCTGGGTCCCCACTCCCTGCTTTCCATCCGGGAACCCACAGCTCTCATCTAACGTTTCCCCATTTGTTTATGTCAGAGCAGGTCTTAAGACTCCCCGCACACACTATCTTTTCAATATTCTGGGTACAAATAAAGTTTTAGTAAAGTTCCACCCTGCGGCCGCAGAACGAGTTAACTCACATGTCACGGTCAACCAGGCCAGACAACCTTTGACATCCTGGATCTATAAGAGGTAGAGCAAGTTGGGAGGAGGCACAATAGCTTATTGTCACAGGAGATGCAAGTCCTGTGAGGAAGAGAGCCCTCAAATCATTACTGCCCTTGTTAGGGTGGTGTCCGTTAAGGATTAATTCATTAGCAGTGCATTTCTAGTTTTCCGTAATTATTATTCTTGCGGCAAGCGTGAATTCTTCCAGGGAGTGAAAAAAAAGTTTGCTGCCAGGACAATGAATGTATTATCCGTTCCTAACTGGACCGTGAACTTCAGCTCATTTCACATAGATATCAGTTTAAGAAAAAAAAAAAAAAGAGAGAGAGAGAGAGAGAGAGAGGGAGAGAGTGGTGTTGGAAGGGGGAGGCTGGCGAATGGAATTACAAGACGGGACATGTCGGTTTCATTGTATGAACTGCGGGAAGAGTTCTCTTTTCCCCTTCCTGGACCAGTGGTGGTATCATTTTGACATGTTTTAGGAATTCTGAGGACTGAGAGACTATTAAAAGTGCACTTCTGAGGATTCTATTCGGCTGCTTCTTGGGGTGCAGGATGTCCATCCTAAGGACTCTTGAGTTAAGGTGGTTGTGGGTATGTGTGTACATGTGTGTTTGAACTTGCAATTTCTTAACTAGACTTTAGAAACTTTACCAATGATTTCAGGACAATGTTACTTGCAGCTTTTGGTTAATTAGACTAGCAGCAGACTATTCACTTCGATCCTGAACTTTTATTCAGGGCACTTATTTTCCCATAAGAGTTTCTGCCAGCAAGAACAAGGTTTGCTTGTATGTGGTGATGTTGTCTCTTGCTTTTGCCTTATACAGTTTGTTAAACACTAGAAATGAATATACTGATTGGTTTAGCTATTATTTTCTAAGCTAAGTTGTAAGTTTTTTAAAAAACTGCGCGCTGATGTCATATTCTGGGTGACATTCTATTTCCTTGTGTTTCAAGAGTTCATAGATTTCATAGACTGTTACTTTTTATAGCAAATTGTGTCTTTTTTGTTCTTTCTTGCAAAGATCACCAAACGCTCCTCTTTTTTGTAACTTGGAAAACTGTCATTTCTTTTATGTAAAGTTTACTTGGAAGTTGCTTTTCATTTAAAATTATTTTACAGATGTTTTACCGCCGGGAATATAAAATATAAAAGTGGTGGAAACATTTAGCAATGCAGTTGACTAAATATAAACAATGCTGTAAGCTCACATGCTGCTGTTTAGGCTGTATACTACAGGAAGTTTCTCCACTTCAGTACTTCTAGATCTTCGCTTTGTAAAGGGGTGAGAAATCAGAGTGCTCTTTAAAGAAGTTGTAGAAGTTACCATAGAGAATAAATCGATTTTTTTATTTCCCTCAGAGGTGACCACAGACCACAGCATTTTAGATCTGCCAGTTACAAATAATTCTAATGTAAACTTCCCATTATTTATGGGAAATTGAGGACTTTGGTGAAGGGGGAGAGGATTAATTAAAATTAAGACAAATTCTGCACTTTCTCTTAGCTCTTGTCTTTCCTTGAATAGCATTCACTTCCTCTCCCTCCACACCCCCCTCACTACCCCAAACAATTTTCCCCAACTCAAAAAAAAAAAAAAAACAATTTTAGACTTGCCCCTAGCTGATATGCTTCTTTAACCAAAGAACAGTACAAGATCTGAGTTTCACACTAAAGGCAAATAAAGCTTTAAAATTACCTCAAGCGTCATCTGGCTGCACAGACTCCGGGTCTGCATAGTGGGAACCTCCGGCTTGGTCCTCCCAGCATACAAAGGCAACTCAGTGAATGCCCCCTCCGCCTCGGCCTCAGCTGCCAGTACCGGGATATGCAATTTTGCTTTTTAATGAATCGTAAACAATTTGTATGGCAAATGAGTTTGTTTGTTTTAGTTTGCAGGCCTATGTTGGACCAGGTTGTAGACAGCCATTACCCACTCCAAATTTTGGGGTGAGAATGGAGAGATCCCCGGATCATTTTTATTTTTCTAAATAATAAAGACCCCACTAGAATGAAAGAAACCGGTTAATCAAAGACTGAGAATAACAACCTCTCTCCTCTTTCCTCTCTCTCCTCTTTCCCTCTCCATCCTCCCCCCACCCCCCAGCCTCATAATGCACCCAGGCTTACAGTAGGGCTTTAGCTGCACTTTGTGATAACTAATTGGAGGGCAGTTAACTAAATTAATCAGGGGCTTTTTTAAGTATAAATTTTAGCTTTGTCTTTAAAAAACTAGTTTTGCTTAAAAAAACAAGTGTTTTAAAATGAGAAATACTTAGAAGGGCCTTCTCTATCTTCTATCGCTTTTTTTTTTTTTTTTTTTTTTGCTGAAGCTAATGTTGTCTTGAAGGACATAGGATATAAGAAATGCTAAATACACTTTTGATATCAAAATGGAGCAAGAAAGTGGTCTTGATATGCAAAAGTCAAATAAAAACTTTTATTCCAACCCAAGAAGTTGTAAGCAACTTAGAAGTTAACAAACGACCAGGGGTTCGAGCATGTACATTTTAACAGTAATTACCTTTGGCGCTGCCACTTATGAGAAATCTTTTGATATCTGAGCCACTTCTCTAATGCTTTAATCATGCAAATCAAGAAATAAATATTACGTATCAACTTAATCTAGCTATGTTGTGACATCTCTATTTGAAACCTTCCGGCATAAAACTAAGGAAAACCCTTGTGAAATTTTCCTTCACTCTAAATGACATGAAAGTGCCCTGAATGTCTGTATATGCTTCAAAATATAATTCTATCCAGTGGAATTACCTTCATTCTACACACATGGCATTAAAATAAAGGCAGAATAAATCTCCTCTTCCTAATGATTTGCTGATAACAAGATATTATGGGACTATTTTTATGTGAATTACAAAATACATGTGTCTTGCTTCTGCAATCAAATTTAAAAACTCATAGTGACTATGAAATAAAGGTTATTAAATCATCCTGCAACTCCCTCACCCCATGCTATGTTCCCAAGCACTTATTTTGGAAGCATTCTCTTTAGAAATTGCCATACAATTTTTCAGTCAAGAACTATCCATCACTTAATCCAAATTTTTACAGCTCAGACTTTGTATGCCAGGAAAATACTTGGGCAGGAAGGACATGCTATGCTTTATAATGTAAATGCCTTTAAAAAATACATGTATGCACATATAGATAGATAATAGATATAGATATAGATAAATTAGCAAGGTACTTCTATGAAATACTGTCTTACTGTGTTCAACAATTTAAAAAAACTGTCAACTCCAGCCTACTTCCCAAATGATTGGCAGCCCTAACCGCTGCAGACACAAGAACTCTTTTTTTTTTTTCGCTTTTACGAAGGGCTTATATTGTGCTTTTATATATGTGACTCTAATTTAACAAATATGAGTACCCACGATGTACAGAGCCCTTTCTAGGTGCTGTGGGAAATACAACGTAAATAAGACAGTTCCCTTATTTATTTGGACAGGCGTCAAAGGAATTTATATCTGGAAAGGAATTCAGACAGATACATGGGGGTAAACTCCAAGTAACAAGGAAATGCTGAAGTGGAACATTTACACAACAGTGTAACAGTTTAAGTAAGAAGGGCTTTACTATAAGGAAATGGGAAATGGGAATTTCAAAGAGGCTGAGTGACTTACCTAGTTTCATTGAACCAGGAATCACACCTGGGCCCTCTAGCTCAGGTCTGGGCTCCTTCTCCACATACTCACCATGTGTAACCATGGGCACCATCCTGCAACCCCAAAGAGAAGCATGCACATGGTAAAAACTTGGTGAAGTGGCAAGAAGGAGACATGGGAGAGGGTTATCAGAGTGACCAGAATTACTGGAAAACATAAGAATTAATCTAAAGAGGATTTATAGAAAAGGGAGAAGAACTCATATTTCATGCAAATCTTTTGTTGTTATTTGCTTGGATTCACATCTTAAGTTGTATTTATCATTTCAATTTTTTAAATGTTAATTCTCAATGGAACAACTTTTGTTAGTTATTGGCTTCTATATTCCTCAGAAGACATTGCCTAATGAAAATTTTTCTCTGCATCTGTTCTAGGTCTTTCATGATGATGATTAAAATAACTTGGAATTCACTACAATGGCTATAATTGAAAAGAATTAAAATGAGGGAATTCAGTAAATAATAAATCTTATCATATTCTCAGCATCCAGTATGTTTTCAAAAGAAAGTGTCCATGATTAACAGATTAACAGATGTACACACGTTCTATTTCAAGCATTTACACACTCTACGTGAGCTTATTTTTAAATGCACGATTGTCTTATTTTTATCCACCATTATAAATATGTGTGGCTCTATTAATATCTAAGAATATGCATTAACGTCAAAGGTTCCTGTACACCCCAAACATTATTTTCTCACAGTATTAGCAATAATCAATTGAATGAAGTAGAATTTTTTTCTCCTATGTACATTAAGAAATTATCCTTACCATTTCCTTTTTGGTTAGTCTTATACAACATTTTTCAAAGTACCATTTACTATACTTAGGGAGAAACATACATTAAGCTATGTTCCTATTTTTTTCTTTAAATCAAATTATGATCCAAATGTACTTCATCCAGAAATGTGACTGGTTACTTAAGCTAGCCTATGTACTTCTACTATCTTCTTTTAAAATCTTGATTTCCTGTTATTATGCTCATATTTCTCCTATGAACTTTAAACAGTAAAATAAGTGCTTTGTCCTTACTTATTTTCTAGTTGATTTTCCTTCACCTGTCCCGAATATTGTCAGGAATGTTTCTAATTTAAAACCAAAAGAATCAGGGGCTGATTAGAAGACAGGAAATTGGAGGATTAAACTGTCTGGTTGAACTTCCTTTACTTATCAGCACTCAGTAACTCTCACTGGATTACAAACTCAACAGGACAATTTTTACAATGCATTGTTCCTTCTGGATGTTTACATATATACAGTGCATATGAGGGAGTGTGTGTGCACATATGTGTGTGTGTGTACACTTGCGTACTATATGTGTCTGTGTGTGCATTCATGAGTATGAAGAGAAAAGAACCAGCAGCTGGTAGTTGTAAGTAGATGCCTTTAAGTGGGATAGTTTTAAACCAAAGGGGCTTATACTATGGGTATGAAAGTTCATTCAAAGACTGTAATCCCAGGATATTCTTGAAACTTTCTCATTAAAACAGTTCGGTGAAGCCAAGCAAATAAGGAGATACTATAAGAGAGAAAGCAAGATGTACTATTTTGGAAGTGGAAAATAGTTGGTGGTCCCTTATGCAGTTCATCTCTCCTTAGTTCTGCTCCAAATTCCCAACACCCATATTATTGAGTTAGTAGAGAAGGATATTGAGAGAGTTAATCTAAGAGCCTTCCCATTTTGAGATCCCCTTGACACCAACTGAGAAAGGACTCTCTCTTACTGGGACAGCAGGTCTGAATGTTCCAAGTGATCTTATATTGTGAAATGAGTGTTTGGTAGGGAATGAAATAGCAAATCAGGGCAAGAGGGTTACAATTCATCTCATGCCATTAGATCATTTAAATTTGAAAATAAATAAGAAATAAACCACTGACCTCGATTTTGACCGTGTCATTTATATTTGCAGAGCTGTGTTCTAGAAACCATGCTGAGAATTCTTTTTCCTGACTCCACTCTGCTCACCTGTCTTGCCCTCAATAAATATTTGTTGATTTGGCTTAAGAAAGCTCCAGAATAATACCTAACAGTTTTTCCTACTTCTGATTGAAATGGTGGGTTCTACTGAGAAAAATAGATGTAAAAATGTGGAATATGTGATCTGGCCAAATGAGTTGTTCAGTTAGACTGGTAGGTCTGGGAGTTAAAATTTAGGAGCTTGTTCTGGTGGTCCTTCATTCATTGACCAAATATGTACTGAGCCCCTACTGAGAGCCTGGGGCAGAGCGGGGAAGAGAATCAGCTGCTCCTTCTGCCAGATGCCATCATTCAAGTTTTAAAGGCTCTAGGCCAACCTCTCTTACCTAACTGAAAATTTCATCCTAACAGCTAGCATTGATTGAGTACAAACTGTGTGCTAGAATCCGTCCTAGGTGCTTTACGTTTATTTTTTTCATTTAATCCTCACCACAAACTATGAAGTGCTATTGCTCCCACTTTACTTACAAGGGAATCAAGACTTAGGAAAAGTGGCACACTGCCCAAGGATGGGCACACACCTAGAATGAGCTGCTCAGACTGCATGCCCTCCAGCTTCATCTTGGACCAAACTTGTCATAAACAAGTCAATTCTTTTAGCACTAGAAGGTAATGGAATTCAGAACTTTACAGGATTAGGATCATCCATCCATTTGTTCGATGGTATTGGGGAGGCACAAGTCTGTTTGCTAAGAAAATAGAGGCAGAGAAATTACAATGTGTCAAAAGCAAGATAGGACACTGGTCTTGGGATACCCAGTCCCTGTTCTGAAAGAGTTGTGCAAAAAAAATGTCCTATTATGCAACAGAAACATTTTGTATCATCACAGAATAAAGAAACTCATGAGAGACATGAGAGTCTGATGCAATGAATACACTTAGTCTTATTAAAATACACCTTTTCATCAGAAGATGGATGGCTCAGGGAAACCCAGTGTGTTTAAGTTCTTGCTGAATATTAGGGACATTTTTTTCTCTAAGTAATGTAATCTATATTTAGCGAATATTTCACTTGCAGTTTTAAATGGAACATACCATTTTAAAAAGGCCATCCTTCCAAAGAAATGTTCCTGGTGCTTCTCTCCCCCCCCCCCCACCCCGTCTTTAATAAGCAGAAACACCAAAATAGAACAGTATTGCTGTTTAATATTTTTCCTTATCACAAGAATCGCTAATTAAAGGTTTATTCCACCATAGTTTTCTGTAAGAGAAGGTACAATGCAGGATATATATTGCCTAATGGCAAAGATCTTAATACACTCCCTGTAAGTAAACATCTATTTTCCAGACAACTGCTGACTACAAACAATATGTCTCAGCCAGAGCTCTTTAATGGTGCCACATGTTGGACAGATTTTTCTATTCCTCATAATCCAAGTTTCTTTTGTGATCCTTGATGCGCACATGCTATTGCCCTGCTGACTGTTTGAAATGGATGATAATAGGCAATAATGACCAGGTCAGAGGTGGGGAAGCATGATCCTGGGCAGAGCAGCCCTCTACCAAGTCGCAGTGCCCCGGAGGGTTGGTGGGGGAGTCATAGCAGAGAGTCAGCGCTTGTGAGCTGAATTAGACATTCAATGAATGCAGCTGATGCTTCTCGCCTCAGTAGGCGCACCATCTCCCCACGTGACCTAGGTGTAGACAAAGTCCATACTCATCGAGGGTTGAGAACACTCTTCCGGGGATGGTCCCATCCGCCTCCCCCCACCCCCCAAATCCTCCTCAGCCACCCTCTCCCCCTGAGATGCACGACTCTAGTCTGCTGATGAAATGCCTTAGCAGCTGGGTTTGATAAGCTCCCTTCACATGTTGAAAAGCTAAACTTTGTGGGCTAAATAATTGATCTCACCCGTTCATTTAGGAATCAATTAAAATCATCATAAATTGTTCTGTTGTGTTTTATTTTAAGAAAAACAGCAGCCTCGATTCTCATTTTTGCAAGCGTGTGAGAAACAACTTAGTAACAGGTGCTAAAGTCTGGACTCTTCACTAGGAGGGAATCCTGACGCACTTATAATTCATTGCCCAACCCAGGGGTACAAATCGATACAGAATTGTCGGTAGAACTGCCTAAGAAAGGAGAGAACTGAGGGAGAAATTACTATAGGAGGGGCTGATGTAATTTCTCAATTGAAAAGTCATGAAATAACAAAGCTTCATACAGGGGGCCACATACACAAATATCTTCAGACCAGGCAGGTCAGCCAAGTGTAAGACAATGAGGATGTAATAAATAAGTAGGGGATGGTGGTGTCTGTGAGAAACTGGAGAGTGATACCTATTTACCACTAAACAACAGTGAAAATGACAGTGCACTGACCAAACAAAACGCATCCGCTACCCAGGGACCTAAAGTGATTGAGCACAGACTGTGGATCACAAAATAGAGTGGGATTCCAGCATCAAAGTGTTTCATTCCACAAAAAGCAAGGAACTTAAAGGCAACTACCCCTGGGAAAAGATTACAGCAACGTAAACCACATAAACTACACTGCAGGTTCAGCCATTCACATCTGATTCTTTTCTCCCGGCAGGCTTTTGTGGGTGGAGGAGGGGAAGCAGAGGACCCTGTAAGTATCCAAAATAGGGGGAGGGGCCCTCCAGCAGGAAAGGCAGTTAGCAGAAAGGGGAGCTAGGAGATATGGGAGGATGTGGAGAGGATGCTGAGATGGGAGCTAGGAGGTATGGGAGGATGTGGAGAGGATGCAGAGATGGGAGCTAGGAGGTATGGGAGGATGTGGAGAGGATGCTGAGATGGGAGCTAGGAGGTATGGGAGGATGTGGAGAGGATACAGAGATGGGAGCTAGGAGGTATGGGAGGATGTGGAGAGGATACAGAGATGGGAGCTAGGAGGTATGGGAGGATGTGGAGAGGATACAGAGATGGGAGCTAGGAGATATGGGAGGATGTGGAGAGGATGCAGAGATGGGAGCTAGGAGATATGGGAGGATGTGGAGATGCAGAGATGGGAGCTAGGAGGTATGGGAGGATGTGGAGATGCAGAGATGGGAGCTAGGAGGTATGGGAGGATGTGGAGAGGATGCAGAGATGGGAGCTAGGAGGTATGGGAGGATGTGGAGAGGATACAGAGATGGGAGCTAGGAGATATGGGAGGATGTGGAGAGGATGCAGAGATGGGAGCTAGGAGATATGGGAGGATGTGGAGATGCAGAGATGGGAGCTAGGAGGTATGGGAGGATGTGGAGATGCAGAGATGGGAGCTAGGAGGTATGGGAGGATGTGGAGAGGATGCTGAGATGGGAGCTAGGAGGTATGGGAGGATGTGGAGAGGATGCCGAGATGGGAGCTAGGAGGTATGGGAGGATGTGGAGAGGATACAGAGATGGGAGCTAGGAGGTATGGGAGGATGTGGAGAGGATGCAGAGATGGGAGCTAGGAGGTATGGGAGGATGTGGAGAGGATACAGAGATGGGAGCTAGGAGGTATGGGAGGATGTGGAGAGGATACAGAGATGGGAGCTAGGAGGTATGGGAGGATGTGGAGAGGATGCAGAGATGGGAGCTAGGAGGTATGGGAGGATGTGGAGAGGATGCTGAGATGGGAGCTAGGAGCTATGGGAGGATGTGGAGAGGATGCAGAGATGGGAGCTAGGAGGTATGGGAGGATGTGGAGAGGATGCCGAGATGGGAGCTAGGTGGTTGCACTAGACATGCTTGCTGAGTCTCACCTGCTCACCCCAATTCCCTCTGCTCTAGCCCCAGATTTGTCAAAGTGGCCTTGGCATCTGTAAGCTCTCATGGGCGTTCCAGAAAAGGATTCTTCACTAGCGCACAGGAGGGTACTCATGCCCTTTTTCTCCACCCAGCAAATTCTACCTTCCTGCCAGGTCCAGGACAAATGAAGCCTTCCCAGGTCCCCAGAGGCACAATGAGTCACTTCTCCACCCTCTCCTGGTCCCACAGCCCGTTGCTCACAGTATTAGGACACTGATGAAATTGTGCTGGCATTCTGCTGTTTACTACCAAGCTGCACTATGTGGCTTGTTCCTTAAGAACGAAGTCGAGGTCTTACAGTTCTTTTTATCTCCAGTAAAAGATAAAAAGCCTGTGGCAAGTACCCCAAGAAAGGGTTTCTCTGCAACTCAGTCAGCAGCTGGAGGAGTGAGAGCAATTAGGACTGGTGGGACTTCCCTGACTCTGTTGCCCCCGAGCCCGAGCACGGGCCATCATTCAGCACTGCTGCCTGACCATGTTTCTGGGGAGATTTTTCACTGCTGTGTGTTCACTGCTTGCCATGCCCAGGGACTGGGCCCAGCAAGCACTCTGCACACGTGCGAGCTAATCCTCAAAACCTCCTGTGACACCAGTATCATTACCTCCACTCCACCAATGAGGAAACAGAGTAGAAGTGAAGAAGCCAGTTAAATAGTTGAATAGTCCTACACTGTAGTGACAGCAATTCACCCAGCACTGTCTCACTCAGGCTCAAAAAAAGACTCTGATCGTTAAGTGGCGACATAGTTTCACTCCATTTTACAAAGGAGAAGGGGAAGCCCCAGAGTCTAAAGTTCCCCGGAGGTCAAAATCATCAGAAAAGTCTGGATTGAGAACTGGGGTCTCTAGTGATCTTTCTACTAAATACCTGTGGTGGTTAATCATAGTGTATGGCATTGTTTAATTAAAAGCAAGCAAGTATTTTCTACCCACTCTGAGGATTACAGGAGATTTTCATTGTTTTTCTTTCTGTTTGTATTTTTTTTTAATTTTTCTATAATGAACATGTATTTTTTATTTATAAAAGTGATGTTTGACAAAATCATACTCACTAAAGATATTAGTCCTGTTCCCGTTGATCTCATGAAAATAGAAGTAGCACCAGCTGCAAACATGCATGGACTTCACGGGAGCTTGGGCTTTAAGGATGTGCATATTTTCAAAGTTGAGTGATGTCCACTAACTTCCATACTTAACTGCTGTTTTTAAGATTCCCTTTCCTATCATGGGTCCTGTGGTTCTTCCATCCCCCAGTGTAGCATAGCAGTCAAGAGCACAGATTTCAGATTCAGGTGGACCTGAGTGAATCTTGGCTCTGCTTTGGATGGACGGTATGACTATGGACAGGGACTAAAAAATTCTGAATCAGGTCCCTGAAACTTGGAAGTATAATCATCATAGTGCTGTTGTGAGCATTAAATGAAACAAGGCGTATTGCACAAGCCAGAAACCTGGGAGGCATTCTAACACCTTCCTCTTGTTTACTCCATGTGCCTAACGCAAAATAAATCCCGTTGAATTTACCTCCTAAATAGTTTCTAAAGCCGTCCCCACCAGCCTCCTGCAGTCCAAGCTACCACCTTGTCTAGCCCATATTGCCACAGAAGCCTCCTAACTGGTCTCATTGTGTGCATGTTTGCCCCCTGGAATGTATTCTTAACACCTAAGGCTACAGGATCTTTTCAAACACAAGTAATCTGTGATTTCATGGATTACCCTTTCCCTTAGATAAGGGGAAAGTCCTTAATAAGGACTGCATGGCATTGCCTCTCCGAGCGTGTCTGGGACCATTCTTCTCCCTAAACATACTCCAGCTAGTGAGTTAACCTTCTTTTAGTTCCTCAAAATCCCCAAAATATCAGATCCTACAAACAGTCTTCTCCTTTCCCTAGAACACATTCTCTTGTAGTTAACATTTCCACACCTACCACTCTCAATACAAACATGGCTTTGTCAGGAAGCCACCCCTGTCCCCAGACAGTGTCAGAGAACTCTACTGATGCACTCTCAGAGCATTCCAGACTTTCCAGCAGGGCACTGTTTATAGTCATAAATGTATGTGATTATTTGATTACTTTCTGTTTCTCCCAAAAGACTGTAAGCTCCATGAAGGATAATGCTTTGCTCATATATGTTTTCTTGTACCCAGAACAGTACCTGGCACATGGTAGGTGGTAAGTCAAAACTTCATTCAATGAGCAAATGGATGGTACAGTGCCCTCCATAGCGAGCACTGAGATAGTCTTAATTATTATTATCATAATTAATATTTTACACATACAGATAGGTATTTAAAAGTAGATAGAATGTCCTTTAAAGAAAACTCATTAGAGAAATGGAGACCTAAATTAAGAGCTGAGAGCCTCAACCTAGGCTTGATTCCTGGCTCTGTCATGTCTTAGGAGTGAAAGTTGGCCGTGTCATTTCACATCTTTGATTGTTGAGGGTTAAATGAGTTAATGACATTGATGTGATTAGCATGGTGCTTTGCATACAGTAAATATTTAGTAAATGGTTTATTATTACTATCATTATTATAGATAATCCCAAATCTTCCTCTAATAATCTATGTGGCCTTTAGAAAGCCCCTTAACCTCTCTGGTTGTCAGCTTCATCATCTTTAGAATAATAATATCATCCTCCCACGGTTCACAGGGCTGTTTTGGGGGTAAAATAAATCAGCAGGTGGAAAAGTTTCTCTGAAAATTATAAAGTGCAAAAGATATGTAAGACACCACTATTGACAAACCTAAGAAACATAAGTTCCAAATAAACACATTCAACCAAAATTTTCATGGCCTTTTCTATATCTTCTCTTACAAGAGTGGGGTTCAACACACCTACTCAACAGTGACTTCAAGTAGTTGATAACTGAAGGTACATGTAGGTATAGAGACAGTTAAACTAAACTGTAAGAACATACTTTCTAGAATGAGAGCACCTGTATCTAATCCCTCCTCCGCAACTTCTCATCAGTGTGACCTCAGGCAAATTGCCTAATCTGTTCATCTGCAAAGTGGGACAAATGATAATACCTGCATCATGGATTGCTATAAGGATTAAATTCTGTAACCTGTATAAATCATTGAGAACAGTGCCTTGACACATGTTATACACATAATAAACATCAGCCATCATTAAAATTGTAATTATTTTTGTTGTTACTATCATCATCATCATGTTAGCTATCGTTTTTTAGGAGATCAATATTCAGGAGTGTGGGAAGATAGCAAGGCAGTCAAACAATATCTAACAGACTCATTCTTCCAAGATGGTACATTTGGATTTAGAGGCAAAGAAATTGCTCCCCTGACGTGTTCGATTACCTTCCCTATCAACTCAGTTTGGGCAACACAAGGACCATGTGGCTTAGACGCCTCGGAAACAGAGAGAATACATGAAAGAACATCCTACTAATGATAGCCTCATCCCATGCTATGGAAATAACACATTTTGTGATAAAATTTCATGCAAGCAAATGTGCTCCTCTTCTCAATATAATTCCATTTCCCAAGATATTTAATGAGAGAGGCCCACAGAAGAATTCCTGTGTCACTTAAATTCATGCTGAATTACAAGCATGCTTCTTCACTTGGAATTGTCACATGTTCAATTCAGCTTAACAACCTCTATGCAGCAGTTTCCGTGGAATATCAGTGACCTTTTATTCCCCTGGGAGAGAGAACCATGGCCTGTGTACAACTAACTCATGGGTTTTATCTATTACTGCAGGCCACAGTAAAAAAAAACAAAAAAACAAAAACACAGTAACTGTCTCTTTATTCAAGAAAAGTATATTAGGAAACTATAAGAGTATAGTTTTTAAAATATAATAATAATAAAATGTTATAAAATATATTTTTTATATAATAAAAATAATAATAATAGACAACATGTATTGAGTACATCCCTATGTCAGACCCTCTACCAACTACTTTACTTGCCTTATATAACTTTGTTCCCACAATAGCCCTGTGTAATATTCCCATTTTACAGATTATAAACTGAGATTTTATGTAACTTACCTAAATTTAATTCCAAAAGACAGGAAGTGTTTGATCTGGGATTTGAATGCTTGTGCAAAACTCATGTTCTCAACCACCTGACTATAGTGTGTGATTTAATGTGTTGTTACATTAATGTTTTCTGTTTAAACTTTGTATTAGCTATTAATCATATTAATATTTTTCCACATGGGGAATAATAACCACAAAGTTGGCATTGAAATCCAGGGTTCAAGGTTGCAGCACTAAAGACCTTCTGGAAAATGTAATAATTAAGTCCCTTTATGAACCCTCTTGGTGGTGAGTCAGTGGAAAGAATTGGAAAGCTCTGGTTTAAAAGGGCTTCTAACTAGGAGTCCCTAATGCAATCCTTGCCAGTGTTCCAATACTTAAGATACCAAAGAAGGCAAGACTTCTTAAAAATACTGACAACTGGTACTAAGAAATTTCCCACTGACATTTCTGGTAGGAAGTTCCACTAACTACACATCTATGACATTGAATAGAAACATACAATTAGTGGCCCATGACTGCTATGCTTCAAAAATAGAAGTCCCGCAAGTACATGACAATAGGTAGGAAGATCTTTGGTCACTTTCCACACCTCTTTCTACTCTTTCAGAAACTCAAATTCTACAACATGTGGAGATAGCTGTTCCTCTTTGCCACTAATATTTCTATACTCGTTGAGATAATGTAACTACCGCAAAACAATTGAGTAGGCGTTGGAGGGAAGCTGGTAGTGATACAATGCATCCTCGGAAGTGTGGTCCCATTGGTAAAACCCAAAAGACAGGGGAAGAAATGGAGAAAGCTGCAGTGTCCTTGCATGCTGGGAATTGTGCTTTTATGTATTTCATCTGCTCTGAATATTAGGGAGTCAGCCATTCGGATAAGAAAAACTTCTTATCACAGACCAGCAAAATAGCAGAAAGATGCTAATACACTGTAAGTCAGGCCAGGACATCAATCTGATATACAATTATAGATGTGGGAAGAGGATTTCAGCAGAGCACAATTGGAGAGCAAGTGGTGCCTAGAGCAATACATTTACCTTATATGTAAAAAAAAAAACAGATCCAGCTAAGTCTCTTCCTATTTGAAGATGGATAAATAAAAAGAACATACAAAACAGAAAGCATTAAATGCTGCTGAGCAAGAGCAAAGGGAGACTCAGAAGAAAAAAACATCTGAAAACCATAAAGGATAGAAACAGAGAGAAAAAAAGTGGAACAATGTCTGCTCTCTCTAAGACAAGTGTAGAAAGCCATTAGAAAGAAAATATATGATGATATAAAAGCTGGAGGAATAAAGATAAAAAAAAACTGGAGGATAAAATTTTAAAAGAGATGATTGACAAAATCAGGCAGTAATTCAAGAAAATTAGCAGTGTTAAGTCTGCTGCAAGGCAGAATTAATACTGTGAAAATTGATCCAGTAATTTCAAAGTCAAACTTTGAATAACTTTCCCAGACACACACAAATCATGCAAAATGTAAAACTCGTATGACAGAGAATGACACCTATCCCAGAAACTGAAGATCCAAGTCAAGGATTACACAGGTATTCCCAAAGAAAGAGAGCAATTGGACAACAAAAGGAAGCAATAATCAAAGACATAACAGAAAAAAAAAAAACAAAAAAACAACTTTGTGAACTAGAGGCATTTATAGACTGAACCAAGTTTACTATATTCCAGGCAAAGATCAATGAGAGAGCCTACCTAGCTCACCTGCTGTTCAGGATGGGAAAAAAGATTATAAAATCGGGTGGGAGAGGAATAAAAATTCACTAAAGGCCTGATCTCACATAGAAGAGACTCTAAATTCTATTTAGACTTCAAATTGTTGACTCTGAGAATTAGAAAAATATAAACCAAAGTCTGGCTTTTGGAAATTACAAGTTAGGTTGAAAAGAGAATAGACACATTCTCAATTACTAAGGAAACAATAAACACACACAAAATTCCATATTTTCAAGGCCCAAAAGCAAAAGAAATAGCAAAAAATCAAAAAGAAAATAAATTATGTAGAACAGAATGACAGAAGTTAACAAAGCCATCTGTACAACAATAAATATATGTGGTTAAATCCAACTATTAGAAAACAAAGATTTCCAGACTGGAGTAAAAAAATTAAATCCAAATATCTGCTGCCTCTAAGAGACATACTTAAGACAAAAATGTCCATGTTAAAATAGAAGGAGAAGCAAATAGTTATTAAATAAGATGAACTTAAAAATAGGAGAGGTGGTATTAATTTCTGGCAAAGTAGACTTCAAGGCAAAAGTAATTAAATAGGGAAAAATAGATTACTTATTTATGTTTACAAACTGGAAAATAGTATAATGAATCTACAGTAGTAATTAATCCCTTTATGCAGCAATTAACCTAATATCAAATGATATAAAGCAAAAATGCTCAGAAAATTAAGGAGAAACTGACAAGAACACAATTTGTGTATATAATTTTAATACAGATTTATCCACTCTTTCTAGTTCAATTAGACAAGCCAGAAATAATAATATGGAGAACTTAAATAAATATAATTAATAATATTAAGTCTACTAGACAATGTTGACCTCTTACAAACACAGTATATGCTGTCCTTAAAGGCACTCATAAAAGCACTGCAAAAATGTATTATTTCATGCAGGTGCATGGACATGCACATACACACACAACAATAAACTCTAAAAGTAGAACTTGCACAGGCTTTCTTGTCTAGCCACGTGTAATGACGCTAGAAAATAATATCAAAGAATAGTCAACAACATACTTAATGGCAAAACAAGAAGCATTCCCATTAAAATCATTAGCAACGTAAGGAAGCCCCAAATTATCATTATTCTTTAATGTGTTTCTGGAAGTTGTGACCAGTTCAAAAGATATGAAACAGAAATACAAGGTACAATTTTTTTTTAATTTTATTTATTTATAGATTGGTTTTTGGCTGCATTGGGTCTTCATTGCTGTGTGCGGGCTTTCTCCAGTTGCGATGAGCAGGGGCCACTCTTCGTCGTGGTGCGCGGGCCTCTCCTTGCGGTGGCTTCTCTTGTTGCAGAGCACAGGCTCCAGGCGTGCAGGCTTCAGTAGTTGCAGCACGCAGGCTCAGTAGTTGTGGCTCACGGGCCCTAGAGCGCAGGCTCAGTATTTGTGGCACACGGGCCCAGTCGCTCCACGGCATGTGGGATCCTCCCGGACCAGGGATCGAACCCGTGTCCCCTGCATTGGCAGGCGGACTCCCAACCACTGCGCCACCAGGGAAGTCCCAAGGTATAATTATTGAAGGAAGATAAAAGCATTGTTATTTTCAGGTGACCTAAGTAAATACTTAGAAAATCCAAAAGAACCAAATGAAAAACTGTTGCAATTAAAAGATAGATTACTTAAGTAATGGCCACAAGCTAATTATATACAACAATGGCAGATAAAAGACATAATGGGAAATGACTCCATTCCCAATCGTAACAAAAACAAAATCATGAAACACTTAGAAGTAACCCCAACAAGTAGTATGTACAACCTAAATGAATAAACTATAAATCATTACCAAGATTTTATAAATATATCCCCACTGTGGAGCTATAACATGCTATGTCCTAAAATTGCAAATATAACAGTTTTCTCCCAAATTAACTTCAGCTTCAATGCCATTCATGTCAAAATCGTAAGGTATTGCAGTAGATTGTTTGTTTGTGGCTTTGTTGGAGTTTATTGGAATTTATATATCAGAGAATAAATGTTTTTACTTCAAATTTCTACATAAATGTAAGAGATGAAGATTACCATCTTCTTCATTAGAATGAGGTATTTTTACACCAAGTTTCAAGGATAACATTATCACCAAATAAAATGTATTAGGTTTCTAACATGGAAGATACATTGCTCACTGAGGGTAGGGACTCCTAAGAGGTATCAGAAGAGACTGAGGCCTCAGAGAAAACCCAGGATCCTGGAGGAGGCCAACTCAGCTAACCTTCCCAGGGCCTATCGTGTTCTTTGGTACTTGGATCATGTTGTATTCATTGGAAATCTGTAACATAAATTTAATTTTCTTCATTTTATGGATGACTTTGTTGAGACACAAAGAGATTTGGTAATTTATCAAGTGTTTTCAAATCACAAATAAAAGGTACAGGTGGATTTCTTTCAAACTAGAGAAGCTGCACATCCTGGTAAGTCAACAGGAGCACTTCCTCACTGGGAGCGAGCTCAGTATGGAATGCTGACTCTCACATACTGCCTTCTTCTCAAGAGCCACATGCATTGTATTTCCGGAAAGGGATCCTTGGCTGGCCAATTCAGAGTCAGGGTTGGGGTCAGGGGTGAGGCTTGGGATGGAGTTTAAGCTAGGTTTAGGATTAGGTTGAAGTTAGGGTTACGATTAGCATGGCAGTTGAAGCTGCATTTAGTGTAGGGCTAAGGTTTGGATCCAACTTAGTTTTAGGCTTAGATTTAGGGTAAGTAAAGGCTGGGGAGAGGGTTAAAAGAAAGTTCAAAGTCTGGAAAAACTTCCGAGAACAAGTGGCAATTACTGCTGGATTTTGAAGGCTGATGAGTTATATGAATTTTGCCTTGGGGGTAGTGGACCCCAAGTGGCCTTGTGGGTAGAGGTAAAACAACACACACAATCCCAGATGAGGGAAACAAACCTGGGTATTGCAAGAGTGGTTCATTCAGTGTGGCCAGCATGAGGCACACAGGGGGTGTGACAGGTCTGAGAGATTTGCATTGGCATGCACCTGAAGATGGTTTGTAAGTGCTGAGGAATCATTTTATATTTTTAAAGGGGAAAGTGACATGATGAGATTTATGTTTTGAACAATTGCTCTGGCTGCTCTGTGGAGGATGGATGGAAAGGAGCTAAGACTGCGGGCACAGAGGCCAGTTGGACACTCACATCCCCTCTCTGACTGACCTCATGTCCAGCTACAATTCTCACTCACTACTCTGCACAGCCTTACCACCCTCCTTGCTATTTTGTCATCAGGACAAGTACACACTTGCCTCAGGGCCTTTGTACTTGCTTTTCCCTCTGCCCAGAATGTTTTTCCTCCAGATAGCCACTGAGTGTGTTTCCTTAATTCTTTGAGATTTCTGCTCAAATGCCATGTGACATGTGCCTTCCCTGACCACCCTAGCTAGATTAGCTCTACTGCACATACGAAAACATACTACTTCCTTTCCTCCTTACCAATTTTATTTTTCTTCCTCACATTTTTCACCATTTATTTAGTGTCTGTCTATCCCCACTAAAATAAAAGCTTTAGAAAATCAGGAACATAATCTGCTTGACTGCTACATCTCTTATATCTAGAAAAGGGCCTGGAACACAGTAGATGCTTAATAAATATTTGTAGAATAAATGAATTTTGTAAATGTTTATTGAATGATTATGATATGCCAGTTACCTTCTAGTAGGGGACACAGACAAGGGAACAGACCATTACAGTTCAATGCACAGGATGCTGAAAGAGAAGCCAAAATCCCAGTCTGGGGACTATCAGAGAACACTTAAGAAGAGAGGGATGTGAGATGAGTCATGGAGACCAAACAGAAATTCACTGGACACAAGTGGGAACATGGTAGAGAAGAAAACAGAACCTGTAGAAGCGTCAAGATGAAAGAAGAGTGGAAAAAGCATCCAATGTGATTAGAGCAAGAGTTCAAGGACTCGGCGAGAGATAAGCTGATGGGTTAGTTAGAGGATAGAGAATATTAAGGAGATACTCTTCACTTTCAACTGGTATTTAACAAGTGGAAGTTTCATTGGAAGTTTCTGTGCTCCGTCCCCCTGTACTCTTCAGTCTTTAAACCAACCAGTCGATTATAAGGTCTCTAAGACTGCTGTGAAAAGAAACAAAGGGTTGAATAGTTTCTTTAAATGAACCTTTTCCCCACCCACCCTTCCCGTGGAAAATGTACTTGCTTTGCAAGTTCAACCCTTAAAGCATTGACTTCTCTTTTCTAAAAAGAAGGGTACACTCCAGGCTTGGAAAGGGTTAAATCTGGAGAACTTTAATATTATTTATAGACCTTTGGCCTTTCCTGAACCAAATTGTTCCCTTTGGTTGTTCTTCTGGGCACTCATCAAATCTACAAATATATCTGTCAATCAGTATTTTTGGAGAAGTGGTGGTGTACTTGATTTTACTTTCTAGTTAGCTGACAGTTGACCCTTTTGGTTCTCACTCTGGGAGCTAAGATTTCTTCTAAAATATAATAGCATACTTTTCTGCCTCAACAGAACATTATGCTGAATCTTTATTTAATGCCTGAGGATTTACAGAGCTCACAGGCATTGTTCCAAACATAAGTTTATGACTTTAAATTTAGAAACATTGTTCCAAACATAAATTTATGACTTTAAATTTAGAGGAATTTTGCACTGATTGAGCACTATACTCTGTGCCAGGCACTGACATGACATTTTCAAACACATGGACCTACACTCTTTCAAACATAGGTATGGTTATCCCCATTTTCCAGACAAAAGAACTGAGGCTTCAAAGAGTTAATAAATTGTTCCATGTCATAAAACTACTCCAAGATTGTCCCAGGTCCCATGGTCTTTCTTTTGAACCTGAACTGGGGACTAACCCCCTAAAAGTGGTTCTAAAACAGGGTGTTATCAGCACACTTGATAGTTGGGGATTTCCTTCAACAAACACCCTGACGCCCCGGATTCAGACCAGGCAGGAGCAAGCAGGCATGCTTTGAAATGTCTTCCCTGTTCATTTTGATATACCAAGTAACATTTTTGAAAAAAACTCTGATTTCAATTTCTGTCCTTATGGCTGCCTATTATCCTATTATAATAATTAGAAAGCAAGAGAAAATTGCACATTTCCACTTAATTTAGTTCAGAATAATAAGGTGTTTATTTTGCTTTTGAATGAATTCTCTTGTTACAACAGGTCCTGTGGATTAAATGGAGTCTGCAATGAGCTAACTTGAAATGAGATTCACAAATATGAATTTAAGCTACAACAATCTCTGTAAAACTTATGACAAGTGTTGTAATCTCTCATCTACTTAGGCTGATGATCTAACTCTTCTCTACCCCCCACTATGCTATGCTTTATGTGCTATGATACAGTGGTGGACTAAGTGATCATTCACTTCTTCCTTCCTTCCTTCATTCATGTATTGATTGCCTGTGATGATGGGCTTTGGTATCAGTGAGGACTATAGATCTCTTTACCACCACATCATGCTCCTTTCCGAATACTGTTCTTTCCCTTTACCATTGTCTGCAAGGACTTGAGAATGTGCCATACCTCTCCTGACCATCAGAGTTCTGAGTTGAAGGTGCCCAAAACTCCCCTCCTAAAAATTGGGCGATTACTCTATTTGACCTTCTTGTCTCCCTACCTCTTTCCCTTTGAGTCCCATGGCAGTAAAAACTAAATAATCTGCCATTTTAGCTTGTTCATGTTATTTTCTCACTCATCACACACAGCTGGGGTAGGCAGTCACCTACACACTATAATCTGAGGTGCAGAATCTAAATTCTTTCTATTTCAAGATATAACATGGCTGAAATGCCATGAATGGGCCCATGTGTCCCATGTGAGTGAATTAGTTTACCAGATCATCAACCTTCTTTCTTGGGTCCCAGTAGAGTCCCAGGGTTGACTAAGCATGTGTGAATGTTTGGGTTGGTTCACTCATTTCCCACTCATCAGGGAAGAAAAGAGAAGACTAAAAGAAAAAGGAAGAAGTAATTGGAAAACAGAGATATATGGCTCCAAATTAACTATTTCACATTTCAAAGACCCACCCATAGATTCTGTTATCTAAAGCACTTTAAATATTACAGAATATTTTTCTTGTCTCCCAGTTCCTGGTACATGTGTTAGGTAACCAGCCAGCACCTTTCAAATCTGGTGCCTGCTAACTTTTTGCCACTAACTAATAAAAATCCCTTCCCCAATTCCTGTGTTACTGTGGTACCTCAGGACATGACGGAGGCTGTCTACTGGTGCAGCTACAGAGAGCAACTTTATAATCACTTCCAACTGGATGAGAGAGAGAGAGAGAGAGAGAGAGAGAGAGAGAGAGAGACTGTCTGGGACTATTATCAATCGTGATAACAATAAAAACTGTAGCTCTTTTTGTTCTTGTCCATCCTTACAAATGTAGCGGTGATCTTTATCTGAAATTACAAACATTTTCTGTGACAATTTGCTTCCACCCAGCACATCTGGTATCTGGCCAGAAACTGTAAATTGATGCTCTCCACCCTGGTGTCTGACTTGGGGAAGGGGATGGGGGAATGGGGGGGGAGCAGTGGAACTGTGGCTGCAGAGACAGACACTGCTGAGACATTTAAAATGCACGCTCCCCTAATAGGAAACAGAGCAGGCTGTGATAGAAAGAAGGGAGAAGGGGGATGAGAGAAGCAGCTCCTTGTGAGTCAGGACCGGGGCAGGGGGGTGGGCAGGGGTGGCTGGGGGGAGCCTTGGTGCCCAGCTACCAAGGGCTCAGGACTCAGCAGGGAGGCCTGCAAGGATGGAACAGGAGTGGGGTTGCCTGATAAGATAGCGATAGAAAACCGCAAGATAAAGGAAGTCTGGCCCGGAGCAGCTAGTCTAGAAAGCAGGCAAGGAATCACCTGACACGGACAGCAAAGGGTGACAGAAGCCGGGCAACCAGAGAGCTCAGTACCAGAGGAGGGGCTGTGAGGTGCAGGGTGGCTTGGGGAGGTCGGATAGGAGTGCTGCTGCCTTGCCAGCTTCCAATCAAGATGTGCATCGTTTACTTAAGGGGAAACCACTGAGGCATTCAGCCCACCAAGCTAGTGGCTGGTTGGCTAAGATGTATTTAACCTTCCAGGTGGACAGATTCTCCAGAAGGAATTTGGCACAGGAAGTATTGTTGTTTAAATTAAGATGTTGCTCTGACAAAGGATTAATCTCCAAGATTTACAAGCAGCTCATGCAGCTCAATAACAAAAAAACAAACAACCCACTCCAAAAATGGGCAGAAGACCTAAATAGACATTTCTCCAAAGAAGGTATACAGATGGCCAAGAGGCACATGAAAAGCTGCTCAACATCACTAATTATTAGAGAAATGCAAATCAAAACTGCAATGAGGTATCACTTCACACCGGTTAGAATGGGCATCATCAGAAAATCTACAAACAACAAATGCTGGAGAGGGTGTGAAGAAAAGGGAACCCTCTTGCACTGTTGGTGGGAATGTAAATTGATACAGCCACTATGGAGAACAGTATGGAGGTTCCTTAAAAAACTAAAAATAGAACTACCATACGACCCAGCAATCTCACTACTGGGCATATACCCTGAGAAAACCATAATTCAAAAAGAGTCATGTACCACAATGTTCATTGCAGCTCTATTTACAATAGCCAGGACATGGAAGCAACCTAAATGTCCATCATCAGATGAATGGATAAAGAAGATGTGGCACATATGTAAAATGGAATATTACTCAGCCATAAAAAGAAACGAAATGGAGTTATTTGTAGTGAGGTGGATGGAGTTAGAGTCTGTCATGCAGAGTGAAGTAAGTCAGAAAGAGAAAAACAAATACAGTATGCTAACATTTATATGGAATCTAAGGGAAAAAAAATGTCATGAAGAACCTAGTGGCAAGACAAGAATAAAGACACAGATCTACTAGAGAATGGACTTGAGGATATGGGGAGGGGGAAGGGTAAGATGTGACAAAGTGAGAGAGAGGCATGGACATATATACACTACCAAACGTAAAATAGATAGCTAGTGGGAAGCAACCGCATAGCACAGGGAGATCAGCTCTGTGCTTTGTGACCACCTAGAGGGGTGGGATAGGGAGGGTGGGGAGGAGGGAGATGCAAGAGGGAAGAGATATGGGAACATATGTATATGTATAACTGATTCACTTTGTTATAAAGCAGAAACTAACACACCATTGTAAAGCAATTATACTCCAATAAAGACGTTAAAAAAAAAATTAAGATATTGCTATAGAAAAAGAAATCAGAAGGAATTCCAGCCCCTGCTCTCGTTACTATAGAACCTTACGCAGTTAACTAAAAGTTTTCCATACTTTCATTGTCATTCAGCAAGAACTTATGGAAAACCTATTGTGTTCGAAGCTCGTGTGGAAAGGCCAACATACTGAGGACACGTACCGAGGAACAAGACGCAGGTCCTGGTCTTAAGGAACTTCTAGCAATTTCCTCATGTGTAGACTACACAAAATTTCTGCCTTGCTTCCTTCGCAGGTTTATTGTGAGAATCTTAAGGGCAATAGTGGATGTGAAAGCAATGCTGTAAAATATTGAAGACAATACAAACAGGAAGAGACTAATATCATTATCCATGTATTGAATAATTTGAAGGTCTAATAATTTAGATAGGATGGATAAACAACAAGGTCCTACTGTACAGCACAGGGAACTATGTTCAGTATCCTGTGATAAACCATAATGGAAAAGAATACGAAAAGAATATATGTATAACTGAATCGCTTTGCTGTACAGCAGAAATTAAGCACAACATTGGGGGTCAACTATACTTCAATAAAATTTAAAAATAAAAAATAAAGTCCTAATAATTTAGGTCTGAGGTAACCAAAATTCAATTCTGCACCTTTGTTCTAGATTCCTACATTTTCTAGGTTCCTTAAACAATCACATGGAGTACCACTTAACATGAAAGGAATTAGTCTACATCTTCAAAAAATCATTAGGCATCTGATTCTGATGTCCTGTATTGAGGCCCTCATTGTAACTAGGGAGGAACTAGCCTAAGGGCAATGTCCTTTAAGTCAACCTAGGACAAAAGGTATTTATTTCTCTGCCTGGCACGGAAATGATGGTAAAAGTGACAGGCAGTGGTGAAAAGGAACCACCTCTCCAACCCAGACTTTATGCTCTGTACCGCAGACCCGCTCAAATTCAAAAGGTGTTCAAGACAGAGATTGGGAACTCATGGCCCTGTGTGCCAGAGGGTGGGACCTACCAGCAGGTTCAGAAACCCCACACCCCTGGGGCTATGCACCTGCCACATATTTCTCCATCCCCAGGAGCTGGCCAAGAGGCCATCAGCATCCTCACCAAGTACACTTTTACTATGACAGTGGATGCTGGGAATTTATTAAAGTCTCCTGAAAGATTAGGCCTGTCCCAAGCTTATAATTATTTTCACACTTCCAGCCCACTGCCCACTAACCTTGATAATAGGGTTTTTAATTGTGGTAAAATATATTTGATATGTATAACAAGAAAATTATCATCTTAGCCTTTTTTGAGTATACAATTCAGTGGCATTAAGTACATTCACACTGTTGTGCAACCATCGGCACTATCCATCTCCAGAACTTTTTCATCTAAAACTTATGTGATCCAGCAATTCCACTCCTGTTTATTCATCCAAAGAAAACAAAAGCACTTGTTCAAAAAGATACATGCAACCCGATGTTCATAGCAGCATTATTTACAATAGCCATGATATGGAAGCAACCAAGTGTCCATCCACAGATGAATGGATAAAGAAGATGTGGTATAATATGGATGAGTAGTATATATATATATGTATATACATATATATATACACATGCATGCATACATACATATACATATATATAGTTGAATATTACTCAGCCATAAAAAAAAATGAAACTTTGCCATTTGCAACAACATGGATGGACCTGAGTTATCATGCTTAATGAAGTAAGTCAGACAGAGAAAGACAAATACTATATGTTTTCATTTATATGTGGAATCTGAAAAATAAAACAAATGAAAAATTATAACAAACCAGAAACAGACTCACAGATGCAGAGAACAAACTAGTGATTACCAGTGGGGAAAGGGTTTGGGGAAGGGGCAAAATAGGTGAAGGGAATTAAGAGGTTCAAACTACCAAGCATAAAATAAACAAGATACAAGGATATAATGTACAGCACCAGGAATATAGTTGATATTTTATAACTTTGTATGGAATATAATCTATAATAAATATTGAATTACTATGTTTTATACCTGAACCCAATATAATATTGCTAAGTCAACTGTACTCAATGTTTAAAAAAACCTTCAATCCCATTAAACAATAACTTCCCATTCTTCCCTTTCCCCAACCCCTGGTAACCACCATTTTACTTTCTGTTTTTATGAATTTGACTGTTCTAGGTACCTCATCTAAGTAGGATCATATGATATTTTTCCTTTTGTGTCTGCCTTATTTCACTGAGCATAGTGTTATCAGGGTTTATCCATGTTGTAGCATGCAACAGAATTTCCTTTCTTTTTGAGGAAAAATAATATTCCATTGCATGAATATGCCATAGTTTACCCATTTATCTGTCAATATGCATTTGGGTAGTTGTACCTTTTGGCTATTGTAAATAATACTGCTATGAACATGGGTGCACAAATATCTGTTTAAGTCCCTACTTTTGATTCTTTGGGGTATATACCTAGAGGTGGAATTGCTGGATCATATGGTAATTCTGTTTTTAATTTTTTGAGGAACCACCATAGTGTCTTCCATAGAGGCTACACCATTTTATAATCCCAACAGCAATGCACGAAGATTCCAAATTCTCCATATCCTCACCAACACTGTTACTTTCTGTTTTTTTTGGATAATGGTCAACCTAATGTGTGTGACTTGTTATCTCATGATCTGATTTGCATTTTCCTAATGATTAGTGATGTTGAGGACTTTTCTTGTGTTTTCAGAGGATAGATTTTGAATGAGGACTTTGCCTCTTCAGAATTTCCACCACTCACTGCCAGCTCTTTTAAATGAGCAGCAAGTCTCCCTTGAGTTCCTCCTCTAGCTGCTAGTAGCATGATTTTCCCTGGTGTCATCTCTCACCATGGGTCACTATCTCTGGACCTAATCATGGTTCACTCAGGTTAATATCAATGTGTACCCATGCCATGAGTACACTCAGACTAGAGAGGAAGGGGAGGCTGTCTCAGTGCCTGGGAAAACTAACCACTATTTTAAAAGTTGCCACCAATAATCCATTGACAGGTCAATGTGTTTTCGGAGAACCTAGAGTCATTTCATTTATGTATTCATTCAGTAAACTTTTATTGGGCATGTACTTGGGACCAGGACTGTCCTAGCCACTAAGAAGACAAAGGCAATTATGATATAGTCCCTTAGGCTTTTGGAGGGCTTGGTGAAAGTTGACATGAGATCAATCCAGAGGAACAAAGGCAACCTCAGATAGCAATGTGCTGTGTATAATCACCCAGCACAGCAGTTCTTCATGAAGAAATTATTTTATAAGTCACTCTTCTATCTACTACCTCATTCTCTTCCTATTTTATTAGGTCATAGTAATCCACATAAATAATATTTTGTCCTTGGACAGTATAAGCGATGATTAAGAGCATGGACTCTAGAGACTAATAAATCTATACCCAAAAGCATTTCCTGTGTGACTATGAGTAAGTGAGTTAAACTCTCTAAGCCTCTGTTTTCTCATAATTTTTAAACGGTGTGAGCTTATAGCGCTTAGCACAGTGCGTGCGTGGTGTGTAACAAACATGCAAAAATGTTAGCTGTTATTGTTAGATAAATGCATCCTCTTATTCCTTTGTTTTCAATTTTTTTTAAATTTTTGTTTCTGTTTTTGACAGGGGAAGGGAGGAGGTAGGTCTGATTCATGTTATTTTTCTCCTATGGCTATAAGTGATCCTCCTGAAAAGAAAAAACCAAGGACTTCCTGGACCTCCCTCGAGTGTCTCTATGTATTTCATACTGGGCAGGGTCTCATCAGGAATATAAGAACAGTCTGTCCCATAGACATATATTTTCATAAATGTGATTTCAGCAAAAACTGAATGTCTCCCCCTTAGATACATGACCTGAAAAGCAACATGATTTTTTTTATAATTTCTAAAAACATTTTTTCCCAAGAATCCATTGTGTCAAATTAGAAAGGGTATGACTTTCCAGTTGTAGCAAATTGAAGCCCTACTTCAGAGGACGTGAACCTGGCAGGAAGTGAATGATTCTTAAGGAAAACCCCAAGCTGGAACCAGCTTGCTGACTTGAGAGGTCCGCTTTCACCAGGCAGGCTGCTCTTTACCTGTGCCGACTTGGACCTCAGGTTCCTAAGCAGTTGTACTTGGGTTAAAATTTAGCAGCTGAGAACTTAATCTGAAACCTTGCCCTGGGTAACTCTGCTGTGAAACACACCTGTCTGTGTTGGATTTAGAGTCTGGGCTGCTTCAGAAAGCTGTCCAAGTCCACTTCCCCAACCACAGCCCAGGAGTTTGGATCACAGAGGGTGCTCCTTATCAGTTTCAATTCTAAGCTACCCAAGTTTTACTCTTGGTTATAAAAACATCCAATTCAAGAACTCACTTCCCTGGGTTGTGACTTTCATTTGTTCGTGTTCCAAGCTCTACCCAAAAGAGATACATAGAAGAAAGTTTGAGGTCATTATTCTTAGCGACCACAGTTATATTTGGCAGTTTTGGGGATGAAAAGAAGTCCATGGCAGGGAAGCAAATCTTTTTCCAATGCCAGCATGAACCTTTAGAACTTTTAAGTGCTACAATTCACTTGTGTTGTCACTGAAATTTTAAAAAGAGAGTGAGAGTCTCTAGGTCCGGAGATATAGGGATGTATGTATATATATAGCTGATTCACTTTGTTATACAGCAGAAACTAACACACCATTGTAAAGCAATTATACTCCAATAAAGATGTTAAAAAAAAAAGTGAGAGAGAGAGAGAGAGAAAGCACCTCCCCCATAAAGACTCCAGCGCCTTGAGTTCAATCAGCTGAAGTTGGGGAACATTGTGCCTCCATTTGTAAAATGGTAATAATAATACCCACCACCTGCTTCTCAGGGCTGGTGTATGGGTTTATGTTCATTTCTGAGAGGGGTTTGAGATCCTTGAGTGAAAGGTGTGATGCACAGTATTATAATTCCCACCACAGGGTAACATATGGAGAGGGAAAGAAAGTGTATAGATACGTATGTTTCTGTTTAAACTCTGTGTGCAATGCTGACTTTTATCTTATTTTGCCTTTAAGCTAAACAGCATGGGTCACATTTAGAGCATATGTTGTTATCATTCGCCTTTTTTAGCTCAAGAAAATTGAGTGAATAACGGGTATTGTTTTCCTATTTGCCGCGGTTAGAATGGTTGCACATTTCAAAATCTTTGACTCAACACACAAAACAGCAGATTCTCTTACTATGATGCCCAGGGTGAGGGGCTTCAGTTTGTGTTTCCCCCATTCTAACATCCATGAATATTATAGATCCAATTCTGATTATTTAAAATTGGCAAAGTATTCCTTTACAAGTGAAAAATTCTTTTCACCCTCCTTGATGAATAGAATGGACAATGAAAACATCTCACTGTCTGTTACCCATGGGCCTCTCACTCACAGCCTCCTAAATGGTATAATGTGCTTTCCAGTTTTTGCTTTTTTCCTATAATGAGCTTTTGTGTTAGTGATCTTATATTTTAAATCCTTGCTGAGGACCCATCAGTGTGTTAGGACAGACCCTGCACTTCTGCGGAAAGCCTCTTTCTCAATTTGATTTTAATTAGAAACCAGGTGGTGCAAACCAAAAAGTTTGGTGGTGTTCCTTGGATGTAAGATGCGAAATGGGTTTTAAGTAACACTGTATTAGTCATGAGGCAGCAATGGAGTAATGTTGACATGACTCGAAAGTAGCATTGTTGAGTAAATGAATATGTGAGAAGCACTTGCTAAACTAAGTGAGTTTTGCAGTTGTATGCACATTTATGTAATCCTGTTTATTGATGCCTGAAACAATTTGCAAAATAGAAACAAATCCACGAAGAAGAAATATGTTTGGAATTATTTGTTTATATGACAATTAAAAAAACAAACACACAGGAATCCAACTGCCACATTTCATGCACTAAATATACCGTATGTGGAAGCTTCCTCTCAGAAAATTCGACAGCAACCTTTACTGACTGACGCAGAACAATAAGGAACAACCTTACGTCTTTGACTTGCCTTCTCAACAGTTTTAAACATGAGAGTTAGTTCTGCAGATTTTTTTAGCCAAACAGAATATCAGGATATCTAGACTATTGTCTTTTGTGTTTAAAAGTTGATGAAGAAAGACAATTTCTCTTAATGCAAGATGAATAAGAGTAATGACTCTGATAGAAACAAAATATACAGTTGCACATTTTCCGGGGGGGGCGGGGGGATCCATGTGTTTTTAAGGAAATGCATATACGCTTACAATGGGCCAGGCACTGTTCTTGAGTACTTTACAGATATTAATTTGTTTAATCTTCATTACAATTCCTTGATTACTATGATGATTCCCAGTTGACAGATGAGGCCATTGAGGCACAGAGAAGTTCAGTAACTTGCTCAAAGTCACACAGCCAGTAAGGAGGAAAGCCAGGATTCAAAGGCAGTCAGTCTAGCTCCAGGGCCAATGCTTGAACTTCCACATTGCTGCCTCTCCACAGAGTAAAACCTCTTTGTTTTAGGGATTTTTTTTTAAGGAGATTCAGGTTCCCCATTTAATTTGTCATCTAGACACCAGCATTTTATTTGTGGAGGTCAGATGCTCACGTAGTCTGCCTCTGGGCCTGCTGGCTGTCCGTGGACCCAAGGGACTCTCCCTCTCACACCCATTTCTCCGGGCCTCTGCTTTTGTGGGCAAACACTTGTTGCTGTCTGACTCACTTAAGAAGTACATGCAGCCTCCGCCCTGCCAGCTGTGATCCCAGGCTGGATCACTTCTCCAGATTTGAGGTTAATCAACTGCAAATTCCATTAGCTTCATACAGAGTGAAAATAAAGAACAGACGGCTTCACATGGGAGCCTGAAGTCAGGTGCGGCTCCTCCAGGCCGGCCGGCAGGTATCCATTTTTTCCCCGGCCTCAAAGGAACATTGCCTTCCATAAGAAGACAGATCAAAGAAGGGCTGTTCCAGAACGCCTCTGCTACTGGAACGGCTCTCAGAGAGTCCCCCCACGGAAAGAGATTGAAGTTGAAACTCTGGTTCATTATATTCCTGCTTTTGTGAGAGCATTTCCTAGGCGCCCTGGGGGGTATGCTGCTGTGGTGGGTATGTGACGCTGACAACTGACTTCTCTGCCCACTAGACACGGTGGCCAAGGGTTAGGTTCAAAAAGGCTGCCGTGACTTTGAGGTGGTCCTTACTTGAGGCTGTAGGCTTCTTTTCATATGTCCTGACATAGATTGGCTTGAAAACACAAAATAAAAGCCGTTTTCCCAAAGATCGCTGATGTTTTTCAAAGAAGAACAAAAGTGAATTTGCTAGGACATATTCAAACACAAGCTGTTAGTTTCTCATTAATCTAAGTTGACCAAACAAAAGCTTTGCTGGGGAATAAAAGAAGTATTATATGGCAGCGTTGAGTAA
The DNA here is from genome assembly GCF_028023285.1 of Balaenoptera ricei. Classification (NCBI taxonomy): domain Eukaryota; kingdom Metazoa; phylum Chordata; class Mammalia; order Artiodactyla; family Balaenopteridae; genus Balaenoptera; species Balaenoptera ricei. The sequence continues at coordinate 52,066,041 of NC_082639.1, forward strand.
GTTAGCAATTTCCTTAAAAACGCATAGCTCTCTTCGGCTCCTTGTGGGAAGCTTCCCCGTGATCAGGTGAGAGTTCAATTTCTGTTTGACGTTTTAAATGCCATATGGTCCTTGTCTACACGCTTCTCACTTTCCCTGAATCCCTGCCCCACGCCACTGGCTGGGTAACTGGTTTGCTTTCAGAATTTTCCCTTATTTAATTACTTACCTCTTCCTACCCCAGATTCAGGAAAATATTGTCACCATTAAAACAGAAGAAAAACGCAATAACCGCATTGTCGGGAACTTATAAGCTAACCAACCCTGATCACAAATGGCCCCTTTCTAATCATCGTTTGTGGAGGAATGAAAGATGCAATTGTCTGGAAAGGATGAATATGGGATCCATGCTGGCTCGGGGGTCAAAGGTCATCGCATGCAAAGGTCCCTTTCTCTCTGGCACCGCTCCCTTTGTATAGCATAGCTTGGCAGCTATCTCCTTGCACTTCGGCTACCTGCCAGTGCAGCTGGTACTGTGTCTGGTGCAGACAACAAAGCGTCACTCAGCAACCAGCAGCTCTGCATGGGGCCGCTTTTCTCAGATGACAAAGAAAGATGGGCTATACATTCTACCATCGCTGCCCATTAAAAGGACTCTTAAATTGCATTACTACAAGTTATTGTTAATTATGTAGTAGTCACTGGAGCTGGGGGAGCTTTCTGGGGAGGGTGGTGAGGCTATATGCCGGGGGAAGAAGGAAGTGGGGGAGGGGTGACTGGAAAGAAGGGGTATGGAGGGGTGGGAGGGAAAAACCACTCATCAGACCCTAGCGGCATGAATAGGGTGAGCCCTTGGTCCTGACGCTTGGCTCGGAAGGTTAGTAACGTTGCCGAGGAAGAAGGAATCAATCGGCGGAAAGAATCTCTGATACAGGCAGTTTGGAAATTGTCCTGCCCACCCTCCATTCAAAAAGCCGCATCGGAGGTTTCCAGCGTTTTCATTTAAGAATAATTTTAAGCAATTTATCACTTGGCTGTAATGCATTCGCTCTGGGCTGAAATCAATAAGTCCTGCAATGTGGAGATAAGGCCTGTTTGAAGGTTGGGGAAGGAGGCCCAGAGGTTGCCTATTGTCAAATAGCCAGAAAATTAAAATTAAAGTGATATGTTTACCCCATTTGGCCATCTGGGGTAGAAACACTGCTCCACTGGCGTTGCCCAGGTTTTTTTGAGGGTGGATTCTTGGAGACATTTTTCTTGCAAGGGTCTAGTTCCATCCACACCGTTTTAGAAATCAAATCAATATATACACGTGCCCCCAAACTAGGAAAAGCCTCTCACTGTTTCTGTTGATTCCCTTTGTAACGCATCGAGTGGGCATTTGTTTTCTCTCGCACTGTCTTTCTAATGCTTCCTAAGTCAGTGACTGAGGTTTTGAGATCTGGGACTTCATCTGCATATCCCTCCCCAAGGAATAAAAACACACACACATTTTCCAAAAAGGTTGAACATGGGGCTTTATCCGTCTTCTTTGGCTTATTTTGAGGTTTTTGGCCACTGAAGCGAGGTGCTGCTGCTCTCGAAACGTCTGGCAAGTTTTCCATGATGTGAACTAAACTCGAGCGGGGAGAGGGTCCCAATTTGATGTAACTGCATTGCAGCAACACAGCAGCACTACTTCTCACTCCTCCCCATCCCCTACGCTTCTCCCTCACCACCGCCCCTGCCCCCCAGCCCGCTCCTGCCAATCCTCTTCAGATTAAAAGAAAATCCAAGGGAAACAGGACACAATGGGGGCAGATGAAAGTCCACAGTCTTTAGTTTCTCTCTTTCCTTCTTGTGTCTAATTTTCCGCTTCTTGGTTGTTCTGATCTCAGCTATTTGCAATAGTTATATATAATTTAACATTATACAAAAGTATTGTCATATCAAACATAGTGAAATGGATTCCAAAAACACCATCTGGTATTTGGGAATGCACTGTGAGTTGGGAACGTGAGAAGAGATATTCTTTGCCACTTTGCTTGGGACCCAGCCATTAGCAGTGTAATTGCCAAGAAAAGGTGACAGGCTCCAGGCTTAAAACAAGTGGGTTCCTCCCCCCACTCTCGCCTATTAACTCTTGTGAGTCCTAAACCGTAATAAAAAGGACTCTGAGGACAGAGCAATTTAGAACAAACAAACAAAAAACAGAACCAGGAGAAGAAAAAGGACTGTGGAATCTGATTTTTAAAAATAGAACGACAAAAATACCCTCTGCATTATTGTTATTGTTGTTTTATGAAGACTACAAAAATCAGAAGAAATAAAATGAGTCAGATACAGGGGGGTGGGGACCGGGGATGGGTTAATTGTGCTTTAAAGTTCTGGGGTTTTTCAGTGGATTTGCATGATGAGAGTTTTAGTCCAAAGCTTGTTTCAAAATCCCCATTAGTTTCCTCTAATCCACCTAAAATTATAAGACCTAGATTGTGAAGGTCGTCTGTGATGATTCAAACCTATTTAATTTCATGGAGGTTGGCACCCATTTCTCTATAGGAAAAAGAAAATGAATAGCTTGGAATTGTCTTCTGTGTCTACAGTTTCAGACACGGCCACAGGAGAGAAACAAAGAAATGCAGACTGCACACTTTTATAGACCTGTACTTTGTTTCACCAATTTGAGAAGAGAACAGTTAAAAATAAATAAATAAAGCATTCCTGAGTCACAGGGAAAGGGAGTTATCCTATCGGATAGAAATTAGAGAGAGGACTTCTTAGCAGGAGATAAAAATAAGGGAACAGCAGGAAAAAAGAAAAAGAAAAAAAAAAAAAAACACTTAAACTTCTCCTAGCTATGTTCAATCTGGCATTCACAACCTGGGTCTGTCTCTGTTTCCAACTACAAAAATAGTTTACAAGGGTCACAGTGGTTTTTTTTTTTTTTTTTTTCCACGCAGTGTGTCAGAAGTTGGGATGTGCGACCCAGAACTGCCATTCCATTACACAGAATAAAATGATATCTGGTGGGTGGATGGAGAGCCTGCCAAAGAAGACACAGTGAAAGCTAACCCTCTCAGTCTAGCTCCTGTTTTTAAATATTTATATCTCTGGCAGACTTTTTTGGGGTAGAGGAAACTGAAAGCTCTTTTGCTATCTGTCATTTCACCCAGGCAGAGGAGAGAGTCTCACCACTTGATTTTCCTCGAGTTTGGCACCGGGAACAGGCGATGGCATTTCTTCGGGGTGGTGAATTTCTCTTTGTGGAAAAACCGGCCTGGAGCAAGGATTTTTACAAGCGCCAACAGCCGCTTTCCATACCCGCCTGGGGCAGGGCCAAGTTCCCATTAGCACTGCTGTTACAGCTTGGGCCAGGCCTGCCTTGAAATCAGTCAATGCTGCCGTCGTCAGGGCTTCTTAGGAAACCTAGAAGGGAACCTGGCCTGGGCCTGGGGTGTAGGCAGTGGAGAGCGCTAGAAACGGGCACTCTGGCTCCCCAGCCGGCCTCAAGCGTGGACTCTCTTCATGATCATCAGTTTCCCTCTTCCCACCCCCATACCCTGATTTCCCTCTCCAAGGGATCAGGCACATTGCCTGCTGCTTCTCTTCTGTCCTAATGTCACCTCTGCCACCTCCATCAGTTCAGGGCCTGGAATCCTCCACGAGTCTTGTAACACTGTGCGGCAACCTTGCGGTGTGCGTAGCAAGGGGTAAGCCAGTGGTCTTTAGAACCAGATAGACCTGCATCTTAATCATGGCTCCGCCACCTGCTAGCTGTGGCATGTTACGTGGCCTGTGCCACAAAACAGAGCAGCTCATTTCCAACAGTAATGTTGTATGGAGTCCGTGAGACAGTTTGTAAAGGATCTCGGACACGACTGGTCACCTAGGGAACAGCCAGTATCCTAAGGTTACTGTTAACATAATCAAGAAATGCATATGGTTCCATCAGGAAACCTTTAATACATCCCTTTTTTGTACCAAGTGTTGTGTTAAGTGCTCCGAATGCAGAGACAGAAAAGACAGCCTACACTCGGCGAGTTCTCCAACAGAAGAGACTGGTTCATTAACGACAAGTTAATCTCCAGTATTTATGAGATTTTTCTACGGCATCTTTTGGCAATAACAATGACCACAATTGTAATAATACTGGCCATCTACTCAACCTTTGCCGTGTACCAGCCACTTTACGTACATTAGCTCATTTCATTCTTTAGGTCTATACTCTTAACCATGATTGCAAAAATGAAAAGCTGGGGAATTGGAAAAACTAAGTAACCTGTAAGGGAACACACAGCTGGTGATACGTAAGCATCAACGAAAAGCAGGAATAATATCCTCTTGTTTTGTTGATGGGAGAAGTGACCTTGATTCAAGATTCTAAGAGTCTATTACAATTCTGATGGTGACCAGCCTGTAATTTGTTTCAGACAAAGGCAGAATGAGCCATAGGGGCCATACAAATTATTTATTCACCAAATATTTTTAAGCATCTACTCTAGGATTTGGATGTTCTGGTGGAAACAAAAATAATTCAACACAAATTCTTCCCTCAAGGAGAACAAAATCCAGAAAAGTAAAGAAGGCCTGTTTATAAGAAACTGTGATATGCAGTAAAAGAGTGGTATGTTCCATTATGGGGTTTCAGGAGATGGCACATCTGAACTCTATCACCTCCTGCTAGGACTGCACCGGAATAGACCATCAGGAAGAGTTTGAGCTCAGGTGACAATGAACGTGCAAAAATGATGAGGAAATGTGCTCTAGGTGGAGAGAAACATATGAGCAGAGGCCCAGAGGCAGGAATGGGTCAGATGTGTGCTGATAAGAGTTCAAGGAAATAGACCCAGGAACAGCTTTTTTTTTTTTTTTTTTCCTAGCCACTCCTCGTGGCTTGCGGGCCCTCAGCAGTGAAAGCACAGAGTCCTAACCACTGGACCATCAGGGAATTCCCAGGAAAAGCTTTTGAAGACACAAACTGGGATAGTCAGCACTGAGAGGGGAAGATAGATGTCAGAAGAAGTGGTACCTTGCCAAATTTTATGCACAAATGTGTTGCTTAAGAAATATTCCTTGATGAGGACCAAATACGCTGTTACTTAATAAATATTCCGGATGAGGGAAACATGTGCTTAGCTGATGGGGAAAAAAACAACAAACTATCACCCAGGGCTCAGTTTTTCTACTGGCTCCCAGGAAACCATTCATTCATGTAAGCAACCAAACATTTATTAAGCAGGTACCCTGCACCAGACTAGGCACTAAAAAATACGAAGATGTACAGAATATGGTCTTTTCCTTTGAGGCATCCATAATCCAGGCGCAGAGGCAAGCATGTAAGGTAACAACTCTAAAATGGTATCGTGGGCAGTGAAACATTGCAAAGTAAGAGCCCTGGGAGCCTGGAGGGTGCTTAACGTTGCCTGAGGTGGTGAGGGAAAGCTTTACAGAAGAGGTAAGATTAGGGTTCAGGTTTGAAATTTATACTCTTCCTTCAAGGGAAAGCACTTTGTGAATCTGAAAAGCACTGCAAATGTTACCTGTCATTTTCTTATTCTTTTTCACCGCCACAACTTTGAGGTTAAGTCAGCCCAAGAGGAAATGAAGACTTTATTTTTAGAGCTGGAGGAACATCTTAAAGATCATATGGTGCCCTGGCTTTTAGAATGAATGAGTGTATGTCTATATGTATATGCCTATGTATGCATATGCGAATGCAAATATCGCTATTATATTGACAAATATTGTTTTATAATTTCAAAATGATATCATTTACTTCAAATTCCACCAAAAAGAGCAATGAGTTTATTCAGATTCACCCCAACATTTGATTTTGAAGTGATGGATGATATTTGCTCTCATAACCTCAGTATCGTCTTTATTTCAGTATTTTGTTTTGAATATCTGGCCTTATGAAAATTCTGATTGTACTGATAAGTAGTCAAAGTGGTAACATCTGTGGGCTTTTTGTTTGTTTGTTTGTTTTTTGTAAACAGCTTGATTAACAATCTCAAGATACTCTTCATCTAATCTGGGCCAGAAATCTGAAGGCAAAATAGCAAGACATTTCAGTTTCATAGTTGAATCAATAACAACACTTAACGATGGTTCTCTATCTTTGACATAAATATGAAAATCAGACATGAGGAGCCCAAAACTTACACTAACACTAAAGTTGTCTATAAAATGATTCATGGAGATCAGCACATCTCAGATTCACAAGTTTCTGAATTAAAATATTACACCTTGATAAAAAGATAGGCCAAAGCAGCTGATTGGATATTTACCTGGCATTTATTTGTGGTACCTGTGACTCACTCATACAATTTTAGGTTAAAAGTCTGAATTCCAGAAAGATTATTTCTAATCAATGACATATTGACAAGAAATTAGAATGTGTACAGACTTGTATTGTTATTTTTTAACATCAAGGGGATTCTACAGGTGGTGGAATTATTATCCATTTACATTTTCTGTCTTTTTCTGTTAAAATTTTGATGGGAATTATTTTTTAAGTAAAATTAAATATATTCACAGAGATTATTGAAGTTTTCTTCTGAGCTCATGTAAAAATTAGTAACCTATCAGCTCAAATAATTATGCTGGCAGTCTCCAATATAAATATAAGATACAAACACACAGACTTGAGTATATTCATGGACTTTTATTTCAATTTTCAAAGTAGTTAAAAATATGTTACAAAATGAAATTTGCATCTTATACTACCACAACAAAACAAGTTAGTTCCATAAAAACAGTTTGAAAACCATTGATCAACCTAGATTTTCCCAATGGATCATAAGCAAGATAATTTTAGGTGGTATACCAACATTTTTTATGTTGATGATTTTTATGTTAATGATCTACTTGTTTAAATGTGTATTAAATATTGGCTTTTCCACCTTCTATCATGATATACATTTTATTTTACTCTGAAGTGACATAAAATTAAAGAGTGAGTTAACTTAAAGAAAAATATTTAGTAACTAATAGCACAGGTGAGCATAGAAAAAATTGTAAAGATAATACATAAATGACTGCAGTTTGGCAAAACCTAATCTAATACAACCCACTTGCTAATCCAAGTGGAGAGATGAGGAACCAAAAAGTTATTCTTTGGCAAATGAGGACTTGCCCCCATTTATCCTCATTCCTAATTCAGGAAGACTATCTTTTTCATGCAACAAAGGCACGCTTTGTTGCACGCTCAGCCCTCAGGTCTGATGACTTTGTCATGTAACATGTGCGGCAAACCAAAAATTAAATTGACAATCTAAAGGTAAGCCAAGGCCAAATGTCTTTTAAGTACAACTTCTTAGTGCTTCCCTGAGTGCATCTGTGTATTTTCGGTTGCTAAGTATGGAAAACAGGCTTAAAATATAAATATTATATAAATGTTATATATATATATATATATATATATATATATATATATATATATATATAAATTATAAATGGCTCTTATGATTGAAAACCCCAAAGATAGGGACTTCCATGGTGGTCCAGTGGTAAAGAATCCACCTTCCAATGCAGGGGACATGGGTTCGATCCCTGATCGGGGAACTAGGATCCCACATGCTGCAGGGCAACTAAGCTCACGTGTCTCAACAAGAGAGCCCACGTGCCACTAACTACAGAGGCCACGCATTCCGGACCCCACGCACCACAACTAGAGAAGAGAAAACCCACACACCACAACTAGAGAGAAGCCCGTGTGCCACAACGAAGAGCCCACGCGCTGCAACTAAGACCCGATGCAGCCAAATAAATAAATAAATAACCCCAAAGTTAGTATTGTCTTCAGTCATGGCTTGATCCAGGAACTCACAGTCATCCACTTTCTCCATCCTGCCTGTCTTGGAATCGAATCCTAAGGCAGGAATCTTTCCAAGTTACTTCCCCATTCATATCGAGCAAGAAAGAGTCCCAGCAATCCCAAGAAAAATTGGAATTACTCTTTAGATCCATATAGGCCCTATGGCCCATCCTTAACCCAAAATTGTGGTCAGAGGATGGAAGACACTGCTTGAATTAACTCAGTCATGTGTTCCACATCTAAAGTGCAATCTGGAACCACTAGGCTCTCTCATAGGCTATTAGAAGCTGTAAGGACTGGAGACAGGTGAGAATAAAGGCTGGCAAGGCAGCCACAAATACCCACTGCAGTGAAGAAAAGGCAATAATATTGCTGTAATGGAAATCTTTAGATTTGATCTGGGAAAGACTCTGGATACTTCCAAGGATATGTCACATTCTTCAGCGGTATTTATGAAGTGTTCATATGCGAGGGGAAAAAAGCGGTGTACCACCAGCCACCTCGGGCATGCGTTCATGGCCAAGGTCCACAAGGATATCTGTGTGAATGTCTCCTTGTTTAATACCACTTTGGGGATATATTTCCCCACTACATTCCAGGCTGGGCCATTGCCCTACTTAAGAATGTACTTACTGGTGGCTCTTTTTAATGGGAGGGTAGTGGTACAAAGATAATCCAGTCTGGAAGCCAAAAAGGAAAAAAAAAAAAGGAAGCCATAGTTTCAATATTTGGAGTTGAGGTTTGAGGTAGAGGGAAGTTAAATGACTCTGAGAGGAAAAGAGTTGCCTTCCAATGAAGATGCTGGCTCCCCTCCTAGTTTTCCTATTTGTTTAGGCTTCCCACAAAGCACACACTTTAACTCCCTACTAACCCTGAAAAAGCAAGCTACCTCAAGAGTAGACTTTTTGCAGTTGAAATTCACCCATGGAAGCAAGGCTGTCTTCTAACAGTAGTCAAAAGGATGCAGTTGAATGTCATCCAATGCTTAGGCGAGTGGAGAAGGATTTGAGGAAGTACTGGATCTTTTCTAAAGCCTCTTGATGACTTAACACGTCAGTGGCTGCTTCTGACATTTATAATTGGAAGATTGAGAATCACATCAATGAAAATGCATGGAGCAGGGGCCATTCACTTAAATGACTTCCTCTAACCTTCACATCAAGCCTGTAAGGCTTATTTACCCCATTTCACAGATAAATAAACAGAGGCTCAATGAAACGTGATGAACGCTTCCCTACGGTTCTGACAGCAGGCTGTGGCGTGACCTTGAGCCAGTGCCTTCTTTCTCAGAATCCCAGCTCCACTGTGAAATGAGGCCCTTGGCCCTAGAAATGCCTTCCCAGCCACCTCCGGTCTCTCAGGCCTCAGTCTGTTTGTGTTAAGCCCTCCTCTTCCAGTCTGCGAGGTCCAAATCCTGGGCAGATGTCTCTCACCATATGCTGGGGGTGATTTAACAAGGCCAAATGGGCAGCCCCGTGGTTAGAGGCGCTCTCCATTACATACACGCAGGGTGCTACCGCCCGCCCGGCTGTCCTGGCGCTGCCCGCTCCTTCTCCCCTTCGCCCAGGCAGCAGCCTGCAACTGCAGATGCCAGGCAGCGGAAGATATTTTTAAAGCTACAGCATCTGGCTCCTTGGCGTCCTCCACCCGCTGGTGGGCCGGGTGCTGTGGAGTTGCCTCTGGGCACTTCACATGGTTTGGCATCTGATCCATTGTCTGGGCTGCCTTTTAGAGCAAGGTTTTTATTGTAAGGTGAGGGTGGGGGAGGGGGGGGAGGGTTCCCCTGAAGCCAACTTTTGATTATGACCTGGGTCACCCTTCTCAGTGACATCAGTATGTCTCTGGATCTTTCGTGGTGGGTTTTTTTTTTTTTTTTCTTTTTTTCCTTTAAAAAACAGAAGTGATGAAAGAATGAAAGAAACACTTCCCCTCTGCCAGAGTGGGTTTGAATAGAAAGCTGCTCAGTAGCTGTGCAGCTGCCCAAACTTTGCCCACAGTGTCCACATTCTGACTAGCTCAGAACACCGCTTTCTTGGCATTCAAACTGCCCTCAGGCTTGACTATTCCTCAAATGTCTCCCCAGGGAGGAGGGGGATTTCTTTTCTCTCTCTCTCTTTTTTATTTTATTTTTTTTTCCTATTTTTGCAAAAGACTCTGAAGCTTCCTGTCTATATCCAAATAGCCATTCCAAAAAAAGGAGAAAAAAAAAAAAAAGACACTGACACTTAATTCTCCCTGGCAAGCCGTATTAAGTTTTTTCTTTTTCTTAGAAAGGTACATTACAGGGAACATCAGCTCCCCCAGCCTGGAAACTCGGGCTTGGGGACTTGGCCCTGTTTCAGAACACCAGTTTGAAGATGACTTCGAGTGAGGCTTTCAGGCCTGGTGACAAGAAAATTATCTCAGTTGGGGCAACAGGCTCCTGTGTCACAGGGCTGGGCAAGGCACCAGCCTGCCTCTCACCCATGACTTGGCGAAAGCACTGAGTGTGGACTTTTCTCCAGCCAGCAGACACAGGGAATCCACAGGCAGTGGCTACCAGTGGGTAGGGGTGCCAGTGGGAAGGGATGACCTTGTTTTTAAGTATTTATTGGACACGCTTGTCTCCTGGCCTCATTCGGCTGCACTGATACAAGACCCAGGAGATCGTTACCCTCACCAAGCAGGAGTCAGGGGCTGACATGGATAACTGAGGGGGAGGGGAGATGGGGGCTGCATTTCCTTCCCCTTTACTCAAGGGGAAGGTGGCAGAATTCTCATCAGAGGAGTAACAGGGAAATTGCTAACACTTACTGAATTCTTAGAGGCTGTACAGTTCCAAGTGCTTTATACTTGGTAGTCTAGTGAATCCTCCCCACAGCCCCATGAAATAGTTTTTACTACCCTTTCTTTACTGGTGAGGGAACTGGGCACTGACAGGTGAAGTAACTTATCCAAGATCACCGAGCTAACATGTGATGGATTTAAACCCCAATGCTCTAGCTCCAGAACCCACAAACTTGACCATAAAATAAAGACTGATACAAATAAAGAATGACTTAAGTTTTGACTCGACATGGAAGACCAAATTCAATTGTGAGCTCTTGGCTCTTTTTGGTCAGCCTTATTTGTAATGAAAAGGGATTTATGAAGGGTGTTGTAGGCAAAAAGTGGGATTGATTCAAAATATACAGCCACTCTTAGCATTTTCACTGAAAGTCTATCTTCCTTCTTACCCATCTTGGCCAGAGGGTTTGACGTCAGACTGGCCAGCAGGAAGGAGCTTAATAAAATGGGAGGTGTTTGGGCAGCAAAAGCAGCTCTACCCAGGCACAGGCATTTCAGAATTTTGAGTGGCTGCAGAAAATCCAATTAAAGCAGAGGCTGCTGGAATTCATTCATTCATTCAAAGTAGTTATTGAGTATCTTCTCTGTATCAGGCATTGTTCTGGGTCCAACAGATACAGCAATAGAGAAGGTGGATAAGGGAGTACCAGGTGAGGGAAGAGTTCAATTTAAATGAGGTGGTCAGGAGAGTTGAGTTTGAAAAGTTGACATTTGACTAAGATGCTGAGGGAAGTCAGTAATAAGGCATGTGGGTGTCTGGGGGAAGAGAGGGAACAGCCATGCAAAGGCCTAAGGTGAAGCATGCCAACTGCTCAAGCAACATCAGAAAGGCCCATGTAGCTAGAACAGAGTGAGTCAGGGGACGATGGGAAGAGATGAGGTCAGAGTGTTAATGGAAGTAAGAGAGACTGTAAACATGATCTACTTAAATAAACTTCATTCAATGAGACCTTCCCAGTGTACCTGGATAAAGAAACAAAATATGAGTGATGGCATTCTCCATGAGTCAGGGAACTAACAAGCCTGAAGGTCACAGGAGAATGCAGTTGGTCCCTACCCTGGCTTAGCTTGGTTCACCCAGCCTTGAGATGTGTTTCTGTATGATAAGACTAGACCACAGGAAATGAGGCTTCTATGGAGTGGGAAGATGAACTTGACAACCTCACAGGAATATGAAAGGCTATGCTCATAAGAAGAAAATATGGGGCTTCTTTATGATTTAACACCCAAAACAATGCCTGCATTGTCTACCGCAATGCCTGGAATTCCACCATGTCTAGCTCTGTGGATTCTGAAGGCAGTAAATGGAGGTGAGAGGGCACCAAAGGCAAACCCTACCCATTTCAAAATACTGTCAAATATTGGGATATGTATCATCCTCTCTTAAGTTTTCTCAATTTTAAGACCTTTTTTCCAGCATCTTATAACCCCACACCCTTAGAAATGCCCATCAAGTATTATTTCACTTGGGTTTCCTAAAGTGGTTAGAGCTACTGGGCCCAAATCTCTCATATTCAAAGCTTTTTAGAAAGGTACCAAGTGTCTCCTCTACATTTGTGGTTATCGTCTTGGGTTAAATGTGCAACAGTCCAGCAAACCCAAGAAAAGGTACATTTTACTGAGTTTTACATCAGGGTGATAAGTCCTGCTCTGTCACTCACCAGCTGTGTGACCTCTCTGGACCTTGTCTTCTTATCCTACAATAAGAATCATAAGTCCTGCCTAGTAGAGATTTTGTGTGGTTTGGACTTAATGGCTATAAAGTACCTGACAGAAAGCAAAGCAGAGAGATTCCATGAGGGGTCTAAGAGGGCCCACTTGGTCAGTCCACCATCACTCAAAGGTGAATTTCAAGGCCCCTCTAGGGCAAGTTTCCACCTGGTGCTTTTTTCTTCCTGGTTTTCATTTATTGCTTTATTACTATGATTCTGGCAAGTACTTTAAATAAGTTATAAAATTATGATATCACTTTATAAATGGAAATTCTACAATATTTCATTTTGATGACAATTATATGATAGACAAATACTCAATATTCTATCAACACTCTCTCTTTAGTGCCCAGTAAGCTCCTTGCAGGACTCACCATGAGCTGTGGGTCTCAGAGCTCATTAAAGGGATACAAAGTGTCCATGTTGTTAGTGTGACTTACCATCTATATACATGTCAGGGATGCAAAGTATTCTGTGATGATTTTTTATAAATTCCTGGTATGAGCATCAATTTTTTTTACAACTATATTGTTAGGATAAAATTGTGCTTGGGGGTAGATTGCTTCACCATAGCAGCTATAACCAGCCATTTTCACGTCCTCCCTGGGAAGAATGTATTTCGTTTACTTACTTAACTTACTGCATATTTGGCACCAAAAGCAATATTTTCCAAAGTATATTGCAAGGAACATCAATTACATAGGAGTTATTCCAAAAAAAGGGTTTCATGATCAAGTAAGTTCAACAAAGTGAATTATGTAAATTGGTTTTTTTTAATTCTTTTTCATTATGGTTTGTTACAGTATATTGAATATATTTCCCTGTGCTATACAGAAGGACCTTATTGTTTATCCTTTCTATGTATAGTAATTTGTATCTGATAATCCCAAACTCCTAATTTATCCCTCCCCTATCTCTTTTCCCCTTTGGTAACCATAAATTTGTTTTCTATGTCTATGAGTCTGTTTCTGTTTTGTAAATAAGTTCATTTGTGTCATATTTTAGATTCCACAAATAAGTGATATCATATGGTATTTGTCTTTCTCTGTCTGACTTACTTCACTTAGTTTGATAATCTCTAGGTCCATCCATGTTGCTGCAAATGGCATTACTTCATTCTTTTTATGGCTGAGTAATATTCCATTGTGTATATATCCACATCTTCTTTATTAATTCATCTGTTGATGGACATTTAGGTTGTTTCCATGCCTAGGCTATTGTAAATAGTATTGTAAATGAACATTGGGGTGCATGTACCTTTATGAATTGTAGTTTTCTCAAATATATGTCCAGGAGTGGGATTGCTGGATCATACGGTAACTCTATTTTTAGTTTTTTAAGGAACCTCCATACTGTTCTCCATAGTGGCTACACCATTGATATTCCCAACATAGTGTAGGAGGGTTCCCTTTTCTCCAGACCCTCTCCAGCATTTTGTTATTTGTTGACTTTTTACTGATGGCCATTCTGACCAGTGTGAGGTAGTACCTCGTAATTTTGATTTGCATTGCTCTGAATTAGGTAACTTGTTAAGTTCACAATAGAGTTTTAGTTTGCAGCACCCTAAAGTTATAAAACCAGTAACAAGTAGGACTTCAATAGAGAGTAATCTTGAAAACAATTGTGGGTGTTTTATTTTCAATAATCCCTATAAATTAGTTTGATCGGGGTAGTAATCATTCCCTTGCACGTAGATGAAAATTCAGGCAGCCCTATGACTTTTCTGAAATTCCTAGGCAGTGACTCAATGTAGAGATTAGAATATATCTGTTAATACTTCAGCCTTCTGGGCTGGCTCGGGTAGCATGTCCCCACACGTTGGGTGCAAGTGGTTTACCTCTCTCTCTCTCCATCTTTTCCCTGATCTTGCTTAGCCTGACTCTGGCCCCTCTGTAGTTGGGACACAGGGTGGGGTCAGAGTTGGGGGGAGGGGCTGCTGGAAAGAGAGTGTAGGAAAGTCCCTCCTTGATAGGTACTTTCATAAGATGGCTTTGAGACCTCTGGGCCTGGCAGGGGTTGAGAGATGCTTTGTTTTGTCACATGACTTTCATGGGGCCTCAGAGGGTCCCCTGCTAGTCCTGCCCCCAGCTCCCTCTCCCTTGATCTGATCCACTGATGCCCATCATTGATGTCCTGCCTTTGAAGGCCTTCTCCCTTGCATGCTGCCCTTTGGAGCAGGACCCCTTTTTAAAGGGGCCAGCAGGAAGCAGATGGAAAACACATGGAGTCCTTGAGGGTAGTTTCATGAAGGGACTGTTTACAATGGAGTGGGGCAGGGTAGGGTGAGACCAACAAGAGATGTGAAGTAACCTGAAACTGGCAAGAGCAGAGAGCTGTTAGCACCCTGAATCATAAAGGAACAAGTGAAAGGAAAGCTGCAGGAGACGACCAACTAACAGGAACTGTGGCCTTCCATAACACAACATTTTGCCAATCCGCCACCCAGGAAGGAAGCAGCCCAGGGAATGAATACTCTGACCTCTCTCTTCACTTTCTCCCATCTTGCATGGTGCCTCCTATTGACCAAACCCAACCAGAAGTCAGAGGGCAAGGGAGCCCTGTCAAGATAGCTTATAGAGGTCAACCTCCTAGGCCAAAGAGCACGGTACGGAAGGGTGGAAAGCAGACTTAGAGAGGCAAACAGAATATCCATTCATGACCTCGAGAAGATGTTCTTTACATGGGTTCCATGGCTTCGTGGACTGGTCCCCACCTGACTCTTCAGCTCTTTCTTTGACTGCATTCTCTCTTCATCTGCCCACTACAGCTGTTCTAGACATCTCTCCATTGCCCTAACCATGTATTTGTTCCCTCCACCTGCAATGCCTTTCTCCACCCACAATTTAGGAAGTCTTTTTCATTCTTTATGACTCATTTTAAGTATCACTTACTCAGGGAATCTTCCATTTAAAACCCTATACTTCCTTTACACTTTGCTTTGTGCATTTGGGATTCATTCACTATTTTCAATTACAGTCATTTCTCTCTTCTCCTCTGGACACAAGCTCCTTGAGGGCAGGGCCTACTTTTTCCTGGAGCCTGACACACAGCAGTTCAGGAAGAGTTCACAGGGTGATTGGCGTCCCCAGTCTGGGCCTCAGTTTCCTCAGTTAGAAAACGAGGGACTTAATGTAGATGACATGAAAGGCCCCTTTGAGCTCTCAAATTCCCTGAAATGTAAATGCTATTCCCACAGGTGAGACCCTCTTGACTTCTCTGTCAAGAAATTTCTTCCAAGTTTATACATTAACCAGGGAATACAGTAGGGGGAGAAGGTTAGGAAATCTCAGATTACTTACGAGAGACAAAAAAATGGCATTACGGTGGATGTATACAGTTTCTCAAGGAAATGAGCAATCTCTTCTTTGATGGAATATGTGAAAGCTACACTGGAAGGAATAATTAGATTAAATGGTGATGTAAACTGGAAAGGAAGCATTACTTCCTGCACTGCACCAAATGTCTTACAGGTGTCAGCAGGACCCACCAGCTTAGTAATTAGGGTGTTTTAACTGTCTCCACTTAACTACGTGCAAGTGATTGAAAGCGGGAGTTTCACGGGGGCCCTGGGACCCGGAGAACGTTTGGGTGAAACGAGCTTTGTTCTCCATTACTAGAGTAAAATAAAAAACAGGATTTATGGTAAATGGATGTTGTAATGGCTTCTTTTTTATCCCACATGGCCCAGGGCTCTACTAGCCCCAGAAGCCTTGTGACCCCAAAGCCTTGTGTGGAGCTGGAGTCCAGAGCACTGACTGAAGAGTCAGCGAAGTTTTGCCAAGACCTGGCTCTTCCACTAAGAAGGTGTGCAGTCATGGGAAAGCAAACTGGGACTACCTGATGCACAAATGGGACAGGGTGACATTCCTGAGACACAGAGGTATCTGCTGGGCAAGGGAGGCACCATCACATGATGAAAGCACTTCAGCTTCGTAGCCAGGGACCCTTACATTCTAGCCCGGGCTCAGCCACTTGCAATGTGGGATGGGTGACTTTAGGCAAGCAACTTGTCCTCTCAGCTGCCTTGTATGAGAGCTTGAGTATCATAAGACCTACATCGCAGTCCTGCTGAACAGTGGCTGAGTAGGTCTCTCTAACATGGTCGCAATAACAAAGCTCAAATAGATGGACACACTGGCTCTCCCATTTCCAAAAAGTCAGTCTGTTACTTCATTCATTCATTCATTCATTTGGCAAACATGTACTGAGTGCCTACTATGCACCTGGCCCAGATTATACGGCAGTCAGCAAGGCAGCCATGGTACCTGCCCTCATGAGCCTTAGTCTATGTGAGATAGGGGAGCACAGATTTCACATAAATAGACAAGTCTGTGAAAGAAAATGCATAGTCCTGTGAAAGCAGTTAACGGGGAGTGTTATTTAGATGATGGAGCTCAAAGAAGGCTGCTCTGAGGAAGTGACATTTACGCTGAGACTTAAAGAACGAGTTGGCATAATCCAGGGGAAGTGTGGGCAAAAGATTACTCCAGATTGTGGGAAGAGCATGTGTAAAGGCTCAGAGGTGGGAAGGGGCTTGGAAATGAGAGAAGGCAAGGACAGCTAGAGTTTTGGTAACAAGGGGAAGAAAGGTGCACAGTGAGGCTGGTGAGGTGAGCAGAGACCAGCTCAAATGGAGTTAATTCTACACACAAGGGGAACACGTCTCCCCAGACTCCTTATATGGGGCTGAGTCCCTGGCTCGATGATTACCAAGGTAACCTGGGAGAACAAACAATGCCTGGGATGGAAAGGGAGACCTGTGTCCCAATCTCAGATTTGTCACCTAATCCTCGTAAAGTATATCTTAAGCTTCATTTCTTTTTTTTTTTATTGAAATATAGTTGATTTACAGTGTTGTGTTAGTTTCAGGTATACAGTACAGTGATTCAGTTATACTTGTGTGTGTGTATATATATATATATATATATATATATATATTCTTTTTCATATTCTTTTCCATTATAGGTTATTATAAGATATTGAATATAGTTCCCTATTGTTGTTTATCTAATTTACATATAGTAGTGTGTATCTGCTAATGCCAAACTCCTAATTTATCCCTCCTGCCCTTCCCCTTTAGTAACCATAAGTTCGCTTTCTATGTCTGTGAGTCTGTTTCTGTTTTGTAAATAAGTTCATTTGTATCATATTTTAGATTCCACATATAAGTGATGTCATATATTTGCTTTTATCTGACTTACTTCACTTAGTATGATAATCTCTAGGTCCATCCATGTTGCTGAAAATGGTAGTATTTCTTTTTTGTGGCTGTGTAATATTCCATTGTGTACATACACCACATCTTCTTTATCCATTCACCTGTTGATGGACACTTAGGTTGCTTCCACATCCTGGCTGTTGTAAATAGTGCCGCTATGAACATTGGGGTGCATGTATCTTTTCGAATTATAGTTTTCTCTGGATATATGCTCAGGAGTGGGATTTCTGGATCATATGGTAACTCTATTTTTATTTTTAAGGAAACTCCATACTGTTTCCTGTAGTGGCTGCACCAATTTACATTCCTACCAACAGTGTAGGAGGGTTTCCTTTTCTCCACACTTTCTCCATTTAGCTTCATTTCTTGATGCCTCAGTTTCCCTCTGCCCAAACAAGACGCATTTGGGAAAAATCATCCAACCTAAAAGTCTCAGATTCCAAATTTCAATTTCTTGCCAACTCTCTTGGGTGTCACAGACATCAGGACAGTCACTTCCAGGAACAAAGAGGAAGGAACATCTGCTCTGTTCAGTCCTGCCCTGAACTGCTCTGTTCACTGCCATCCCTGGGAAGTCTCAGGGTGAGTGCTTAGGAAGGGGAAGCAGACACCGGGGCCCCACGGAGAATGCACTGTCGGTAAGGTAAACAGCTGTCAGGGACAGAATGACAGTATTCAGGGCCCTTGCCGGCCTTTGGGGAAGAGAGAGAAGCACTCTGCTCCCCAGGAGTGGAGTCAGCAATGTGATCCCCCAGGGCGGAGCCTCCCTGAGGACACCTGGAACAAAGACGCCCTTAGATTTTCCACTTGGGCCTGCTCTATTCTGTAATCATTTTAGCTTGCAGTCTACCAGTGCTTAGATTAACCAAACTGCTAGTGATATTGGCTGGGTGGGCACAGGCTAAGTCAGGTGGAAAGTTAAGGCAATTATCCAGATGAGTCAAATCTTGCAAAAGGAGAAAGAGTACTAAATGGGGGCCTGGTGCAGCTTGGCTCCCTGTAGACATCAGCCTAACCAGATCACTGCTCAGCTCTCCGTGTCACTAGCGTAGAAGATCACATTATTCCAAGAGATCAATCAGGATCTAAAACAAAAGAACATCATTCCCCAAGCAAGGATTCATGGAGAGTTGCAATGTGCTAACCCTATGTTGAAGCCTAGAGCAACAAAATCATAGCTTCTATCTCTGAGAATTAGAGTTTATACCTTAGCTGGGCAAATAAGACCAAGTGGCAAGCAGGAATCAGCAGATGGTAAAACAGTCCCTCTAACTACAATATGCTCCTAATTGTTGTGGGGTTTAGAAAATGAAGCAGCCAGTAGCGCTGGGGTTGAAGAGGACAATTTTTAGAGGTAATAGGGGCTTAAAGAAGGAGAAAGATTCCAGTACAAAGGAAGGAAGAGGATAATCCCAATGGTGAATTAGATCAACAAAAGCAAGAAGGTAAGAAAGAACATAGAGAATTTGGGAGAAAGCAAGGAGCCACTACTAAGAAAGTGCTAGAAGTTTAAACACTCAAAATCCAGTCCAATTTGAAGTCCCAGCCAGTAGTGGACCTTGACAAAGGTGCTCTGTTATGGGTTTAATCGTGTCCCCACCCCTAAAAACAATATGTTGAAGTCCCAGCCCCCCGTGCGTGTGAATGTGACTTATTTGTAAATGAGGCCTCTGCAAATGTAATGAAGTTAAGTCATCCGGGGTGGATCCTAATGCAACATGACTAGTGTCCTTATAAGAAGGAGAAAGTGCCTTGTAAAGACAGAGGAGAACAGGGAGAACACCTTGTGAAGATGGAGACAGAAATTGGAGTGATGCAGCTGCAAGCCAATGGATACCAAAGATGGCACCAGAAGCTAGGAAGAGTCTAGGAAGGATTCTCCCCTACATGTTTCAGAGGGAGAAGGAACCTGCCAACACTTTGATTTGGGGCTTCTAGCCTCCAAAACTGTGAGACAATACATTTCTGTTGTTTTAAGCCATCCAGTGTGTGGTACTTGTTACAGCAGCCCTAAGACACTAATACACACTCTCAAACATTCGTTTAGTGTTAGTAAAGATGCAACCGTCCGTCACAGGGACAACGTAAAGTATATGAAATGACCCCAGCACTTTGCACTCCCCAGAAGGAATTACGTTGCCAGATGAACAGATTGTATCCCTGCACCCTGGAGAACTTGGCAGAAAAGGAGGTAGCAACTCCTCTCCGAGAAAGAATGCGGGGGACAGTTTGGTTCATGGGTGAAGGTAGAAGTTTTAGAATCAAATAGGTCAAGGCTGAGCCCCACTCTGCTTCCTACAGCCTGTGAAACCTTGGCCGAGTTCCCTCTCTGGGCCTCCATCTTTTCAGCTATAAAATGGAGATGGTAACTGAACGTAGCTCCTAGAAGCAAGTGACTTTTAAAAGAAATAATGCACGCAAAGTCCTCAGCCCGGAGCCTGGCCCTCACATCCCCAGTCTCAAGCTTGACCCTGAGGGCCTCCCAAAGTCACACGCTTCTTCCCACAGCTGGGCTTTGTCCCTACAACCCTCACAGGCTTCAGCCTCAACCAAAACACCTGCATCCATCTCCCCTTACCAGAATTCCTCTCAGCCTCAGGGCCCGTTCCTCTCCCCTTGGCGCCTTCCTCCTCTGAAACCCTCTAACACAGAATTGCCATTGCCACCATGAGACACCAAGAGACAGCTTGTCTTTTTTTTCAATAGACTCTGCCCTCCACCCTAGGTTGTTACTCCCATTAAAAGCCAAAGAAAGAGAAAAAGAAAGTACACTTCCATTCTTCAATGTTTCCTCTAACCAGACCCCATCCTGAGCACTTTACATTCTTTATTATTATTTCATTTCCCTTAATTCCATTCTCAAGACACCTCTCTAATGAATGTCTCTAACTTCTTCATCTCCTCCTGCTAGAATATACCTGGGACATAGTAGGTGCTCAATAAAAGCTGTTCTATGTGCTCATACCTTCAGTTCATCACTGAGTCAGCAGGAGAGAAGAGCCAGAGAAAAGAAAGAGAGCCTTCTGTGTCTCTGGGAATTTGTTCAGTGCTGCAGCCAGCAAAAAGGGAAGGTGTTTCTCCTTTTGAAACTGGCTTGGGAGCACAGAATTTCCACACGAGTCCCCGCCTAGCCACCTGATCCCACCCTTCTTCCCATGCTGCTGACCCCTGCCAAGCTCACCACCAAGAGAATAATCTTATTATTGGTAACCTCTTCCCAACATGCCCGCACCACAGGACGTCCTGCCCATTCGGCCGTCGGGCCTTATTAGTACCCGTTGCCGCGTGCTGGGGTGTAACTGGATCCCGAGCCATGTGCTAAATGCTCCATCTGGAGATACTCTCTCTGAACACTGATGAGGGCTGCTCCCTCCTCATCCTGAAAGGTCTTCTGCAGAATGGCTCAGGTTTCCAAACCCTGCTCGTAATGAAAATATCACCCATGGCCCGAGGCTGCTCAGCCCTACACAGGAGAACCAAACACAGAATGGCAGAGACTTACCCTTCCCAGCCTCATTCTTCACATGGGCACTCTGAGAGCAAGCTTATTCATTCTCTGTCTTCTGAAAGATTTACTCAATAAATATATATTGAACAGCAACTATATGCCAGACATTGTTCTTGTCTTGGGGTTAATAGTGGCAAAAAAAAAACGAAAAAAAATCTCTGCTTTGTGGAGCTTATGTTCCAGCAGAGAGAGATACAGAATAAATTTTATTTTGAAAAAGTAAATTATAGAGATTTTGTATTTTAGTTTGCTAAGGCTGCTATAACAAAGTACCACAAATTGGGTGGTGCAGACAATAAAAATATATTGCCTCACGGGAGGCTGGAAGTCTGAGATCAAGGTGTGTGCAGGGTGGGTTCCTTCTGAGGACTGTGAATGAAGGATGAGCTCCAGGCCTCTCTCCTTGACTTGCCAGCCTCCGTCTGCTCCCTGGGGCTCTTCACATCATCTTTCTTCTCTGTGTACCTCTATGTATACTTTCTATATTCTCCCTTTTTTAAGGACACCAGTCATGCTGGGTTAGGCCCTATCTGATTGACCTCATTTTAACCTGATTACCTCTGTAAAGACCCCATTTCCAAATAAGGTCACATGAATTTGCGGGGTGGGGACACAATTCAGCCCATGAGAATGTTAAAGTAACATTCTAATTTAGAATTACAACTAAGTAATATAGCTAATTAACACTGTAGCTTAGTAATAAGTTAAATAAATTAGAAAAATAAAGCGGGTAAGGGAGATCAGAGTGCTAGCGCATGAGGGAGCATTATTAAACAGGTGGTCAGGAAAGAACATTCTAGGCATAAAGGGAAGCCAGAGTAAATGCCCTAAGGCAGGAACAGGACTGGAAGATTCTAGAAAAGCAGAGAGACTCATGTGGCTGTAGCAGAGAGGACAAAGGGGAGAGTAGTAGGAGATGAGGTCAGATGGGAGAGGGGAGGGGGCAGACCGCAGACTTAAGCTGTAGCATGAACAGAAGCCGTGGGGAGGTTGAGAGAAGCACAGGATCTGGTTCTGCTGTAGTATGTAAAGAACTGTTCTCCTGGAAAGTTTGGTGTTGGATAAAGAAATTGATCTTCACGATCAATTCGCTTCTGCAGCTTGCCCAGGGCTTGCCGCAAACATCTTTTGCTGCATTGACCCTTTGGCCCAAGACCTTGTACTCCGGGGCACTAGTGCAGGATTTTTATGAGACTGCATCTTCCTGAGTCTCACAGACCCATTTCTTCAGACTTGTTGGACCGCAAGCATCACAGGCCTTCTGCTGCACATACCAAACCGGCCTCCACAGACCAAAGCGTTTTAATGTTCCCACCATGGGGCTCCACTTGGTCTCTTGTTTCCACATCATACTGCAAAGGCAAAGAGGAGTGAGCCAGCCTCTGAGCTAGCACCAGAGATAATAAACATTTCCAAAATGGCCTTCTTAAGGAACAGACGCCTATAAAAGCTTTTACTAACAAGACAATAAAAGGTGGAAATAGTTATGTTCCAAGACGTGGCCAAGTGGCGTGTCATTAGAGGCAACAGTGTTTGCTTCTGAGAGTCTTCACCCACTCCCAGAGGAGTCTGGAAATTCCCTCACTTCTGAGTCTGCTGACCTTGCCCCCAACAGGTAGCTGTTTATCTTAAGAATCAATAACATGGACTGAGGGCCCACCATGTGCCAGGCATGTTATAAACACGAACTCATTTAATCTTCACAGATATTACTATTCCCATTTTACAGATGCAGAAACTGAGCCTCAGAGTAGTTATTTTGCCAAAGATCACACTCATAAGCTAGTGAGTGATGGAGTTGGGTCTTAAACCCAGGTTTGGGTGATTTCAAAGCCTGTTCCCCCCACTGATACATCTTGCTGCTGCCCAGAAACTTCATTTGCAGAGTAAATGTCTCCCTTTGATACTTACTCTCATTTAATATGCATGTGAAAAGTTTCCTTGTCTGTTTCCTTTCTCTCTCTGATTAAAATACTTATCCCAGTATAAAATTCTAATTTAAAAAATTTAAAATAGTATCCTACTGTTTCTTTAATATCCATCTTCCATATTACTTCTCTATGAATCTTTTACAAAAGCTAAATGTATTCTCTCTATACTTTGAAACACTAGGCAAATTAACATGCATTTGGAATCAAATGGACTTGTGGTCATAGCCAATGTCTGTGACATTGAACAAGTTATTTACCTCCCCTGAATCTCACTTCCTCATAAATACAATAGGGATTAAAATTCCTACCTCATATGGTTTTCATAAGGATTAAAGGAAATAATGTGTGTAAAGCAGATGGCCAATAGTAGTTGCTCATTAAGGGCCTTCCCCCACTGTCTTATGACCCTGAGAACATGGCTCCTTATAGAACAACTATTAGTGGCTTGCTTGCCTTTGAAAGTATGGCCTGTGTCTTACACATTTTTGTAGCTGCCATTGCAATAGCTCATAGTCGGTGCTCTAGAAATGTTTATGGAATGAGTTTAAGTTGCAATTTACTAATCTTTCAAGAAAGAAAGAAAGAGAGACAGGAAGGAGGGAAGGAAGGAAGGAAGGGAGGGAGGGAGGGAAAGGAGAGGAAAGGAAGAATATCCCGCCAAGGGAATGAGAAACCCACAGATGGAGGCCCACACAGCCAAGGAGCTTGATGAATCACAAGGGCAAATTCATCAGTTTTCTAAAATTGTCAAGAGCTAGCCGCATCAGGGGCTGCATCCCTTGTTGTCCACATACCTCAAGCACACAAACATTTGATTTTTAATGGATAAGTGGCAAAAGATGGGAAATTTAGGCAAAGCCTCCCTGCATGTGTTAGAACCAGGACCACCGTGAAGAGTTATCTCTGTAAGTATCAAGAAGTTCCATGTTGCTCCTTTTCCCCCACCTCCCCGTGAAATCCCCCAATAGGCAGGTCGTGGCGCAAGTCAGGTTAGGTTCCTCTTACGCCTCTTGGCAAGGGAATACCTAGTTCCAGGCAGAGCTGCGGGGCTCTGCTTCCTCTCAATCTGCTGATAGTAAGTGAGGGAGAAGAAATGGAACCCTCTGTTCCCACTCCTTCTAAGTCAATTAGAACGTGCTGATTTCCCTAACAGGATTATCTCTGTCCCTCCCCAGAGCCTTTCCCATTAATGAAGTCATCAGTGATGTCGCCTGCATTCACACGTTGGACTCCTCCGTAGCACAGAGATCAGTTAGTAACCTCAACAACCAAAGGCACAGTTCATAATTCTTACCTTTAATGTCATGTTTACGGCCATTTTGCTCCCTCCAAAAAAAAGTGTTTTAACACTAATGGAAGTACCTCTTTTTCTGTGTGAGCGTCATTCCATATTTTACCACTAGTCTCAGGTATGAGGCAACGTGGGTCATTTCTAGCAATGCCAGGCAAGACGAGAGAAGCAACAGGGGTGTGTTCCATTCATGGGGTGACAAAGAGTGTTCTCCAACCCTCACCCCAATCCATTAGAAACTTGGAAATAATGGATGAGACAAACTAGAAAATCCATAATTTATGGGAAAATTTAATCATATGTAAGCAGAGATTGAGACATGTATCTATAAAAGTATTAGGAAAGGATACTGGAAATCCCACAAAGCCCTCACTGTAGTCAGAGTGATCTTCCTAAACCACAAATACGATTACTTCACAACCTGCTTACGACTTTTCAATCACTTCCCGCTGCTGTGAGGACAAAGTCCTACATCCCTAACACAGGCTGTGAGACCTTTCAGGCTTGCCTCCCTGCCCGCTCACCTCCTATCTCCACTGTGCTACACACACCCATACACACAGTGCACATAAACGCACACATACACCTGCAACAGGCCTACACACACGTTCACTAACACATACACACAGACGCTCACTAATACATACAGATACACAAACACTTGCACACGTATGCAAACACACGTGTGCGCACACACAAGCACAAGCACACGTGCATACTTTCCACCTACTCCTATTGATCTTTCAGTCCCCAGAGCAGATGTCACTTCTTCCAGGAAGCCTTCCCAGAAACCTTAAATATAGATTAGATGCCTTTCCTATGATTCCCATGCACTTTGTACTTTACTGTCTTAACCTTTCTACACTGTTTTGTAATTGCTTGGTTACCGGCCTAGTTCCCCTAACTAGACTACGGGGTAAGGATGGTGTATATACTGTCTACCATTGTAGCCCTGGGGTCTAGGACAGAGCCTAACTCAATAAATACTTGTCAAATTAAATTTAATTGAAGAGACTGAATTTAATATGAGCTGGAAAATCTTAGGCAGGCCTAGCATATAGTAGGTGTACAATAAATATTTGTCATATTGAACTGAATTAAACTGAAAATGACTTGGATAATCTCAGGAAGGCAAACTGAGATTAATTGTATTTCAAGAAGTTAATAGCTGGTTAATAGCATCAAATAATATTGCCATGTGTGATGAAAGATGGTCTTCACCAAAAGGGAAGGGTCATAGTAGAATAGGGGAAGAAAAACCCCAAAAAAACCTAGAGGGAAGAACTGGCTATTTTGACCCAGCTCTGCTCAAGAGAAAGTCAGGGGATCAACCACTGACTCCAGCCGGCCGCCGGGCTGGAGAAGGTGCTCTGCTGCGGGCAGAGGACTCCTCAGCACCTCAAGATGCTTGGCCTCCTCTTCTCAGATGCACTCTTCACCAAATAGCCCATAAAGTTTCCCTGTACATTGCCTACCGGGAGACCATGTGCTGACCCCAACATTCCTGCCCCTTCAGCAGCTCTGTTTCTCATTGAAAATGAATAAATTGGCTCAGCTCATGAACTGGTCTCTTGGAAGCCAGGCTAGTAGGAATCCACCCCGAACCCTGCTTCATTCGGAGTTTAAGAACAAATATCAGGTTTCTAAGTTTATAGAACTTCCCAGCCTGAGCAGTGCCTGGGTCCCCCAGAACACACTGTTGTCTCATTTCTTTTTTTTTTTTTTTTTTTAATTTTATTTATTTATTTATTCATTTTTGGCTGTGTTGCGTCTTCATTGCTGCGCACTTACTTTCTCTAGTTGCAGCGAGCAGGGGCTACTCTTCGTTGCGGTGCACGCTTCTCATTGCAGTGGCTTCTCTTGTTGTGGAGCAGGGGCTCTAGGCACACGGGCTTCAGTAGTTGTGGTTCGCGGGCTCTAGAGCGCAGGCTCAGTAGTTGTGGCGCACGGGCTTAGTTGCTCCGCGGCATGTGGGATCTCCCCGGACCAGGGCTCAAACCCGTGTCCCCTGCATCGGCAGGTGGATTGTTAACCACTGCACCACCAGGGAAGCCCTGTCTCATTTCTTCTAGATACAATGAAAAGCAAACCTAAGACCCAGCGATCACAGGGGATGAGGGAACTGACTCTGCCCCAGAAGCTGGCCATCCTGAGGCAATCAGACCATGAAGGGACTGCCTGAGCCCAGGAAATGGCAGATGTTCAGGGGAGTCAGATCAGGTCGAGAGATACAGTCTCTGGTGGTGGGAATCTGGCATCTGGGCTAGGGTATCCAGCAGTCTGAAGTTGTGGGAAGTGGAACAAATAAGCATTGAGCAGGACTTTGGGGCAAGACTCTCTCTGGGGTCAGACAGTGTAAGGAGCCTGGAACAATAATAACATCCTAATACTGGCTTCCATTTGTTGGACACTGACTACATTCCAAGCAATATCCTTGGTGCTTGATAAACATTATCTAATTTAGTCTTCCAACAGCCCTATGATCTAGGTACCAACAGCACCCTAATTTACAATGAAGAAACCACTCTGGATACAATACTGAAGTTGTCAATATATTAGCATGAATGATAATGCAATTGCCAATATTTGGCTGTCGTTTACCTACCAAGAAAATGGCAGTTTCATGGGGTCCAGCCCAATCGTTGCTATCAGGATGGTTGGCCCAGGAACCTAGTTAGGATTGAATGCGTTGGTGGGAGTGAACAGAGAAGACAGAAGTGAAATAGAGGAGGGGTCAGTAGGATGCAACCCACTGGGATTCGAGGGAATGATGGCTGCATTGTGGACAAGTCCCAAGAGTGCCATTGTCAAGGCCCAGGCAAGTCATGGCAGGGTTTCTGACCGAGGGGGCTGGTCACACAGACAAGCCAGGTGTTGTTTACCAGTCAAGTCACAAGAGAAGACTGAGCTGCCCCCTTTCCCGATACCCAGAGGCCCAAACAGCCGCTCACGTCTCTGTGGCCCTTGCTGAGCCTCTTTCTGTGAACAGAAATCAGATCACATGTTGCCTGGAGTCAGATATGTGACCAGACTCGGTGCACTGTGCAAGATTTCATCGATGATGAAAATAACTTTCTCCTGCTGCATTTAACATCTGGTGTCACAGATTTTTGCTGAGAGCCATAAAATCACTAACTTGCAGAGAAAACCTCATTGTTGAAAAATACATTTATGGAGGGGCGGGTGGCAGCCAGCTCTGGGCCTGCCTCAGTGTTAAAGGCGGCCCTTTGTCTCCTGGGAGGATGAGGAATTTCACGAGGCCTCAGGAGGAATCGGGAGGCAGTAGAAAGACTTACCTGGGCTAGTGACTCTGTCACTGAATAGCTGAGGGAACTTGGAATGGTTCCGTAACTTTTCTGAACTTCCATTTTCGTATCTACAAAAAAAAAGTGAGGATAAAAATAGCCACCTGCTAGGGTTACTGTGTAGATTCAATGACATAACACATGTGACAGAGCCTGGCACAGAGTAAATGCTACCTTCTTCTCCTTTTCTTTTCCTTTTCTTTTTTTGCTCTCTGACATTTCCTTTCAGACCCCAGTCTGCCTGTGCACTGTGGCATTTGTCAAAGACTTGTCCATGTAACGCTCCTTCAAGCTTGGCCCCAGTTGGTCCAGCTGGGCCCCTGCACTCTGCTTGGGGTGGAGGTGCTGATGTCCTGGTCTGTCTCCACCAGTAAAATGGAAGTTCTTTGGGGAAAGAGACTGTGCCCATTCACCAGTGGCTGGCACACAGTAGAGGCTCAGGAGTTGGCTGAATAGAGGAGTGGACTGTATGATGTCAAGAAAAAGCTGGAAAGGAGAAGGTGGTGCCACGATACCTTATGTGCACCAGCACTTACTCAGCAAGCTCCTGCACCATCCAGGTCTGGTGTTAGGCCTGGGGATACAGGGATTAGGTGATAAGATGGGGTGAGCCACAGGGACACTTGGTTTAGCTGGTAAGTGAAGGCTGGGACCAGAAGGACCACTCTTTGTAACTCGTCATTCGGACAAGAGGGATCACTCTCCTACTTGTCATTCTCTCGGCTGCCTTCGAAATTCACATTAAGTCTAATTTCCCTTGTGTCTAAATGTTGCCGTGGGCAGAGTGTGAGAAGGGAGCATCTTGATGGAGTTGACCATGCCCTTGTTGTTCCCCACAGCATGGTCTTGACTTTGACCCACCCCAACTGGTGTAGATGTTTACTCAGAGCACATTCAATCTCCCGTATCTCTCTCTCTCTCTGTCTCTCCCTCCCTCCTCCTCTCTCTCTCCCTCTCTTTCTCCATCTCAATGTGTATCTTTCTATCTCTGAGCATGTGTGTACAATCTCCCATACACTCTTGTGTTTCTGTCCTCTCTCTCTGTCTCTCTCTGTTTCTCTGTTGCCCTGCCTCTGTCTCCCCATCTCTCTGTCTGTGTCTCTGCGTAGGTATCTCTCTCTTCTCTCTCTCTCAGTCTGTATCCGCCCTCCTCTCCCCTCCCCTTTCCCCTCCCACCTCCCTCCCAGCTTCTCCCTACCTGAGCCACTCCTCCAACTGTCTGGGGTCCCACACAGCCCAGCCACTCTGCACATGCTTTTAACTCTCCCTTATTATCTTTGCCGTTGCCATTTTTGGCTGTGGGCCATGGCAAGCAGAATGTGAGAAAGCAAAAACTAATGAGTTTCTTCAAGAGAAGATAGGGAGCTTCTGTTATTTCATTTAGTCCTCAGAGTTTAACTTCTGGCACTTTCATCACATCTCCAAATGGTAAGTGAAGGTTGTTACTTTTCAATTTGGTTGGGCTGTGTAGCACATTTCATCAATTAAAATGCACCCTTGGTGCAAAATCACAACAGGGCCGGCAGGAAGGGTGCTAGTGTATGAGAAATTCTTTTTTTCAAAATTACCTTTGTTCCATGTAGTTGAGATCTGTTCAAGGCAGCGTTATGCTCCAAACAACAACACCGTTCATGGAAAGCAACACGTGCATAATCCATGGCAATGCATCGCCCTGACTGGCTGAACCTATAGGACCAGGCAGGCCTGGTTGAGCACAGTCTCTGAATTTAGCTCTGGCTCTGCTAACTGGCCTCCCAAACTATGGAGTAACCTGGGCCAGTCACTCAACCTGCTTGGACCCTCCTGACTCACCCATCCCTTATCCATAGGCCACAGGAGGAATTCCCTAACTGGGAAGATCTTTAGAAGAGGCAATGAATGAATGAAGGAAGGAAAGAGAGAGAGAGAGTGAGAGAGAGAGAGAGGGAGAAAGAAAGAAAGAAAGAAAGAAAGAAAGAAAGAAAGAAAGAAAGAAAGAAAGAAAGAAAGAAAGAAAGAAAAAGAAAGAAAGAAAGAAAGAAAGAGATGAAGGAAGGGAGGAAGGAAGGGAGAATTAACAGGATAATAAGCTTCACCAACTTCCCTCATATTCATTCATTCAACAGGTATTGACAGAACACTTACTGCATGCCAGGTACTATGCTGGTCTCAACATTTGGAAACATTAGGTCCAAAGATTTCAACCTTTCTCTCCATCCTTTCCTGCCAAATAGGGGATGATTAATTTGAATCATCATGAAAGATATCCCCTTCAACCTCCCATTCTTTCTACCTTTAAAAATTGCTTGAAGGGAGAACTAAGGATGCACCTTTCAAAAAATTATTGTTGTTTCCTGGTTATAAATGTAACACATTTATTATAACAAAATATAAATTAGTCCCAATCCCTCCTTCCCAAGGTCACCACTGTTTTCAAAGGAAAGTTATCTTTAATGTCACCAGAAACCAGTAGGCCTACTAACAAAGAGCTGAGTCCCAGAGAGAAAACCGAAATTTAATTTGGCACGTGAACTGAGCACCTACCTTACACGGGGGCTGTTCTGGAGCTACGAAATTAGTATAGTAGGGTCTTGCCCTTCTAAGGCTTGGGAAACAGTGACTTATTGGTCATTTTTACCCGGATGTTCTAAACCCGGGTCCCTAAACCAAGACTATAATTGGGGAATGGGCTCCATATCCAATTGTCAGTGCAAGTGTCTTACCCCTTCTCAAGTGTCTTCCCCAGTCCACTCTTCCCACTACGAGTGTCTCTCCATCACCATAGTTCACTCCTTCCCACTCTGACTCTTTCCTCGGTGCTGCACTTTCAGAAATTGTGACTGCTTGACAGCCTTATCCTTGTGCAATGTCAAAGAGATTAACAGTAACATCTTGGGCAGGATGTGAATGATGGAAGAAAGCAGGGTGGAAGATGACTGACACCGCACTTTTACAAGGCTCCCACAGCTGCTGCCTTCTTACGTCCTGGGAATGGCTGTTGATAAATGCTCTGGACTGGGCAGGATGTGAAAAACATCTCATGTCTGTCCCCAAAGGGTGTTGCTCAAAACTGTAGTCCCTCACAATACTGAAGGAGGGACTTCAAGTGGTAGTCAAATTTGGGAAGTGCTTCAGGCCACATCCTGGTCACAAAGCATATTAACACACAGAAGGCTCTGAGAAATCTGCTTAACTCACTGTACCCCAGCAATTCCCACACATCTGACCATGCATGTTAAAAACACTCAGGAACATTCTAGGGAAATGGTTGTGGGACATAAATGGCAGTTATTGTTATTGTCTAAGTTATTCATATTGATATTATGTGAATATTATAAGGAGAAACATTGGATCTGGTGTTATTAACAGAATCCTCCTCTACTATTACCACTGCCAAAGTCATTATCATTGTTGTAGACAAGGTCATCACTAGTCTGGCCCCTGCCCAGTTCAATGGCCTCATCTCCCAACCACCCCGCCCTTCAGCCTTCCCAGATTGCTTGAAATGCCCCCAAAAGCACATGTGCTTTTGATTGCTCTTTCACTGAGGTGCTCATCTTAATTATCTGTGCAGCCAACTCCTACCCATCCTTTAAGGCTCAAATTTTCTCCACCGTGGAGCTGACCTTGAACCCTCCAGGAGAGGGACACCCTTCCTTGTTCCTTCTGGCATTTTGCGTATTCTTCATCCACTGAGTAGGATTGTTTGTTTCCACATCTGTCTTTGCTGCCAAGCTGGGAACTCCCAAAGGACAGAGACTGTGTCTTATTCATCTTTGTATTCATAGGATTAGTAGAGTGACTGATTCACAGACGTTTCCAAACTAAAAAAGATGAAAATGAACCTGAACCCAGAGATCAGGCAGATCCCAGTTAAAGGGACAAATGAAGAAGATGCTTGAAGTAGGGGAAGATGTAGACAGCAGCTGGCATTTGGATGCTTTGTAAGTGACATCCTGGTTTTAGTAAAGTCTCTCAACAGCATTGGCAATTTCCAGACATGTGGGTGGTCTGTATGGAGGGATTGGAGAATAGGTTCCCAGGAAACTAAACTTCAGACAGAACAGCAGGAGGTCAGGTTGAGGTAAGCCCTAGAAAAACCAGGGGAACTCAGAGGCAAATCTGAGTCTTTGGGAACTAGTCATTGGATTGATTGAACTAATGGCCCAGAATTCCTTAAACTCCCCTTAAATAGGGAGAGGATTGAATCCAGATTCTGGGGCAAGGCTGAGCCCACAGGTGCAGATAAGTGGCTGCACCTGTGGGATTAGAGGACTCCAGGGACAGGATCAGCCATGCGGATCATTAAGGCTTCCAGGTGCTTCTCTCTACATGACCTTGCTAAGGTTTGCCTCTGTCTTTATGATTCAACCTCAGACTCCCCCGACACGGTGGATTTCTACTGGGTTGGCCAAAAAGTTCGTTCGGGTTTTTGTGCCATCTTACAGAAAAAACCCAAACGAACTTTTTGGCCAACCCAATACATTCAGAACCCCAGGCCAGAAATGTGGCTTCAACCTACTTTTAAAATCATTTGTGCCCTAGAGTTTACATCCCCGAATCAGATGCATGGAGTTGTAATCCAAAGATCTGTTCACCACCACAAGCTCAAAGCCAGGTTGGGAGCCTCAGTGACTGACCAACACAGTAAAAACCATCTATCCAAATAGTTTTCGGATGAAATTAAGATGGATAATAAATATCAGTGGGATTCTTTCAAAATTTAAAAAAACTGTTCATTGTCTTTTAATGGCTGAACCAAGTATCTGTAACAATCAGAATACTTAACGGAAAAATTCAAGAGATTCAGATCAAGCTAAGAGGATTTGAAATGAGCTTCTAAAAATGGGGGAAATAGATTCTAATTAAATCCTAAAGTCCCAAATCCATATCTGGATTGCAAACTGTGAAAGGAAAGGCAGACCACACTGGTTCAGGATGATCCTGTTGACAGTGCAGGTAACTGTTGGGGAACTGTCCATAAAGTAAGAAAAGAGGCTGGAAAGGTCTAAAGTTATACATTATTCAGTGGAAATTCTAAAGGAGGGGAGAGGATTTCCTGGTTTTCTTTTTTTTTTTTTTTTTTTTTTTTTACTTTATCAATCTGAACTCCAGAGAGCAATGAAAGAGATAGAAATAATGGAAGATTGGATGGGTGGAGGATGGATGGAAGAATAGATAGATGGATGGATGGATAGATGGATGGAAGGATAGATGGATCAGTGGATGGGTGGGTGGATGGAGGGAGGGAGGGAGGATGGGTGGAGGATGGATGGAAGAATAGATAGATGGATGGATGGATAGATGGATGGAAGGATAGATGGATCAGTGGATGGGTGGGTGGATGGAGGGAGGGAGGGAGGGATGAGTGGGTAGGTGAGTGGATGGATGGGTAAGTGGATAGGTGGGTAACATTTTTGAAATGTGGATAAAGTGGGTAAGGTTCTAGTTCAGGCACTTGCTCTGTGTTTTCCCCAAAAGGCCACCCATACTTTCCCAAAATAGTTGTGCTTCTCGGATTTGTCAGAACAAATTCCATATGCAACTCAAATATGAGCTGGAATCAGTCTGTCCTTTGAGATTCTAATAACATTGCTGAGACACTACCTCCACTCCATTCTACATCAAATCTAATACTCTCCCCAAGATTGCTGTGGATTCCAGGGTTTAAATGTTCTTGATCTGTTGCTACTCAGATTTTCTGCTCCTACTAAATCTAGAAAGCATTCTTGCTCCTCCTCCAGTGTCTGTACTCTTCTCTCTGTTCCATGCTGACTCAAATATACAGTTTCACCTCTTTCCGTGGTTTACCCCAAACACCACTCCTGAACAGTTTACTGAAAATATAGAAGAACAGTGATGGGTGGTCATGAAACAGAACAACACACAGATAGGGTAAGAATCACTGTTAAGCAATTAGATGTTCCTGTTCTTAAAATCTCTCGGCCATACCCACAACTGGGAATTTCTCACTTCTCCTCAGAATCCCTGGCCTCCTGCCATGGTTATCTCCCCCTCTGTCCTTCGATTCCTCTTATATTTTTCTTCTCTGTCTACTCCCAACCTAGCACATACCCATTTATTTCACGTCCATTTAGCTCTCTCTTCATCTCTTCCCCGCAACTCCTCCCAGCTACACCTCAGAGGCTCTGTGATCAAACACACCCATGAAAGTGTGTCCGGGACAAAGGCTTCTCTCTCTCTTGACAGGGATTCTACTCTTTGTCTCAAAGTAGCGATTTTTCTCCCGCTCCACCGCACACCACACTTCTCCTCCAGCAATAATCCTTAGACGCACAGCAACCATTATTAGCTCTATTCTGAATCAAGGGCTGAATGTCTTTGTCCCTGACCTCAGTCTGCTACCTGGCCCAGGTCAGCGCCACCCCAGTTCTTCTCCCAGAGCTGCTCCCTGAGATCCAATGGGCTCTTGGGCTTCTTAAAAACTTCTCATCTTGAAATGTGAGGAGTACACAGGACCTGGTAACACCAGAGCCATTTGATCTATTTTGCTTTATTTAATGTCACAGTAATCCTATTAGGTGGACAGTACTCCCATTTTACAGATGAAGAAGCTGAGGCTCAGAGAGGTTAAATCATTTTTCCAAAGTCACACGGTTTTCTTCCCTCCAATTCATTTCTGTTCCTGTAGCCAGAGTGATTTTTTCACTTCTGTGGCCAGAGTTATTGTTCTAAAAGGAAAATGTGATCATGTCACTCTTGCTGAAAACTCTTCAATGGCTCCCTGCTGTCCTCAGGGCAAAGTTTACCCTCCTTAGCCTGACACACAAGGTCATTCAAGACCACAGACACACACACACACACACACACACACACACACACACACACACACACAATCTTTACCTCTCAGTCCTATCTTTCCCAAGCCACCCTCCTCTTAATCCCCCACCTTTGACTCAGGTTCTAGCCATACTGAGTTATATGTTGTTCTGTAAACACACCTTTGGTTCTTTGTACATGCTGTTCCCTCTGCCTGTCACTATCTCCCTACTAGAACGAAAGCTCCTTGAGAGAAAGAACTTTGTTCTGCTCGCCACTGCTGTAACCGTAAAGCCTACCACGGTGCTCAGTTCACAGTGGGTTTTCAGTTCACCGGAACTACTCTCTCACACTTATCCTCCAGGCCTCATCTCATGTGTCACTTCCTCCAAGAAGTCTTCCTGACACCATAATCAGGTTCCAATCCCCCTTTTCTGTTCCCTCACATCACCTCATGTTTATGTCTATCATAGCTTCGATCAACCCCTACTGTGATTTTCTCTGTACTCACTGACTTACACACTAGACCATGAACTTGAGAGAATGACCATATCATGCATATCACTGTGGTGTGCATAATGCTGAATACAAATGCATGGGTTGGAAGTCAGAGGGGAAATCTGTGTCTCTGAAACCAATGTATGGAACCACCATAAAGATGCTACTCTTGACAATTCTAGAGCAACGTGGTCTTAATGGGTGGAGGGAGAGAGAACACAGATATATTACCTCAGGTGTGGCCAAAGACAATGCCTAGCATATAATAAGCTTAAACTATGAATGAAGGAATGATTGAGAATGAAGCAAGTGTTGGGACTGGTGTCTACCCACATATGGCTTTTCTATTTTGATGTCACTCAGCAACGCCCTCTTCCTGTAGTCCTATGACCAACATGGTAGAATTAGGAAAGTGACATCTAAGACATTTAGGATTAGGAGTAACTGAACCAGTGAATGTCACTTATGGGCATTTCCAGTCAGCTGTACTCCACCAACTTCAGATCCAACTAACTACTCTGCCTCCAGATAAACTGTAAGACCTGTTTCAGGAACCATGAGTGAGCCCATCCTTTCTGCCTTCCCGCCAAAGTGGTTCTTCTCTGAATTCTGACTGGTTACCTTTCCTTCAAGGTCCACCTCATACC
The DNA here is from genome assembly GCF_028023285.1 of Balaenoptera ricei. Classification (NCBI taxonomy): domain Eukaryota; kingdom Metazoa; phylum Chordata; class Mammalia; order Artiodactyla; family Balaenopteridae; genus Balaenoptera; species Balaenoptera ricei. Next base: position 52,101,510 of record NC_082639.1, read on the forward strand.
CTAGTGCATCCTGGAAATAATGGTCCTCCAGCCCCATTCAAAAGAAAAATTCCTTCTTCTCCATCTCAAGAAACTTTCGGTTGGAAGCACCCTTGTGGCTTTTAGCCTAGATCAGGTTGTTTTGTTTTTCACTATGAAACATGTATGTTCTGCTGATACCTGGGCTGTGAACCCCCTAAAGGATCACAGGGACCCACTGAACACATCTAGGACCTCCACTTCTTAGCACACAATGGAATTCAGGGCATGTTTGTTGGCGAAATCCTCTCTTCTCCTCCAGGACACCCCACCTTAAAATCAATCCTTTTGGGTTTAGAAATGCAATGTAATTCAACAGATAATTGTTGAAATTACATCTGATGGCTCCAGTCTGTACCATGTGCTAGGAAGAGACTAGCATTTTCCTGAGTGCCTCCCCTGTACCAGGCAGGGGGCCATCATTCCATTCCATCCACCCGTCAGGCCTGAGAGGTGGAAATTATCAACTCCATTTTACAGGAGAGACAACTAAGCCTTCCACAGGTTACAGTCGCTTTCCCAAGGACATGTTATTGGTAGTATGGGACATGGAGATTCAAAACCATCTCTGATTCCAAAGGCCGCATCCTTTCTATTTCATCTACTGACCCCAGTATTTTATTTATCTCTGACAAAAAGTATTTTTATTTTTTATATAATAGAAACATAATGTAAAATAAACTATAAAATATACTTTATACTATATAATACATAATAGTCAAACTTATTATAAATTATTCCAGATTTAGTCTATCTAAATTCACATGTCATGGAATCTAATTTTTAAAAACGATATAAATGAACTTATTAACAAAAAGAACCACAGATTTCAAAAACAAACTTATGGTTACCAAAGGGGAAACATGGGCAGGAGGGATAAATTTGGAGCTTGGGATTAACATACACATACTACTATATATAAAATAGATAACCAACAAGGACATACATAGCACAGGGAACTTTACTCAACATTCTGTAATAACCTATATGGGAAAAAAATCTGAAAAAGAATGAATATATGTATATGTATAACTGAATCACTTTGCTATACACCTGAAACTAACACAACATTGTAAATCAACTGTACTCCAATAAATTTTTTTTAAAATGCACATGTCACCTTGGGATAGATACAAAGATGGAGGATGGAAGGGCAGACAAGCAATGGTATGAATAACCTGGAGGGGAGTATGGCACAGAAGCTCGGGACGGGTGAGTTTCAGTAGGGTACAAGAAGAGTAGGAAGGAAAATGTATTAAATATCTATTAAGCTCCTATAACATGGCAGGGGCTTTTCATATGTTTTCTCATTCAATCTTCATAACAACTCTGTGAGGTTGCTATCATGAGGAAACTGAGGCCCAGAGAACTAAGTAAATTGCTCAAGTTCACAAAGCAAGGAAATAGCAGAGCCTGGACTCAAGCCCAGGTCGTTCTGGCTCCAGGCTTGACTCTCCTTCCTTTGTCCCAGGCTGCTTCTCAGGAACAGGGCTCTCCGTGGGGGCTTGAGCACAAATAACATATAAATGGGAAATGGATGGGGGGAGGGGTGTAAACGTGAAATGGAATTAAAGGAGGTGCTGTGGAGGGATTTTGCTGATTTCCCAAATAACCTGGGACTCCAGCCCAACATGTACAAGAGCCTCAGGCTATGAGCCCTGGTGCTCATCACAGCCCTCCCTGTAACTGACAACTGATCGCCTAGGAAGTCACGTAACCTCTTCAGGGTTCCTTTTCCTCTTCTGCAAAATTAGTCTGTTGAGCAAGGTGATTTAAGACCCATGCAGCCCTGAGGTCTTGAGGGTCTTAAAAAGTCACAGCAAAATATAATATTCTCTGCTTATCGGACCGCTCCTGTCCGAGGCCCTTCCAGAGGAGCTAAGTGTGTCCAGACTATACTGTCAGCCTGAAGAGTACTTCTTTCACTGTGTTCTTTGTCTCTATGGGTCTAGATTAGGTGATAAATGTGGACTAAAGCACTGATATTTTGCTAAGAGAAGACTATATGAGCACACTTGTATATAACGCTCTGTAGGTTGGGGAGTTGGCCTCAGTGCTCAAGGAAGAGCATTTTTATTCAAGCAACAAAAATACCCCAAGGTTCCACACACACAGCCAGGCACTGTGCTAGATGCCAAGGATCCAGGAGTAAACTGGCAGCCAAAGAGGCATGAAACAAATAATTACACAAATAAGTATCAGCAGTTGTGTTCCATTCTGAGGTTCTTGGGGAGCCCTAGCAGGGTTTAGAGCTGCCACATAGGCAGGTTTGTGAATTAGAGGCGGCAGGATTGGAGGCAGAGGGTCCAGTTAGAGAATCCACTGCAACCGTGCAGGAGAGACCTGACGCTCTAAACTAGATCAGGACCAGGGCGGATGTTGACAGAATGACATTGTCTTGTCGGGAGGCAGAGAGTGAGCACCGCCGCCGTGTGTGAGAGGAAGATGCCCCTGTGGCTGGCACTGCTGGGCAGGAGGAGGGTGATTAACACTAACCACCACGCCCCCGGCTCCCTTGGTTCACCCATCCAGGGAGGCAAGATGCCAAGAGGCACAGGTGTTCCACCCCATCGAAGGCAGCCTCTGCCTTTCCTGATTGCATAAACAGGTCTCCTGCCTTCCTCAGCCTCCAGCATGGCCCCCAGGGAGTCCTGGCCTCCCGGTCGGGGTGCCCTCGGCAGAGAGACAGAAGGACTGCAGAGTTCTGAGAAGGGGTGAGGGCTCCTTACGGGCATCGTCGTTCAGACTCCACCGCATCCCAGAAGGGCTGTGAGTCCATCCCGCGGGCCCGGCGTTCTATAATCTCCGCGTGCTCAGTGCCCGCTTGCTGCCATCTGTTGACTATCAAGGCTGAGCACGAGCTCGCGCGTGTGGTCACCATCACGCAGACGTATCCCTCTGCCAACAAATGGGAAAATGTTCGATTTCATCCCCTCTCTCTCTTCCACTCTCTCTTTTTAACTGACTTCCAAAATGGACATTGAAAACGTTGACCCTTTCTATCAGGCCTCCTTCAGCCCCAAGGAAAATATAATGACATCAAATCCCCCTTGATGTCCATACTTCATTGGAAGGGTGGGGGACCTCATTGCACATGTACAAGGGCCAAACCAAAATAGGAAATATGAGCAAAGTGGTCGCATCCTTTTGCAATCAACTATTATAAAAGCTGGCCATCTCCTGTTCAACGAGAAAACATGGAGTTTCCAACAGGCCCAGTTTTATTTTACATAATTGTAACCATCTCGGCATGTCAATTAAGATAGAATGTTACCTTTGGGATGGGATCAATTAGGGCCCTGAAGATTGAATTTGGAATCATGATTAGCCTGTTTTACATTTTGCCTTCATTTTCTAAAATATACAATTGTCTGATTCAGCCCAATTTTTAAAAACATATTGTAAACTTATTTATTTTTTTAAGCCAAAACAGACGTGGGAGGCCTGTTAGTAACAGGAAGCATAAGAAAATGGAGGATGGGGGTGGTGGGCTTGCTATTTGATTAGAGTCAATTCTTAAATTTCCACAGCAAGAAAATATTGAATGTGGTGTAATGGTTGCTGGATTTTCTTAAGAACTGAAATCATTACACTCTGGCCGCAATCCAAGTTATTCCATTTTTTTAGGTTACAATTTGAAACGGTGCAGAACATGCTATAGGGTTGTAGTCATTCATGTAATGTCATTGAATCGAGCTTCTGGAAATAGACAAAGGACTTTGTGTCCCGAAATGTTCTTCTGGCGGAAAATTGATAGCAGCCTGAGATATGCTATTACTGGGTTTGGTTCTGCCTTCAAATTTGTGCTGACTAAAGTGATTTCATTAGGGAGAGAGAGAGAGAAAGGGAGAGAGAGAGAGAGAGAGGAGAGAAGGAGAAAGAGAGAGGAAATGGGTAAATGAGCTTGCCACTGTGTGGGGAAGCTAAATACTTAAAACAAATGCTGCATGGAGGGGAAGCACACATTTCCCAGCAGAGATGTGGGAGTTTTTTCAGGGGTCACTAAAATAATGTGAACCTCTTTGCTTGCTTCTCTTAAGTTGTTGTTGCCCAAATGGAGATGATGAACAGGCAAGTGCATGACATGAAACCCCTGGGTAATTCCCCCGAGCCTTCCCCTCCCATCCCTGCCCTCTGCAGTGTTTTCCCGTTCATTGTCACCCCTTGTCTGGAGCTTTTGCCAGTCTCATCAGGACGATAAGCAAGTCCAGCTTCACCAACCAGGGACGCAGCGTGAATGCAAATCAAGCTTTGGCCTGGATGCTCAGGCCAGGACACATGGTGTTGGGCACAAAGCCATGCCCAGCCCATTCTTTGCCCCTCAGTTCCTTTCCAAGATTCGCCATCTTCATCACTATCGTCCCTTTCAAAAGAAAAAGTTAGAGCTGTTTGTGCATGATGTGAAAGATATGTCAATAAACCCCTTTTCCACATAAATAGCACATCAAAATATTACCAAATAATACTGTTGACTTTGCCAGCAGGCATAGGACTCCATCTGGAGATAATATCTTCCAACTGAGAGGCGTCCAAGGTGCCCTTTCCTAGGCAACGGGCAAGTTGACGATTCTGTGGCTGAATCCCATCCTCTCTGAATAAACAGGCTCTCAGCAAGCCCCCTCCTCTTTGTTCAGGCCCAGACCACCTGCACCTGGATCTGGGAATCACCTGCTCCCCTCCAAAATGAACTCATTGATCCTGTTTCCTCTGGGATGACAACATCATGATCCTTTTCTGACCACCCACCGATAACATCCAAGTATCCTCTAGAGGTCCCCAAAGTAGCAAATATTGATTCTAACGAGGTGTAGAGCTGGCTGGCTGGCTGCACCCATACTGTCCACTGCTCCTGTCAACCCAGTGACAACAGCCGAAACCACTGTTGGGTCAGCTCTCCAAGGTGTCAGAAGTGACACTTTCTGAACCAGGCCTTCTCCACTTTCCCTTAACTCATGGGCCTCCCCCTTCTGTGAATTCCTACGTGATTAGAGTCTGAGACACATAGATATTCTTTTTATTGTTCTCAGTTATTCAACAAATTCCCACTAGGCATTTATCATGTGCAAAGGACAGTAAGGCAACAGAGGTAAACAAAGTATCCATAGGGGTTCCCCATCTTCATATAATCAGTGTGACTCCCCACTACGTACTCTGCTGAGGTCTGAAGGTTTCTGAGGGTTCTTGGAGGGGCTTGTGTTGTCTTCACTGTCACCCAGGTCTCCTGGCTCCTTTGGTAAGTGCCATCTCTACCTGGGCTGCTGTCCACCTGGTCAAGGAAGAGGCCATTTCTACTTATTTAAAAGTTCAGGCAAAGCATATATGAGTTCAGTAGATTTTGGAAGAAATTGTTAAAGGGATGTGGAGGGAAGAGAGGGAGTGATATTGCAGCCACACAATATCATGTGAAGCATTAAACGTAAAAGGCTGGACCATCTCGCCAGCAAAGCAACCCTCAACCTCAATATCCCATGACTTGAAGTAACTTATAATAGTGCTAATAATGATTTCTTCATAACGTTTGGGGATTTAAATAAAAATCAGATTTGAGTCACTCATCCTGGGAGTCCTTTTCTGAGTTAGTCCGCCATCCCCTTCTCAAGTACAGGGATTTCTAGAACCTAAGAAGTCACACAGATCTCCAGGGACGCCCTTATGAATGTCAAAGCTCTGCTCAGGCCCTGGCCCTCCAGGGGCTCTCTGCTTTCCCTGAAATTCCAAATGATTTGGAGAAAAGACTTCGGTGTGAGGTTGACCGAGGTTCAGAGCTCAGCTCTGCTCTCAACTCTATAATTGCCTAAACATGTAATAGGTAAATCCTCTGAGCCTCTGTTTCTTCACTTAGAAAATGGAAGAAAATAATGGAACCAACTGCAGAGATCTACTGTGCAGACTGAATAAGACAATGTGGGTTAAACTCTCAGAACAACACCTGACAAATAATAAGTGACTAAGGAATGTTAGCTATTTTTCAATATTTTCTGCCCCAAGATGACCATGGTTGTTCTCAAAGTCTGGTTGCCCAGCACAGACTGTGGAGTAAAATCCCTCACCAAAGCAGGAGACCTCAAACTTCAGGATAAGTCTAGCCTTATAGCAGAGTGGGGTGGCAGAAAAGTGGAGAGATTGGGTCCAAAGCATAGAGTAGTAGTTTCCTAGGGCAACCCTAATAAATTACCATAAACCGGGTGGCTTAAAACAACAGAAATGTATTCTTTCATAGTTTTGGAGGCCAGAGTCTGAAATCAAGGTGTTAGCACGTCTGGAGGCTCTGAGGGACAAACAGTCCCTCTCTCCTAGCTTCCAGTGGCTGCCAGCAATGCTTGATTCTCCTTGGCTAGTGGATACATCACTCCAATCTCTGCTTCCATCTTCACATCATCTCCTCCTGTGTCTATCTTCTCCTTTTCTTCCGGAGACACTTGTCACTGGACTTAGGCCTACCCAGATAATCCAGGATTATCTAATATTGAGATCCTTAATTACAACTGCAAAGACCCTTTTTTCCAAATAAGATCACCTATAAAGTTTCCGAGTAGGGACTTCCCTGGTGGGGCAGTGGTTAAGAATCCGCCTGCCAGTGCAGGGGACACGGGTTCGAGCCCTGGCCTGGGAAGTTCCCACATGCCGCAGAGCAACAAAGCCCGTGCGCCACAACTACTGAGCCTGCACTCTAGAGGCGGCGAGCCACAACTACTGAGCCCGTGTGCCACAACTACTGAAACCCGCGTACCTAGAGCCCATGCTCCGCAACAAGAGAAGTCACCTCAATGAGAAGCCCGCGCACCGCAACAAAGAGCAGCCCCCGCTCACCGCAACTAGAGAAAGCCCGCGTGCAGCAACGAAGACCCGACACAGCCAAAAATTAATTAATTAATTAATTAATTTTTAAAAAGATTCTGAGTAGATATATATTTGGGGGGGAGCCATTCAACCCCTTCTAGAGTGTGCCCCCCCATTAAGTGAAAGAGATGAGGTATAAGGAGGTAATATTCAGCAATAGCAGGCTATATCCTTGAAGAGCAAATGATACTTAGCAAGGTGACAGTATTTTAATCATCTCCTTCAAATATCCAAATAAATAGAAAACACAGATATTGAAGTGTGTTAAAGCCAGAAGGGTAAAAATGATTCCATGCTCACTGGATCAAAAAGTACATCCTTGGAGGGATCCATGGTCACCTGCTGAAAATTCCAAAAGTAAGAGTCAGGAAGTTTCCCAGTTTATTTTGAAAAGGCATTCCCAGCCTAACAAAGATTTCTTGATTTTTTCTGCTGCTCGTATTTCTAATGACTGGAAAGGAAGATCCCAGGCAGAAAAATGTCTAGGTATCCTTGAAGATGCCAATGCTTTGTAAATACTAAAGATGAAACACGCCAAAAAGAAAGGGAAACAAGCCCTTCCATCACCCTCCCTAAAGATATCTCCTGCCAAATGAAATAAAATGTTTATGTTGTGCATGCCATGTGTATATATCTTCACATCCTCCTTCCTGAGTGAGTGTTTTGTAAATCGATTAAGGTCATTACAACTGTGGTTCCTCAATTTCAAGCCCCATTTTCTTTTTTCCAGGTCAACTTCAAGTGAACTTTAAGGGATTCAACTTTACTGGGATTTTGTAATGCTCAAAAAAGTCACTTTTATAAAAATGTTATAGGAGAAATTTAATGACTTCCTACCTGTAGTGTTATTTGTGAATATAAAGGGAAATTCAAGTCCAAAAACAAACCAGGTCTGATTGTTGGCTCATATAAATTGTTCAGTCTTTCCTAAGTATACAGATAAAGAACAAACACCTAACATCACTTAACATGTGTTTATCTAATTTTGTATGAACAAGTTTTGAACCCATTCATTCTTTTCAGCAAATTTTACTGAGTGCCTACACTGTGCTGTTCATGTACTAGTTAGGGGGTGAGTGGGAGAGTCAGCCTAGTGTTACCGAAACTAGTTTGCTCAACCTCTTTTAGATCTCCTGCACTGATGGGGTATTTATTACCCTTCCAGTGTAGTCAATGCCATTGTTGAACTTTCCTAGTGTCCACAGGAAACAAGTGGAAAACAGATTGCTGGAGCCACCCCAGAAATTCTGATTCAGCTAGTCTACTGCAGGACCCAGAGACCTGCAATATTAATATGCACCTCAGCTGACTCTGGTGCAGGTGCTTCCCATGTGGTCCACAGAATGTGTTTTGAAAACTATCCAGTGGGAAGGGAGTGAAAATCATGCTGCTAGACCTGATTTACATTGGCTCAAGGGCTGCACAAGACTGAGCCTCCTGCTGGTAAATTGCAGGGTTAGAACAGATCCCCCAGATAATATCCCTGGAATTTCTACCCACTGTCAGACATCTACCACCCTATGGAGTCACACAGAAGAAGTCTTAGTTCATTCTCTCATCAACTGTTTGTTGAATGACAGTTATGTGCCATGCATGGTGCTTGGTGCAGAGGCTACAGCAAAGAACAAAACAGTCAGAAACCCACCCTTCTTGGAGCTTACATTCAAGTGGGGGAATGACTCAGTTATCCTTCTCTAGCTTCAGGCATGCATGCATTCATCCATTTCACAAACGTGGATCAGACTAGGCAGGGTGAGGGGTGCTATGGTTGAGAAATAAACAACAATCCTACCTTCTAAGGAGCCTGCAGTCCAGAGAGGGAGACAGACAAATAAAACCCTATAAGAAAATGTATTAAGTGCAAAGATGGAAGAGTCTGTGGGTGTTATGAGAACTCAGAAAGGGGAAATCAAGGAAAGTTTCGCAGAAGAAGTGACACTAGATCTAAACCTTGAAGGACAAGCAGGAGTTCACAGCGGGCACAGGCACATCTACACAAGAGGAAAAAACCAAATAGAGCTCAACCTGGTTGAAGCAAGAGTGGGAAGTGGAGAAGACAGAGGGAGGACGCACAGAGGTGGGCAGGGACCCCGACTGTGAATACCAGGTATTATCCTGAAGGCCATGGGGAGTCATTGAAAGGTGTAAAGAAAAATGAGGTAACCTACTCTGATTTTTGTTTTAGAAAGATTTCTCTGGATTCAGTAAAAGGAATAGAATTAGAGGGGAGTGAGCAGCAGCACGAAGTGAGTTAAGAACTTATTACAACAGAGCAGGCCAGAGTGATAAGGGCCTGAATACACAAAGGCCCTGTGTATGCGATGAAGAGGGAGACCTGCGTCTCCCTCTTGAGAGATATTTAAGAAGAGGAATTGAAAACGCTTGATGACCAATCAGGAGTCAGGAGTATGAAGGAGGATGAGAGCCCCTAAAATAGCTGGATGGCCATCATGCTTCCCAAATTTCTCTTCATTAACCTCCCTCCAGGATTAATAACCCAGTTTTCCATTTTTACATCATCCTGGTGCCTCCCACACATATTGCTATTCACAATACGTGAACTGAATTAATGGGGAGCTTGACCGTGGTCTCTGTGGGACAACATACTCTAACTGAAACCACCTACTTAAACACTTCAGCCAAGTTTAAATTATCTTCCAAGGGTCAGATCAACTAATAAAAAATGGTGATAATCCAAGGCAGAAAATGCAAAAGAACTGGAAACTCTTTTTGCTGAGTAACTGAATCTAAAGTTCATACAAACCAAATTACACCCTATGGCCTTTAGAAAATGATGGCAGGCTGAAAGTGATCACCACAAAGCCAAAAGGGGTGGGGCAGGGAGGGGGTGAAATGCAAATAAGGAGGGGGTAACAGAGGACTTCCATAATAGTTATAACGTTTTATTCTTATGCTGATGATGGGCACTTGGGCGTTTACTTCTTCATCTTATGCACTATCTGATGGGCCTGAAATATTTCAGACATGCCTGGGATCACGTTAGGGATCTGGTTACTACCTTTGTGATCTGGGCCAAAGTTTCCAGGAGACCCTTTGGAGGACCCTGCTTGCAAGTTTAGAGATGTTAGGAGGTGCGAACTCTTTCCCCACATGGGTATTCATAGATTCTTGTTCATCTGCTGGGATCGTATGCATGGAGAATTATGCCCACTGCTAGTTATATTTTGATTGCTTCTTGATATGTTAATTACATGGGTCTAGTAAATAAAACTTTGAAAGTTAAAAGAAAAAGATGAAAGGGAGATGACAAAGGTAATAATTTCAGCCAGTAGATTTTATATAATATAACTCAATGCCCTAGACACTCTTTAGAGGGAGAAGACTGAGTGACCCATGCTGGACCTCCTACCCCAGCCATCCAGCAGTGCTCTCATCTGACTGCATCCTGGCTTTCCTCTCAGTAGAGCATGTGAATGATGAGTTCTACAGTTTACAAAGAAAAAATAATCACTTGCTAAATAATGGATTTTGAAAACTAGAAATGTTAATTTCCTTCATCTCTTCCACAGCCAGAATTTAGGCATGACTAGTTCACTGTATACATACACACACATACAAAATGTATACATATTCACATACACAGCTTATACACACACACACACGTACACACACAATATGGTCAATGACCAAATGAACCCAACAAGGAAGAGCAATGTAAAATTAGTGAATGGAGATCCCATTTTCCCTTTATTGATCAAAGGGAAGAATCCTTTTTCTTCATATTGACTTCTCCATGAAGCCTTTTGTGATCACTTTATGCACCCTGAGCTCTCACCGAGCTCTCACTGAGGGCTGGTGCTGGTACATGTTGTGTTTTTGCTTATAGCCCTGACTCGACTAAGCCCACAATTACCCCTCTGGGACTTGTCAAGTGAGCAAACAAATGAGTAATTAAAAATAAAAGAACAAAACAATAAAAAAATAGATGAATGGTTGACCAGTCTGATCAACTAATTCACAAATAAATCGTGTCCTGCCCTCATTAAAGTTATGGGTCATCCACAACGTGAACACATACATAAATTTCTACACATGTTAATTTCACAGCCAGAATCCACGCCTGACAACATTTTCACGTGTGAACACTTAGAATCAAGGCAAAAGGGTTTTCGTAAACTAACATGATTACCCTTGACAGTAGCAGGATAAACAGACTCATGTCAGAAATTTGGTAATTATTTCTGCTGCTAGCAGCCACTGTGTTGATTTGCTTTACCATGAAAAGACTTTGTATTGGGAAGCATGTTGGGGGTCTCCCATGTGGAAATCTACTAGAATGAGAGCAAAGACTATCTAATTGCATACTTTTCCATCCCTTTTCTTTCATGAACAAATCCAAAGGCCAACAAGTCAGCCATAGTAATTTCCTCACTCAACAGAAAGAAATGAAGACCTAAAATTAAAATCCAATTCAGTTATTGTTGGTTGAGCACCTACCAGAAGGAGGACTGGGCTAGATGGGATGGTGAAATGCAAAGACAACCTCAAGAAGTTGACAATCTAGGTAGGCTTGAAGACATTTATTTGTTTATTTACTTATTTATTATTTATTTAACATATACTATGAGCCAGACACTTTTGCTAAGCCCTGGTGATAGACATAAACATACTGGCATACTTCATGCCTATGCAAACAAGGGAGTTTGCAATGCAGTAGGTAAGGCAAATATTAAGCAATAAGCATACATACAAATACAAAATTATAAATGTTGTTAAATATTCTATAGGAAAAGAATAAGATTCTATGAAAGAGAGTGATAGGAGAAATATACTTTAAAAGGAGAGAACTCAGAGGTGACCTTTCTGAGAAAGTATCATTTGTGCTGCCCCCTACCTGTGATACTTATATTTCACGGCACAGTGTATATAATAAGGGCTAACATAAGATGCAGAATATCCTGTGGGCATGTAGGTTAAAAAGACATTTACCTGCAGCTAAGGGACTCCTCCTGGTAGAGGCACCAGTTTGGGGTCTCGTGGGAGGATGGGAAGAGATTTGATACGTGCAGAAAATGGAAAAGTAAGTGTAGGAAACAGCAAGTAGTTGAGTGTAGCTAAGGAACAAGGTACAAGGGATGATCAAAAAGGACCAGACTGTGGAGGGCTTACAATGCCAGGCCAAGGAATTTAAACGTAATTCTACAGGCAGTAAGTAGGGAGCTATGGCAGGCTTGTGAGCAGGGTGCAGGGCGCCCAGACCTGTACATTTCGAAACTCAGAATGCCGATGAGTAGGGAGAGGACTGTATGGAAGGACACACTAAAGGTGGGCAGGACAACTAGATCCAAGTAAGATTAGCAAAAGCAAACAAAATTGCCATGGTCCACATGAGAATGCTGAGGGCCTGAAATGGGACAGCAGTGCAGTTACAAGAGGGAGTGACAAACAGCAAATGTTGGCAAGGTGATTTGCCTGGCTGGCCATAGTCCAGTCCTGATTGGCCTTAGGAAGTGAGAGGGTGGTGTCTATTGTAACACTTTAAAATCATGAGACTCTGGGACTAGGGAGATGGGGCTGTTGCTAGCCAGACAGGGAATCAAGAAGGAGCAGCAGGTCGAGGAAGCGATGCTTTGTTTGCTTCGGGACATGTTGAGTTTAGGGACCTGCAGGACCCTCTGTCCAGCAGCTGTATCGGTGCAGGTGTGTAGCGCCCATGGTGGGATGACCAAGCCAGAGGCTGGTGGGCTGACTCAGCAAGGTGACCTCAGTCAGGGCTCGGAGGCCCAGGTCTCTGTATGTGTCTTGTTTAGCCAGTGAGTTATCATGAAGTATTTACTGTACCCAAGCCTGGGCCTTCCTGAGAACAGGCACGGCCACGCCTAACCTAACATTCTCAGGAATTATTACTGCTGATAACTCTTTACTGGGGAAATCAAATAGCTGTAACTTTTCACTGTTGTTGGAAAAGCTTGAGGAGTGAGTCATGTGCTACCCACAGAAGAACTCTGTCCACGCTAGCCACATAGTAAAATTAAGTTCAAACAAAACGGTTTGGAAGCATGTTTCATTTCAGAAAGGCTTACCTTCTTCCTCTTACTGGAAGCGAGTGTTACAGGGCATTAAAAGGCTCTGTGTCCTACATAGTGTTTAATATAAGGGCTTCATTTTTTTTCTTTAATCTACATGATATCAATACTAAAATTCGTAAGTAGTGAAAGCAGTTGCAGTTAACCTTTACATTTACTGCACTGTATCATTTGTGAAACACTTTGGCCAATGATACTCTTCAAAACAAGCCAGCAGAGTCAGTACTGCTGGCCCTCCTTTCCTTCAGAGAAACGGAGGCTCTCAGAGGTCACGGGAGGTGCTCCAGGTCACCTAACTAGAAAACATCAGAGCCAAGGTTGAGCCTTGAACTTTATCATATTTGTATCATACTGTGTACTTATGTAGCATTTTCTAGTTTACAATGCACTTTCAAGATGACTTCTTAGATCTTCCCAAGGGCCATTGTTGACTCCCTCTAAGGCAGAGGGACCTGAGAGGCTGAATGACTTGGTGACAGTCACAAGAAGTGTGGCAGAGCCCAGACTCCAGGCCTGGGCTCCCTCTATCTGCTCCCCACTCTGTGCAGACCTCCTTCCAGGACAACCAGAGAGCGGGGTGGATTATCATCACTGGCAGACAACGAGGACTTTCTATGTCCTATCCTCCAGGACAAAAATGGGCCCCCCAGAGTTCTTCCTTCTTTACGCACCCTTACTCTGTATGTAGCACTGAAGAAGATACCTAAAAAATGCTGCTCTTTCCTTGAAATTTTTCAGAGTTTCCAGATTTGAGCCCCGAATTGAACATCATCGCCTTTACCCATACATACTGCCACCAATTTCATCCCATTCACAGAGGCTACTGAGAAAAACAGCTCTTTGAACTCCAAAGCAAGTCAATCCAGCAAGCCAGATGACCATTTCTGTGGGTCTGCTCAGTTCATCATTCCGGGCAACACCCAGAGAACACATGGTCACCCTACCCAACACACAGATCCTCGGAAGTAACTTAAATAAACTGGCCACTCTCAGCCATTCTTGTCCTGGAGCCTGTTGTCAATGGATATCACAAACCATACTCTAGAAGCATTGATGTGTAAGATAGAAGCCTTTTACCAAAGGCTTCTTTAATGGAGCCGGAGTGGGAGGTTTACATTCCATGTCACAAAGCAAAACCTACTCTAACTCATCCTTGGAAGTCTCTCTGGTTCCCCCAAGTTCTTTTGCCTAGAGTTGCTGCTACCTCTCTCCTCCTCCCTGCACCTTCCCTAGATTCCTTCCCCTCCTGTAGCCACTCCTACCACGCCCTCTGTCTCTCCTATTTGTAGAGCAATTGGCATCCCCATCCACCAATACCACTCAGGAAACCTAATAATACTCCTTGGGATCCACTCTCTTTAAAAATTCAGGAACTTCTTGGGACTTCCCTGGTGGTCCAGTAGCTAATACTCCACGCTCCCAATACAGGGGGCCCGGGTTCAATCCCTGGTCAGGGAACTAGATCCCACAGACCGCAGCTAAGAGTTCACGTGCTTCAACAAAGATCCTGCATGCCACAACTAAGACCCAACGCAGCCAAAAAAACAAACAAACAAAAAATTCAGAAACTTTTGAGAAGAAAGAGAGATCTGGAAAAAAATTCTAAAACTATTGATTTAATTATTATTCCTGGCCCAAAATAAAAGCATAATAGCCAACATTTTCTGTCTCAGATTCTTTGCATACTTTCTCCCTAATTCTCAAAACAGCCCTATAAGGCAGGTATCAAGCCCTATTTTACAGATTAGTATACTGAGGCTTAGAGGAATTAAACTATTTACCAGCTACTGCCAATCAAGTGCAGACCCAAATCTATCCGGCTCCAGAAATCATGCATCCCGTGCCACACTGCACAGAAACAGCAGGCTGCTTCCCCTTTGGGAGCTGCCCTACCTCCTCCCCAACCACCCAGCTCAAGTCAGCTGCAGCCCTCTCCCCGCTACCCCCATGTTTCCTCTGGCCAGAGGCAAAAGGAAGCTTGTTACCTTTTCAGCTGATAGACCCACTTCCTGAGCCAGCCCTGGGTGTTATGCGCACATGGCCCAGCGCCCTCTTGCCCCGAGACCTGCTCACCAGCCTCTAGTCACATCTGGAACGTATTTGAAATTACCTCTAACCACAACTGCAGAGTAAGTTTTTTTGAGTCAAAGATTGCAAAAGATTAAGCCAGTGGCTTAGGCTCGCTTGCTAAAGTTCAGCACAGGAGATCCGTATCCCCGCTTCCCCAGCTCTCACTGGCTCTGTTGGGGCAACTTAACATGGCAGGTTTGGTCCAATTGTTGTCACTTGAGAGAATGGAACCCTTAGCTCTGTTGTGGAAGCACAGACTTCACTTGCAAGTGGGGAGCAGTGGAAGTGGTCTAGGACGAGTAGTGTTCAAGCACTCGGCTTTGAAATTGAACTGCCCCAAGTGTGGGTCCTCTGTCTGCCATTTACTATCTGTGTGACCTTGGTGAGTCACCTAAGAGCCCCAAACCTTTGTTTCCTCCCCTGAATAAGAGAAGGCTGTTAGGAGTAAAGAGATAATGGCTGCACCTGAAACAAAGTCCACAGTCAATGTAATTTATCCTTATTTTTATTTCCAAC